>NC_090941.1:480126829-480809075 GCF_040938575.1 Ambystoma mexicanum | reverse complement strand
GCATGCCCAAAACCGGAGCTGAACATAGCGCAGCTCTGAGCAGGTCAAAAGCTTCTTGACATTCCATGTTCCATGGCAGAGGTAAGGTAACATCCTTCCTTGTCAATGCAACTATGGGTTTCAAAATCATCGCAAAGTTCGGAATCCACTGTCTACAATATGAAGCCATGCCGGTTAAAGCCCTGGCTTCCTTCTGTGTATTTGGAATAGGCATACCAGAGATGCTTTCTATACGTTCTGGTGTCAATCTTCTTCCCTCCTTCGATAGGTGGTAGCCCAAATCGTCCACCTCCTATCGACAATACTGGAATTTCTTCAATGATGCATTGTGTCCGTGTTCCACTAAATGCTTCAATAATAAGACAGTACCCTCCTTGCAAATATACTCTGAATCTGCTGCTATAAGCAGATTGTCAATGTATTGCAATAAAATACAGCCTGTTGGTAATTCAAGCATGTCCAGTTGTTCTTTCAATGCTCTGCTGTAAATACTTGGACTTTCAGTGTAACCTTGTGGAATACGTGGGAATGTGAATGAGCTTCCTCCTAACGTGAACACACATAAGTATCTACTGTCTGAAGGAACGGGAATGCTAAAGAATGAATTCTTCAAGTCAACAACACTAAAATATGTTGCAAAAGCGGGAATCATAGTCAAAGTTGTGGTGACACCGGGGACTAACGGGAATTGCGGAGCAACAATTTTGTTAATCGTGCGTAAGTCAATTATAAAACAGTACAGGATTTCATTACCTCCTTTCTTGTAAACTGGAGGAATCGGGCTATTACATACACTTCCTGATATTTCTTCAATTACATTTCTAGTTATCAAATCTGATACAATGCTTTCCAGGGCTTGCTCACTTTCAGTTGAGATTTTGTATTGCGGAATACGTGGTAATGTAATTCCTTCTTTCAAACAACTTTAATCAGTTCTATTTTTAAAACACCTACATCATAGTCATTTACTGCCCATATATTAGTAGGTACTTTACTTAATTCAGTTGGCAATGGTAAAGGCATGAATTGCGATACAGGGGTTTGTTGTGGTGAAATCGTCAAGTACACTCCATCAGGTGAACAATAAATCACTGCATTCAATTTCTTCAACAGATTCAATCCCAACAAATTCTCGCCGCAATTCGTCGTCAAAAGAAATGGACAAGATTCAGTGAATGGACCCAATTTGATTGGCACTGGCTGTGAGACTGGATTAATTACTTGTGTACCTGAGAACCCTTCTGAAGCATTGCTGTGCCCTGACAGTGGTATATCTGGAACCAGCTGATGGTTAATTACACATTTCTCTGCACCTGTGTCCACTAGAAAAGTATGCTGCCTATTCTCAGCCTTCATTTCTACGTAGGGCCCTTTCTGGTTAACGGGAATAGGCACTGGTTCCAAACCCTGCTTCGGGCTGTTCTAGAGGAAACAGTTCATCATCAGATGTAAAGTCTCCAGAATAATATTCATTGGAGGGTTTATTAAAGACATTCACACTATTCATGGTGTTCTGTTGCTGGTTCTGATTATCCTGTAATTGTGACTGAAACTGACTTCTGTTTTGGCCCCCTATACCTGGACGACCTCTAAATGGTCTTCTTGAAATAGTTCCATTCAATCTCTGTAATTGCGGGCACTGTGCTTGCCAATGGCCTTCTTGTCTGCAATAGGCACACTGATTCATACCTATCGGACCCCCATGCATGTTAGATGATAGCCCAAATGGGACTCTCGATGGTGCGTTTCCGCCACCTCTATTTCCTCTGCCTACCTGCTGTAGCAATACTATAGTTTTCAAGTCTCCCTTCTTCCTTACTTCCTTTCCTTTTCTGAATTGACTTGATTTTCGTAATATTGGGCCATGTGTAATAGTTCAGATTGTGACTTAGCTTGCCATGCACTTGCTGATGTCATTATCAATGTCTGAATTTCCGGTAGCAACCCTCGCACAAATGTATCAACAAACAATCTCTTCCCAGGTTCAGTACTTAGATCTTGACCACTAAAATCTGCAAATACCTCTTCAAATCGGTTAAAAAATTCCGTTGCTCCTTCCGATTTACCTTGTAAACAAGCCGTTAATTTATCCCAAACAATTCTCTTCTTGCGCACTAAAGTTTTCAATTTATATACTATCCGTGAGGATAAAGTTAAAATCACTTGCAGAAGATTCTCTCCAGCCTTTCTCTCACTATGAATTCTAATAAAATTCTCCCATGTGTCGCCTAGCATCAATGAATCATGTATACTTCTAATTTGTTTCCATATATCAGCAGGAAGAATTACAGGGAACAATAAATCAATATCACTCAATGTAAAAACAGATGAATTGAAAACAGATTCAATTTCCTTATAAAAACCAGCAGGATTTTATCAGGGAATGTCCATTTTATAGTATTCACTTCTTGTCTGGAAAAGGAGACATGTACAAACTGTGCAATATAATGAGCTTCTATCGTGCGTGCTGGGGTCTACGGCAGGAATTTCAATTTTCGGAGCTAAAGTGGGAGGCACCTCTTTCATGGGTAACTGCAAAATAGGGCACTCTGCATCTGAGCGTTTATTAAGCAACAAAGCTAAACCAAGAGATAAAGCAGCATTTGCGTGTGAGGCAAAATGCTCTTTTATAAATCGTCATCAAATCAGCAGGACAACAAACCTTCTTTTTCATGCACTTATTTTATAAATATTCCACCATAACCTGTAACACTTTTCTCTGCATTTCCGGTGAATATTGACTAAATGTATCATGCACTTCAATCGGGGAAATGGCAACATCTGTAATCCACCTAAGCGCATCTCGCTTACAAATATGCATCTCTTCACTAACAGGTTTCAACGGCAGGAAAAATCATTTCTGAACATACGACATATGCGATTCACGCTTACTCATTATATCTTTTTTGCAATCGGTCAAGTTCTCGCTTAACCACAAATATTCGCTCTACATGTGTATGTGAAATGGACGGTTGTAGCTTAAATATTTGTACCGCAGCCACGTACAGGCCATCAGATTTAATCACTTCGGAATTTAATGATTTATGATCACCTTGCATATAGATTTTGAAATGCGTCACTGATTCTGCGGATCGTTTGAACCTATTCTGCTACTAGAGACAGTGAGAGCAGGTTTTAGAAGTTAGATGGAGGTAGAGGGTACGACCATTGCCAAGTGAGTGAAAGAAGTTTATGATCACTACATTCTTGAGGAATAACTTGGAATTGCTCTAAGATTGCAAACATACTGATATCTGTAAATATGTAGTCAATAATGGCTGTGTGTCGTCCTCTCCTCCAAGTGCTCTGCGTTGGTATATCTCCCTGAATAGCTCCATTGAGCTTTACAAATTGTCTCTCATCCATGAGAGTTAAAGAACGCTGTACGAGGTCAGCATATTTATGTAGCTTCTTGGTAAGACAGTGGAGGTTAAAATCGCCCACCGGAATCACATGACTTATAGAGCAGTCTTCAATAATTAAATCCAAAGTATGCACCATATCTCGAAGAAAAGACTCTGCATCAATACTAGAATGATCCCAGCAAAGATTGACAACACTTCAGAGGGAGTGCTAATTTTAACCAGTTGTATGAACATGTTAGGGGTAGCCCACGGTTCCAACAGAATGCCTTGATTATCTTTAACTGCATCTAATAGGCCAGCCATGGGTCTACCTTTGGCAGGACTTTTGGCTGGTAGCAATGAGATGGATAGTTATCCCATATGGGGGCCTCCGTCAACCAGAATTCTTGTAAGGCTATAATGTTGAAACTACTCAGGGGTTTATTAATGGAATTTAGAAGATGTTTGAAACCCCTGGTTTTCCAACGGGCAAATTTACAAATTTGCTGAGTCAGCGACATGAGTTGTTAATTCGAATTTAAGTTTTGTGATTGATAGGCGCATTTAGACGTGTGTAGAGTTGCTACCTGTTGGATTGTCTTGAAGGCTCCCTGTATGCAAGTGACTTTCAGGGGAAGATATGTGGCAGTGTTGGCGTTTGTTTGTGTGATTGCACGGTATCCCTACATATTATCCCCACCAAAAATATTGCTGTACATGTGGTTGTTTGTCTCGCCATAGGTGATATTTTTGGGGGGATAATTTGTGGAAGCAGGGGTTGCAGGGGTGTCCCCCGCTCATTTAAAAATAATGCAGGGGTTGCAGGGGTGTCCCCCGCAGGGTCCATGGCTCAATATTGCCACAAAAATATAGTGATATTTTTGTATTGCAATATTTTTGCGGGGATATTAACACGTGGAACCGATCGATTTCTTGCATAGTTGAGATTTGAAGTGATTGGTCTTGGATGCGTATAAATCCCAGTTGGTACAATTGTTGTCTTACTTGCCATACGATGTTTAGGACTAAGCCAGAGTATTACTGCTTTCAGTTCATTGTGTTGCAAGAATTCTACTTGAGCTATGTCTGAGGAACATAAGTCTTCGATGCTATCTATGTTGCTAAAAATGTTAAATATGCTGGAGCTTTTTACATCATACACTGGATATGATCCACCTCTACACTGCAAAGTTAGATTGTGGAGCGCTGGAGGGGATTGAGTGGATGTGTTACATTGCCTAGCCGCCTTCTGTTGTAGCTGTCTTGAGTGGGAAACAATAGCATGGCGCAATGAGGGGGGCTGGTTCTCCACCCTGGGCTTGGAGAGTGAGTTTGAAATTGCCTGGTTGGAAGTAGCACTGAAATTCAACGCTCGCCATTGCTGACTCTCGGTCTCAGGGGGAGTTTTGCTATGGCCAATTTTTAAACAAGGCAGAGCAGCAAATTTAGCGATCGATTTGGTAATCTCATTGCACCTTTGCTCTGTGAGGAACTCGTAGTCTTGAGGGCTCTTGAACTCAGATTCGCCACTTATTCTCTTATAAAACATAGCCTGGTGGACTTGAGAAATAGGCTCATCTGCCTTCTTATTTAGAAGTTCTGCTTCATATACTAAATCATCAAGAGGTTTGTAACTAAGCTCATCAATATTTGTGTGAATGAATGCTGGAGATTTTACTCTCTTCTGAGGAATTTGTTTAGATCGAGCCCTGGTCACGTATTTCTTAGTTGTGGCATTCTTCACTACTAAGCTTTGTTGCCAGACATAGTTGCGTGAGCCTGATTCAGTGGGATCCGAGGGCGCTTTCATATTTTTTGTTTTCTTCAAGGAATTACAAGATTTGCCAGTAGTTTTCGGCCTGGTGAAGATTTTAAAATCAGGCTTTATAGAGGGAGCAGGAGCCATGAGTTTGTCAGAAGGACGAGATTCAGGGACTGTGATAACTGAGTCCTGCATGAAAGGGGGCGGAGAGGTAATGGCTCCTTCTACTCTAGTCTCTTGATGTACCTCCGTGGTTATTGTAGTCGATTCATTGGCAATAAACAGATATTTTGTGCATTGCACCTGGGGACGGTGGATCTGTGAACTTTGTATGCAACAATCTAACAGTTAAATCAACATAAATGTTTGCTTATTAACTTTCATGTCGAGGTTCTCAAACAATTTGGTCAGAAACAAAAGGGCTGTATTCATGGCACTGAGTGTAACTTCAACAAAGGGAAAAAAGGGTACTTGGGAAGGAAGAGCTCTGCGTGGTGTAGGGTAAGTAAATGATATAGACAGGGCGGTAGAACTGGAACTGGAATTGGGAAAAATCACAGGAGATTGAGATAAATCAATTGGACGAGGGCGGGTTATGTGAATGGGTGAAAGGTGGTAGGCAGTTGACCCATCCGCTATATTCAGAAACCGTTTGTTCACATCAGTTAACTCAGGAGCAATTATAGCTGTAGCAGAGAGAGAGTTTAAGTCATTACCGAACAGAATATGCAAGATTTTTTCCATCTCGCATTGAAATGGAGGAGGGAGAGGGAGCATGTTTATGTGAATTTGAGCTGAGGTCACAATTTCAGACAGATGCGACTCGTTCGAGTGGTTCGAAGAAGCCGGGGCGGGTCCACTATAGGTTGATTAGTACATGGGACAGGATCAAGATGTAAAGGTGGAGCGGTTGAAGTGATACCAGCGGCCAAATGTGAGTCGGCCGGGGTTGATTAATCATTTGGTGAGTTAGTGATATCAGAGTGTGAATGAATGAGTATTGAGTGTCGTCAGGGTGGAGGAGAGATTTACCACCCCTGTTTTATCTGGAGCCTTTAAAGTACACACTGCTCTGCTGAAAGCTCCGATATCAATTGTTAAGGATTGTGAACAAAGCTGCGAGGGTGCAGCATTTTGATGTAACAGTCTTGTAAGATGAGCGTCCCTCATCGGCGTGCATTTTGTTTGTGTTAGCAACTTTTTGATTTCATTGGGGGGCATGGCAGACTTTAAAGAGTAAGTGGCAGACATGGAAAGAACTGCAGGTAATTTGCTCAAATAAGAGCAGGTTCAAGGACTCCTAAATGAATGCTGTGTGAAGGCAACACAAATATAAATAAATATGAAATATTAAATAATCACTGTGCACTGGACACCAGTCTAACTGCACCTTCAAAGCACTCTCGCAATGCACACGCGCGAAGCGCGCAGACTCTTGTTTTTGTAGGCAGTTGCTGTTGAGTGGGCGGAGCTTAGCACTCGCAAGTAAAAATACCATTTGTTGGTTCCAAACAAATAACAATTTGCTTCAAACTTTGCTTCAAAATGAAACACGGTTAATTTCTAAAATAAGAGCAGAAAAACAACATTACTATATACATCCCAGAGAGAGACTTGAAGGATTATCAGAGTCATTGAGTGTCCAAAGCATGCTGTGCAGTAGCAGAGTCCCGGAGCCTTACTGCACTCTTCAAAGTACACTCGCAATGCGTGTGCACGAATGTGCATGGACTCTTGTTTTTGTAGGGAGTTGCTGATGAGTGGGCAGAGCTTAGCACTCGCAAGTAAAAATTCCAATTGTTGGTTCCAAACAAATAACAATTTGCTTCAAACTTTGCTTCAAAATGCAATGTGGTTAATTTAGTGCAGTGGCAGAGTCCCGGTGCCTAACTGCACTCTTCAAAGCCCTGTTGCAAGGCATGCGCATCAATGTGTGCAGCTTCTTGTTTTTGTAGGCAGTTGCTGATGAGTGGCAGAGCTTAGCATTCACAAGCAAAAATACCAATTGTTGATTGCAAACAAAACGTTGCTTCATCCTTTGCTTCAAAATGCAATGCGGTTAATTTCATGCAGTAGCAGATTCCCAGAGCCTAACTGCACTCTCAAAGTACTCTCGCAATGCGTGCGCACGAATGTGCATGGCCTCTTGTTTTTGTAGGCAGTTGCTGATGAGTGAGCAGAGCTTAGCACTCGAAAGTAAAATTACCAATTGTTGGTTCCAAACAAATAACAAATTGCTTCAAACTTTGCTTCAAAATGCAATGCGGTTAATTTCATGCAGTAGCAGAGTCCCGGTGCCTAACTGCACTCTTCAAAGCACTCTCGCAATGCACATGCGTGAATGTGCGCAGCTTCTTGTTTTTGTAGGCAGTTGCTGATGAGTGGCAGAGCTTAGCATTCACAAATAAAAATACCAACTGATGGTTCCAAACAAAATGTTGCTTCAAACTTTGCTTCAAAATGCAATTCAGTTAATGTTGTGCGGTAGCAGAGTTCCAGAGCCTAACTGCACTCTTCAAAGCACTCTCGCAATGTTCAATGAGTGCTCCTACTTGTAGGTGGTGGTAGTGCCTGCTAAGGGGGTACAAGGTGCATGCATGTGCACATTGGCTGTTGGCCTGCCACAGTGGGATGTTGGTGTGGGTGTGGTGGGGCATCACTTTCTGACATGGGTGCTTCTCATGTGTTCATATGTCGGGATGCATGTTTCAGGTAAAGTGCATCTGCATTGGTACGTTCACCCACATCCCCTGGCATGTGTGCATGCTCACTGGCCATTTGCTTTGTCTGCCATGTGTTGATCCATTTCCTGTGCCCATTCTGTATATCTATGCTGGAGGACGCATGCATTTGCTCACTACATGCACATTTACATGGTGTCAGTTGTACTAACAGCTATCACCTTGGGTCCCTGCTCCAACCTCTGCACTCCCTATCCCCTCAATGCCCTCCATGTGGAGAATGGAACTGGCCGTCTCCGCCCAGAGCATGAGACAGAAGGCTTCCATTGTGCATCCTTATGTGCTGGCGCTCTCCCTCCTATGATTGAAGATGAGGCTGTGGACCCTGGCCTTCAGATAATCCTGTCACTTCCGGCAATCCCTGACAGTACGGGGTACAGTTCCCACTGCCGTCACCCTTACCTTGATTTCTGCCCATATGGCAGTCTTTTGCTGCCCACTGGTTTTCCTGTGCCTCTTGCCAAATAGTGCATCGTTATGCTCCAGCACTGCTTCTGCCAATGCAGTTAGCTCTGTCTCTGTGAATTTGTGCTTGCAGTGCCGGAGATATGGCAGAAGGGCCTTCTTCTGCTGTGCCATGCTGTTGCTGCGACTTTGCAGACTTGATGTCAACTGGAAATGGGTGATTCTGGGTGGACTTAATTTTTTCAATATGGTCGCTTCTGGGCAGTGGGCTATTTCCAGCACCGGTATTACATTTGCTGATGGCTGTTCACGCCAGTAATACTGTGCCAGTATTACCATTGCCAGCAGGGGGGAGTGCACGCACTTAAGAGTTTGTAATTCACTGGTAATTCCACTGGTCCTCCCACTGGTAACAGTAACACCGGCATGCCAGGATTTCTGCCGTTTTACTGGCAAACTCGAAATGAGCCACTTTGTCTCCAGATTTTAGGGTCAAGTATGCAAAGCCCTGAGTATCAGTAGAGATATGTACTCAGGGTACCATCCACAAACGAATAGCCAGACTGAGAGGATTAAACGGGTGCTTCAACAATACTTCAGTTTCTTTTCCACAGCTTTTGTGACAATTGGGAAACACCACTTCCCCCAAATTGCCTGTAACAATTCAAAGCATTCATCAATAGGTACTTCTCAGTTCTTTGCTTTATATAGATTCTATCCTCGATGCCTTCCTAATTTCCCTATACCAGGGACCCAAGAACCGACTGCTGATAAATAGTTGTCAGAAATCTAGAATATACACCTTGTTGTGAAAGACCACTTGCTCTGAGCACAGGAAAGGATGGAAATATTTGCTGACAAGCAAAGGTCCAATGCCCCTTCCTTTTCTATCAGAGACCTCTTTTGGCTAGCTTCCAAAACATTCCCAAGACATCTAGTTCCTTCCAAGCTGGCCCTGAGATATTCCAGACCTTTTTGAGTACTTTGATGTGTGAACCCAGTAGTTTATTAATTACAACTGCCAGCTTCTTGGAACAGGATATATCTGGTGTTACATGTATCCCGCTTGTGTCCTTTTTTGAACAAACAAAAGGTAAAGGTAGTCAGTCTCCACTTGGACCTCCTTCTCTGATGGTAGATGATGCTACGGAATATTAGATTACCGACATCTGTGACTCCTGATACCGCAGTGGTGTCCTGGTCGACTGGAAAAGATACAACCCATGTGGAAAGGATACTACCCATGTGTTGATATAAAAGAACACTTATAATTATAGAATCTGGGAACCTGCTTATCATGTTCATGCCTTCTCCGTGATCCGAAGATTCCATCAGTTTCATCCTTCTAAAACCAGTTCTGTGTGACTGGGGAGGGGCATACTGTTATTGGGCACTGTATCAGGTGCTTTCATAATACCCTTTGGGCACAGCGTACTGTATACAGAAAGCATCTGTAATGGTTTTGCCATTGCTGAGAACGGATGGCATGTTATGTCCTCACGTTTCAGATGTAGCAAGCACAAATTATTCACAGACTTGGGCAGCTGAGTGTTGCAACTGGCTCAATAGGTTGCTACAGAGCTCGTGAATACTTGCTCCTCTTTTTCCTGTCTCTGTTCTGATCGCCGCACTACTCCCCCTCCTTAACGCCTCCTGATCTCAGCTGCGCTTCCTGCTCCTCTTAATACTTTTCCTTTTCCTCATCTCAGTCTGGGCTTGGGTTCCTTGAAACTGTTCAGAAGGCACCTACCTTCTCTTCTGGCCTGCCTTCCTTAGAAGGTCAAGACTCCTGGTAGGGGGTATTATTCCACAGAGGGTTTCCCTCTGTCTCAGGTCAGTGTTTGGATGGGGCATTTCATCTATCCTGTTCACCGTAAGTGTTGTAAGTGTCTGATGCCTGCACAGGAGGCTGCATACAACGCTGCTGAACTTAACCAAAAGGAACGCTGCTGAACGCGAGTCGGCAAGGAGAAGGAAAAGGATTTTTTTACGAGCACACGCAGTGAAATGTTGAGAGCCATTTGGAACACTGCATTAACTCTCTTCAGTCAGCGTGTAATGTCTGCTATACCCCGCCCCTTTGCTTCCCAGAACTCCTACATAGACACAGGTGAATGCGCACTCGCGCGCGCACCGTAAGTGTTGTAAGTGTCTGTTGTCTGCACAGGAGGCTGTATACAACGCTGCTGGAATTAACCAAAAGGAAGTCTGCTGAACACGAGTCAGCAAGGAGAAGGAAAAGGATTTTTTATGAGCACAAGCAGCGAAACGTTGAGAGCCGTTTGGAGCACTGCATTAAGTAAATATTCCTGTTACCAAGAACAATGTACGTACTCTTTGCCTGTGCTCTACCAGTGCTTCTAACAGTGACTTTGAAACAGCCCACTTAGTGTCAGCCCAGTCACTGATGCAACTTTTTGTTTTTCATTTAATTATAGCTCTCTTCAGTCAGCGTGTGACGTCTGCTATCCACCACCACTTTGCTTCCCAGAACTCCTACATAGAAGCGGGTGCACGCACACTCGCGCACGCTCCGTAAGTGTTGTAAGTGTTTGTTGTCTGCACAGAAGGCTGCATACAATGCTGCTGGACTTAACCAAAATGAACGCTGTTGAACACGAGTCAGCAAGGAGAAGGAAAAGGATTGTTTACGAGCACACGCAGCGAAACATTGAGAGCCATTTGGAACACTGCATTAAGTAAATATTCCTGTTACCAAGAACAATTTACGTTCTCTTTGCCTGTGCTCTACCAGTGCTTCTAACAGTGACTTTGAAACAGCCCACTTAGTGTCAGCCCAGTCACTGATGCAACCTTTTGTTTTTCATTTAATTATAGCTCTCTTCAGTCAGCGTGTGACGTCTGCTATCCACCACCACTTTGCTTCCCAGAACTCCTACATAGAAGCGGGTGCACGCACACTCGTGCACGCTCCGTAAGTGTTGTAAGTGTTTGTTGTCTGCACAGAAGGCTGCATACAATGCTGCTGGACTTAACCAAAATGAACACTATTGAACACGAGTCAGCAAGGAGAAGGAAAAGGATTGTTTACGAGCACACGCAGCAAAACATTGAGAGCCATTTGGAACACTGCATTAAGTAAATATTCCTGTTACCAAGAACAATTTACGTTCTCTTTGCCTGTGCTCTACCAGTGCTTCCAACAGTGACTTTGTAACAGCCCATTTAGTGTCAGCCCAGTCACTGAGGCAACCTTTTTTTTGCCATTTAATTATAGCTCTCTTCAGTCAGCGTGTTATGTCTGCTATCCACCACCACTTTGCTTCCCAGAACTCCTACATAGACACGGGTGCACGCGCACTTGTGCGCACACGTTAAGTGTTGTAAGTGTCTATTGTCTGTTTGCTGTTTAGGTTTCGGTGAAGTGCCTAAGTAAGTCTCTATTCTAATTGAATTGTATATTAATCCTAATATCATTTGGAATTACTTTTTTCTTTACTGACATCTAATGAAACGTAATTTGTATACACTGCGTACAGACATGCCGTCTCCACGGCTTGGGAGAGGTACTGTTTCTGTTTTACAGAAAAACATCAAACCATTGAACTTATCGGTTAGCTCTGCTAACCATAAAACATGTTCTATGCCCAATTCTCGTCCGCGGATGAAGGAACAAGTGTTACCCCAATGTAAGAATTTTACTGCAGCGGATATATGTTTTTTTAACCCGGATCCGCTGCTGGGGCCCTTTTCGAATGCTAACCTTGATGCCTTGCATAGCTTGGGTGCTCACACTCGCGATGTTGTTCAAAAACATTGATTCCAGTACAGCCCTGTCCACAGTGTGTAATATATCACTTATGGACAATGCAGTTTTGCAAAGCGATTCAGTGACGGCTGAGCAGGTGTGTAATGGTGTGAATGAGCCTAACTTGTCTGTTGATGTAGCTGTGGTAGGATTAGATTCTATGAAGACTGATTATTCTGTCCAAGCAATTTCAGAAAAACTTTCTTTTTCCCCCGAACATGTTCTCTGACGCTAGTCCTGTCAGATCGGAGGTAGAGATTTCTTTTCTTCTACCTACTCCCCGAACAACCAATGTAAGCGCACCCCATTCTGCTTCTTGAGATATGGGCAACGTTATGGGCCTGGTGCTGGGGGTGATGAATAACACTATGCATACTATTGGGAAATTATTTGAAACCCTAAACGATAAAATGATCATCCAAGCCTCTCGGTAGCCTCTATTATTGCGCGGCAAGCTAATCATGAGACCTTCCTTGAAAAACGTATGTGTTCCTCTGCCCAAAAATTACTTCCTTCTCAATGTTTGATAGTTGCAAACAAAGCTACCTCTCCAGTGAATTGGTCGTGCGCCGCTGAGTGCACAAAAACTGTACCTATTTTTCTGCATATTACAGGTGTAATCACTGAATTTATAGCTCCCCAGGATGTGGCAGCGCTACCTCTTAAAGACGCATGACCTGAAATCGCTGGGTAAAAAGCTTATACAATTTTTTCCAAAAATAAAACAGGGGTTCAAGTTATTACTACCTCTAATAACAAAAAGACTAGGAACATTAAAACCAGTAAGTCCACCTCGTCTGGTGCCACTAAACCATTCATTAAAGCCCTAAAAGCTCCAAGCAGAAATTTGCAATTGGCTGCTGCAACAGTGTCCAAAAAGTACATGCAACTCAATCGACCTTGTAAAGTTAAATCGGGTTTGCAATGTACGAGTGAATCTGTTACTTTGCCTTATCCTCCCTTAGATGATCTTGTTGAAATGGTTCAAAAGCACATATCCACTCTACCTGGAACAACACTTAAAATCCCTGCTCCTGATTGTTGTGCTGCACTTCCTCATGTCACATTTTCTGACGACCAAGCCATAAAGGTAATTAGCCGTCAGGAAATTAGAAAGGAGGTCGATGTCTATATGGTTAGATTTACAAACGTACCTATTATAGGAGCTCCATCCCTTTTTCCGTCTGGGCAACGTACCACCTCTACTTCCTCAGCACTTTCTAATCAATGTGCTCCTGTTCACACTGTTTTAGATAAACCTACAGGAGAGGAAGCTCCAACTGAAGTCCTGTTCCAAAAATCTAACTCCTTGCAGGTCCAAACTGGCCCCCCTTGCCCTCCTAGCATCAAAGAAGTTCAGTATGTAGGGCATGGGGCGGAGATTGCGAAAATGCTACAATCTCTCCTTCCAAAAACTCAAGAAAAGAAGCAAATGGAGAAGTCCTTGATTACAAATACATCAAAATAGTTTTTGAAGCCTATATTAAAATCGTCATTTCAGTGTGACCAGACCACTGCTTTAATACTTGGCTGTCGGCCAGCCCCATTCCCTCAATTTGATCTAAATCGGCACAGCATTCTTGAGTTGTTTTCTGATATCAGCAAACTAGAGGACATCGGAACCTGTGATCTTGCTCAGGTTGAGTTTTTTAATGACTTCACTTTGAGTACTGTACGTTTATGTGTTCGTTCATAAACTGTGCGTAACATCATTTGGAGTGCCAAAGCACAACTTTATGAAATGGGTTTTATTCTCTTAGTAGGCCCTTCCGAGGCCTGTGATGTTTAACAAGATGCTGGATTATTTAAGGAAACCACCACACGTTTGCTAACGAACAGTACTACTGTAAACAATAATGTACAATCTGGTTCCAAGTGGGATTGCAAGTGTGGGTCGAGAAGTTAACTAGAGCAACAGGATGTGCCAGGACTTGTAACAATGGTGTCTTGGAATACGTGTGGCCATGGTCATTTGATGAATAATAAGGAATGTACCCATTTGGCATGACACCGTATTACATCTCACTCCAGCCCTGCAAGGAGAGAAAGGTCGTCCACTGTCTGGCCTGCTCACCTGCATTAAAATCAGTTCTGGCCTCAGCATTGTTTTTTCTTATACTCCCAATGCCTTTTCTCAAATCACTATTGTTTCTGTCCACTCTATTTTGTATACTCTAATTAACCTATATTGGAACCCGATGGTTATTAAGGATGATACATTTTTGTACGATGTATCTAATATACTTGATTATGTTGCTTTGGCTCCTGACATTTCTCATATAATTTTGGCTGACAACCTTAATTTGCATTGTTTTCAGAACGTGCATGGAAAGGAAAAGGTTAAATTATTATGATGGGGACATCTGATGTCTTCTCGTGCTTTATGTATGCTTAACGGGGCATTTCCAGGAGATGATCCACCTCATTCCACATGGACAAGAGGTAAATTTAAAGCTACCATTGACTACATTTATGTGGACTCAAGGCTCCTTTCTGTAATGGGTCATTTCCATATACAAACTGTAGGAGCTAGTAGTGACCATTGTATGCTTACTGCGCAATGGCCCATAGAGTTCCAACAAGCCTCATACCCTAGATCGGTTTCTCCTGGAGTGGTTACTGTTAACCCGCAATTCAATCGGATTAGGTGGACAGAGGGAACTTTAGCACAATTTGCGGACACTTTAACTTCTACGTTCAATAATTATTCATATAGTGATCCTAGTGGTCAGATTACATACTACGACCTTATGCAAAAATATATCATAACTTCATCTAACCAAAGAACATTTGAATGCAGGCTTTATGTCTTTGATATTGAAGTCAAGAATAAGAAGACAGCATTTCATGCTCAAAAGCAGAGAGCTTTAACACTTCCTTTTGACTTAAGATCAGCTGCTCTGATTAAAGCCAAAACGACATATAAAAATTGGACTCATTTGCATCGTGCACTTTTACATCAAAGGGATGGAGAACATATGCTTTCACTGATGTATAATCAAAATTAAGCACAAATTTGGTATACTTTAAATGAAACCATAGGGACTCCACAATTGTTGTCCCAGGTACATAACATTTCTGAGTTGGCTTGAGTAGATTATTTCAAGAAAATATATGCAAAACCAGTAGCCCTTCTGGGCACTCGAGAAACAGAGGCGGACTTTCCTTTTTATCTTGACATTGTGAAATCCGATATACTCCATTTCATTAATGTATTTAGCCAATCTAATGCTGCGGGCCCGGATGGGCTCTCTAACAAGATTTTTAAACAAAATCCCACACTTTGGTCAGACATTCTGCTTCAAATTTATCAACTCATTAACCATTTGCAAAGTATCCCTCCCTCTTGGAGACAATCTTTAATCGTCTCAATTTATAAAAAGGGCGATTGACATCGACCAGAAAGTTACAGACCCTTTGCCTTACTAGATGCCCCAGGCAAGATATACAGTCGTATCATTCTTCAAGAACTTAATGTATGGATTTTGTGAGACCTCAAAAGAGATCCCTTTCAATCTGGCTTTGTAAGTGGGATGGGCACCTCACCAAACATGCTCACTCTTAATTTGCTCAAATCCAAATATCTAGATCAGAACCAGATTCTTTACATGGCATTTGGGGATTTCCACATGGCGTTTGACTCGGTTGACCAGTTGTTGCTCTTTGACAAACTACAACGCTATGGGTGCCCCTCCTCTCTCCTCAGCCAAACTAAAAAACTACATAGTAACACCTCCGTTTGAATTAAACTTACCTTAGATGGATTGCTCTCAGCTACCATCCCCACTGAGCGAGGTTTAAAACAGGGGTGCATTCTAGCATCCACTTTGTTCAATCTATTCCTTATGGATATAGGATGTAAATTTGCTGATGTCATTGCAGATGCTCCTAAACTGGGTGGTCAAAAAATCATCTGGCTACTTTATGCCGATGATCTTGTTTTATTATCTTGTACTCCCAGTGGTCTCCAAAATCTATTGAACAAATTGAATGAGTATGTTTGTGAAAACAATCTAACTATAAATGTTGATAAAACTCAGATAGTTATTTGTCATAAGAAATTAACCAATCGAATATCGAATTACACATGGCAAAGGGTTCTCTGTTGTATCACAATAGAAATATCTAGGATTACCATTTACTGGTATTTCCAGTGATGCTATTTACAAAGCGACATTAGATGCAAAAATGTGCATGCTGACGTCTCAGGCTAAGATACTTCTGCATAAATATGGTAAATTTACTATGTCTCATACAATGACCTTTTTCCAACAGAAGGTTGCTCCAATAATCACCTATGGAGGTGAAACAAATTTATCAAAAGGTAGATCATATTGGGATCGCTATGAGGCTCTTTTCTGGAAATCGGTTTTGGGTCTTCCAAAATGCACCCCTCTGCCATTATTACGTTATGAATTAGGTGCTATTTCAATCTTTAGCCAAGTACTTTGGAAACTGTGCAGCTTATACAGGAAATGCCTCATAGGTTCTTCATCACTGAATAAGTTAGGCATTCTTGCTCAATATATATTTACTCCATCACTTAGGTTTCCGAAAGCCTGGTCCAATTGTGTTCTTGATGCTCTACTTGATGCTGATATTACAATTGAACTTCTTTTGATGAATCCAACTAAGGCCAAAACCTCTTTATACCGTTATGACTGGATAAGTAATTGTGATCAGTGTCATAAATATATGGATTATAATGCTGCTATATTTGGTCATAAAAACTACAGCACCATGGAAACTTATCTAGTCAATTGTCCCTTAATGTTTGTACAATCCCAATAATTTTGAATACGGCTGAATCTATGCCTGACAAAGCAGATCCTGGCCAGACGAAAAATGATTGCTAAAGATCAGACAGTTTGTCTTTACTGTAAGGATCAGTCTCAAATTGAAACACTACGTCACTTGGTGGTTGATTGCTCAGCTCTGAGATCTATTCGTTATAGATATTATAATAAATGTAACCCATTTCTATGCCCCCGTAATGAGGATGAAATTTGGGGCTTTTTATTATCTAGTACGAATATTGTAACTCAGATTGCCCTTGTACAGTTTGTTAATGCTGTCATACCTCAAGAGATAAAATTGCTTAAATTGTATGAAAAATCACTTTCTAGTTGTATCTGAATTTGAACATTGGTTGTGTAATTTATCTATTTGTCGAAATTATTTACTTTTAAACTTAGTGAAGAGAAATGTTATTGTTTTTTATGACTCATTTTTAATTATGTTGTACATTCATGATGTGAACAAATGTTTTAATGTTAATTCTCATGATTTAAAAGGTGAATAAATTCAGCCAAACAAATAAATAAAAAAATAAAACGGTGGCAGTCTGGCCCCATCTAGAAACCGGTCTTATCATTTTGAACCACGACGAGAAGAGTGGTAAATCCAGCTGCGTCTAATAAGGCTGACACTAGGACATTTCTCTTTGACCTACTTTGTGCTTACCACACACACCTTGGTAAAGGCAAATGGGCCATGGACTGGACCCATTCTCAGAGCAGAGTTCTCTCTTTTGCAGAGGCATTTCCGGATGAGAATAAGCGAATGTCTATTTGCCCAGCATCACCCATTTAGGAATTGGTGCAGGGAACAATGGTTGTCCTTAGAAGAGTCCACATTTTAGACCACTTCACCTGTGTTATATAATTTGCTCTCCACAAGAGGACCTTTTACAGATGGCCCTTAGAGACTTAAGGGCCCACCAAGCCCCATGAAGATGTATTTAATTTCAAACTTGCGCCATGCAAAAATGCAGACCGCAGTGCAAATACAGAAAGTGCACAGAATTGTGAATGTTAGCATGCACCACACTTACATGGAATTCTTAACCTTGGCTGGCATCGCAGATAGATAGAAATGTGAATGTTAGCATGTGCCACACTAAGATGGAATTCTTAACTCTAGCTTCGGTCACATCTGGACAGAATTGTGAATGTTAGCATGTGCCACACTAAGATGGAATTCTTAACTCTAGCTTCGGTCACATCTGGACAGAATTGTGAATGTTAGCATGTACCACACTTAGATGGAATTCTTAACCTTAGCTGGCATTTCAGCTAGATAGAAATGTGAATGATAGCAGGTGCCACACTTAGATGGAATTCTTAACCTTAGCTGGCGTTTCAGCTAGATAGAAATGTGAATGATAGCAGGTGCCACACTTAGATTGCATTCTTAACTTTAGCTGATGTTGCATCTAGATAGGATTGTGAATGTTAGCATATGCCACACTTAGAAGGAATTCTTAACTTTAGCCGGCATTGCAACTAGATAGAAATGTGAATGTTAGCATGTGCCACACTCAGATGGAATAGCGAATGATAGCAAGCATCACACCTAGACACAATTGCAAGGACATCAAAACCAACTAACCAATACACTTTCATCCCTCTGCATACATCTCTCAAACTCTAACCAAACACAACCACAAACCTTAAGCACAGCAATCCGCACAAACTTCACCACACTGCAACAACAAAACAAACCACACATAGACTTGCACAACAGCACATGATGACTACCGACCTTAAAACACCCCAAGCCTAGCCAACGGACCCACCGGGCTGAGGCTGCCAACAGCACATCACTGCTCTCTTGCACTTTTCCAGCTTATTCCCACTAACTCAGCCATCCCCCTTCTCCCTTTTTCAGAAACGCCAGAGCGCCAGGGGACCACTCCGGTGGTGATAGTGTGCGGTACAAATATCCATTAACATTAACATGACATACCTCTGCTTGTGCACCCTGGTGTTTCCTTTGAGAGGGTGCAGGGGGCCACAAGAGCATCAGTGCAGACAAGGGCTGCTTGCTGACATGTTAGGATCACCGGTTCATATCAAGGGCCTGGAGGACCCCCGGCAGAAAGTGCCAGGGGGACACCCTGTGACTGTGTGACAGACTCTGGGAGGCTCTGGGACGTCACATTGTGATGGGGTACACAGTTGCTCTCTACATTGTTCCCAGAGGTTTGTATCCCGAGCTCCATTGAGAACCCATGGGCAACATGTTATGAAACAGAATCCGCAATGGTTCAGTGTTTATGCAGCAAGTGCAAGAAAATTGCCTTCTCTGTTAATTGAGTAAACTGTATTACAGCGCCAACGGCAATTCACATGGCAGTAGTGCGCTATACAAATGATCAAATACATCCATGGACCCAAATGAGCATTTCTTATTTTTCCTTTCACTGTGAAGTGTTCGGATAGCTCTTTTAATTTGAGCGAGTTCTGTGCATGACAAATAAAATTATAGTGACGATGAAATTACAGCTTAAAGTGTTTTCCCACTTGCAAACCTCTCAACAAAACGGCGCCCCCACTCCATAAATTTGCTACCAGCCCTGCTACTCCTGCACGACTTTTTACAAACCGAGAAACACAATATGTTCTAGCACATAGTTGGCACATATTCTTATCCCCATAACTGTATAGTGCGATTTATAGCACTTGGCAGCAGAAATGAGCCAGGAACAATGAACAGTGAACAATCTTGGGAGCCTTTATCCCCCAACAGCGAATTCCAAACAATGGCACCTTCACTCCGCCAGGCCTCTCCATGCGCACTTACAACCGTTAAACCACCGCACATCTCAGTCATATTCCCTCTGTAAAACTGTCAGCATCACTTATTATCAGCCTAACCATCTGTAAATTGCCCGGGTTTATTATGTCTTTATTTGTGGTAATGGTGGTTTTACATGGCATGCGCTCGCGCGTAGATGGTTTGGTGGGAGCAGTTGTAAGTACTAATTTATGTATATTCAAAACGTCAGTGAATGTAAGAGATACCAGATGGGAGTTCAAAACATTGAGGCGGATTCCCAGCAGTTTTTTTATTTTTTTATAAAGACACTGGGCCTACGGGGCTTCTCCTATTAGGGGGTTTAAGGGTGTATCAGTGACCCTAGGCTGTTTCCCACACAGTCATTTGCAGCTCAAAGTTTGTAGAGAGTTTTCGTGTGGTTTAAAAACATCCAACACTTGGGGCATACCCTCGAAAAAGCTAAACCTCACCACAGAAACAACTACTCACTATGTTTACAATGAAAATAAAGAACACATGATAAATTCCGTTGAAGCATTAAGAAAGATGTTCACAAGATAGGCACTGTATTTCAGAAAAATGTCCATCATAATACCGTTGAGCAAAATAATGTTTAGTTTAACATCGAACTTTAAGAATTTTATAATGAGGCAATATGACCTGAGGAGGGGGGCCATTACCAACCAGCAATGGACCCCCTCTGAGGGTCATTTTGCCATTAGGACCCGGGCACGTCGCACCAGGGTACTATTTGCAATTTTGATCGAGTCAAGAAACGACGCTGTGACCGTTTTTCGACTCGAGGAAAAAAAAGCTAACAAAATGGCCACCATGGAACAGGGAGAAGGAACTGCACGTAGTCCCTTCTCCCTTTCCATAACGGCCAGTCACTGGAGCAACCATGGAGCCGCAACTGTGAGGGAGCCTTATCGGCTGGGTAATGCCCTGACGAGGGCCAATGAGCTTGCTTGTAACAAGCTGAAGGACCCTCGCTGGGTACTAATCAAACATTGCACCTGTTGCAAAAATATTGACCCGCTGCAATTGCATTAGGTTTCTATTTTAAATATCACATTTTCTGTTTGCCCAATGCTTTTTCCACAAATGTTGGTTATGTTATGTTATGCTATGTTGTTGGGTTTTAGACAATGCTTCGTTGCCATTTGCATGGGCTCTTGGTGCTCTGGCGGATGTGAAACAGTGGGGCTGGGTTTGGTCAGTGGGGAGAAATGGGAAATGTAAGATACTGTAGCTTTGCTGTTGTGTTGGTGCATGCAGCACAGAAGCTGTACTGGATGCAGGCCTATTTTTAGGTGATTCTCGTTGGAAGCACTTGAGGCATCTGTGTCCAGGGGGGATCATGGGGTGCCAGTGGTGCAAGGCTGCCTTGGTTGGGGCTATGGTATGAAAGTTGTAGTGCTTTTATGTTAGATGTTTCGTGGTGCAGCGCTCAGTTGACATGTGTGGGCCGCTTAGTTGATATGTGTATTGAGTTGAAACATAATTGGAGCATCGTAGTGTGGGGAGCAGTCAGTTGAGACCCTTATGAGCATTTGGAGAATGATCCAGGGGTCAAGTCCTAAAAATAAAGGTGAGGGAACACATCAACAAACACAGTCGGATGTGACGTCACCAGAAATGTTCATATCAAAGTGAAATATGCACATTTCATTAAATTGGCTTTTCATAACCACACAAATTGCACCAGACGAATGGCATTTGCCATTCATAAAATCAACACACACAAAACCAAGAGAGTATATTTTCTTCTAATAGTGTTTTTGAAAACGTTAGAAGGTGTGCATGTGTAGATTTATCGCAGGACCTGAAGTCCATAGATGCAACAGCACCAAACACCTAGCCTATGACAAAGAATGCCCAGCAAAAGACAGAGAATGCTCAGTTTGCAAGAAAATAGGACATTTTTCAATTGTGTGCAGATGGTGAAGCAAAAAAGTCACAATGACCTCTGAGAAAAGGGGGCGGACTCCGTGTACCCTCCACTTGAGCCCTAGGAGCATGCAGTCAGTGTGGCCATGCCAACGTCCAGGTAGCGGTGCAGCTTGTCTAGGGAAATTGTGACTAGGTGTCCTCAGATCACAGAGGAAAAAGACAGGGAAGACAAAAGGACAGGCAGTAGCAGTAGGTAACAAGTCAGCAATGGAGTGAACCCGCACCAGGGAAAAACAAAATCACAGTACGGACACAAAGGATCAAATCACAGTGGGGAAAGTTGCAGTTGGACACCTAGGAGCAAAGTCGCAGTTATCCAACGTACATTGGGGAAATCATGGCGAGACACTTGAGAGCAAAGTCCCAGCAAGCCAAACAACACAGGGACCAAAGGCTGCACAATCAGAGGCAGGCCATATTCCAGTGGGACGCGCAGAAGCAAAATCACAATGGGGTGCCTAAAACCAAAAAAGCAGTGGAACACATGGAAGGAACATCACAGTGAGGCAACATTGCAGTGGGGCATATGGGAGCAACATCAGAGTGGAAAGAGCAGGCGCACAATCTCAGTGGGGCACAATTAAAGTGAGACATCTGGGAGTAAATCACTGTGGGCTACAAAATAGCAAAAAGGCAAAATGGTAGTGGGACATACAAGTGATACATTTTACCACAATGACCAGTGGTGAATTCCCCATAACATGTTTGTTTACCAATTTTATGGTAATGGTTTGGTATGGTTACGTTTATTTATAAAGCGCCTGTACACAGGCAGTGTTTCAAAGCCCTCAAGGAGGGTGGGAACACGAGGAAAAAACAACAGTCGCTCAGAGCCCTTGCAATTCTCAGACAATAACGGTCTGCAAAGATACATTTAACAGTCGAGATACAGCAAATAGGCCTGACGGCAGTTCTGCGCTTTTATCAAGTGCACATTAAGGGGTGAAGACAAGGGAGAACAGCAGGCGATCTTCAGGCAGAGATGCATTCAGATTGTGCGAGTGCAAGACGGTAAAGGGAGGGGGGGTCCAAGTGCACCTAATCGGAAGAGGCTGGGAAAAGTGCGGCGAGAGAAACTCTCATGGATTTATTCAGAAGTGCAGTGAGGAGGATGGAGTGCAGGGCCCTGATGCAAGTGCAAGAGGACTGATGGGGGTGCCAGGGACCTGTGAGACTCTGTGGTGCACTAGGTGGCCAGTCAGCAAAGCTGTATGGAAGAGGAGGGAGAGATGGAGAGATCAGAGAGCTAGGTTAGCAGGGTAGGGGGGAGAGAAGGAGGAGGAGAAGAGGAAGGTCTTGAGGAGTTACCGGAATTTAAGAAGATCAGGCTCAAGACGCAGGGTGGCAAGGAGGCTATTGCAGAAGGAGGCGTCTGCTGAGTGTAAGGATCTCCCTCCAAATCTCTGCTTGGAGAACCGGATCACTTGCAGAAGGTTGGAGGTGGATGCGCAGAGGGCTTGACAGGGACTGTATTTAGGTAGGAAACGCTGCAGGTGAGTAGGTCCCATGCCTTAGAAAGCCTTGTGTACAATGCAGAGGGTCTTGAATTTGATCCTTGCAGCCACAGGGAGCCGGTGAAGGGATTTCAGGGCCGGAGAGAAGTGGTCCCTGGACTTGAGGACAACGATAACTCTTGCAGTTCTGTTCTGGATGAATAAGCACAGGAAATTATAGTGAGTTTTCATATGTGTAATAAATCAGTTTGAAGTGGTTGTAAGGGAACATGAGATCTATGTGATCATATCCCATTTAGTTCACCGGAAAATTGCTGGCAGCGGCATTCCTCTATTGATGTAAGAAGGGAGATGCCTCAATGACCACACCCTTCTTGTCAAATATTGGCAATGATTTCAACTGACCCAGTGGAACATCAATGTCAGGGACCTAGATGGTGCAGATCAAGCCCTGCCTGCACTGAGTGAAGGGATCACAAATCCCACGCTTTTGGTACTAATGACCCAGTCCACCGACTATCCACCGAACAAATAATCAGCCAATAAATCTGCCGGCCCTGAAGACAGGTAGCTGCTGAAAGCAGGGACTACCCCCAGCGCAATGTGCAACTGTCATGACAACTGCAGGAATGCATTACAATTCAATCCCCCACCCTTTCAATATAAAACTTTCCATGAGTAGTCTTTCCCCTATTCAACTTGACCTCTTTTAAAAAGGGTTATACCTTGTTCCTTTTTTACTGCCAGGCTTTTCACCTAATTAGTCTGAAAGCCTTTGAAGAAAATCTATACAATGGGCTGAATGGAGTAGCAGCGACCTGCATGAGACTTCTGAATTTGAACCTCCAACCCAAAGAATAGGGAAGGAAATCATTGCTGTTGATGACTTACATTGTAAGAGAGCTGGTGGACAAGATCATGTCTAAGAATCAATTTTTCAGGAAGAATTTGAAACACGATCAAGGATTGGCCATATCCACCTTTGCCAATCACAGAAGCAAGGTAATAGAACTTGTGGTTAGGAGGGGGTTTGGCACAGCATTACAGCACTACACAACAACGTAGAAAGTCTTTAGGATTTTGAACAACCAAGATCAAGTTAATTAAAAGAAGTCTTTATTGGCCTTGTTGAAAAATAGTGGTGAGTTGATTAAGAAGGAAGGAGCATATTCAAAAACAAAGGAAAGCTCAGATTCCTTTAATCTATACCCTGTAAAAGGTACATGAAACAGTAGTAATCCAATACTAATCTATGTGGCAGGCCGATCACATCTGAAATTAGATCTCTACTTGAATCTTAGTTGAATAACATATATTGCTTCATCAAAACATACCTGCTCTGAAATGGTACCACAAAGACACAAACTAATGTATTCATGGCACCATCAACACATAAAATCCTATTACCAAACAGATTCAGAAGGTTGTTTGTGCACATTGGCTGTTGGTTCAGAATCTATAATCCAAATGAAAATCATAGTTGCCTTTAAAATTAGGTGTTTTACAGTGTGGTATTAGGACCCATCATGAGATCACCGAACAGAGGAGTCATTTGAGGGAGATATTCAATAAATGAGTATGTACACCTTCATAATTTGTTTAAAAGCACCACACACTATGATTAGCCCACTTATATGTATTTGCTTAGGATCATTGCAATTTACTTTGTTCTTTGCTAATATGTGTATGAACAGCATGGTATTTGTAGCACACCCATGTATTCATTTCAAAATAATGCAATATGTATGTCTGGTTTTCTGTAATTATGTCTATAAGTAGTAAATTGGTTGTGTCAGGTATGTCACATTGTCACTTTGTATATGCACAGCAATTCAGGATATTGAGGGCAAAGTATTGATACAAGGAATGACAAATGAATTATAATGATGTTCTGATGTCTATATAACTGAACCAAAAATAATAAAAAAATAATACTCTATGTAAGAAAGAGTAACAATTGAGTTGGTAATGGGTTTTTGCCTGAGAAAGGCAGAGAAAGTGCAGTGTCCAAAAAAGCAAACTTCATGAAGATTTCCTTAGAGAACCAAATTTAAAATAAAGGAAAAGTAATATATTTCTGTCAGGAGCAATTTTGGTTATGCAACATCATTAGATACACAGGGGTCGATTCATGGAATAATTAGCGCGGCGCAAGTGGGCAAAAACATGCGAATCGCAGTGGAATAGCGAAAATCGCAGTGCAAGTGTGAAAATCGCACGAAAAGCAGCGCACGTCGATTCATGGAAGGCCGTGCGCGAGAAAACCAGCGGATGTGCGATAAAAAAGTGCGCGGCGCACGTTGGCGCACGTTGGCGCACAGGCCATCTAACAGCGTGCGCCAGGTCACAGCGAAAATCGCACAGGCCACAGCGAAATTCGCACATAGCGCGGCGCACGCAATAAAAGTAGGCGGAACACGGGCGTAACACTCGGAATGGGGAACAACTTGCCAAAACGTGGGCGTCACGGGGGAAGTACAGGGCACAAGTGCGCGGAACGCCCACACGCTCGCCTACAACACGTATTCATGGAATAGAATAGGGGAAAAAAGCGCACGCTCAAACCAGCGCACAGGCACAAACACGACCGCCACAAGAAAGGAGGCGGTAGCGTCTCTGCGGCTGTAAGAAATGTGCGCCAAAAGGTGCGCCAACAAATAGCACCTATATACTGCCATGATGAATGTCCCATACTGTGGGCCTCCAGGAAAAATGACGTGCAAAGGGGTACCCACAAACACGGACACCCGCTGACAAAAAATACGTGTGCATGTATACCGGGGTGCGCGGGAAGTGTCACACGCGATTTGCAGGGTACGTGCATCACAGGGGTTCGCGTGAAGTTATTCACGCGATCGGGCCTGGGGGAGCGGGCTACGTGTATTACAGGGGTTCGTGTGAAGTTCCTCACGCGATCGGGCCTGGGGGAGCGGGCTACGTGTATTACAGGGGTTCGCGTGAAGTTCCTCACGCGATCGGGCCTGGGGGAGCGGGCTACGTGTATTACAGGGGTTCGCGTGAAGTTCCTCACGCGATCGGGCCTGGGGGAGCGGGCTACGTGTATTACAGGGGTTCGCGTGAAGTTCCTCACGCGATCGGGCCTGGGGGAGCGGGCTACGTGTATTTCAGGGGTTCGCGTGAAGTTCCACACGCGATCGGGCCTGGGGGAGCGGGCTACATGTATTACAGGGGTTCGCGTGAAGTTCCTCACGCGATCGGGCCTGGGGGAGCGTGCTACGTGTATTTCAGGGGTTCGCGTGAAGTTTCACACGCGAATAGCCTGGGCGCGTGAATTTGAGGGGTGCGCGGGAAGTTCCACACGCGATCGGGCCTGGGGGAGCGGGCTACGTGTATTACAGGGGTTCGCGTGAAGTTCCTCACGCGATCGGGCCTGGGGGAGCGTGCTACGTGTATTTCAGGGGTTCGCGTGAAGTTTCACACGCGAATAGCCTGGGCGCGTGAATTCGAGGGGTGCGCGGGAAGTTCCTCACGCGATCGGGCCTGGGGGAGCGGGCTACGTGTATTACAGGGGTTCGCGGGAAGTTCCACACGCGAATAGCCTGGGCGCGTGTATTTCAGGGGTTCGCGGGAAGTTCCACACGCGAATAGCCTGGGCGCGTGTATTTCAGGGGTGCGCGGGAAGTTCCACACGCGAATAGCCTGGGCGCGTGTATTTCAGGGGTTCGCGGGAAGTTCCACACGCGAATAGCCTGGGCGCGTGAATTTGAGGGGTGCGCGGGAAGTCCCACACGCGAATAGCCTGGGCGCGTGTATTTCAGGGGTGCGCGGGAAGTTCCACACGCGAATAGCCTCGGCGCGTGTATTTCAGGGGTGCGCGGGAAGTTCCACACACGAATAGCCTGGGCGCGTGTATTTCAGGGGTGCGCGGGGAGTTCCACACGCGAATAGCCTGGGCCCGTGTATTTCAGGGGTGCGCGGGAAGTTCCACACGCGAATAGCCTGGGCGCGTGTATTTCAGGGGTGCGCGGGAAGTTTTACACGCGAATAGCCTGGGCGCGTGTATTTCAGGGGTGCGCGGGAAGTTTTACACGCGATTTCTGCACGGTACGTGTATTTCAGGGGTGCCGGGGAGTCCCACATGTGATTTGACAGTGTGGGTCCTCCCAGGTGTACCCTGTACACCCTCCACGGCCCCTGCAGGCAGCCCACACCACAGGGGACTACCCTGCATCCCTGGTCATGTCCCGCAGGCAGCCCACCCAACATGGGCATGCCCCCCAGCAAAGGCACATGTCTCCTTGAACTAATGAACACCAACACATGTCCCCTTGCACCCCCACCCCCCAGCACTGTGGGGCACATGCCAGCAGTCCCCCACCCATGTCCAACTCATGTCCCCCACCACCCCCACCCCCCAGCACTGTGGGGCACCTGCCAGTAGGCCCCCACCCATGTCCAACTCATGTCTCCCACCACCCCCACCCCCCAGCCACCAGGGTCACCCTCCACCAGGGCCCCACTCATGTCTCCCACCACCCCCACCCCCCAGCACTGTGGGGCACCTGCCAGCAGGCCCCCACCCATGTCCAACTCATGTCTCCCACCACCCCCACACCCCAGCACTGTGGGGCACCTGCCAGTAGGCCCCCACCCATGTCCAACTCATGTCTCCCACCACCCCCACCCCCCAGCCACCAGGGTCACCCTCCACCAGGCCCCCACTCATGTCACCCACCACCCCCACCCCCCAGCCACCAGGGTCACCCTCCACCAGGGCCCCACTCGTGTCCCCTATCACCCCCACCCCCCAGCCACCAGGGTCACCCTCCACCAGGCCCCCACTCATGTCTCCCATCACCCCCACACCCCAGCAGTGCAGGCTCAACCTCCACCAGGGCCCCACTCATGTCTCCCACCACCCCCACCCCCCAGCACTGTGGGGCACCTGCCAGCAGGCCCCCACCCATGTCCAACTCATGTCTCCCACCACCCCCACCCCCCAGCACTGTGGGGCACCTGCCAGCAGGCCCCCACCCATGTCCAACTCATGTCTCCCACCACCCCCACACCCCAGCACTGTGGGGCACCTGCCAGTAGGCCCCCACCCATGTCCAACTCATGTCTCCCACCACCCCCACCCCCAGCCACCAGGGTCACCCTCCACCAGGCCCCCACTCATGTCTCCCACCACCCCCACCCCCCAGCAGTGCAGGGGCACCCTCCACCAGGCCCCCACTCATGTCTCCCACCACCCCCACCCCCCAGCAGTGCAGGGGCAGCCTCCACCAGGCCCCCACTCATGTCCCCTATCACCCCCACCCCCCAGCCACCAGGGTCACCCTCCACCAGGCCCCCACTCATGTCTCCCACCACCCCCACCCCCCAGCAGTGCAGGGGCAGCCTCCACCAGGCCCCCACTCATGTCCCCTATCACCCCCACCCCCCAGCCACCAGGGTCACCCTCCACCAGGCCCCCACTCATGTCTCCCACCACCCCCACCCCCCAGCAGTGCAGGGGCAGCCTCCACCAGGCCCCCACTCATGTCCCCTATCACCCCCACCCCCCAGCCACCAGGGTCACCCTCCACCAGGCCCCCACTCATGTCTCCCACCACCCCCACACCCCAGCAGTGCAGGGTCACCCTCCACCAGGGCCCCACTCATGTCTCCCACCACCCCTACCCCCCAGCACTGTGGGGCACCTGCCAGCAGGCCCCCACCCATGTCCAACTCATGTCCACCACCACCCCCACCCCCCAGCACTGTGGGGCACCTGCCAGTAGGCCCCCACCCATGTCCAACTCATGTCTCCCACCACCCCCACCCCCCAGCCACCAGGGTCACCCTCCACCAGGGCCCCACTCATGTCTCCCACCACCCCCACCCCCCAGCACTGTGGGGCACCTGCCAGCAGGCCCCCACCCATGTCCAACTCATGTCTCCCACCACCCCCACCCCCCAGCACTGTGGGGCACCTGCCAGCAGGCCCCCACCCATGTCCAACTCATGTCTCCCACCACCCCCACACCCCAGCACTGTGGGGCACCTGCCAGTAGGCCCCCACCCATGTCCAACTCATGTCTCCCACCACCCCCAACCCCCAGCCACCAGGGTCACCCTCCACCAGGCCCCCACTCATGTCACCCACCACCCCCACCCCCCAGCCACCAGGGTCACCCTCCACCAGGCCCCCACTCATGTCTCCCACCACCCCCACCCCCCAGCAGTGCAGGGGCACCCTCCACCAGGCCCCCACTCATGTCTCCCACCACCCCCACCCCCCAGCCACCAGGGTCACCCTCCACCAGGGCCCCACTCATGTCTCCCACCACCCCCACACCCCAGCAGTGCAGGCTCAACCTCCACCAGGCCCCCACTCATGTCCCCCTGCACCCCCACCCCCCTGCCACCATGTGCAGCCCCCACCAGGTCCTCACAATCCCCAATCATGTGCGTAATGGTCAGCCTCCACAGCCAAAAAGACCTACCAAGTAACCCATTCACCCACATGGAAATGGAAATCACATGTTACACCCCCAATGTACATGAAGCAAATGAACCCATGTCCGTCACACACATATTTTCAAATTGAATGGGAAAACACACAACATGACATGCATGAAACCAATGAGATGAAACCACACAGTGAACAATGGAAAAAAAAATGTATTGAAAAAAATACAAATGCCAAAGAAAGAAAACTAACTACAATGTAAATGTTAAAAAATAAGCTGCATGTCCGCATAAAAACACTAAACTAGAAAATCTAATCCAAAAAATTTTGTCCAAAGTGAAATGTCAAAACTCTCTGTGCAACAAAGAACTATGTACAAAAATAACAAGGGTCCATCATCACAACTGAACTAAGGAAACCTCCTAAAAAACCTACCTAAATATCAACTATATACAAAAAGTGGAGCAGTGTCCGTCGACTCCAAATAATAATAAGAACGAAAGGAAACCTAAAACTAAAGAACTATATACAAAGGCGGCGGGCAAGTCCAGCGGCTCACTCTGTGGTGTTCCGGGCCAGGGCATCATCGAACTCCTGTTCGATGTCCCGGAGGCGGTCCAGTTCCATGGCCCCGAGGGTCCGCAGGGACGACGCCGTGTCCTCCTCCAACCCCCTGCGGATTGCCTCGAGGCACTCGGCCCGCCTCAGGGCCCTCCGCATGGAGTTCTCCGCCCTGACCATTGTGAGCCGCGCCTCTTCCGCCCGCCGCCGCTCCGCACCTATGGCGTGGCCCAACCGCTGCCACACGGAAGACACTCTCTGTCCTGGGTCCTCCTGCCCTCCGGCCGATGCCTGCCCCTCCGATGTCGAAGGCCCCGAGCCTTCATGGCTCCCACCATCTTGCTGCTGCTGCTGCTCTGCCTCTGCCCGTGCACTGCCTCCTGCTGCCTGCACATCCTCCGCCGGCTGGGGTGCACCTGTTGATGTGGCCACCCCTGCTGGACGTCCGACTCCCGACTGTGGCAGGGATGCCTCCTCCACCAGCCTGGCCGCACTGTCAGAGGCAGCTCCACAGGGCACCCAGGTGACTGATGGGTGGGAAGATGGCACAGAGGACGACTGGCGCGTAGGGGGTCCAGTTGAGGAGGGGGTCGGAGCAAGCCCCATCAGACAGCGGAATCCGGCCTGGGTGACCTGTCCCAGCAGGCTGACGTGGTCAACGAGCCATTCGAGATGACGTGCAGTCTCTCCATGAAAAGACTGCAGGTCACCTCGCATGGCCCGTTGACGCAACGCCACACCAGCCAGGACAGGCTCAACCCGGTCCTGGATGGCCACGTCCGCAGGCAGAGGAAGGCCAGTTGACGTCAGCTCATCCCCTGCCTGAAAACGGGTCTGGACGTAGGCATCCCTGCTGGTGCAAGATGATGCAGGGACAGGATCGGGGACAGGATTGCACACAGGCACCTCCGCGGCCGCCTGTGCTGCCTCCTGTCCCTGGTCCTGCACTGCACCACTAGCACCAGTGGGATCCCCACCTCCAGACCCCGTCTCTGGTGCTTGCACGGCCTCCTCCTCCACCAGACCCCCCACCAACCTGGATGACTCTGTGCCATCTTCCCCTGTTGGGCCCTGTGGGGTCCCAGCTGCCCCTTCTGCTGCCGAGGAGTCCAACTGCAACCTCCGCCTCTTGGACCTCCCCCCGGCAGCTGCGGCCTGGGACGCGGCACCGGACTCCTCACTCCCCGACGAGATGACAACACGGGAGGGGAGCCGGGCCTTGCGTCTCCGGCTGGCGGTCGGATCCCCGCCGCTGTGCTCCACAGCACCTTCTCCGCCCTCTTCATCAGTTGACGCTGCAGACAGGGAGAAACAAAACACAGGCATCAGGGCACTGTACAATGGACACATACACGCACGACAGTTGCACATGAGTGGCATTGGCAAACCTCAGACATGTCATCACAATCCCCAACACACATGTCATTGCAACTGGCACACATGAGCCATACCACAGCCATATCGCAACTGCCACCACCATCCCTACACATACAACAGCATCAGCAGCCAAAGGGGAGCCATACATCACATGCAACACAGGAAGTGCACCACACATGTACACACACCACCACACTTGCATGCATGTCTACACCTCTGCCAAGTGTCGCACTGTTCAGACGGGCATCCATGTCACATCTGCCAATCAGGCTTCCACATACCGCTGTCACATGCATCCATGTAGCATCACTGTTGCACCTTTGACAAATACACACACATGCACATGTACACAGTGCTCATACATGCAGCCGAAAACAACATACATGCCTGACATCACGGACATGTCTACTTACATACACATTAATCCAAACATGTGTGCACGCACAACTGCATTTGCCATGCAAGCCCACACACACAAGCACCATCCATGTCTCACACATTACAGCCCTCGCATGTGTCAGCCCCACGGCCCTGTACACCCCCACCCATACTCCACCCCATACAAACAGATGTGCAACCGGCACAATGGGGAATGATCACCACACGCCCTGCTCACAACCAGGATGCATGTACACTCACCGCTCGACTCCAGACGGCTCTGCTTCTCTAGGACCTGGACGTGGAGCGCTGGGGATATGCGTTCCAGGACCCCCATCTGTTCTTCCGACAAGTGGCCCCGGCGCCCCTTGGCATCCGCTGCCTTCAAGAGGCGCCGGGCCTTGTTCAGGGTCCTGGACCTGAAGTCCTCCCAGCGCTTCCTGACATGTTGTAAGTCCCGGACTGCCACCCCCTCCGCGTTGATGGCAGTCACGATGTCTGTCCAGATCCGAGTCCGTCCTTCCTTGTCGGCGCGGGAACTTCCAAAGAGGGCATCATACTGCCCCAGGACTTGCTCCACCAGGACACCAACTTCGGTGGCACTGAAGCTGGTGCCCCTCTGCCTCTCTGGCCGGGGGTTGTCAGTGGTCACAGATGGTGTTAGCCCCGACATGACAACCCCAGAGGCAGGAGTGGGTGGGCAACTGGGTCCTGGGGCTGGGCTGTGGAGCGATGGAATTCCAGTCGGGAGTCTTCTGTTCCAGCAGGGGTGGTCACAGCAACAGCACCCCTGGCTGATGTGCAGGCAGCAAATGGCAGTGCACGTGGGCAGCAGGCAGTCAGGCAGCAGCAGATAGCAGGTGGGAGCGTGCTCGGGGCTCTGGGGGGCAGTAATTCGGCCTTCTGGGCAGGAGCGTGGTCTCCCGTGTGCTCACGCGTGGCCAGCTTGGTACGGAGTGAATTGGCACGTGAAAATCCTGCACGTCAGCGTGAAAACCGAGGAAAGGCCCTTAGCGCGTAAGCGCGTCAGCACGCATACGCGATTCCATTGGACCAAAGGCCCTCAGCGCGTAAGCGCGTCTGTGACGTGACCCGCACGGGTGTTTCCCACACAGCACGTGATGACAGAGTACACGTGGAAAGACTGCACGTCAGAGTCTCATTGCGTGTGATTGGTGGAAATGGCCGTACACCGGGATACAGGTGCGCTGACGTACTTGCGTGTGTAAGTGTCCGCGCACACCTCATATACACGTACATAGGCCAATCGCGTGTACACGCACTTTTGTCCAATTACACGCGATGAGACTCTGACGTGCAGTCTTTCCACGTGTGCTCTGTCATCACGTGCTGTGTGGGAAACACCCGTGCGGGTCACGTCACAGACGCGCTTACGCGCTGAGGGCCTTTGGTCCAATGGAATCGCGTATGCGTGCTGACGCGCTTACGCGCTAAGGGCCTTTCCTCGGTTTTCACGCTGACGTGCAGGATTTTCACGTGCCAATTCACTCCGTACCAAGCTGGCCACGCGTGAGCACACGGGAGACCACGCTCCTGCCCAGAAGGCCGAATTACTGCCCCCCAGAGCCCCGAGCACGCTCCCACCTGCTATCTGCTGCTGCCTGACTGCCTGCTGCCCACGTGCACTGCCATTTGCTGCCTGCACATCAGCCAGGGGTGCTGTTGCTGTGACCACCCCTGCTGGAACAGAAGACTCCCGACTGGAATTCCATCGCTCCACAGCCCAGCCCCAGGACCCAGTTGCCCACCCACTCCTGCCTCTGGGGTTGTCATGTCGGGGCTAACACCATCTGTGACCACTGACAACCCCCGGCCAGAGAGGCAGAGGGGCACCAGCTTCAGTGCCACCGAAGTTGGTGTCCTGGTGGAGCAAGTCCTGGGGCAGTATGATGCCCTCTTTGGAAGTTCCCGCGCCGACAAGGAAGGACGGACTCGGATCTGGACAGACATCGTGACTGCCATCAACGCGGAGGGGGTGGCAGTCCGGGACTTACAACATGTCAGGAAGCGCTGGGAGGACTTCAGGTCCAGGACCCTGAACAAGGCCCGGCGCCTCTTGAAGGCAGCGGATGCCAAGGGGCGCCGGGGCCACTTGTCGGAAGAACAGATGGGGGTCCTGGAACGCATATCCCCAGCGCTCCACGTCCAGGTCCTAGAGAAGCAGAGCCGTCTGGAGTCGAGCGGTGAGTGTACATGCATCCTGGTTGTGAGCAGGGCGTGTGGTGATCATTCCCCATTGTGCCGGTTGCACATCTGTTTGTATGGGGTGGAGTATGGGTGGGGGTGTACAGGGCCGTGGGGCTGACACATGCGAGGGCTGTAATGTGTGAGACATGGATGGTGCTTGTGTGTGTGGGCTTGCATGGCAAATGCAGTTGTGCGTGCACACATGTTTGGATTAATGTGTATGTAAGTAGACATGTCCGTGATGTCAGGCATGTATGTTGTTTTCGGCTGCATGTATGAGCACTGTGTACATGTGCATGTGTGTGTATTTGTCAAAGGTGCAACAGTGATGCTACATGGATGCATGTGACAGCGGTATGTGGAAGCCTGATTGGCAGATGTGACATGGATGCCCGTCTGAACAGTGCGACACTTGGCAGAGGTGTAGACATGCATGCAAGTGTGGTGGTGTGTGTACATGTGTGGTGCACTTCCTGTGTTGCATGTGATGTATGGCTCCCCTTTGGCTGCTGATGCTGTTGTATGTGTAGGGATGGTGGTGGCAGTTGCGATATGGCTGTGGTATGGCTCATGTGTGCCAGTTGCAATGACATGTGTGTTGGGGATTGTGATGACATGTCTGAGGTTTGCCAATGCCACTCATGTGCAACTGTCGTGCGTGTATGTGTCCATTGTACAGTGCCCTGATGCCTGTGTTTTGTTTCTCCCTGTCTGCAGCGTCAACTGATGAAGAGGGCGGAGAAGGTGCTGTGGAGCACAGCGGCGGGGATCCGACCGCCAGCCGGAGACGCAAGGCCCGGCTCCCCTCCCGTGTTGTCATCTCGTCGGGGAGTGAGGAGTCCGGTGCCGCGTCCCAGGCCGCAGCTGCCGGGGGGAGGTCCAAGAGGCGGAGGTTGCAGTTGGACTCCTCGGCAGCAGAAGGGGCAGCTGGGACCCCACAGGGCCCAACAGGGGAAGATGGCACAGAGTCATCCAGGTTGGTGGGGGGTCTGGTGGAGGAGGAGGCCGTGCAAGCACCAGAGACGGGGTCTGGAGGTGGGGATCCCACTGGTGCTAGTGGTGCAGTGCAGGACCAGGGACAGGAGGCAGCACAGGCGGCCGCGGAGGTGCCTGTGTGCAATCCTGTCCCCGATCCTGTCCCTGCATCATCTTGCACCAGCAGGGATGCCTACGTCCAGACCCGTTTTCAGGCAGGGGATGAGCTGACGTCAACTGGCCTTCCTCTGCCTGCGGACGTGGCCATCCAGGTCCGGGTTGAGCCTGTCCTGGCTGGTGTGGCGTTGCGTCAACGGGCCATGCGAGGTGACCTGCAGTCTTTTCATGGAGAGACTGCACGTCATCTCGAATGGCTCGTTGACCACGTCAGCCTGCTGGGACAGGTCACCCAGACCGGATTCCTCCGTCTGATGGGGCTTGTTCCGACCCCCTCCTCAACTGGACCCCCTACGCGCCAGTCGTCCTCTGTGCCATCTTCCCACCCATCAGTCACCTGGGTGCCCTGTGGAGCTGCCTCTGACAGTGCGGCCAGGCTGGTGGAGGAGGCATCCCTGCCACAGTCGGGAGTCGGACGTCCAGCAGGGGTGGCCACATCAACAACTGCACCCCAGCCGGCGGAGGATGTGCAGGCAGCAGGAGGCAGTGCACGGGCAGAGGCAGAGCAGCAGCAGCAGCAAGATGGTGGGAGCCATGAAGGCTCGGGGCCTTCGACATCGGAGGGGCAGGCATCGGCCGGAGGGCAGGAGGACCCAGGACAGAGAGTGTCTTCCGTGTGGCAGCGGTTGGGCCACGCCATAGGTGCGGAGCGGCGGCGGGCGGAAGAGGCGCGGCTCACAATGGTCAGGGCGGAGAACTCCATGCGGAGGGCCCTGAGGCGGGCCGAGTGCCTCGAGGCAATCCGCAGGGGGTTGGAGGAGGACACGGCGTCGTCCCTGCGGACCCTCGGGGCCATGGAACTGGACCGCCTCCGGGACATCGAACAGGAGTTCGATGATGCCCTGGCCCGGAACACCACAGAGTGAGCCCCTGGACTTGCCCGCCGCCTTTGTATATAGTTCTTTAGTTTTAGGTTTCCTTTGTTTTTTCTTATGATTTGGAGTCGACGGACACTGCTCCACTTTTTGTATATAGTTGATTTTTAGGTAGGTTTTTTAGGAGGTTTCCTTAGTTCTGTTGTGATGATGGACCCTTGTTATTTTTGTACATAGTTCTTTGTTGCACAGAGAGTTTTGACATTTCACTTTGGACAAAATTTTTTGGATTAGATTTTCTAGTTTTGTGTTTTTATGCGGACATGCAGCTTCTTTTTTCACATTTACATTGTAGTTAGTTTTCTTCTTTCTTTAGCATTCGTATTTTTTTCTAATACATTTCTTTTTACATTGTTCACTGTGTGGTTTCATCTCATTGGTTTCATGCATGTCATGTTGTGTGTTTTCCCATTCAATTGGAAAATATGTGTGTGACGGACATGGGTTCATTTGCTTCATGAACATTGGGGGTGTAACATGTGATTTCCATTTCCATGTGGGTGAATGGGTTACTTGGTAGGGCTTTTTGGCTGTGGAGGCTGACCATTACGCACATTGTGAGGACCTGGTGGGGGCTGCACATGGTGGCAGGGGGGTGGGGGTGGTGGGAGACATGAGTGGGGGCCTGGTGGAGGGTGCCCCTGCACTGCTGGGGGGTGGGGGTGGTGGGAGACATGAGTGGGGGCCTGGTGGAGGGTGCCCCTGGTGGCGGGGGGGTGGGGGTGGTGGGTGACATGAGTGGGGGCCTGGTGGAGGCTGCCCCTGCACTGCTGGGGGGTGGGAGTGGTGGGAGACATGAGTGGGGGCCTGGTGGAGGGTGCCCCTGGTGGCGGGGGGGTGGGGGTGATAGGGGACATGAGTGGGGGCCTGGTGGAGGCTGCCCCTGAACTGCTGGGGGGTGGGGGTGGTGGGAGACATGAGTGGGGGCCTGGTGGAGGGTGCCCCTGGTGGCGGGGGGGTGGGGGTGATAGGGGACATGAGTGGGGGCCTGGTGGAGGCTGCCCCTGCACTGCTGGGGGGTGGGGGTGGTGGGAGACATGAGTGGGGGCCTGGTGGAGGGTGCCCCTGGTGGCGGGGGGGTGGGGGTGATAGGGGACATGAGTGGGGGCCTGGTGGAGGGTGCCCCTGGTGGCGGGGGGGTGGGGGTGATAGGGGACATGAGTGGGGGCCTGGTGGAGGCTGCCCCTGCACTGCTGGGGGGTGGGGGTGGTGGGAGACATGAGTGGGGGCCTGGTGGAGGGTGCCCCTGGTGGCGGGGGGGTGGGGGTGATAGGGGACATGAGTGGGGGCCTGGTGGAGGCTGCCCCTGCACTGCTGGGGGGTGGGGGTGGTGGGAGACATGAGTGGGGGCCTGGTGGAGGCTGCCCCTGCACTGCTGGGGGGTGGGGGTGGTGGGAGACATGAGTGGGGGCCTGGTGGAGGGTGACCCTGGTGGCTGGGGGGTGGGGGTGGTGGGAGACATGAGTGGGGGCCTGGTGGAGGATGCCCCTGCACTGCTGGGGGGTGGGGGTGGTGGGAGACATGAGTGGGGGCCTGGTGGAGGGTGACCCTGCACTGCTGGGGGGTGGGGGTGGTGGGAGACATGAGTGGGGGCCTGGTGGAGGCTGCCCCTGCACTGCTGGGGGGTGGGGGTGGTGGGAGACATGAGTGGGGGCCTGGTGGAGGGTGCCCCTGCACTGCTGGGGGGTGGGGGTGGTGGGAGACATGAGTGGGGGCCTGGTGGAGGGTGCCCCTGGTGGCGGGGGGGTGGGGGTGGTGGGTGACATGAGTGGGGGCCTGGTGGAGGCTGCCCCTGCACTGCTGGGGGGTGGGGGTGGTGGGAGACATGAGTGGGGGCCTGGTGGAGGGTGCCCCTGGTGGCGGGGGGGTGGGGGTGATAGGGGACATGAGTGGGGGCCTGGTGGAGGCTGCCCCTGCACTGCTGGGGGGTGGGGGTGGTGGGAGACATGAGTGGGGGCCTGGTGGAGGGTGCCCCTGGTGGCGGGGGGGTGGGGGTGATAGGGGACATGAGTGGGGGCCTGGTGGAGGCTGCCCCTGCACTGCTGGGGGGTGGGGTGGTGGGAGACATGAGTGGGGGCCTGGTGGAGGGTGCCCCTGGTGGCGGGGGGGTGGGGGTGATAGGGGACATGAGTGGGGGCCTGGTGGAGGCTGCCCCTGCACTGCTGGGGGGTGGGGGTGGTGGGAGACATGAGTGGGGGCCTGGTGGAGGGTGCCCCTGGTGGCGGGGGGGTGGGGGTGATAGGGGACATGAGTGGGGGCCTGGTGGAGGCTGCCCCTGCACTGCTGGGGGGTGGGGGTGGTGGGAGACATGAGTGGGGGCCTGGTGGAGGCTGCCCCTGCACTGCTGGGGGGTGGGGGTGGTGGGAGACATGAGTGGGGGCCTGGTGGAGGGTGACCCTGGTGGCTGGGGGGTGGGGTGGTGGGAGACATGAGTGGGGGCCTGGTGGAGGGTGCCCCTGCACTGCTGGGGGGTGGGGGTGGTGGGAGACATGAGTGGGGGCCTGGTGGAGGCTGCCCCTGCACTGCTGGGGGGTGGGGGTGGTGGGAGACATGAGTGGGGGCCTGGTGGAGGGTGCCCCTGGTGGCGGGGGGGGTGGAGGTGATAGGGGACATGAGTGGGGGCCTGGTGGAGGCTGCCCCTGCACTGCTGGGGGGTGGGGGTGGTGGGAGACATGAGTGGGGGCCTGATGGAGGGTGACCCTGGTGGCTGGGGGGTGGGGGTGGTGGGAGACATGAGTGGGGGCCTGGTGGAGGGTGCCCCTGCACTGCTGGGGGGTGGGGGTGGTGGGAGACATGAGTGGGGGCCTGGTGGAGGGTGACCCTGGTGGCTGGGGGGTGGGGGTGGTGGGAGACATGAGTGGGGGCCTGGTGGAGGCTGCCCCTGCACTGCTGGGGGGTGGGGGTGGTGGGAGACATGAGTGGGGGCCTGGTGGAGGCTGCCCCTGCACTGCTGGGGGGTGGGGGTGGTGGGAGACATGAGTGGGGGCCTGGTGGAGGCTGCCCCTGCACTGCTGGGGGGTGGGGGTGGTGGGAGACATGAGTGGGGGCCTGGTGGAGGGTCACCCTGGTGGCTGGGGGGTGGGGGTGATAGGGGACATGAGTGGGGGCCTGGTGGAGGCTGCCCCTGCACTGCTGGGGGGTGGGGGTGGTGGGAGACATGAGTGGGGGCCTGGTGGAGGGTGACCCTGGTGGCTGGGGGGTGGGGGTGATAGGGGACATGAGTGGGGGCCTGGTGGAGGCTGCCCCAGCACTGCTGGGGGGTGGGGGTGGTGGGAGACATGAGTGGGGGCCTGGTGGAGGGTGACCCTGGTGGCTGGGGGGTGGGGGTGATAGGGGACATGAGTGGGGGCCTGGTGGAGGCTGCCCCTGCACTGCTGGGGGGTGGGGGTGGTGGGAGACATGAGTGGGGGCCTGGTGGAGGGTGACCCTGGTGGCTGGGGGGTGGGGGTGGTGGGAGACATGAGTGGGGGCCTGGTGGAGGGTGCCCCTGCACTGCTGGGGGGTGGGGGTGGTGGGAGACATGAGTGGGGGCCTGGTGGAGGGTGCCCCTGGTGGCTGGGGGGTGGGGGTGGTGGGAGACATGAGTGGGGGCCTGGTGGAGGCTGCCCCTGCACTGCTGGGGGGTGGGGGTGCAGGGGGACATGAGCAGGTGTGCAGGGTAGTCCCCTGTTTTGTGGGCTGCCTGCAGGGGCTGTGGAGGGTGTACAGGGAACACCTGTGAGGACCCACCCAGCCGAATCGCGTGTAGAACTTCCCGTGTACCCCTGTAATACACGTACCCAGCCAAATCGCGTGTGATAATTCCCACATACCCCTGTAATACACGTACCCTGGCCAATCGCGTGTAGAACTTCCCACGCACCCCTGTAATACACCTACCCAGCCAAATCGCGTGTGATAATTCCCACGCACCCCTGTAATACACGTACCTGGCCAAATCGCATGTGAGAATTCCCGCGCACCCCTGTAATACACGTACCCAGCCGAATCGCGTGTAGAACTTCCCGTGTACCCCTGTAATACACCTACCCAGCCAAATCGCGTGTGATAATTCCCGCGCACCCCTGGAATACACGTACCCAGCCAAATCGCGTGTGATAATTCCCGCGCACCCCTGGAATACAGTACCCAGCCAAATCGCGTGTGATAATTCCCACGCACCCCTGGAATACACGTACCCAGCCAAATCGCGTGTGATAATTCCCGCGCACCCCTGTAATATACGTACCCAGCCAAATCGCGTGTGATAATTCCTGCGTACCCCTGTGATACACGTGCCCTGGCTAATCGCGTGTAAAACTTCACGCGTACCCCTGATATGCACGTTACCCGCTTTGCGTTCCTTGTTTGGCAGCCCTGTGGACTGGTCCAGGGTTAGCGCTGCCCTTTGCGATGATTTAGCGATTTTGATGGCTTTTCCTTGCGCGAGGGCGTTCTTGGGGGCGTTACTGGCGCTGCTGCAGGGTCGCTGCGATACTTTGCGCCACGGCTGGTTTGGGAGCCTGAAATCCATGAATACGCTGTGCGCGGAAATCGGTTTTAGCGCACGTGCCTGGCGCAGTCAATCGCACGCGGACACTCTGCGCCAGCCGCTTGCGACACTTTTCTGCGAAATTCTATGAATTACCCTGACAGTGTTCATTAGATACTGCTTAGAGAGTTTAATGCATGTATACAAAAGAGCATAGGCCCATATAGGCAGTATATCATGGTTGCATTGACCAAAATAACAATGTGGTAAGTTACATAGTTGTAGTATTCATTGAGGAGGGGAAACTAGATGGGTACATGTAGAAGGGTAGGGGGTATAGAGGGGTGTGAAAAGGTAGTGAAGGAGGGGGGTAGAATGGTGTGAAACAGAGCATGGGGAGAAACCCATCCACCAATTATAGAAGCCAAAGTTACAGTGAAACGTGCGATGAAGTAACTAACCATAGTGTAATTTTGTTCAATAAAACCATCTAGAATCATATTATGTGGGCATGATGAATATTGGCTGACTTGATTTAAAAGGGCGGGCAGGCCATGACTGGGTAGAACTTCGGAGTAACGTGGCTAAGTGATTTGGACCCAAAAAATTCATGAATAAATACTTTAAGCTATTTTTCTCTGAAAGGTAGTTCAAGTTGGACCTGAGAAACCAGATATATTGGAACATAGGGAGCTGCACTTTGGTATTATTCATCAATCTCTTTGGTGGAGATGTTTGTTGTCCTGCTCTTTTTAAAAGAGTGCGGGAGTAGAGAATGCCTTTTTCTCTTATTTCTATCTTCTTCCTGTTTTAGTATAATGTTAGTCATTACTTTTATATTTGTATATATTTTTTATAGGGTCCTGTTTAAAACATCTCTTGGGACTGATGAAGGCATGCCATAAGGAAGCATTTACCCCAAGAAGTATATGTCTATGTCAACTAATTGATCTACAAAGCAATTTGTTCATTCACAAATGATTATTTTTTTGATTCATTAATTCATTAGTATTAGGTTTCTTTGGTGTATTTTTCTAATTGATCTACTCACTGATTTGTTTATGCTGAATTGATTCACTTGATATATCAATTCATTAAAAATATATTTGTGTGGCTTACTTGTCTGCTTATTTTGATTAATCTCTCTTATGTATTCTTTATAATTTCATTTTTGTAAACGATTGGTGTCCTTTGTTTTCTTTACTGGAAGAAAACATTATTTGTTTTTCTCTTTTATGGCTGGGCTATTTGATTTCTTTTCTGGATTTTAATTGTAATGTTTTAGTGTTCCATCACTTGACATTTTTGTGTACATGGAAATATTGCCTGAATATTGTTTTGGGTAAATAAAGGATGTGGTGAATGGGATATGTCCTATTTGGACTGCTGCCCGTATAAGAGCTGCTCTCTGTATAATTGGCATGGAGGGGGAAGAATGTCTAGGATCAATTATTCTATATTTCGAAAGATCTAATGCCTGAATGTGGTTATCTGAATCATATCAATCCTGACTTGGGTGACCATTTACTTCTGTCATTTTTCTTGACTCTTTATTGACCCATTTTTAATCTTAGACCTGATCTTCTTGGTCTATCGGAGGCTGGGGGTGGGGGTACCGTCCTTAACTGGAGCAGAAAGACTGTGGCGAATTTGAGTCATCTTTTGACTGACTATTGGTCAAATTTGAGCATAATTTCCTATTACTTGGGTGCGAGCCCTGATTGTCCTAATGTACCCTATGAAACTATCATGGGATGTGTAAAAAGAGTTACTCGAGAGTATTCCCCTGCTCTTTGTGAGAACTCGAGATACCTAACAGATATCTGTATCTGTAAGATTATTCTGTTGCTAGGAAAAAAATCTACCAATCACATAAAATTGTTGTTAAATCACTCAGGATTGAATCTTACTTGCGTACCCATCAGTCCACATTTTGCCAACTTTGTAATGGCAGGGAAAATAAATTCTAGGTCACTGTCGTTGGCACTCTGGGCCTAAAGGGGAAGGCTACTGATTCTCCTATAGTGTGAAGAAATATTCTTTGCCGGAAAGCTACAAAGATTCCCATGACCTCCATCTTGGCCCTGTCAGTGTTTGTTTGTTTGTTTATTATTTGTAGTGCGCTCCTAACCGAAGGGTAGCAGGGCGCAGAGGCAATAAGAGGATTGTAAAGCTTATGTTACAGGGACAAAATAGATGGAATCTAGCTCGGGTTGCATTGCTAGACACATCCAAAAGCAATAATGCAGCAGGTTATAATTACAAAAGATATACAATATTTACAGGATATATAATGTGTCTTAACATGGAGAATCAGTAGATATATACAGTATTTATAGTATAGCACAGTGTGAAGAACGTTAAATGTCATGTTCATTGAGCCAAAAGATAGTGTTAGATCTGAATTGTGAGCATGGAAGGTCTTCCCTGAGGAATGGTGATAGTGAATTCCAAAATTGTGCTGCTTTGACAAGAAAGCTATTCCCTCCAGACATGGTGCGTTTAAATCTTGGCACTAGAAGGAGGTTAAAGTCTGGTGAATCTCGATATCAAATATTGAGGGGCAGCTTGGTGGAGGCATTTGTGGGTCAGAGAGACAGCTTTAAGGAAGATTTTATCTTTCGTTGAAAGCCAATTGACAGATCTTCTAGTCTCTGAGATGTGGGCTTTCTTCGGGAGGCATAGAGCAGCTCTTAGAGCATTATTCTATAAGATTTGAATGTTGTTCGTAATGTATTCATTGCTGCCTACATAGAGGGCGTTGCAATAGTCCAACTTGGACAGGATTAGAGCTCTGGCTAAGGTGATGCAGTTCATGGATGAGAGGATTTGTTTGGCTGCTCTAATAAGTTTGTATGTATAGGAGGTGGCAGATGCCATGGCATTGACTTGTTTTTTCAGAGTAAGTGTGGAATCTAGATAGAAGCCAAGAGTTTTGACCTCCTTGTCAACTGTGATGTTGTTATTGTCTATTACAAAGGAGGAGTAGATTTGGCCTAGTTTATTAATGTTGGGTGTGGTGTCTAGGATGAGGAGTTCAGTTTTGTCATCATTCAGGCATAGACCATGTCAGGCCATCCATGCCAGGATGATGAGGTACACTCTATTTACAAAGGCCAAATCCTTGTCATAATCCCCCGTCAACGGGATGAGGATCTGGGTATCATCAGCATAGTTTGTGTAGGTGATACCCAGACCAGCTAGATCATCGAAAAGGGGCTTTGTGAAGATGTTGTATAGTGTGGGGGAGACACAAGAGCCCTGAGGCACACTGCAGTTGATGGGTGTTGGGTCAGCAGCTGCAAGTGAGGAAAAGACTCACATAATACTATTATTGAGAAAGAATTGGATCCAGTTAGTTGCCTCTTGGGAAAAGTGGGCTGCCGATTGTAAGTGATTGCAGAGGATTTCATGGTCAACTAGATTGAATGCCGCTGAGAGATCAAGAAGTAGCAGTAATGCTGTCTTACCCTCATCTCTCAACTCATCTATCTGTGCCTTAAGATCTATGAGTGCAGTCTCGGTTCCGTGCTGGGGCCTGAAACCTGACTGCCGGACTCCCAGAAGGTGGTAATGTTCAAGGTAGTGTTGGATTTGTTGGTACGCTATTTTGTCAAGGATTGTGAGTAGGAACGGCACTGTGGTGATTGGGCGGTAGTTAGCGGGGTTGGAGGGATCTAGATTGGGTTTTTTGAGGAGAGGGAGTTATTCGGTATGGTGCCTGATGTAAAGGATGAGTTTATTAGTTTGGTGATAAACGGTGCAAGATCACGAGCTGCATCTTGTATCAGTTGTGCAGGGCATTGGTCCCCATGGCAATTGGAGGGTTTGAGAGTGATAATGACCTTTTCTACCTCTTTAGTGGAGACTTTACGGAAGTTAAAGCGGGGGGTCTGCGCCGAAGGAGGTGTCAGGATGGAGCTAGTGTTGCTAAGTTAAAAGGTGGAGAGGAGGATGTCTTTTTTGATACTAATCTTAGATTGCAGGGAGGTAATTTTATTAGCTAGAGCGTTTTGTATACCTGTGCACCAGTTTTTATCCTTGAGGCAAGAGTCAGGCGTCTGGACAGGGGATTCTACCTCTTTCAGAATAACAAAGAGCTCTTTGATGTTAGATTTTGATTGAGAGATACGAAGGTTGTAGGACGTTTGTATAGCTAGGATAATTTATTTTTTATACTAGGAAGCTAGCTTGCTCAGGTTTTTCTTATTGTTTTCTGACGGATCTGATGTCCAGATTTTTTCGCAGTGGCGTTTCTCTTGTCTGATAGCCTTGAGATGGGGAGAGAAACAGGTATTCACATGTTTGCGAGGTTTGCTCTTTCTCATCTTAAGTGGTGCTATATTGTCAAGGGATGATAGCATTGCTTTATTATACAGGTCTACCATGGTGGATGGATCTTTATGGTGTAGGTGCTTGACCTTGGGATGTAGTCGATATAATGTGGGCCATTGGTAGACTTAAGCCATCTCGTCTTCCTGGCCCGATGGTATTCCTCCATTTGTCAAATGTATCCGACCCATGTTATCTCTGTCTCCTGGGCCCAAAAAATCATTAGCCCTATTTTTAAAAAGGGGATGCGGAGGAACCTAACAACTACAGGCCGATCGCACTTATGGATGCTACTAGCAAAGTCTTTGCCATACTGCTTTTGAGAGACCTCAATCAGTTTATCAAACAGTCCAAGCTTCAAAGAAGATTCCATGTAGGTTTTAGGCAGGAATTGGGAACCTCCCTTAATGCCACCATCATAGCCCATTTACGGCATAACATTCACCATGCTCAAGTAGGGGAAGTACACTTGATATGTCCAGCACCTTCGTCTGTGTGGTCAGATCTAAGCTGTGGTCAAAACCTTTGTATATGAAAGCCCCTAGAAAGTTGGTGCAACTACTTGCTCTTCTTCATACAGATACTACTCTGCAAATATGCTTGACTAAAGAGGGTTTGCTGTTGAGGGCTGTTAAATCATATGTGGGCCTCAAACAGGGATGTACTTTTGCCCTGATCCCATTTAATCTTTATATAAGTAATGTGGAGGGTCTGTGGCAGGGGTCCTCTATCTCATCGGCACGGCTGGGCAGCATTAAGCTTGACTTGTTAGCCTTTGCCGATGACTTCATACTTTTATATAGAACAGCTAGGGGCCTCCAATGCAAGATTAATCTTTTCTTTGGATATACACTAGCCAATAATCTTTCTCATCATCTAGATCCAAGGTGATCGTTTTTTTGAAGGGCACCATATTGAAGGTTAGGCACTGGGCGATGGGTCCTGAAAGAGTGGAACAGGTACTTTCAGAGACCTATTTGGTAATGTCACCAACAAGGCTACTGTGGAAGTGTGGAAAACTATCCTCTACTCTAAGGTGAGAAGATTGTTTTTCCAAATGAAATGATTGCTTTCTAGACTGTGTACATTTTCCATCTTACCAATTTACTGTTTCTATCTAGCTAAAATGGAACCAGTGCTCCTTTATGGCCTATATATGTATCTTCACGATCTGGGGAACTTGCTTAATATCATACAAGGCAGGTTGTGGAAGAAGGTTTTGTGTTTATCCTTGGCTGTACCAAACTCAGTAATTGGACATGAATTATGCCTGTCCTCTCTGAAGGCTTGTTGTGTGTGGAAACAACTATCGACATACAAGAAAATTGTTTATCCTCTTGAGAACTCACTTTACAAGGATATAAACAAAGCTATGAAGGACGAATCAATCATCTTGCTAAACTCCTTCAGATTGAGGATGCATGGCATATTACTTTCAATTGGGTGTGCGAGCTCGACTTAATACAGCGACCAGGAGACGTAAAAAGGTGTTTGTTTAAGTCTGACTGGGCTGAGACAGTCGACAGCATCGGAACCTATGTTACATATCACATTTCATCCATGCAAGAGAATATATTCCACAGTACTTGCAACGTTTTCCCTGTGGCAAGATATGTGCTAACTACATGCGCTTTGGGTTAAATCAATTCCATTCGAGGGAAAGAACTAAGCACTGGGAAGACCCCCTTTCAAGCGGTCATTGTTTAAATTGCAGTTTTCTGGCAACACAGATACAATAGAACTCTGAAAACATTGGGTCACAGCATATCGCATTTTGTTACTACTAGGTCATCCTGTTATAAGGGCAAAAATGGTGAAAATTCTGAAGCATCCATGAACTTGTTTTGGTGTAGGGTAATGTGGGGGACTAATGTTTCCTTAATTTTAGCTTTGAATAATTTCTTGAATATCATTTTAGATCAATTGAAAACTAATGTATAATTTTATGACTATTTGTTATGCATTGTATGTATTTTTTCATATGTCGTTTTGTGTTGATTAAGGTTTCTTGTAAACCATAAATGCAACAATAAAAAATAAAATAAAATAAATAAAGGATGTGTTTTTGAATATTAATAATTTCGTACTTGTACATTCAGTAATATGTAACTGGTGAAATTAGGTAATAAAATATTCTGATGGAGTATCTTCTTTGCTTCTTTGTGCCCCATCCAATGCATTCGCCAAATTGGATGTCTTGACTTTCACACAACGTCTCAATTTCTCATGATAGTTGGCATTATGAGCAACTGTTTCAATGGAAGAAACCCTCAACATATTGCCTGTCGAACATGATTTGAGAATCTCGAAATGCATGCTAAGAGCACTAGGATGAACGCATCATGGTCTAGTGGAGAGGAAGAGGCAGGGTCAAACCCTTTCAATGCCACTCTGCCTGATGCTTGCGGGCAATGGTGCCTAAAAGGGGGTGCCAAAAAACCCTGATGAAATTCTTAAGCCTCAGTAGATGGAAAGATAGTACGATGTTCTTCTAAAGGAAGTCTGGCCCTTGATCCCAGAGTCAATGAGTTCTGCAGGTTTGCTGAGGTCAGGATAGCCGTCTGGCAAAAGGCCCAGCCAACGAGTGCCAGAATAGGAGAGCAAAGAAGGTGACGAGGGAGGTATTTGAGCCACAGACCAGGAGGACGAAAACAAGGAACCCAGAAGAGAGAAGAAGTGAACTGGAGCACTAGAGTGAGGAAATGAACACGAGAGAGATGGAACAAAAGCAGCTGGAGCATTGTGACAGAAGGAAAACAGACTGCGTCCTGAATTTAGGCCACCTGAATTTATTGTGGCACCGTGCTGCCCTATATAACCATGAAGTGTTGAGAGACCATCTTGCATTGGGCTCTATGGCAAGAAATGGGAAATTTCCAAAAAGAGGAAGGATGCTCATTTTGAAATGAAGGATCCTAAATCTTCAGAAGAGTACCTTTTAAATTCTGCTTTGAGGGTGTCCATACTTGAATGAGGTTTGTGGTTTCTTTCCTCGATGCTCGAAGAGTGCTGCAAATAAAATAATGCTGCCTGCGGCTGTGGTGTCCAGGGGCGTAATTTTAGGTGGGACAAGGGTGTTTGTCCCATCCCCAACTTTCGTGGCACACCATTTTGTCCCCATTCATCTGACTGGGGCATCTTCAACTTATATATCATGCCCCCCACCCAACATTTTCAGCAAAGTTACTCCACTGGTAGTGTCCTACTCACCATCCCCACCACAGTAGCAAGTGCAGCTGCATCCATTGTGTGACCATTCCACCCGAGTTAATCATCTAATGCACTGGGATACATTAACCATTAACAGAAATGTTTCATTTTTTAAAAGCGTTTCTTTATTAAGTGAAGGGATTGGGTTCACCACAAATGCACCAAAACTACATGTTAACCATTTTTTTTATGTTTTCATTTATGCATCAACTAATAAATGAAACAGTAATAAAACGAAATGGGTGCACTGCCTATGTGACATTTTCCTGGTCTGGACTATTTCTCCGGAAGAGCTGAGAGTTTTCCAGAGTGAGTTAACTTGCATGACAAAAATATTACTTCTTTCAACGTTGACACATTGTGCATGTTTTGGATCTCAACATTTCTATAGAGCAAAATGGTCTCGCAATGACTCCATTGCTGCATATATAAACTGACAAACCTAGGGCTATATAGCACAACTTGCCACTTTAACAGTATCTAAGAATAGCTTATTATGCGTTTCGCAGTATCTCAGGTGTTAATGGGATTACTGCTTTTTTTAGTGTGTCTAATTGTGAGTACACATCAACTGGCTCGGATGTGCGGGTACCGCCATGAACCTCTGACCATGCCCTGTCCCAGGCATATAGTACAGATGGCAATGGCAACTTCTTGCAGGTCATCTGTGAAGAAATAAAGTGCTATCAAAGTCGATGCTAGAAATATTATTCTCAGATTACCATCACGATCAAAATGACTTTCTTTAGGGATGAGGGGGAAAAAGGGGTAACAAGGACGATTAGGGAAAATACGTTATCTGGGATATGCAGAGAGGGGTAATGTTTGCGGCAAGCTTTTATACCAATAAGCCTGGAACATGATCGAACTGTGCAAATAGTTAAATATAACTTCCAAGCAGGCTATAGAGAAAGGGAATGCAATTGAGGGCAAGTTTAATACAGAATGCTATAAATTTTAGTGTGTGTCTGCACGATGGATATGACATGTACTCAAATGGACCCTTGGCGCATGGCGGCTTTTGTTGTCTAGGAATTAAATGAACACCAGCATGTTAATCTGCCAAACCAAAGGGCCAAGAGGCACCTACTGCTAGACGGATGTGAGATAGGCAACTGTGATTTGAATTATTGGGCGAGTCGGGGGCAAAGAGATACAACTTGTCTAAGAATATGCAGGCCTTGGTGCCTCATAGCAAGAAATGTTGCATGGCATTACATAATGTGAATCTTGGGGTGTCGAACGACGGTCTGGGGGTTGGGGAGTCTACCAATGCAATATATCATTTATTGAATAAAGGGTACCTAAAAAGTGTATGGCCGTTCTCTGTGGACCTGTGGAATTCTGCAATGCTATAAATGTGTAAATGTGTCTGGGAATCCTTTGCTAGAGACATTGCTTGGGTGAAATTCTCAAGTAAAATTAAAAGTCGAAATAAGGGGGGGTTATAGAATCATTGCATCAATCAAGTTGTGTGATAGTGGTGCCACTCTATGTGGCAAGGAGGGATGCTAAATTGAATAACAGTTGCTCAGGCTTCCAAGTTCAAAGTTGATTCTCTAAGATTCCCTAGAGCCACTGATTTATTCGGTTTAGAAAGAAAACTTGTTTAACCATTTCTAGGAGATGCCACCAATCTTCCCCACGTATACAGGATGAAAAGAGCAAGAGGACATTGTACACCATATAAAAAGGTTGTGGAAAGGACCAACAACATCTAGAAGTAGACCATGAATCTGCATGTCACTATCAAAAGGACAGTTTTAGTAACAGTCAAGCATGTTCAGGAGCCGAGAGGGCGAATGATGCGCACCTACATTGGCCAAGCGAGATGAACCAGTGACTGTCCACAATCAACATCCACATCATTGACGGTGCTCCGTTTCTAGATATCACTTTTTAGTATAGTTGGGAAGACACAGATGATTCCTCACAGTGACTCACTCATTTCTGAGGGTCTCCACCGTAGATGGTCGGCTGGTGATTGGGGATGTAAATCAGAATTGGGCTCAGAATGTAGTAGAGCCTGCTGCAAGGTATGTGAATAAATAAACAAGCTACGATAACTTTGCGTATGATAGCAGTCGAATCAGGAAGGTCCCAACCTGAGCTGTTTGGGTACCATGCAAGTAATTTCTAGATTTGAGTGGTCTGCTAAATGCGCCCCCTGCTGGCCATATTATTATTATGGTATTTATTGAGCACGGACCTAGCTTCGAGAAGCAACAGAGTGCTTTACAGAGGTACACAACAATACAGATGCATAACGGAGCACTTTTCAGAGGTAACAGCAGAACAGATATAGCGTGAGGGGTTAGGATACCGAGGGGCACAGAGGAGGGGTGGAGCTGTACAGTTTGGTGGGGAGGAGAGGGTAGGATGGCGTCTAGTGAGTCAGGTGGCACAGGAGCGACATGATGGCCTTGGTGTTGAGGCTGAGAGGCTCCTTGAAGAGGTGCGTCTTGAGTTCCATTCTGAATTGTAGGAGCATATATGTGCTACATTATATCTCTATTGAGGACTGACAAATCGCATTGTGTTTTTTTAACTTTGCACTTGAGTTTGCAAAGTTTGATGAATCCAAAGCTTTGTCTATTTTTTCCTGGGAGGAGTCACCGCCTTTCAGGCTAGGGAGGTAGTAGCCTGCCCAGGAAAACCCTCACACGGGGGGAAAGTAGGACATCACTGGGAGTCAATACTCTTAGGGGGAAAAGGACTCCCATTTGCATGGGGTATTCTCTATTACTAAGGCATTATCTGCATACATAAGAATCAGAGAAACTCATGTTACATTCAGCGGTGGGACTCAAAATAATACTGAAAGTGCTTTTGCATGTTTGGCTCAAGAAAATGCTGGCTCACCGTGGGCTTGACAACTGAACATAAACAACACGCCCCTTTTTATTGATGGAGCGAGAATAAAGGTGCCAACCTCCCTTGAACAGAGAAGAAAAAAAACTATATAGAGGTAAGCCTCTGAGGTGAACACTTCACTGAGGGGCGGATGCACGATGCACAGCGGAGCTGGCTGTGGTGCAGAGAAAAACAAGAGAGAGATAAATGCTGTCAATCCAGCAGAAAACTGCACAGAGTCAGCGAGAAAAAAGGCAAAGTAACACAGGTCTTACCTGGAGGCACGACCAAGCAGCAGATGCTGTGGACCCGGAGCCCAATAACTGCTACTGAAACCAGGACGCAAGGCAAGGGAGGAACAAATCCACCACGCTCAATGCAAAAGCCAAGCTCTATTGGATAGACAAACTGGATTCTTTACAGCCTAATGGGATGAACAAGGACTTTTATCTGGGGCCCTTTTTTTAAATGTACCCTTACTAGATGTCTTACTTATGATAATTCTACTAATCAGGTTGTTATTGGTACTTTACAATACCTGGATGTTAGATGTCCTATTGGAAATATATATACCAGGATATATCTAATGTTTACAGAAATTGTCTTACTTATGATAATTCAACTAATCAGGCAGATATTGGTCTCCTCTAGTAAACTCTCTATCTTACAATACACTTGGTATACAGTCTTTATATGGAAAATTATATACCGAATCACTTATATATCTAAACATATAGCCTAGAAAACCCTTATATTGAAGATATTTATGGTGGGGTAAAGGGTTAATATTCTGGGGAAAAGGTCAGGATGGATTTTTAGGGGCCAGGAAATGAGGGTTTGGGGGGTGGACCCTCCAAAAAAGAAAAGAAAAAAAACAATATTCAGGTTTTTAAGATATATGTTTTGATATATAAGTGATTTGGTATATAATACCTCTGTATAAAGACATGTAACCAATACACTTGATGTTAGACATCTGATTGTACATACACGTACCATGATGCATCTCATTTTTACGGAAATGTATGCCATATGTGTTGCTACTGCTTTGATTCATCTATTCATAGAATAATCATATATTACAACCAAGCTTATGACAAATGGGAGTCTTTTGTGTATTTAGACAGACTTTCAAGTGCATTTACCTGATTGATATATGTGCGAGTACTAGCCGACTCATCATCTTTTAATATTGATCAATGATAGCCTTATTTCTATCACAATATGCATGCCATATAATAATAGGTCGTATGCACTCCCTTTCTTCAATATCTCTTGTACCCATCTTTAAATCTGTATAACTGTCAAGACTTGATAGTCGTGTAGATTATAAAGTCCTCTATCCCCAAGTACCACACAGGGAGATATAAAATAACTCTCTGTGCAATCTTTGAGGCCACAGGTGATAGGTACTGGAATGCCGGAACCACAGAACACTGGAAACCCCAAGGTCGCTGTAAGGCAAACAATTGTTTAGCACAAACCCCAATAGTAACAGCCGATTATGGACAGCTGACAGTATCAGAGAAATGGCATACCTAAGTGTGGCAGGAGTGCCAATTCTACCCAAATGGGACCTTGGGAGCAAAGCACATGGTGGGCGTAGGTAAGAACCCTCAGTGAATGGTATGAGTGACTGCAGAAGGACAGCAACAGAAGGTCACCGCCTTATATACCAATCACTGGAAATACCTGTGGATGAAATGTCACTCGATGCTTCAATGGAAGAAGAAACAACGCCACGAGAAATCCAAGCTGACTCGTGAGTCCATGTGAGTTCGAAGAACGCAAAAAATCCAAGGGCTGAAGCAGAAGGAGTCCAGTTGAACAGCCTGTGGGTCAGAGCAACAAGAGATCTGTTTGAGAAGCGCCAAAACAGAAGCGAAAGACAAAAGGAAGTCCGTAATTCGTAGTCCGTGATCATAATATGCCAGGAATCAAGGTCGAGAAGAATGCCAAACAGTGCCGGTACGGAACAGCTGTGAAGCACTGTGTGAGCGTGGAGACCTGGCTTTTATCCCGTTGCTATGGAAGCCTTGTCACGTGACCCGTGACTGTATCACGTGAGTGGGCCTTTCTTGTCACATGGCCCGGAAGTGAGCATGATTGACGGGTATCAGGACGCCTGACTCTGCCTGGCCCAATGCGCCAAGGTAGCTGCCAATACAGGAATGGATGTAGTCGTCCCAAATGATATTTCCTCATGCAGTGATTGGTACCAGTCCCTTGCACAAGTTAAGCAGACCCCAGGCTGTCGCTGTCCTACATACAAGCCGGAGGTGAAGGTGGGTGTACGTACTGTAGGGACACTAGCAGTTGTAGGGACGTGATGCATGACATAGTCACCCCCCAAGCTCCCACGTCCCCATGGGCAGGATGGATGCTCACGATGGAAACGGGAAATGAGATGAGGAGCACTAACATCCCCAGCACGGACCCAGGACCACTCCTCGGGACTATACCCCAACCAATCAACCAGATACTGCAAACGACCCCGAAATGAACAGGAACCCAGCATAGCACTGACCTCATATTCATCAGGGGCATCCAAGGAGACCATGGCAGGGGGAGAAACAAGGCGGTTTGGGCCAGGGCATGGCTTGAGCAGGGAAGCGTGGAAAACCGTATGGATGCGCCAGGCAACAGGAATTGAGAGGCGGTAAGCCACAGGGTTTATCACATTGACACCTTGTAGGGACCAATGAATCGGGGCAGGAGCTAGCGACAACCCGGCAAGCGGAGGTGGCGAGTGAATAGACAAACTTTGTCCCCAACGGAATAGTCAGGGGCAGCTGTCCACCTCCTGTCTGCCGTGGACTTCAGGGATGCCTGGGCTTCGCGGAGATGGACACGGATCTGGGCATGAACAGTTGCAGATCCCTGACACAGGCTGTAGCAGCAGGAGTATCAGATAAGGAGAGGTCGGGGAAAGGTAGTGTGCGAGGTTGCTGACCATAAAGAGAATAGGCGAGAATCCCGTGGAGGCGTGAAAGGCGTTATTGTAGGTGAACTCAGCAAGATGCAACATGCGGAACCATGACTGCTGATGTTGTAACATCAGGCAACGCAGGTATTGCTCCATCGACTGGTTCACCCGCTCGGTCTGCCCATCCATCTCAGGATGGTAAGCCGAGGAGTAGCGGGTGTCCACCCCGAGCAGCTTAGTCAGATCTTGCCAAAATCAGGACGTGAACTGTGAACCCCTATCAGATATCAGTATTGAGGCTAACCTAAACAAGGAAAATATAGACCTGAAGAACAACCCAGCCAAAACAGGGGCGGAAGGGATTCCTGAGCATGGCATAAAGTGAGCCATCTTGGTGAAAGAGTCCACCACCACCCACACTGTGTCGAACCCCTGCACCCAGGGTAGGTCAGTGACAAAGTCCATTGTGAGAGTGTGCCAAGGTCTTCGGGGTACTGGCAAGCATTGAAGAAGACAAAAAGGGCATCCCCCATGGGTCTTACACTGGGCACATACTGAACAGGTGTTCACATAATTGTCAACATCCCGCTTCATCGAAGGCCACCAGCACCAATGCTTCAGCATAGCTAGAGTATTTCTCTGACCAGGGTTTCCATTGATGGTGGCATCATAGGACCATTCCAATGCAAGGTTACGTGTGTCAGTGGTGGGCAAAACTAACCTATTTTGTATAAAAGGTAGGCCGTCATGATACACTGGATCCCACTCTGAAAAATGGTCCGGGTGCTGGGACGCCCACAGACAGATAGAGTCTAACAAGGACAATGGAGGGGTGCAAAGACAAACCACGTTCTTCCGTTCCAGTAGGCTTCCGGGAAAAAACGGTAATGAAACTCCCCCAGGGGAACGGGTTAACGCATCAGCCTTCCCATGTGCTAAACCAAGTATGTGTTCGATCTGAAATCGTAGGCTGCAAAAAACAAATGCCATCGAACCTGTCGGCTGTTGATACATTTGAGGGAGGCGAGATCTTGCAGGTTGCGATGATGCCTAAACACAACTATCTGATGTTTAGCTCCTAAAAGATGGTGCCTCCATACTTGGAAAGCGTCCTTTACTGCCATGACTTCTTTTCTGTGACAGTATAATGTGATTCAACGGAAGTAAATTTATGGGAGTGGAATGCCACGGGATGCAGACGACCAGAGGAAGGACAGGCTTGTGAGAGTACAGCCCCCAATGCAAAAGAGGAGGCATCTGCCTCCACCACGAAAAGCAGTTCTGGGTCAGGATGCTGGAGGACTGGGGCTGTGGTAAAGGCAGCCTTCAGAGATACGAAGGCTCTTTGATGTTCAGCCAACGAGAGAAACGGGACATGAGGACTAGTCAAAGCTGTGAGGGGGCAACAATAGAGGAGAAACCATAGATGAAGCGTCTATAAAAATTAGCGAACCCAGGGAAAGACTGCAGGGTTTTCAGGTTTACAGGTACTGATCAGTCAAGCACAGCTCGGATTTTTGAGTGGTTCATTGACAGGCCCCCTGGTGTTATGTGGAACCCCAAGAATTTGACTTTGTCAATGTGAAATAGACACTTCTCTGGTTTGGCAAAAAGAGAGTGTAAAAATATGAGATGTCATCCAGATAAACGATAACGTAGATATCTAGTATATCGCTGAACACCTCATTCATAAAACGATGAAACGTGGCTGGTGCATTGCAAAGACCGAATGGCATGACATTGTACTCGAATAAACCATGTCGGGTACAAAAGGCGGTTTTCCATTCATCCCCTTTACATATACGGACTAGACTGTATGCCCCTCTGAGATCGAGCTTATAATATATGGAGGCATGTGTCAATCGGTCAAGTAAAGGGGTGATGAGGGGTATCGGGTATCGATTCTTGATGGTGATTGCATTTAGGCGTCGATAGTCCACAAACGGGCGGAGGTCTCCTCCTTCTTTGGAACAAAGAATATCGGACTTGCTGCGGGTGACGTGGAAGGATGGATGTGACACAAATGTAATGATTTCTGGATGTATGCTTTTAAAGCCTTATCCTCGGAGTGAGAGAGTTAGTAAATACGGCCACTAGGTATGGTGGATTCAGGAATGAGATCTATGGGACAGTCGTATGAACGATGTGGTGGTAGGATTTCAGCTGGCCTTTGATCGAATACCTCTTGGAAGTCATGGTAGACCACAGGAATGCCCGTAGCAATGGCGCCTACCATATGGGGGGGGTTGATTCAGATCCCTCGGCATTGTTCAAAGTGAGCTGTGTGTCCGCTCCTAATGCTTGTGATGGAGTTACCTGTCCTTCAGGTACTGTGAGACAGTAATACTGACATATCTCGGATTCAAAATGCACTTGTCCCATTTTCCAATCAATAAGGGGAATGTGCTTCTTTAGCCAAGGGATTCCCAGGATGAGACCGAACTGTGGCATGGAGATGAGGTCAAATGATATGGGGCATCATTACAACCCTGGCGTTAAGGGGTTAACGGCGCCGTAAAAGGCTGCAGCGCCGTTAAACCCTTAACGCCCGATTCACACTTTAACGGCTGCTTTTTGCAGGCGTTAAAGTCCAACCCGCTAAGGGACCTTGGTGCTAATTACAGCACCGTAATTTACAGTGCCGTAATTAGCGCCTTCCCCATTCCCATTGAGCCATTGGGCCAAAAATGGGAATGGGGAAGGGGCGATGGTGAATGGGGATTTACCGCCCCGCCAACCTTGGAATGGGGCGGTAAATCCGCCATCCACCATGGCGGAATCCGGCATGGACCATGGTGCTAATAGCACCATGGTCCAACGCCAGGGTTGTAATGAGGCCCATGGTCTCTTTATGGGTATCTTGAACAATGAAGGTGAGAGGAGCGGTCTGTTGCCTGATAGGGCCTGGTGCCATGGCAGTGCCGTCAACCGCCTGGACCAGTTCTGGACGTTGCTTGTTCACTAAGGGTAGATTTAGTGACACAGCTAGTGTTATGTCGATGTAATTACCCATGGCCCCGGAATCAATGACAATTTTGACTGAATGTGTGACTTCCGGGACTGGATTCAGAATGGCCTGTACTACAATGGGTCTTAAACAGCCGAAAGCGGGGACTGAATCTGAGGGGGACAAAAAAGTGCTTGATCTAGCCCCCATATCTAGGATCGAGCTTTCTGAAAAACCTGATTCTTCATTTTTGGACGACGACGACACTCCTTGACGAAATGCTTGTTTAAGCCACAGTAAAAACAGGCATTGTCTAACCTCCTACATTCTCTTTCTATGGAAGAGATAGAGCTGAGGATTCTTCTGACCTGCATAGGTTCTCCAGAGGATTCAGAAGGGGTTGTGATAGATTGTGCGCTAGAAAACCCTGCTTCGGTCTTTCATTCAGTTCTTCGGGCATCTACCTTTAAGGCCAGATCCACCAGGTCAAGGTATTGTGTCGGTAATGATGGAACGACCGAAAGCGCGTCTTTCATAGGGTTGCTTAGACCCCCTATAGAAAACCACGGCCTTCTTGCTCTTGGGACACGAGGTTTCAACCGATGGCTGATTGAAACGTGCAATGTATTCTATGAGTGTGTTCTTTCCTTGACTTAAATCCAATAACTCCAGGTCTCGTGATTGGGCCTTGTGTCGGGTATCAAAAACCCGGGTCATTTCTGCTGCTATCAAGTCAAAATCGTACAAGGCTGGACTGTCATTTTCCAATAGAGGGTTAGCCCATGTAGCAGCAATGCCCATCAAATGGGACAAGGTGAATGCAGCCTTGGTGGTAGAGTCAGGGAAAGCTAATGGTCTACAAAGGAAGTGTAGTTTACACTGATTGAGGAATGCGCAGAATTTCCTAGGGTCACCATGACACCTCTCTGGAGCTGCCAAGGGAAATGGAGTGGGAACCACCACTGGGACATGAGGGGTAGCACTGGGGGCTGTGGGTTGGGGTGCTACATCCCCGAACTCTGGGTCTGCAGGTAGAGGGTGTCGGGCACTCTGTATAGAGTCAAGGTGTTGGTGAATGGCTGTGGTGGCAGCTGCCATGTCAGCCCATAGAACAGTAATTCCTTGGACTAGAGCAGCCACAGGATTATCAGCTGAGTCCTCCATAATATAGATGACAAGGTATGGCTTCACAGTCTGTCAAGAATTGATAGTCGTGTAGATTATAAAGGCCTCCGCCCCCAAGTACCACACAAGGAGATACAATATAACTATCTGTGCAATCTTTGAGGCCACAGGTGATAGCTACTGGAATGCCGGAACCACTGAACACTGGAAACCCCAAGGCCGCTGTAAGGCAAACAATTGTTTAGCACAAACACCAATAGTAACAGCCGATTATGGACAGCTGACAGTATCAGAGAATTGGCTTACCTAAGTGTGGAAGGAGTGCCAATTCTACCCAACTGGGACCTTGTGAGCAAAGCATGTGGTGGGCATAGTTAAGAACCCTCAGTGAATGGTATGCGTGACCGCAGAAGAACAGCAACAGAAGGTCACTGCTTTATGTATCAATCACTGGAAATACCTGTAGATGAAATGTCACTCGATGCTTCAATGGAGGAAGAAACAAGAAGCGTTCCAGCAAAAGGAACGCCACGAGAAATCCAAGCTGACTCGTGAGCCCAGGTGAGTTCGAAGAAAACAACAAATCCAAGGGCTGAAGCAGAAGGAGTCCAGTTGAACAGTCCATGGGTCAGAGCAACAAGAGACCAGCAAGTTATCTAGGAGCAAGTCCACGTAGAGACTTGAAGACGAGGCAGAGAAAGTGAAATTTGATTTGAGAGTGAAAAGGGAGCTAGCCAAGTGTAGCAAGAGAGGACGAAATAGAGTCACGATAGGGGAGAAGACATAATAAACAAATAGAAGAATTAAAGACTGATTTGTGAGGGGCAAGATGAGAACTTGGGAGCCCAAAGAGAGTAGTGGAACAATAGAAAAGCTGTGAGAAGATCAGTGAGTATATTAGAAGTGTAGATGCCTGGAAAGTGAGGAAAGGGCGAGCTTTCCATATATTATGAAGGTTGAAGCGACAGGAACGAGAAGTGAGAGAAATATGGTGAGAGAAAGAAACTTTAGAGTCAAAGTGAAGACCAAGATTACGAGCAGAAGTGGACAATGGAAGACTAGAGGGAGGAAAAGATATATGAACAGGAGTAAGGGATGGGGAGGTAGAGTGTTAGTCGGGAAAAACAAGACCTCAGTTTTCCCTGCGTTAAGAGTGAGGAAGTGAAAGGACATCCATGATTTAATAGTGGTGAGACGGGCAGTAATACTGTGATGAATTTCAGGGGTGAATGAAGAGAAGGACAGAAAAAGTTGAGTATCATCTGCATAGAAGTGATGACAGAGACTAAAGGACGAGATAATAGCGGCAAGTTGTGGTGTGTATAAAGAAAATAGAAGGGGCCTAGGACTGACTCTTGAGGGACCCCATGTTCAAGAGGGAAATACCAGGAAGAATTACCCGCCCATTAGACAGAGAATGTCCGATTAGAAAGATATGACCTAAGCCAGGATAGGACAGAACCCTTTCGACCAAAAGAAGATAGAGAAGTGAAGAGGAGAGAATAATCTACGGTATCAAATGCCGCAGATGTGTTAAGAAGAATAAGAAAAGAAGATTGTTTAGAATATCGAGCTGACAGGAGAGAGTTGAGAGCAGAAATCAGAGCAGTTTCAGTTGAATGAAGAGGAAGAAAGCCAGATTGATATTGAGGAAGTAGAGAGAGATGGGTGACAAAGGATGAGATCTGGAAGTGCACAAGGCGTTCAAGCAACTTGGAAAGATACGGTAAGAGAGAAATAGGCCGGGAATTAGAAACAATCAGGGGATTAGCTGTGGGTTTTTTCAAGATGGGAATAATAGTGGTGTGTTTGAAAGAAGCAGGGGAAACAGCTGTTTCAAGAAAGCTATTAAAGTAGGAGACGCGATAAGGTATTAAGAGAGGATATACTTTAGGTATGAGGACAGTGGGAATTGGGTCATTGGGAGCAGCAGTAGGATGAGCTTTATTGAGAAGAGAGGGAACATCATCATTAAAAATAGGAGTGAACTGAGAAATAAAGACAGTAGGGGTAGAAAAAGAGGGAGGTGAAGAGCCTAGGGGACGAGAAATTTCAATGTCTTGACGAAGTGAGAGAACCTTTGATGAGAAGAATTGGGCAAAGGCAAGAGGAGAGACAGTTGAATTAAGGGAGTGATCAGGAGTAGGAGAAGAGATAAGATGAGCAAGAGTTTGGAAAAGACACCTAGGATGGCCAGAATAGGAATGAAGAATTTCAGAAAAGTAGGAGTGCTTGGCAGAAAGTAAACACTCATCACAAAGAGTATGATAGGAGAAGTATGAAAAGTGATCAGATTCAGATTTAGATTTGAGCCATCGCCTTTCGAGTTGGCGGAAAAAGTGTTGCATAGAGCGAAGATGGGGAGAGCAATGACTGAGAAGGTTTTCGAGTAGTATGGAATGCAGATAAAGGATAAAGTTGATCTGGACAGGAAGAAAGAGATGAAGAAAGGGCTGAAGCTGCCTCATCCGCATTGAGTGCAGCAAAGGCTTTGAGGGTTGAATGTCTTTCATCACAGGAGTTGTATAAGAGTTTAGGATTAAAGCAGTACGGATCGTGCCGAAAGAATGTTTTATAAAAAAGAGGGAGAGAGCACTGGAGAATGAAAGACAAAAGTGACCCTGAGAGTAAGTAGTGTTCTGATAAGTAGACAGGTAAGGCAGATACAGGAGAGGCCGTAAAAGATGAGAGGAAGATTAGGTCAAGAGAAGAGCCAGATGTGTGAGTAAGAGGGGTGACAAGAGGTGAAAGAAAATGAGAATCAAGAATTGTAAGAAAAGGAGAGGTGGAGTGTACAGTAGAGAGATGGAGATTGAAGTCCCCAAGTAGAACAAGAGGAGTAGGACTCAGCAAGATATGGGATAAAAGACGGTGGATATCATGACAGAAAGATATAAGTGGTCCAGTAGGATGGTAGACAATAATAAAATAAATAGCGTGAGGTATGGTGAAGACTTTCTACGTGAATTCAAAGGAAGAATAGGAAGGAATTTCAACAGGGGAAGAGATAGAAGAAAAGAAAGGGTTGATAAGTATAGCAGTACCCCTCCATGACTAGAGGCTTTGGGAACATGCAAAAAGAGGACAGAGATGTCGTAAGCGAGAAAGCAACAGTGGTATTGTGGGGTAGGATCCAGGATTCAGTAACATATAGAAAATGAAATCATATTATTTGACAGATATTTGAACAATTTTCTCCAGAGGAAGGGATTTGTCCTGAAATGTGCAGAGCTCATCTTTATTTATTATTTTACGTTGTGCTGATCAAAAGGGCCCTCACTCCACTTTTTAAATATTGTTGTAATCATTTCTGAATTGTTCTTTTACTTGTTGTCTTACTTTCTGATAGATTTTTTCAGTTTAAAGATATGCTGAGGATGGGAGTATGCTGCACTTTAGGATACCTATCTTTGCTAGAACTTCTACCATATCATACAATCATATAACTTAGCAAACAATAATGTTGAGAAGGACAGACTTCCAGAAGCCACCTGAAACCAGTGCACAACCAAACACCACAATACTTGACCGATTAAAATCTATCAACGAAGAAACCTTTAACAAACGAATAAAAGACACTAACCTCACCAGATTCCCCAGTGACCCATGCCCACCAGGCATTTTTAAACATATGCTCAACCACAGAACAACAGCATCATACTTCTGGCTACTAATGAATGTATCTTTACACATGGTAATAGTACCCAAACCTTTCAAATCAGCATACATCAAGCGGCTCCTAAAAAACAAAACAAGAAATGCATAAGACCCCACCAACTACAGAGCTATATCGAGCCTACCCTACCCTGTGAAACTGCTTGAGAACCACATCTACAAAATACCACTCAACCATGTGGAAAGCAAAGGAATACTCAACCACTCCCAAGTCAGCTTTACACCCATGAGAGGACCGGAATCATCACTTCTATCGATATGGGATGACCTAAAAAGGAATGCAGACAACAGTAGCCGATCAGCCCTCAAAGTGCTAGACTTATAAGCCGCCTTCAACACAATCAGACACACAACACTAATCCAGAGACTGGAGGAATGTGACATAAAAGACTCTGCACTATAATGGCTGAAATCCTTCCTCACCAACTGAACTGAAAGAGCATACTGCCATTTACATCTAACACAAAAAACACAGCATTTGGCATACCTCAAGAATCTAGCCTTGACCCACTCCTCTCCAACATCTACATGTCCCCCCTAATGAAATTCTTTCAATCCCATGGACTGGCTGCCTACACCTAAACAGACGATACCCAACTTATCTTCAAGATAACCTCAACCTATGAACCAAACAACACCCTGAACAAATGTCTCATGGACATATGCAACTGGATAACATTCAGCAATCTCAAGCAAAACCCGACCAAAACAGAAATAATGATCTCCCCCCTAGAGGACAATGCAACACATACACACCTGAGCTGGCCACCATGCTTGAGAACCCAACAGGAAACATCTTTTGTGATAAAAAACCTGGGACTATTCATGGACAACAGACTCTCACTGCAACCACAAGTCAACACAATAGCAAGGAAGTGCTTCTAATTTCTGTGGCTAATTAGAGGGATACTTCGCTACCTCACCTTCCTACACAGGACCATCACAATCATCTCCTTGGTATTATCGAGAATAGGCTATGCAAACAACCTTGACATTGGAATGCTAGAACCCTCACAAAAAAAACTTCAACGCATCTAAAATACTGGAGCTAGACTACACCTGACTACACCTGACACTAAACAGAAGAGGCCACATCACACAGCCCTGAGAAGGAAGCCTATGCTGGGTTCAGGTAAAAATATGCATCAACTTCAAAGCCCTCTGCATTGCTCACAAATTACTACAGGACTCGAATTTCTCCAAGCCAAAATCAACCATTGCCTACCAGGAAGAAACCTAAGATCCAGCATAACATCCAAATTGAAACTAAACATTATGAGAAAAGGAAATTCGGAGGAATCACATTCTCCCGTTTGACAGCCAAACTATGGAACTCAATATCAAAGGAAATAAGAATGACAGAAGATCACCTAATAAAGTACCTGCTCACACAGGATTGTAGATTAAATAAATGTATTCCAGTCTCATAGATAAACCCACCGGCTCCATCACAGCAAACAGTCCTTCTTAATTAAGTTATCTCAGATATGCATCCTTTACACTGGGTTCCACATTCCACATTCCACCTTCTCTTACATCACTATCCCATCACTACATATAAAGAATTAAACTAACTAAAACAAATGAACTAAGATATTACACACCTCCCTTTCTTACATGATTTTCTAAAAATAAATACTTAGAACCGAGAACTTAAACGCAAACTAAACACAATAGTATATACTTTAAACTTATATAAGAACAATTGAAATAAGGCTTCCTACAAACTTGACATAACAATAATATATATACAATCATTGTTTCACATAGTCTTGCAAATACGCAGGTCTTCTACTAACCCGCTTAAAGCTGCTTTGTCACCTGACTCATCTTCCTTCCTAGGATTGACCACACTACCTTTACTCACACTCTGTACTCATTTTACCCTTTGAGCACTTACACACTCTATTTATATTCCAGATTTTGCCATCTGAAACTTTTACTGCCCCATGAAGCCTTTCTACAACTTTTGTTACAAGTGATCATTTCGCTGCATCACCTATGGAAGGTAGTTTTATTCTCACTGAATCACCTACTTTCAGTTCGCAAACTTTCAACACTTTCCTTACATCGAAGCGTACCTTGTTGGCTAATTGCCTATTCATAATCTTCCTTTCGGTCTCTTCAAAATCAAACACCTGTTTGCACGCTCTACCCAACCATGATGGACACACCCTTGTGTTTGGCTTTCTACCTCTAAGCATCTCAAATGGAGATATCCATGTGGTGGCATGTGATGTAAATCTGTGTGCGACTATAGTGTCATCAACTGCTTTCTTCCAGTCAGTTTTACCTTCCAAAGCACACCTAATGCTATTTTTGATGATGACCTTATTGAACCTTTCAACAATCCCATTGGTTTGTGGATGATAAATGGAGCTGGTTTTGTGCTCAACCCCATTTTCCTTCAAGTCATTTGTCATCTCTTGTGATCCCAGTTGTACCCCATTATCCATAATCATGGTAGTGGGATACCGTTCCCTCTTGAAAATGTTATTTAAAAAGTTAATGATATCTTTGGAGCCAATATTTTGAACCCATTTCACTTCTACCTACCTGGAGAGCATATCAATTAAAACAATGCAATATTTTAAATTACTGTTACTCCTCAGTGGTCCCACAATGTCCAAGCCTACTCTCTCCCATGGTATGGTAGGTACTGACTTTAGAGTCATGTGCTCCTGCCTAGTAATATATCCTTTTGTAGAATCATCACACACACAACACTCTCTAACTACTCTTTCTATTTCTATATCCATACTTGGCCACCAATAATCTTGTCTTCAGAACTGTTTAGTTTTTGTCATACCCTGATGACCTTCATGTGCTTTCTCCAGGATTTTGCATCTCACACCAGTGGGTGGTAACCGTTTATCTCCTCTCATTACAAACTTGTCATTTACATGTAATTCATCATATACCTGTCTGACTGCTTCAGGTAAATAACCTCTCCTGACTTCACTACTCTTGACTCCATCACAAATACATTTCTTCAATTTATATAACACTTCATCCGATTCCATTGCCTTTCCCCAGTCATCTTGAGATACTACTTCTTGAGTTATATTTAGTACCTCTTCATCATCATTCTCAGATTCATCAGAATCTACATAATTTGTTAACCTAGGTAAACAATATGCACACTTATTTTTAACTCCAGGAAGATATTCAGTTCCCAATTGTATTCCTGTAAACCTGCAACCCATTTCCTAATTCTGGCACAAACCTTATCCAAACCTTTGACTGTCAACATTTCTTTGAATGGTTTGTGGTCTGTCCACACCATAAACTTAGTGCACATAAACCTAAACCTTGATTGCATTTTTTAGCATTGATTTTAGTTTGTAGAGTAGAGATTTTGTCAAGGAGCGCTTTTGGGATATTAGTACACCATGTGGTGTCATTATTACAGTGGTCGGGGGGGCTATGGGAGATTCATGTTCTTTAAGTATCTTGAAGAGTTCTTTGGTATTGGATTCTGCCTGGAGGATGCGCTTATTATAAGTGTCTTTTTTAGCTAGAAGTATCGCCTCTTTGTAATTGGAGGAGGCTATGATAAGAGTGATTTTGTTGGCATCAGAGGGAAGACTTTTCCAGCGTGCCTCTGCGTTTTTTTTAACTTTACTTTATCTCTCAGGTGTGGTGTGAACCACAAATTGAGATGAGCACGGGGTTTAGATTTCCGTAGTTTCATTGGGGCTATGATGTTTAGCACTTTTAGAATGGTTTGGTTGAAGGTATCTACTAAGACTGAGGGGTCTGTTCATGATGCCGAAGCGTTGTTGAGGATGGGAAGGATTAGTGGTAGCAGTTTCTCTCTTGTAATGTCCTTCTTGTTTCTAGTACATCAAAGGTGCAATGTTTTGTTTAGGGCATTGGTTGTTGGTTTTAATGTTGTAAGTTATCTTATGATGATCGGACCAAACGCAATGTGTATTAGAAACAATGTTGATGCTACAATTCAGATCAGCCAGCCAATCAAAGGTTCTGCCTTTAATGTGAGTGGGTTCCTGGATGAGATGGGTAAATCCCAAGTCAGTTAATGGGCTGGCAAGATCGAGAGCTTTGATGTCATTAGGGTCTTGGAAGCAAGATTAAGGTCCCTAAGTAGTATAATTTGTGAGTTGGGCTTCATGTTTGCTGCAAAGAGGGATGTGATGTCATCAGTGAAGGTGGAGATAGGCCCTGGAGGCCGATAGATAAAATGCACAGTGGCAGTTTGATTAGGTGATATTGGCAGTTTGACTGATAGTAGCTTAGCAGAAGGGATCTGCTTATTGGGAATGAGTCTAAATTCAAGGGAACTTTTGAATATGAAGGCAACCCCTCCATCTTTGGATTGGTTAGTGTTCCTGTCCCATCTGATGATGGAGTAGTCATTAGGGATAGCCAAGGAGAGTAATGGTCCCGCTGCTGGGTGTAACCAAGTTTCAGTAATGGCTAGGAAATCAAGGCTTGGGTAACAATGAAATTGGCAATGTCAAGCGCATGAGCTAGGAGGGACATAGCGTTAACAAGGGCCCCTTTAATCAAGAAATCTTTGGCAACAATGGATCTGTTATTGTTAAGATTCAGGGCATCTTTAAGATTCGAGGTAGTAATGCCTATGGACTCAGGCTTTGTTCAGGGGTTGCCCTGGTGAGTGTGGAACTTGGTAGTGGTAGGATGACATGGGCATTGAATTTTATAATGAAATCTAGAGCCTAATCTGAGGTTCCTAAAATGAAGAAAACATGGTTGGTTGGAAGTGAGTTTAGTTGCAAAGTGTTCCAGCCATAAGGACGGGGAGTTCGGATAAGGGTTCATGTAAGACATAGTGTAGGAAGTCTTAATGTTGTTGGTGCACAAGGTGTGTATGAGTAAAGGTGAGGAGTAGCAGCTCAATCAAGGTAGTGGATTAGAGTTGTAGGTGTAGGAGGTGCATTTGATGTTGTGCAGTGTTTTCAGCGTGAAGTGGGCCTGGAGGGGGGTGCTATGGTTCAAGGAGGACCTAGTGAGTGAGATTGTGGTGAGGAGCATGAGATATGTGTAACATGGCAAGTAAATCAAATACATTGTGAGCAAGGAGCTAGGCCTGTTGGCAGAGTTCCTATACAGTGACATAGAGGTTAAGAAAGAAGAGATACGTGGAGGCCTGGTTGGAGGTCTGAGAGTGGGCAGCCACGCCGTAGGTATCAGTTTAAGTACATAGGAGGAATCAAACAATAATGCAGTGTGACACTAGCTTGTGTTACAGTGACGTGAGTAGTATCGATACACATGCAAAATACTGACAAAAGTTACCTGTGTAAGCTGGGCAAGAGTGGAAAAATCATTATGATTATATAGCAGGGCAGTAGAGAGTCAACCCGCGAGCCTAGCCAGACTACGGACAATAAGATGCCAGTCAAATGTGAACCACAGGTTATGCTTGTGGAAGCAAACATGAGGACAGTACAGTAACAGTACACTGAGAGTAAAAATGTACCCAGTGCTAGTACAAAACATGCTATGGATAGCTAGTACAAATGAGCATTAAACATAATTGGTGCTCAAAGGCATGTGGCGGAGACAATGGGAGGAACAATAAAGTCAACAAGTGGTACAGATACAGGATGGTTTACACTGTACAATCAATCAGAAAATAGATGCAATCGTGGTGCAGAAAATGACGATATTGAAAAGCTAGATAGGTCGCACATAGTATTGCATACAAACAGACAATAGCGGGTCTGTTTGGTTAATTATGAGATTGCAGGAATTATGCCGACTATCGCCAGATAACAAGTCGAATCACTAAAGTGCAGATAACAGTACAGATAACAGGTCGAATCACTACGTAAGCGGCTGAAGACCATGAAAATGGCAGCAGTGTGTGGTACAAATCAACATAACATCAAACAGCATGAAAGGAGTAAGGAGCATCGGAGGCATATCATAAGGTTATCCAATAGGCAAATCAATACGCTCTGAGGTCAGAAATGGCTCAAGCTTATGTATAGTGCATATCATTGAGTAAATAAAACACAATGGGCCTCATGACGAGTCAGCCGGTCCGTAAATAACAGTGGTGGTAAACCTGCCGCCACCATTGTTTCCGGACCGGCTGATCTTGAGTCCTATGGACTCCATGGGAATGGGGATTTACCGAATTCCGCCTCCAGAATTACCGGGTCACCAGGGTTGGAATGCCCCGGTGATTGCGAGAATCACGGAGGCAGAATGGTATTACGAGTCTGGTGGTAACCTGCCATTTTTTCTGGCTCGGTTACTGCCGGACTCGTAATGAGGCCCAGTTCCTTCAATTAAATGATATGATACGATATGGTAGTTTATTTATATAGCGCCTATACACAATGTGTTTCAAAGTGCTTCAAGGCAAGGGAGGGAACAAGGGAAAATACAATGACATTCTTACAGGCCATGAACAGTAAGGATGTGAAATTAACTATCGTACTGGGCCTGACGACATTTCAGATAGTGCAAGAGTTAAGACATAGATAAGGAAGGAGGGGGAGAGTGGGAAGGAAATGGAAACAGACAGGCGACTATCGTACTAGGCCTGATGACATTTCTGGTAGAGCCGGAGGAAAACAAAAGGTGAGGGAGAGGGGTGCAGAAAGGGAGGGGAGGAACAAAACAAATGACCATCGTACTAGGCTTGACGACATTTCTGGTAGAGCTGGAGGAAAACAAAAGTTGAGGGAGAGGGGTGCATAAAGGGAGGGGAGGAACAAAACAAGTGACTATCGTACTAGGCCTGACAACATTTCAGATAGTGCTGGAGGGAGGGGGGGCAGTAAAGGGATGGGGGAGCGACAGACAAGGTTGCTATCATACTAGGTCCAGGGACTATTCTGATAGAGTTAGTGCATAGAAGAATGTAAGGGGAGGAGGGGAGGAGATAGGAAAAGGGAGAGGGGAGGGGAGGAGAGAACAGAGAGTAAGCAGTCAAAAAGAGTGGAGTAGCAAGAGGGGAGAGCGAATACGATTGCAGAAGTCAGTAGTAACACATAATGTTGCAAGCCAGGATACAAGATGAAGATTGGAACAGCATGATTCAGGGCCACCATGAGTACAAGAAGCAAAGGAAGTCCAGCATGAGAGTTGAGAAAAGGTGACGTACCGTGAATCAATGAAATCCATAAAAGTAAAATCCAGCATTGGCCACAAGACGGTGATGGTGAAACCAGAATGTATCAGGACAGACTCCTGTATGCAGGAGGGGGGGAAGGTAACAAGGGAACAACACGGTGGGACCAGAGAGGGTGGGGATGGCCTGTAGGGACAGAGGGTGTAAACACATGTTGGTGCATGCTTACCTGCTGTCTGAGCAGGGGTTTGGGCCCTGGGGCCTCCTGGTTAGACTAGGTGCAAACAGGAATTGCCCTTTTCTTTGACTGCCCTTCACTTTGGACGCCCGGGCGAGAGACGCCCTTGATCTAAGAGTTAAGAGCAGGAAGGAAGAGGCAGGAATAAGAAGGTGGGTGGTACTTAGGTCAGTTGACCTAGATCCACTTACACCTGCTTCCCATCTGCAAAGGAAAAGAGGCTGGAGGGCTCCTTAAGTAGGGAAAAGAGTGGCAACCAGGAAGGCAACAGGTGGGTGGGGCTTAGGCCAGGTGACCTAGTTCCACTTACACCTGCTCCCCAGCTGCAAAGGAAAAGAGGCTGGAGGCCTCCTTAAGTAGGGAAAAGAGCGGCAAGCAGGAAGGCACCAGCTGGACGGGGCTTGCTAAGTGGTGAAAAAGAGCGGCAACCAGGAAGGCACCAGGTGGGCGTGGCTTAGGTCCGGTGACCTAGATCCACTTACAACTCCTCCCCAGCTGCCAAATGAAATATTGATCATACTAAAATACAATAAAGTCTCTATTGTTAATGGAATGTCACCCCAGCCCCCCAAACTGTTCTTTATGAATCATCAGCACACCTACTCCACACATCTTAGCGATGCATTAGAAGTATGTTTGCTACGAAGTATCACTTACATTTTGGTGCAGTTAATGTTGTGATCCACCTTTGTACTGCTTGCCCACCTTGTGGCAACAGGAACTAACATGCAGGTGAGCTAACATCATCTACTCTGGTGACACAAAAATGAGGAAACACATCTTGCGTTGACACCTGCATCCGACAGAGGAGAACGTAATATTAACATATATGTGCAATCACATATTGCCATAGCAAAGGGGAAGAATCTCTCCTGTGTAATGCAAATTAATATTGCCTTTCTCTGTTCATCTCTGAATCTTTTTCAATGGTATGGTTTCTAAAATAAAGAAATCCCTCAACACGCAAGCTTTCCATTAACATGTCATTGTGGAAATACACCACTGTTATTGAAAAGCCGACATGACAGTGATCATTCTGCACATGCAAAAACATGAGATCACCTTATAGCATCCTTTCCTGTCTCCAACGACCATGTTGTAACTAGGGAAGTTTATTGGAAGGCAATTGTGGTGGCAATGTCTCTGGATGATTCAAAGTTGTTTTACGTTCCATATGCCAGTAAATGGGTATGCTTCATGGCATTTTGAAGCAAGATGCAAAATGGAGGGATGCCAAAAATGTTTAATTGTTTAGTGCATCAACTATGATAGCATGGCATGATACATTTTCCAATATTTGTCTTCTAACAATGGCCCATTTTTCATCTGTATTTCACAGCAGAATTAGTTTCACACTTCTGTAAATAACAGTAACTGCATGCAGGCAAGCTGGTGTTCAAAGATCCATTGTAATTACTAATAGCAGTTGGCCATTAAGCAGGAGTGTAACTTGAATGATACCTAAAGAACAAATTGAGCAGTAGAGTACGACCCTGGCAAATGGAAATCCCTCTGACCACGCCATGAATTGATACTCAGCATGCAAGTTTCTGTACTTACCACAAGTCATCGAGCCCATTTTCTGCACTTTCTGTCTCATGCCTGCTCTCATGTTTTTCACTAATGAACTGATATACGTATGTTTTTCATGCTCATAATCATTTGCCTAAATAAGCCCTTTGTTCATCACACTAGTTACATTTCCCATCTATTATCAAACCTTTCAACATCACTTTGCACTTTAATTTTTCCTCGGTGGGGGCACTTGGAATCCCAAGGACAAAACAGGTGTACAGAACTTTTGCATCCAATGTAACTTCTTTGTTTAAAACGACAAATGCCAAAAGCTGCTAGTGGTCAGCGAGAGATTCAAAAAACACGTTGTAGTTTGCAACTTTCTTATTTTGATCCTATTAAAATACAAAAATTAGAGAATTTCATTCAAATTAATGTAGCAATGGTGAGTGTTGAGAGCTGAAACACAGGTAATTGCAGTGTCTGCCAAATTCGTTTGCAGGAGCACAATTGTTGATGCTCCCACCACCCTCGAACTGGTAAACCAATACATTTCTGGCTGAACCAGCATGGCTTCTGCTCAGCTAACCACCATCGCTACAAGAACTATAAGGCATTTCTGTGCCTGTGTCCTTCAAGGAGCTGCTACATCCCAAAAATGCACAACAATGCCTTTCAGGCAAACACACTTGTCCTCCTTTCTTGTTTGTAGAGAGTCAAGGTACATTTAAGTAGAGAATTTAAAATAATACTAACACAAGTATAAACACGAATACAGACTAGCTGAGGGAGACATTTTTCATGTGGCATTATCATAAGTGATCATAATAGCCTATTATTTTATGGTGTGCAGCATGTTAACTATTATTTTATACGAAGCAACTTTATAGGGTGATGGTTTTCTGATTTGCTTACCCAGGAAACATTTTCACTCAGAGCTGGTGACTATTATGATAGATTCAGTGAGCAGCAATGTAGCGAGGTGGTGGACCATGTGATTGAATGAGTTGCCCAGAATCATAGACTTTGGTTCCAAGCTGAAGTTGACATTTTAGTTTAGTAGGGTATCAGCGTATTTGTTTCCGAGCTCTTGTCATTACAAGTGGAAATATGTCAATTGTTTACGTCAATACTCGTCTGTTAAATAGACATGACTTGGAAACTACACATGTCACAAAACATACAAATGTGATGCTATTTTTCTTTTTTTGACATAGCTGTTGGAGAATGATTATGCCATTGTCTTCTCCTACATCTAATAAAACATCTAATAAACTACAGTACAATAGCACTCACTTAATAATAATGTTGGACCTAAAATATCTAGCTGAGTTTGCCCACTGTATTTCCAAGTTTTAAATGAACTCAACACACACACTTGCAGAATGTCATTCATGATGTGTGGAAGAACATTTGAAATTGCGCTATGAGCAAATTGTTGCTTGTGTTGAATATGCAGAAATGCTAGAGGCCTGTAATATTGGGTTGGTTATCCCCTTCCCAAAACCCCTTCCTACATGAAAAGAAATATCAGGCACTGTGCTTAAAATGATATGAGCAACCATTTCACAGAAGACACTACGGTACTAGACAGTGTGATAAGATGATTTTGACATGTTCACCATATCATCCAGTGGCAAAGCTGGGATATGGGTCTCAACACTTGCGGTACAGTCTTGAATTTAGCAACCTAATTACATTTACCTAATAATGTTTCATGATCTTTATTGGCAGTGAATGAAGGGTTATAGAACCCCCGCCCCTCATTGGAGTAACAGAGCTCTAGACCTTATTATACCTGTTTAATTTTACTTTCTGAAACTTGTGCTATATATTGTAGGCAGTGGAGTGGTGAACTGGCAACCATAAGTGGGCCTGGAAATGTTTTCCAAAGATGCCCAATATTACACTGTGCAAGGGAATGATTATGCAAAGCAGGGACCAACCAATTAGGCCTGTCATCCAAGGTGTCCCTATGCCTTAAGTGTGTGATGTAATATTGATCCCCAATATTTTTCTGTTAAGTGAAGTACATATATTCTCCATTAATTTAATGGGCTGTCAGCTATGATTTCTGAATAGCCGTATATACCCATAAATAAGTATCCAGCAGCTTAGACCAGGCCTTGGCATTTAGCAGGCCATATCTAGACCTAGTACCCCAATGACCAATTCTATTTGTCTAGGAATATCAAATCACATATCAGCCAGGCCTACTGCACACTGAAGTAGCATACATTTTCTCAGGGCTCATTTCTCAGCTCATGTGTGTTGTGCTTGTTCTCTTGTTTGTAAAGCAAATGGTCTAGAGATATAGCGTACTATTTTGAACGCAGAATACAATACAGGCTAAATGGAGCAGGTCAATGTGTACTTTTAAAAAACCGACATGCTCCAGTTTCAGAGTTGATAGGCTCAGTACAGCCATGCATGCCATCTTGACATGTGATTTTTTGGCGTAAAAAGTGGAGCACTCATTAAATCAGACAGCCATGCGATGCACCCTTTAATGTTGCGTGCCCAATGCATATGCCACTTTTTCACTCACATAGAAGCTTCTTTGCAGTATTCTAAAGCCAGTACTACATAAGTGTCTGCCTCCGCTTTTGAGAAAAGCAGGACCCCCACATTAGTCTTGCACAAGAACATTTGTCACTTCAGAAAATAGGGTGCCCCACCCACACAGCAATCTGCTCCAACATCTATGCATTCACATCATTAATATGCATTAAACGTGGTTCAAGCATATGTACAATATATTTGCCAATGATATGAAAAAAGATTAGGAAGGAGAAAAAAGTTTCCAATATTGGGAACTCTTGTCGCCTGCACTCTATCGGTGTTCTAAAATGACAAAATAGTCAATATAGAAATAATAATATGTATGTTGTTGTTGACATTATTTTGATGTATCAAGTAATCATACAATGTTAGAGAACAAAAATGGTTTGGCATCCAAATTGTTGTTAACAAAAATGTATTAATAATTTATAGCAAAACAGCTGAACCCAATTATAAGTAAAGACAGCTGAACCCAATGCGTTTCGAGACGCAATTCTCTTCATTGGGGGTATAATCATTCACAGGTTCTGAAAATAATCACAAAAAGATTATAAGCAAAAGACTCTTCTAAATAATCCAGTTTTTATTTAGCACAAAATAGGTTTGGTAAATCACCTCTTGTGTTTAAAATTCGATCAAACTGTCGAAACTATGACAGTCTTCCCCTTAGTATTTCTCAGCCACTTGCTAGAGATTGTAACCAATCTCTAAGTACATGAAAAGACTCTTGTTAAGGTTGTTGTCCACTGTCTACAGAACCAAATAGTCTCCTTATGGCATCCTTTGTTAGCCAAAATATTCATACCTAATTGCTGATCCTTAGACCATGACATGAAAAACAGCAGTCCTCCTCACAAACATAACATTCTACATGGTGCTTAGCCCTAGATAATTAAGAAGAAATAAACATATCAATTACTAACTGGAAACAGTTTCATGTTCTATGGATACCATATTAAAGGTCAGTAAAGACAAGGTCTCACCAGAAGTCTCTGCATGATGATTAAATCTGGACTGGCTGGATGGTGGGAGTACGACCTTAGTACTGAACATCTGACCTTAGTACTGAACATCTGTGCTAAAAGCCTGAAGGGACAACACCCAAAAAGAAGGGCCAAAATGTCAAAACGTGTCCCTGCGTTACTGGTGCTAAACAATGACTAGCAATGTTGAATGTATCCAAAATGAATAAAAAGCCTCCTTAGCTAAGTGACCTTAATGTGGTGAATCGTCATATGAGGGCTCCCCAACGGTTCCACAAAGTTCAAAATTGTGGAGTGTGCCTAAATTCAAATGATATATTTGTACCATCACTAAGGACAGCAATCCAGAAAACACATCCCAAAAATGAATCAAGTCAAAAATAATCCCATTTCATTGTAATTAACCTCTCTTGCCAGTATTGTAAGCAGGTGTATGAAAGTGATTCCTCCCACGAGAATCTCTGGTCGAGATGCGCTGCAAAATTGCCACCATTTTGTTATGGTGTGCAACGTGACCCGATGACATCATAATGTCAAGCAGTGCACTTTGTTTTCAATGTACATATTGATGCAACTTCTCACTGAATTGTTCAACTGATTAGCAGCCTGTTAAACTTGTGGCCATGTGTATAGTATATTCAGGCCTCCAAAATGTGAAAAATTAAAAGTTGTGAAAAGTAGAAAAAAGTAGATACATTTACAGGAATCCATACCTATATTAAGTAACTACATGGTGTTAAAAAATGACGGCAACAAAAATCCATAGCTAGCCATGTTACTGTTGATAGGAAAATGTCCCATTCCAACTATCGCATCATTCAGAGAGTGCTGTGTTAAGTGGTGACACAAATGTCCACCTATCTTAAGGATACATCTCACTTGTTGTGCCTACTTATTTAATTTTAACTTAATGAGCCTGATCTAATCTTCCTCTCACTTCCACTTATCTTAAGGATACATCTAACTTTTTGTGCCTATTTAGTGAATTCAAACTTAATGAACCTGATCTAATCTTCTTCTCACTTGAGGTCAACAGCCTGTACATCTTGATCCTGCATGGAGAAGGGATTGAGGCTATGGAGTGGTTCCTACTGAGACATGATCATGTACAAATACACAAAGTGTTTGCCATCAAACTGATCAACATCAAATTATATAGTAACTATTTCAGATTTGATGGCAAATACTATCTCTACATTTCTGGCTCCTCGATTGGTTTGGCAGTGGCACCAACATTTATATGTATTATTTTGAGAACACTTACATACTCAGCCTAGATCGTTGGGCCTCGAAGGTTCTATTTTGGAGAAGGTATATTGACAATGTTTATGTCATTTGGCAGGGAACAAAAACAGAACTACTCGAGTTTTATGAATATTTGAATTCCTACCATGAGCACATTAAATTCGCCATTGCCATTGGGGAACTTCATTTACACTTCTTAGATGTTCTCTTGACTTACACTGATAATACACTACTGACTAGTATTTACAGGAAACCCACAGATGTTAATAATACCTTGTGTGGGATGCTTCAACCCACTAGTCCAGGCCCTGCAACATTACTGTGCAATGCTTGCATCAGGAACATCAAAATGGCCGCCGGAAAGCATGCTGCTCACTAAAAATCAGTGTGCAGTAAAAATCCGAAAAATAGCCTGTCATCCACTTTTGCCTATCTCAGTGTTAACACAGGAGAGCACTGCCAAAACCCATCATTTGGCTGCCTACAGAGCAAGGCAGATTGCAAAAGAAACATAGAGCGGTTGTGGAAATCCGTTTTTCTTGGTTGCCAAATTTGCAAAAATCATGGCTCACAAACCACCCAAAAGATCCAACCTCCTTGTTGGGTGTTAAACATCATTCTACTTCCAGAATCCACATACATACAATGTCCACAGAAGTACACTTATCAGACAAAATCCATATTGAAGATTGCTTGCTTGGAGAAATATGTAAAAAATGGGTACAATACCGTTACTCACCTCTGTCAGAAGCTGGCGATTTCTAAAACCTGTCATGTGTAAAGTTGGACATTGAACTCAAAGTATGCCAAAGAAGGACTTGCTATCAGAAGCCTAAGAGGTGGAGACAATTCAAAACTATATTTTAAAAAGGCTTGAATTAAGAAATTGGTTGATGTATTTGTTAAAAATGTAAGTTATATTTTAAGACAAGACAATTTCAGAGATTGTGTTTCAAAGTTAAGGTTTCCCACACTGAGCTTCAAAGACATTCCACACCTTCTCCCTAAACAAAGGACTCTTTTTCCCTGTGCTCTCTGATGAGTATCTGACAGGCAAGTGTGAAAGGAAATGGGAGGGGCACTCTGGCATGTTGCTCTGGGAAAGAAACAAAGAACTCCCTTGAACTGAATGGCAATGCTAATTCGGGTGTGAACAGAAACCAGCCCTGGCAGGAAGACAAGCCATGTGACTCTCTGACTCAGCCAAGCCTTAGAGGCGGGCCAGACTGAAAATGTGGATTTGAAATTGAAAAAACTGTATGTTTTGGGAAAGGACTTATAAAATATTGTACCGAACTGACAAAAATATGGGACTTAGAGATTATTAAAATGAAAAATTCACTCACAGTTTAAAACTAATCTGGAATCTGTGCCACATTCAGAGACTGAACCACAACATTTTTAATATTGTGGCTATTGTGATTATGCTAGGAACATGAAAAATTACAGGAATATGCCCAGAGGGTATGTGCATGTATGTATAAAATAATTGTACAGATCTGAAAATGTGTAACCAACCAAAAGCGTGAAAAACTGTCATTTGTGAACCAAAACTCGTAGGAACATGAGACTTTGACAGAAACGTACCTTAGTTAATCTGTCATGTAATTATGTATTATTAACAAGTTGTGCATATTGGAAATATGTTTTTTGGGATAGATTTTCTGGGTAAAAGCAAAGGGGAGGATCTTCCCTAGATTGTAAATGGCAGCATCACTCTGACACATCATGACACACTGTTCCTTTCTCAAATCAGGGGACAGGGAATTATCTGACCCATCAGATCCTTAGAGGGTTGGGCGTAGACAATCAACCTGCCCACCCGCTTTGGAAAATGGATAAATAGGACCAAGAGGAACACACACTTTCACTCATCAACGGATCCACTGGCGTAGCACCCTCCAGGAAGATCCAGACTCCACAACCTAGATCCAGATTCTAGAACATAGATCCAGACTCCAGAACTCTGAAGCAGAAAGGCTAATCCCAAAAAGTTGAACCCTTTTCAGCAGGCCTTTAAAATCTAGAAACCTGATTTAACCCCTAACTTCCACGGGGCCTAACCTAATCCATTGACCAGCCTGGCTAAGCTGTTTGATGCTTCTGGCCAACAACCTTTGCTAGAACCCAAGATCCAGATCAGCCCAGCAGAGCTGTAACCCAGAACCCATCAGATCCAGTCCAAGAGGCCGCGCAGAGACCAGAGGGCTGAGAGCAGAACCAAGCACCTGAGACCTGCCTGGTGGCGAGCGAAGTCCAGGCCAAACCCTTGACCAGATCTTTGACGGGACCATTTTAAACCAGAGCTGTGAGTATTTAGCGTAGAACTGTCCATAGTCATCTCTTAGTTTAAAGTAATCCATCCAACCCATTCCAACATATCCAGACTGCATTGTAGAATCTCTTTTGTCCATTCTGAATCCTTTCTCATCCATCTAATCCTGTGATAATTGTTAGTGTAAGCCAACCTGTTTGTAATTCAAAGCGCAATTTCATTTGAAATCTTGACTCCTTTTGAGAAAAATCGACATCTGCTAAAACCTCTGTAACTTTTGAACCGTATGTGCTAGGAACGGAATGTAAATGTCATTTTGAAGCTAACATCCTCAGCTTTCAATTGAACCCAAAAAACATTCCAATTATTTATAGTTTTTCCGTAATCGCATTTCCCGCACGCAGAAAAGTTGCCACAAATTTGCATTTGGCTCAATTTCACTACATGTAAAAACAGCTATTTCTTGATTTCAACTTCTGAATGTCGTTTTCCATCTGCTAATCCTTCTATAATCATTGCTAGTATTGACCTGACCCAATCCAAAGCAACTCTCACTAGTTCTGAATCCCATTTAGCGAATAAAAGTCATTTTTAGCATTTTCCCATCCAATTCATATTACTTTTAAAAGCAATTGACCTATTTTAAAATCATTACTGTTCTCTCTAAGCTTGCTGGGGGGAATCGGGATTGAAACTGCAATTGTTGATTGTTATTCCTGATACCTGTGTGCCCTCATTCATCTCTTCATATTGCATATTGTGGGGAGTGAGTAACAGGGGGAAAGAGTGATCCCATTGTCTTTGATTGAAGTCATATCAAGTTTTATTTCTGTGTTGCATTCCTTCCTATCACTGCAATTTCTTGAACCCATACAAAGTATTCTCTGCTACATTATTCTTCCTATTCCTACTCCTAATTGATTAAAGAGATTGTTGATATTGTCATATTACCCATTGCCGATCATTGTTCATATTCATAAGTGTGATATTCAGATATTATCCATATTTATAAAAGTGTGATATATATATTGTTCATTTCTTCAAATAAATCTTTTAATTTGCAAAACAAACCTATTTCTTGGTTCAGTGAGACTGAGGGAATTCAAAGAGAGGGACGTTATATAAGGGTACATTATCCAGAATTAAAAGAACTTTTGACATAAAAAAATATAAATAAGGGTTTCCATTGGGCATCCTATTCTAGGCATTGACTTAGTTGGAGTGCTGGATTGAAATCACTTACACTTGCACTATGGGAGTTTCCACCTGGCACACCTTATGGCGAGTGTCCCTTATAGTCAGTTCTTACAGCTTAAGCAGATTGTATCCGATACCACCACATTACGGAAGGAACATGACCCCCTGACAAATAGGTTTAAGAGGCTATCCATCAGAGGTTTTGTAAAAATCTGTTTTAGGAGCAGACACACACAAGAGAGAGGGCTTGTTAAGACCAACATCGAAGAAGGAAACACCAGGATGATTCATACTTTATGCTATTCTGCACAGAGTCACCAAGTCTCAAGGATCATTAAAAACATTTGGAGTTGAATAAAGCTTGACCCCCATCTAAATCAGCTTTTTAATGAACCACCTATGTTGGCCTTCTAAGAAAGACAACAACTTCAGGGATACTCTTACCAAGGCTGGACATCCTAAAAGACCTGTCCAGAGAACATTTCATTAGATCAAGCTGGGGATAATCCCATGCCTTAACTGCCAACACTGCTGCAATATAATCAACGGGGATCATGTGCGACATCGATGTTCTGGGGGAAAGATCAAAATGAAACATTATGCCACCTGCGAGACCTGCAATGTCATTTATGCCTTAAGATGCCTGTGTGGCAAGTACTATGTTGGTCAAACCATAAGAAAGGTCAAGGATAGGTGGACGGGACATAAGTCTAATATTAGGATGGCTAACATCAGATCCCTGGTATATAGGCATTTCTTTGAGATGAAGCACACTATAGCACAGATGAGAAGTGGAGTTTTGGAGGTAATTTATCCACATCCATATGGGGGAGACATCCAAAGAAAGTTGGAAAAGAGAGTTCTATTGGATACACCAACTTGATGCTGTTCACCCACTGGGTATGAAGGAAGACTTCTATTTGGGCCTTTTCTTATGAAACACAGAGTATTTGCCATGACACGCTTTGTCATTACACCGATTGTCACACTGTAGTTAATTGAGAACCACTATTGTGACATGGAGCACTTGTCACGACCCACTATGAGATCGCGTTGATTTATAATCTGCATGGAATTGTGACATCTAATTGACTTTTAGTCTAGCAATACAAATTGTAAATTGTAAGACATGTAATTTTAGCTCCATTATGCTGTGACATATTTACTACAGAAGTGGGATAGGTCACCATTGCATTAGACAATTCTACTATGATGTACTTTAATGATTAAAGATTTATTGTCATGATGTATGGAAATGTTTTATTGGGTTGACTGTCAATCTAAGTATCTTGGATTTAACAATGCATACGGAAACATTATATAAGATTACCTGTTATTCAAGTAATTATTAATTGGACAATGTGACAATGTTACCTATGGACATGAATGTGTTAGTCAAAGTACATATATTAGCATCCATACATTTCATAAGATCAGTCAGTTGATACCAGACCAATAACTATTATTACACTAAAGTCTTGATCAATGACCTCAGAATTTTGAGCAACACTAGTTTAACAATAACACTTTATTTTGAGCTATGTGTGCCACATTTAGGGCCTCATCACAGGTTTGACAGTAAACGCTATTAGGGTCCGATGGTAATTCCGCCGACGGCCCCAGTGATATTAGCAGTGGTGGAAATTGTGTTACCACCAGAACGGGAAGCATTGCAGTGGACATTTTGAAAACTCAATCTATTAAATATCTCCACTTCCTGCAGCCATCCAGCACTGCAAAACATCCAAAATGTCACAGGAGAGGGTAAGAGGCAAGGGGGACGAACATCGCCTTGGAAAGCCCAAATTTAGCGAGGGTGAGCTTCTGGTCCTCAAAGGTGAGGTATTGGCCCACTGTGAGGAGCAGTATGGAGCCAGGCAAAGAAAGGCCAGTGGTCATCGGTGTCAACAATATGGCACAACATCACACAAAAAGTCAGAGTAGTTGAGGACTGCTGGAAAATGTGCAATGACCTGAGGGTAAGGGCGCAGGGACTACTGTCTCAACACCACCAGGAGTCCCTGGCGGCTGGAGGAGACACTGCAGAGCCACTGGTCCCCAATGCATAGGAGGAAAAATGCAGGATGGTGCTCGACCGCAAGGGCATAGAGGGAGTCGGAAGTGCAGAGGCAGGAGCCAGCAGCCAGGGAAGGGCAGGCAAGTGAACCAAACAAATGCCATGCGCAACTCACCACTACTGGTGCACCCTGTGCCAGCGGCCTTGAGGTGCATGATCAACCATGGTACTGTGCAGCAGTCACCCCAATATGTAGCAGACCCAGTAGGCCTGCCCCATGAGGGCATGGCAGACGAGTCACAGGGAAGCACAAGTCCCACACACAGACATGTTCCCAGCCTGCCAATCACTGTGCACCACAGAACAGCCCTGCTGACTGTGCATCAGTTCCCCATAGATACATGATGGTGCAATGGAACAAGCCACCTCTTTCCGCCATACCACCGTGTCACTGCCACCCGGGGAGGGTTTCCTGGGCCATGAAGGACCCCAAGCATGCATGCCCAACCACATCTGTCCCAGCATGGACACCTTGCCCCACCCAAACACAGGTCAATGACGAACAGGCCATGGGCCACATACCCATTGCATCATGCTACACCCTGACAGTGGTCCCACATGCATCCGCCCATGGCTAGCCATGCCCGCTTGCCCAAATGGGTTGGTTCACACTCTGTACCATAGCAATTGTGTCTTGCACTCCAAAACACATGGGGGAACCATACCTGTTGACATCCCTTATGTTCCCTATAGGCACTCAGGCATTGCCAGAAGCTTCCAAGGAGGTGCAGGCTGACAGCCCATCAGCTGGTGATGCTTCAAGACCCATGCAGCTCGAACCTGTTGGTGAATCAAACACAGGTTTTTCAGTCAATTGGTCACAATAATCAGTTAATAGCAGATACTCAATTCCGTTTAATTTTCAAGGTCTGGGCGCATCGAAGCCCCATCGTTTCCACATCTTTCTCTTTCGACTAATTCTGCCTCGTAATACTCCGGCTCATACTGGTAGGGCTCTATTGCTGCCATCATACGACAAAATAAAAATAGATAGTAATGAAAGTAGTAGTATCTGTTCGCACAGGCTACGAGCAACAAAGATAGCTGAACAGAACAGAAACGAGCCACAGGATACACAAAAAAGAAACAGTGAAACACTTGAAAAAGCAACTCTGATGTTGTCTGATTAGAAGCAGTCTGTTTATAATTATTGAGGAAAGAGGCGTCCTGCCATTTCCATGGAGACACGTCTTTACTTGGAGCGCAGAGAACATTGACACAAGACGTGCACTGGCGTTGTGAAATGGGGCATACGCGTCTAGTGATGTCAGCTTCAGGGTCGGGGGATATGATTTAGTGCCACCAAGGCAGTTCACCTTAGAGAGATGGATAAATGGATAAGATTAGCACAAGATGGCCGCGCCCTGCTGCCTGATTTTGCATGTGTAAAAGTGAGGAAAACTATGGGAAGGTGCATAGGAAATGTTTTTACGATCGATCAACATATGCTTAAAACCACATGCCCGAACTTTCGGGACAATAATAATTTTGACTGCACTATTCCTTTAAGAGGACACTAGATAGGCATCAAGTATATGTGCAGCTGATGGTCCGCTATCTGTTACTTTTGATGAACATTGTTTTGGGAACACTACAAACAACTATGACTAGAGGTATAGGCAACCCAACCTTTGGTATAAGCTTGTACTTCACAGTTTTGGTAGTGTGTTGAGCAGCCAGGTTTATCTCAAAAGGGGAAATGTGAGCTGTAGTGGAGTTACGCAAAGATTCACAGTTACAGTTATTCAAATACACTCTTACACTCAAGGTTTCTTGCATAAACAATTATTCATGTATTTATCAGTCAGTTATAAAGCCTTCTTCAGAAAGGAGCAATGTAATAGTAAAACACAAATATACTTCAATACTGTACACTCTGAGTTTCTGAATCAGACAAGACTCTTTTGGGATGGCCCACAGACACAACCTACACCCACAGGTGACTTCAGTAACAAGGGTGCTGGGGACATTAATATCTCACTGGTGGTATTCAGAACACTCCTTAAAAGTTGGTAAAAGGCAACGATTATTAGAACACAAGAGATAATACATTTCTTAAGCAGAGCAGATACTTTTAGAGTTCACTAGAAGAGTCATTCAATTAAACAGGCTAAGCCAAAGTCAATAGACAAAAGTCTTGGATAGGATGAAGCACTTCTAGTAAGTAAATGGAAAAGTCTTTGCACAATTTCTTAGGAGTCTTTGATGAAAAGAAGAATCAAGTGTAGGGCCACAAGCTGATTAGACATGTGAGTTGAGGAAGTTACAAGCACTTCCACAGTAAGAGGTAAGTTCTCTTAGACTTATTTTACAGTACCTTGGTAAAGAAGAAAAGATGCAGCTGATGGCTTCTGTTCCTGTGCAGCTCTGCAGATCTCACTGTTCCTGGGACTCAGTCGTGGGGACAAGAGGGAGGACGTCGGGGGACTCCTGCACTGCACTTGGATTGCCAAAACCTGCAATCGGCAACCTTCACTTTCAGTGGCTCTTTCGCGTTTTATCTACCGCAAATATCAACAATGCGGTTCCTGGCTGTCAAGGTGGACTGTCCTTGCTTCTGGGGTACCGCACTCTGCTGAGGGGGGCTCATGCTTGGTCAGTCCTGCTTCATGGGAGTCCAGAGGATCTTCCAAAAGCTTTAGGCCAGCTTAAAAGTAACGCACACAATCTGGTGTCCCTCTCCCTGCCTATATGGTTTGCTGCAGCAACTCTGAGGAAATTCAACCAGCCCCGAGATGGGAGTCCAGGTGGCTTACTTTGGAGTTGATTAGTCTCAGCAACTAAAAAGGAGAAGTCGTCCTTGCAGGGGCTTCTCTGTCAATGCAAACTTGGCAAGTTGGCACTGCAGCAAGGCTTCACCTGGAAAACCAACAGTCCAGGAGTTGCAGCAGGCATCCTCTTCAAGCTCTTCTTCGGTTCCTTCATCCAGCGGTCGACTCTGCCTTGCAAGCCAAAAGACTTGCCTTTTATTCAGTTCTCTCCCATTCATTCCATTCTAAGCTGTCACTCGACCAGCAGGGTGGCTGTCCTTGCCAGACAGTCATCCAGCCAATCACCATAGAGTGCATTTGGGTCTCCTAGGAGACTAAACACAGGGAGCTTCGGGAACCTCCCTCACTTCCTGCCTACCCCAGACATTCTGGAGCCATAGACGGGTTTCACTCAGAAACCCTGCCAAAGGCGAAATGAACAAAGAGTCCAAACCTGGTTTGGCGCGTGGAGAAACTCTCTAGAAGGACCTTTCCACAAAGACATGGTGAAAAAAGAAGACCGGGACCATTTTGTCAAAGATGGCTCTGCACCATTTTGAAAAAGATGGCTCCCGCGTTTAGCGTTACCGGAGCTCCGAACAGCCGCAGTAAATGCAAACCATGGTAGTTCGGAACAAAACCACTGCCACCAGCCATTCTGTGATGAAAGGGTAACATATAAATGTTACATGAGCATTTAGACACAAGGGATACTAAGTAACCCCTCCTGTCAGTCTAGAAAAAGTAGACACCCCTCAATCGTAAGGCAAGGTACTTTGTTGACCGAAGACCAACCGCCTCATGTGTTAGTATTAGAAATATATAGCCATAAGCTTGACTAAAGTGCGGCCATTTTAAGGTGACTGAAATCACCATTTTGTTTTCTCTAACTTTTGCCTTTTGCTTTCTGTTAAAACTGCTTTGCTGAAAACTTAATCTGTTCCACTAGTGCGTAACGCAAGGCTGCGAAAGGCATGTTGAATCATAATGCAGCAACCCAGACAGAAATGCCCGGTCTCCTCCCTCACGAGTCCTTGGAAGTAAGCAGCAAGGCATTCTAATCAGCACACAGGTGCCAGCTAGTCTCATTAATAGAGTGGAAATGTTAGAAGCGAACATTAAATGGCTTGAATTATGCTCTGCTTTGCGGCCACCCTTTCCTGAGCCCTGTAGAGCCCTGGAGAGCAAGTTGACCTCCAGTACACGAATAGAAACTAGGAGATAGCAAGGCCTGGAATGTGTCTCTCCCTGCACGCAGCTTGCTTGCAAAAACAGAAGCATTGTGTTCTTTAAAACAAAGACTTGTGTCTGTAGGCCCCTGAAATTTCAAACTGTTGCTAAATGAATGTTTGAAGGTGTCATACTTGTCACCATTGTCAATCATCGTAGCCAATTCAAAGGAAATGTATTAGGGGCGGTATTGGATGTGTTACTACTGATTGTAAGACGCTTGCTTTGTACATATGTAACTGTTGTACGATTCTCTAGCTCTTGCGTCCCCCGAGTTCTGGTAACACACGTCGCTGGGTGTGGGACCCTGTTGGCCAACTGAGACTATTTGCTTTGCAATAAACCCTAGCTTTTGGGAATACAACCTTGTGTCTGGCATATCAGTTTGTGTGTGGTGATTGTGCCTTGTTTCCATACGCGACGGTCCCTCAGGGGCCCCTTCACTCCAGCACACTATTGTAAGATAGGGTGCGCTGGTTTAGCAAGTACACTGCTAAGTAAAGTCAATTTCACTTTACTGCTCTGGGAAACAGTAGTTTATCCCAGAGAAGGTATTTAAACCTTGAGAAATCTGGAAGACTTCCCTGTGTCACTGCACTGAAGGTGCTTTGGGACACAATTGTAAAAGATAATTCCTATGGAGTTTGTTAGACTCTATAACCAAAAAGAAACAAACACAGGAAACAATTAGAATTAAGAGTACAAATTACCAAAGTTCAGCAAAAGAGCTGGGGGTCTCTACGTTAGAGAGGAATTAGCACATTTCTGAGAATTCTCCCTAAAAACTAGCTAAGGCCCACGGTTCTGCCATTATCTTGAATGTTCCATGCAGAGACATTTTCCAATTGGTATGCACCCCTCACTTTGACATTAGTCCGAATTACCAATCAACAAATGAGAATAATGAACCTACCTATAGTGGTGCCAGCTCACACCTAGAATTTGTGCACAGTATTAAAAAGTCCCATCGAGAGATCCATCATGAGTGTTGCAGTAATCTTTGAATGCATTGCACTTCTCACCTATCTTCTCATATATCTGCAAAGCAAAGTTCCAACAGGTGGCCACTGATGTCTTCATGTTGTGCTGTGGCAACTTGTGGCGCAGATGCAGTTGGTGCAGTGAAGTTTTGGCATCATAAGCCTAGCTGAAATGGGAACTGATCTTTTAGGCCACAAGGACCATTTCTTTCACAGGCTCATAATTGTTGATTAAGTGCATAACCATCAGGGGAAGGATTTGCAGAAAGCATGGGACAATCATTGTCTTGCCAGTTCATAAGGCAGCAAGGAAATGTGATCCATCGTCTGGTGCAAAAAAGCTCAAAAGCAACTTTGCCTCCACCTTTTTCCTCTTCTTCCAGTGGCTTCTGTCTTGAAGCCCTTACATGCATAACATTGCCTTGTGTCAAACTGAATACTTCTGCTGCCCCCTTTAATTACTCCAGGGTCCCTCTTTATTGTTAGAGTAATGAAAGGCCATCCAGTGAGCTATGGTGGCCAGTAATAATTGTTCTAACTACTCATCCACCTGTTCATGGGGAAGTGGATTTTGTCCCATGGACGGCTGTAGTACCCAAACTAGATATTACCTCATTGTGTAATCCCAGTAGTGCTCTGCAAGAGAAAGAATTATGTCCGGGAGGGATCTATGTGATCACTGAGACCGCACATAATTGCGATGGCCAAAAATGCTGACTTCTTTTTTAAATTAAACCCTCTTTGCACCACATAGATATGCGGGGGGAGACCCCCGCATCCCCGCATATTACTATAATATCCCATACCCCCCACAAGTCGGCATTTTCGGCCGTCGCAATTCTCAGGTCGACATTTTTGTACAATTCCATCCAGGAGCTTTGCAACACTGAATGGCTTTTTCCATACGCCACCTGAATTCAGGGGTTTCCAGAAAAGAGCAGGACAAGAGCTGTATTATCAGCATTATAGCCAGGTTGAATCAAGCAGGTGCTGTCTGTGATGGGGCATTTTGGCCAAGTGAAATTGCTTAAGAAACACTGGCCTGCTGCAATGTGGTATCACTGTTATGTGCCACTAGGCTACATGGAAAAGTGATTGGCGTCGCACTCTGGAGCACTAACACAGGTGCAGTATTTTCAGGGTAAATGTGGAATATTGTGGAAGTATGCTGCTAGTCTGATGGTATGGGGAGGGGTGCATTTCAGATAATTTGACTTCTTCCCATCTCTGAGCAAGGTGCCGACCATATGGGACCACAGAGATGCAGTGCCCAAGCTGCTCCCTGTCCTCCCTTAGCACACCAATTTTGGCAAAGTGTGCAAGTGGCAAGACTGGGTTTCTATTAATTCTGTATCACGTACTGCCACAATGTTCATGTTCATTGTGGATTATCACACAGGCTGGGGTCATGTGGCTACGATGGCGATGGTGGTGCTGTGCTGGATGCCTGGAAGCAGAGTTCACAGGTGGGGGTGAGCTTCTATTAATATTACAGCCTCTGCATCTGTGGCCACATTCTCCTCCTCCTCCACAGTATTGCTGTTTTCCTGGGTTCCATGTGATAATGTCGCCAGGAAAAAGTCGCCAGGTAGTCGACTTTTTTTTCTGACCCCTAAAATTCTTTCCCCAAACATTCTAGGAGGGGTATAATTATATATTATTACCTCCAATCCTAGAATATTTGGGGAAAGTGATTTTCTGGCGGGTGCATTTTTAGGGAAATGTTGCTACCTGGTGACTATTTCCCTGGTGACATTATCACTTGAAGCGTTTTCCTGCAGCAAAGCTCATTCCCTTCTGGACTCTGTTGGATCATAGCCTTTGTCTTGGTTATCATTATCATCCATGTTATCATCCTTATTGTCTAACTCATTAGTGAATGGGGCGGTGGATACAGACACCTGGGGCACTCAGCCTCCACCCACGGTTCTACTAGTCTCATATGTGAAGATGCTATAATAAGGGGGCAAACAAGGAAAATTAGGCGACAGGGTCCTGTTTATCAAAAAATGTAAGCTTAACAGGTCCCCACCACTTACGTTTCCCCGTTTACATGACAGAGTGCAAAATGGGAGTGTAAAGGCAGCGTACGTGCATGTTGCACTCTGCCGTGCAAATGAACTAAACGCTGCCTGCCATGTACGGATGGCAGGCAACGTTTACAATAGATTCCTAAGGAGTCGGGTGGTGGTGCTGGTGTAAAAAGCAGGGGGACTCCTTAGGAATCCACAGTATTTGTGCCAGCATATGAATGCATGGCGGAGCACATGTTGGATCATTTGTATGGTAGAGAGGAAAGGGGCGGCAGAATCATAACTTACGATCCACCCCTCCTCTCTGGCATACAAATGAATGAAAATGGGGTGTGACATAAATGAAAGCTGTAAAAGCCTTACACAAGGCTTTAACACCTTGTAATTAAGCTCCGGGCCAGGAAAAAAAATGATCTTCTATGTGTGTTGTTCTTCCCTTTTCTTCAGTAGATAAAATCTTCCTGTGCTAGTGGACGGAACTGAATGTGCAACCTCATTTGATGGTTTCTTTGGATTGTCACTGTCATTGCGCAATAACTGCGCATTAACTTGTACTGGTAAAGGTGCTGCAGAGCAACTTGTGATTGCGGTGTTGAATGTGAGATGGATGATACTTCAATTGACCATGTGCTATTCTGGCCTTTCTGGTGCACACAACAAGTGCTGCTGCTGGAGTGGAAAAAATACAAGCATTATTTCTCCCCTTGGTTTTGGCTTGTTTTGACACCGACCTGTGTCATTCCTGGCCCCCCACAAATCCCAACTGCTCCCTTTCAGCAAATTTGGCTGTGCCTGTCTCTAGCACAAGCTGCCCTCAGGGATCTAGGGTCCTCCCACTCCTCCTCCATTCCAGGTGTCACCAGATGGCACGTGTGCTGTCCATTCACTTCACGGGGATGGACACTGGCTGGTGTGACACCCTCCTAACAGAATCTCAGCTGTTACCTCCCAGCAAAATCAGGCATGTGTGTGTGCCTCTGCCACAAGCTGTCATGATGGATTACTGATCCTCTTCTCATCCTAGGTGTCCCACAATGGCAGGTCTCTCATCCAGTCATGCCAAGAGTCAGATCTGTTGTGTCACCCACCCAACCACATCTCAGTTGCTCCCTCCTAGCCACACCAGTTGAGCATTTCTCTCCCCCAGTCTGTCCTAAGGGTTTCCCAGCTCCTTGTTCTCCTCCTTCCAGGTGTCACTGGAGGGCACACACATAACTCGTCCACTCGCTTTGTGAGATGGGCGCTTACTGCCGTGTCACCCGCCTCCCTGAATGTCAACTACTCCCTCCCAGCAAAATTAGGTGAGTGTGTCTCTCCAACAAGCTGCCCTCAGGGATTTCCCAATCCTCCTGCTCTTCCTCTCAGATGTTACCCGAGGGGCATTTGTCTCAGTCACTCACATCAAGTTACAGACACTGACTGCTCTGTCACCCACCTCCATGAATCTCTTGTGTTGTCACTTGTGTTGTTTTCCAGGATCAAATCAGGAATGTGTCACACAGCGTTGCACAGGCGAAACCAACACTAAACCTATCTCTGGTTGGGGTCCCAGTCACTCACTACCTCTCTCTATCTTGCGTTCTATTTTACTGCTCTAAATATACTCCAATGTATTAACACTTCGCCACATGTCCTAAGCTTGCTTTTAGCAAAGACGTCCTGCCTCTCTGTAAACTGCACGAGACTACCAACGAACTTCAGCCAATTGTCCCCCTCGAGGCCATGTGCTCGAACCTCAGATAAACTTTTTCGAACCTGAATTGGGTGATTTTAGGTTGCAGGCGTATTTATGAGACACTCCAGAAACTAAGGGGAATGGTGAGAAATAGACAAAAGCTTTTTTTTTTTTCGAACTGAGTTGGAGAGATTCTCCAGACAATTTGTAGTAGAACACAGCTCGGGGAAGCTGTGCTCTCAGCACTGACAATAGTTTCAGATGCAGTTTAACATGTTTAGAGTTTTCAGAGGTGTTGCAAATATATAGCACACTTCAGGTTAACTGAAGCAACAAAACAAACATTTTTAAAAAAAGCACAAACATGAGAAATAATTAAATGTGACCTTATTGCATGACTAGTGATTAAAAACGAATATGTCCACGACTAACATCTACTTTCCTTTCTGCAGCTTAACGTTTACCAGCGTCACGCAACCGAATTTCTAATTTGTCTCTCTCTCTCCCGCCCTGTAACTCCATACATCATGCTCACAGAGCTCCGGCTCATACTGGTAGGGCTCTATTGCTGCCATCATACGACAAAATAAAAATAGATAGTAATGATAGTAGTAGTATCTGTTCGCACGGGCTACGAGCAACAAAGATAGCTGAACAGAACAGAAACGAGCCACAGGATACACAAAAAAGAAACAGTGAAACACTTGAAAAAGCAACTCTGATGTTGTCTGATTAGAAGCAGTCTGTTTATACTTATTGAGGAAAGAGGCGTCCTGCCATTTCCATGGAGACATGTCTTTACTTGGAGCGCAGAGAACATTGACACAAGACGTGCACTGGTGTTGTGAAATGGGGCATACGCGTCTAGTGATGTCAGCTTCAGGGTCGGGGGATATGATTTAGTGCCACCAAGGCAGTTCACCTTAGGGAGATGGATAAATGGATAAGATTAGCACAAGATGGCCGCGCCCTGCTGCCTGATTTTGCATGTGTAAAAGTGAGGAAAACTATGGGAAGGTGCATAGGAAATGTTTTTACGATCGATCAACATATGCTTAAAACCACATGCCCGAACTTTCGGGACAATAATAATTTTGGGTGCACTATTCCTTTAAGAGGACACTAGATAGGCATCAAGTATATGTGCAGCTGATGGTCCGCTATCTGTTACTTTTGATGAACATTGTTTTGGGAACACTACAAACAACTATGACTAGAGGTATAGGCAACCCAACCTTTGGTATAAGCTTGTACTACACAGTTTTGGTAGTGTGTTGAGCCGCCAGGCTTATCTCAAAAGGGGAAATGTGAGCTGTAGTGGAGTTACGCAAAGATTCACAGTTATTCAAATACACTCTTACACTCAAGGTTTCTTGCATAAACAATTATTCATGTATTTATCAGTCAGTTATAAAGCCTTCTTCAGAAGAGAGCAATGTAATAGTAAAACACAAATATACTTCAATACTGTACACTCTGAGTTTCTGAATCAGACAAGACTCTTTTGGGATGGCCCACAGACACAACCTACACCCACAGGTGACTTCAGTAACAAGGGTGCTGGGGACATTAATATCTTACTGGTGGTATTCAGAACACTCCTTAAAAGTTGGTAAAAGGCAACGATTATTAGAACACAAGAGATAATACATTTCTTAAGCAGAGCAGATACTTTTAGAGTTCACTAGAAGAGTCATTCAATTAAACAGGCTAAGCCAAAGTCAATAGACAAAAGTCTTGGATAGGATGAAGCACTTCTAGTAAGTAAATGGGAAAGTCTTTGCACAATTTCTTAGGAGTCTTTGATGAAAAGAAGAATCAAGTGTAGGGCCACAAGCTGATTAGACATGTGAGTTGAGGAAGTTACAATCACTTTCACAGTAAGAGGTAAGTACTCTCAGACTTATTTTACAGTACCTTGGTAAAGAAGAAAAGATGCAGCTGATGGCTTCTGTTCCTGTGCAGCTCTGCAGATCTCACTGTTCCTGGGACTCAGTCGTGGGGACAAGAGGGAGGACGTCGGGGTACTCCTGCACTGCACTTGGATTGCCAAAACCTGCAATCGGCAACCTTCACTTTCAGTGGCTCTTTCGCGTTTTATCTACCGCAAATATCAACAATGCGGTTCCTGGCTGTCAAGGTGGACTGTCCTTGCTTCTGGGGTACCGAACTCTGCTGAGGGGGGCTCATGCTTGGTCAGTCCTGCTTCATGGGAGTCCAGAGGATCTTCCAAAAGCTTTAGGCCAGCTTAAAAGTAACGCACACAATCTGGTGTCCCTCTCCCTGCCTACACGGTTTCCTGCAGCAACTCTGAGGAAATTCAACCAGCTCCGAGATGGGTGTCCAGGTGGCTTACTTTGGAGTTGATTAGTCTCAGCAACTAAAAAGGAGAAGTCGTCCTTGCAGGGGCTTCTCTGTCAATGCAAACTTGGCAAGTTGGCACTGCAGCAAGGCTTCACCTGGAAAACCAACAGTCCAGGAGTTGCAGCAGGCATCCTCTTCAAGCTCTTCTTCGGTTCCTTCATCCAGCGGTCGACTCTGCCTTGCAAGCCAAAAGACTTGCCTTTTATTTAGTTCTCTCCCATTCATTCCAATCTAAGCAGTCACTCGACCAGCAGGGTGGCTGTCCTTGCCAGAGAGTCATCCAGCCAATTACCATAGAGTGCATTTGGGTCTCCTAGGAGACTAAACACAGGGAGCTTCGGGCACCTCCCTCACTTCCTGCCTACCCCAGACATTCTGGAGCCATAGGCGGGTTTCACTCAGAAACCCTGCCAAAGGCGAAATGAACAAAGAGTCCAAACCTGGTTTGGCGCGCGGAGAAACTCTCTAGAAGGACCTTTCCACAAAGACATGGTGAAAAAAGAAGACCGGGACCATTTTGTCAAAGATGGCTCTGCACCATTTTGAAAAAGATGGTTCCCGAGTTTAGCGTTACCGGAGCTCCGAACAGCCGCAGTAAATGCAAACCATGGTAGTTCAGAACGAAACCACTACCACCAGCCATTCTGTGATGAAAGGGTAACATATAAATGTTACATGAGCATTTAGACACAAGGGATACTAAGTAACCCCTCCTGTCAGTCTAGAAAAAGTAGACACCCCTCAATCGTAAGGCAAGGTACTTTGTTGACCGAAGACCAACCACCTCATGTGTTAGTATTAGAAATATATAGCCATAAGCTTGACTAAAGTGCGGCCATTTTAAGGTGACTGAAATCACCATTTTGTTTTCTCTAACTTTTGCCTTTTGCTTTCTGTTAAAACTGCTTTGCTGAAAACTTAATCTGTTCCACTAGTGCGTAACGCAAGGCTGCGAAAGGCATGTTGAAACATAATGCAGCAACCCAGACAGAAATGCCCGGTCTCCTCCCTCACGAGTCCTTGGAAGTAAGCAGCAAGGCATTCTAATCAGCACACAGGTGCCAGCTAGTCTCATTAATACAGTAGAAATGTTAGAAGCGAACATTAAATGGCTTGAATTATGCTCTGCTTTGCGGCCCCCCTTTCCTGAGCCCTGTAGAGCCCTGGAGAGCAAGTTGACCCCCAGTACACGAATAGAAACTAAGAGATAGCAAGGCCTGGAATGTGTCTCTCCCTGCACGCAGCCTGCTTGCAAAAACAGAAGCATTGTGTTCTTTAAAACAAAGACTTGCGTCTGTAGGCCCCTGAAATTTCAAACTGTTGCTAAATGAATGTTTGAAGGTGTCATACTTGTCACCATTGTCAATCATCGTAGCCAATTCAAAGGAAATGTATTAGGGGCGGTATTGGATGTGTTACTACTGATTGTAAGACGCTTGCTTTGTACATATGTAACTGTTGTACGATTCTCTTGCTCTTGCGTCCCCCGAGGTCTGGTAACACATGTCGCGGGGTGTGGGACCCAGTTGGCCAACTGAGACTATTTGCTTTGCAATAAACCCTAGCTTTTGGGAATACAACCTTGTGTCTGGCATATCAGTTTGTGTGTGGTGATTGTGCCTTGTTTCCATACGCGACGGTCCCTCGGGGGCCCCTTCACTCCAGCACTCTATTGTAAGATAGGGTGCACTCGGTTTAGCAAGTACACTGCTAAGTAAAGTCAATTTCACTTTACTGCTCTGGGAAACAGTAGTTTATCCCAGAGAAGGTATTTAAACCTTGAGAAATCTGGAAGACTTCCCTGTGTCACTGCACTGAAGGTGCTTTGGGACACAATTGTAAAAGATAATTCCTATGGAGTTTGTTAGACTCTATAACCAAAAAGAAACAAACACAGGAAACAATTAGAATTAAGAGTACAAATTACCAAAGTTCAGCAAAAGAGCTGGGGGTCTCTACGTTAGAGAGGAATTAGCACATTTCTGATAATTCTCCCTAACAACTAGCTAAGGCCCACGGTTCTGCCATTATCTTGAATGTTCCATGCAGAGACATTTTCCAATGTGTATGCACCCCTCACTTTGACATTAGTCCGAATTACCAATCAACAAATGCGAATACTGAACCTACCTATAGCGGTGCCAGCTCACACCTAGAATTTGTGCACAGTATTAAAAAGTCCCATCGAGAGATCCATCATGAGTGTTGCAGTAATCTTTGAATGCATTGCACTTCTCACCTATCTTCTCATATATCTGCAACCAACAGGTGGCCACTGATGTCTTCATGTTGTGCTGTGGCAACTTGTGGCGCAGATGCAGTTGGTGCAGTGAAGTTTTGGCATCATAAGCCTAGCTGAAATGGGAACTGATCTTCTAGGTCACAAGGACCATTTCTTTCACAGGCTCATAATTGTTGATTAAGTGCATAACCATCAGGGGAAGGATTTGCAGAAAGCATGGGACAATCATTGTCTTGCCAGTTCATAAGGCAGCAAGGAAATGTGATCCATCGTCTGGTGCAAAAAAGCTCAAAAGCAACTTTGCCTCCACCATTTTCCTCTTCTTCCAGTGGCTTCTGTCTTGAAGCCCTTACATGCATAACATTGCCTTGTGTCAAACTGAATACTTCTGCTGCCCCCTTTAATTACTCCAGGGTCCCTCTTCATTGTTAGAGTAATGAAAGGCCATCCAGTGAGCTATGGTGGCCAGTAATAATTGTTCTAACTACTCATCCACCTGTTCATGGGGAAGTGGATTTTGTCCCATGGACGGCTGTAGTACCCAAACTAGACATTACCTCATTGTGTAATCCCAGTAGTGCTCTGCAAGAGAAAGAATTATGTCCGGGAGGGATCTATGTGATCACTGAGACCGCACATAATTGCGATGGCCCAAAATGCTGACTTCTTTTTTAAATTAAACCCTCTTTGCACCACATAGATATGGGGGGGGAGACCCCCGCATCCCCGCATATTACTATAATATCCCATACCCCCCACAAGTCGGCATTTTCGGCCGTCGCAATTCTCAGGTCGACATTTTTGTACAATTCCGTCCAGGAGCTTTGCAACACTGAATGGCTTTTTCCATAAGCCACCTGAATTCAGGGGTTTCCAGAAAAGAGCAGGACAAGAGCTGTATTATCAGCATTATAGCCAGGTTGAATCAAGCAGGTGCTGTCTGTGATGGGGCATTTTGGCCAAGTGAAATTGCTTAAGAAACACTGGCCTGCTGCAATGTGGTATCACTGTTATGTGCCACTAGGCTACATGGAAAAGTGATTGGCGTCGCACTCTGGAGCACTAACACAGGTGCAGTATTTTCAGGGTAAATGTGGAATATTGTGGAAGTATGCTGCTAGTCTGATGGTATGGGGAGGGGTGCATTTCAGATAATTTGACTTCTTCCCATCTCTGAGCAAGGTGCCGACCATATGGGACCACAGAGATGCAGTGCCCGAGCTGCTCCCTGTCCTCCCTCAGCACACCAATTTTGGCAAAGTGTGCAAGTGGCAAGACTGGGTTTCTATTAATTCTATATCACGTACTGCCACAATGTTCATGTTCATTGTGGATTATCACGCAGGCTGGGGTCATGTGGCTACGATGGCGATGGTGGTGCTGTGCTGGATGCCTGGAAGCAGAGTTCACAGGTGGGGGTGAGCTTCAATTAATATTACAGCCTCTGCATCTGTGGCCACATTCTCCTCCTCCTCCACAGTATTGCTGTTTTCCTGGGTTCCATGTGATAATGTCGCCAGGAAAAAGTCGCCAGGTAGTCGACTTTTTTTTCTGACCCCTAAAATTCTTTCCCCAAACATTCTAGGAGGGGTATTATTATATATTATTACCTCCAATCCTAGAATATTTGGGGAAAGTGATTTTCTGGCGGGTGCATTTTTAGGGAAATGTTGCTACCTGGTGACTATTTCCCTGGTGACATTATCACTTGAAGCGTTTTCCTGCAGCAAAGCTCATTCCCTTCTGGACTCTGTTGGATCATAGCCTTTGTCTTGGTTATCATTATCATCCATGTTATCATCCTTATTGTCTAACTCATTAGTGAATGGGGCGGTGGATACAGACACCTGGGGCACTCAGCCTCCACCCACGGTTCTACTAGTCTCATATGTGAAGATGCTATAATAAGGGGGCAAACAAGGAAAATTAGGCGACAGGGTCCTGTTTATCAAAAAATGTAAGCTTAACAGGTCCCCACCACTTACGTTTCCCTGTTTACATGACAGAGTGCAAAATGGGAGTGTAAAGGCAGCGTACGTGCATGTTGCACTCTGCCGTGCAAATGAACTAAACGCTGCCTGCCATGTACGGATGGCAGGCAACGTTTACAATAGATTCCTAAGGAGTCGGGTGGTGGTGCTGGTGTAAAAAGCAGGGGGACTCCTTAGGAATCCACAGTATTTGTGCCAGCATATGAATGCATGGCGGAGCACATGTTGGATCATTTGTATGGTAGAGAGGAAAGGGGCGGCAGAATCATAACTTACGATCCACCCCTCCTCTCTGGCATACAAATGAATGAAAATGGGGTGTGACATAAATGAAAGCTGTAAAAGCCTTGCGCAAGGCTTTAACACCTTGTAAATAAGTTCCGGGCCAGAGCAAAATGAACTCCTATGTGTGTTGTTCTTCCCTTTTCTTCAGTAGATAAAATCTTCCTGTGCTAGTGGACGGAACTGAATGTGCAACCTCATTTGATGGTTTCTTTGGATTGTCACTGTCATTGCGCAATAACTGCGCATTAACTTGTACTGGTAAAGGTGCAGCAGAGCAACTTGTGATTGTGGTGTTGAATGTGAGATGGATGATACTTCAATTGACCATGTGCTATTCTGGCCTTTCTGGTGCACACAACAAGTGCTGCTGCTGGAGTGGAAAAAATACAAGCATTATTTCTCCCCTTGGTTTTGGCTTGTTTTGACACCGACCTGTGTCATTCCTGGCCCCCCACAAATCCCAACTGCTCCCTTTCAGCAAATTCGGCTGAGCCTGCCTCTAGCACAAGCTGCCCTCAGGGATCTAGGGTCCTCCCACTCCTCCTCCATTCCAGGTGTCACCAGATGGCACGTGTGCTGTCCATTCACTTCGCGGGGATGGACACTGGCTGGTGTGACACCCTCCTAACAGAATCTCAGCTGTTACCTCCCAGCAAAATCAGGCATGTGTGTGTGCCTCTGCCACAAGCTGTCATGATGGATTACTGATCCTCTTCTCATCCTAGGTGTCCCACAATGGCAGGTCTCTCATCCAGTCATGCCAAGAGTCAGATCTGTTGTGTCACCCACCCAACCACATCTCAGTTGCTCCCTCCTAGCCACACCAGTTGAGCATTTCTCTCCCCCAGTCTGTCCTAAGGGTTTCCCAGCTCCTTGTTCTCCTCCTTCCAGGTGTCACTGGAGGGCACACACATAACTCGTCCACTCGCTTTGTGAGATGGGCGCTTACTGCCGTGTCACCCGCCTCCCTGAATGTCAACTACTCCCTCCCAGCAAAATTAGGTGAGCGTGTCTCTCCAACAAGCTGCCCTCAGGGATTTCCCAATCCTCCTGCTCTTCCTCTCAGATGTTACCCGAGGGGCATTTGTCTCAGTCACTCACATCAAGGTACAGACACTGACTGCTCTGTCACCCACCTCCATGAATCTCTTGTGTTGTCACTTGTGTTGTTTTCCAGGATCAAATCAGGAATGTGTCACACAGCGTTGCACAGGCGAACCCAAAAACTCAACCTATCTCTGGTTGGGGTCCCAGTCACTCACTACCTCTCTCTGTCTTTCGTTCTATTTTACTGCTCTAAATATACTCCAATGTATTAACACTTCGCCACATGTCCTAAGCTTGCTTTTAGCAAAGACTTCCTGCCTCTCTGTAAACTGCACGAGACTACCAACGAACTTCAGCCAATTGTCCCCCTCGAGGCCATGTGCTCGAACCTCAGATAAACTTTTTCAAACCTGAATTGGGTGATTTTGGGTTGCAGGCGTATTTATGAGACACTCCAGAAACTAAGGGGAATGGTGAGAAATAGACAAAAGCTTTTTTTTTTTCGAACTGAGTTGGAGAGATTCTCCAGACAATTTGTAGTAGAACACAGCTCGGGGAAGTTGTGCTCTCAGCACTGACAATAGTTTCAGATGCAGTTTAACATGTTTAGAGTTTTCAGAGGTGTTGCAAATATATAGCACACTTCAGGTTAACTGAAGCAACAAAACAAACATTTTTTAAAAAAGCACAAACATGAGAAATAATTAAATGTGACCTTATTGCATGACTAGTGATTAAAAACGAATATATCCACGACTAACATCTACTTTCCTTTCTGCAGCTTAACGTTTACCAGCGTCACGCAACCGAATTTCTAATTTGTCTCTCTCTCTCCCGCCCTGTAACTCCATACATCATGCTCACAGAGCTCCGGCTCATACTGGTAGGGCTCTATTGCTGCCATCATACGACAAAATAAAAATAGATAGTAATGATAGTAGTAGTATCTGTTCGCACGGGCTACGAGCAACAAAGATAGCTGAACAGAACAGAAACGAGCCACAGGATACACAAAAAAGAAACAGTGAAACACTTGAAAAAGCAACTCTGATGTTGTCTGATTAGAAGCAGTCTGTTTATACTTATTGAGGAAAGAGACGTCCTGCCATTTCCATGGAGACACGTCTTTACTTGGAGCGCAGAGAACATTGACACAAGACGTGCACTGGCGTTGTGAAATGGGGCATACGCATCTAGTGATGTCAGCTTCAGGGTCGGGGGATATGATTTAGTGCCACCAAGGCACTTCATCTTAGGGAGATGGATAAGATTAGCATAAGATGGCCGCGCCCTGCTGCCTGATTTTGCATGTGTAAAAGTGAGGAAAACTATGGGAAGGTGCATAGGAAATGTTTTTACGATCGATCAACATATGCTTAAAACCACATGCCCGAACTTTCGGGACAATAATAATTTTGGGTGCACTATTCCTTTAAGAGGACACTAGATAGGCATCAAGTATATGTGCAGCTGATGGTCCGCTATCTGTTACTTTTGATGAACATTGTTTTGGGAACACTACAAACAACTATGACTAGAGGTATAGGCAACCCAACCTTTGGTATAAGCTTGTACTACACAGTTTTGGTAGTGTGTTGAGCAGCCAGGCTTATCTCAAAAGGGGAAATGTGAGCTGTAGTGGAGTTACGCAAAGATTCACAGTTATTCAAATACACTCTTACACTCAAGGTTTCTTGCATAAACAATTATTCATGTATTTATCAGTCAGTTATAAAGCCTTCTTCAGAAGGGAGCAATGTAATAGTAAAACACAAATATACTTCAATACTGTACACTCTGAGTTTCTGAATCAGACAAGACTCTTTTGGGATGGCCCACAGACACAACCTACACCCACAGGTCACTTCAGTAACAAGGGTGCTGGGGACATTAATATCTTACTGGTGGTATTCAGAACACTCCTTAAAAGTTGGTAAAAGGCAACGATTATTAGAACACAAGAGATAATACATTTCTTAAGCAGAGCAGATACTTTTAGAGTTCACTAGAAGAGTCATTCAATTAAACAGGCTAAGCCAAAGTCAATAGACAAAAGTCTTGGATAGGATGAAGCACTTCTAGTAAGTAAATGGGAAAGTCTTTGCACAATTTCTTAGGAGTCTTTGATGAACAGAAGAATCAAGTGTCAGGCCACAAGCTGATTAGACATGTGAGTTGAGGAAGTTACAATCACTTTCACAGTAAGAGGTAAGTTCTCTCAGACTTATTTTACAGTACCTTGGCAAAGAAGAAAAGATGCAGCTGATGGCTTCTGTTCCTGTGCAGCTCTGCAGATCTCACTGTTCCTGGGACTCAGTCGTGGGGACAAGAGGGAGGACGTCGGGGGACTCCTGCACTGCACTTGGATTGCCAAAACCTGCAATCGGCAACCTTCACTTTCAGTGGCTCTTTCGCGTTTTATCTACCGCAAATATCAACAATGCGGTTCCTGGCTGTCAAGGTGGACTGTCCTTGCTTCTGGGGTACCGAACTCTGCTGAGGGGGGCTCATGCTTGGTCAGTCCTGCTTCATGGGAGTCCAGAGGATCTTCCAAAAGCTTTAGGCCAGCTTAAAAGTAACGCACACAATCTGGTGTCCCTCTCCCTGCCTATACGGTTTCCTGCAGCAACTCTGAGGAAATTCAACCAGCTCCGAGATGGGTGTCCAGGTGGCTTACTTTGGAGTTGATTAGTCTCAGCAACTAAAAAGGAGAAGTCGTCCTTGCAGGGGCTTCTCTGTCAATGCAACTTGCATTGATTCCTCAGGGATCTAGGGTCCTCCCACTCCTCCTCCATTCCAGGTGTCACCAGATGGCACGTGTGCTGTCCATTCACTTCACGGGGATGGACATTGGCTGGTGTGACACCCTCCTAACAGAATCTCAGCTGTTACCTCCCAGCAAAATCAGGCATGTGTGTGTGCCTCTGCTACAAGCTGTCATGATGGATTACTGATCCTCTTCTCATCCTAGGTGTCCCACAATGGCAGGTCTCTCATCCAGTCATGCCAAGAGTCAGATCTGTTGTGTCACCCACCCAACCACATCTCAGTTGCTCCCTCCTAGCCACACCAGTTGAGCATTTCTCTCCCCCAGTCTGTCCTAAGGGTTTCCCAGCTCCTTGTTCTCCTCCTTCCAGGTGTCACTGGAGGGCACACACATAACTCGTCCACTCGCTTTGTGAGATGGGCGCTTACTGCCGTGTCACCCGCCTCCCTGAATGTCAACTACTCCCTCCCAGCAAAATTAGGTGAGCGTGTCTCTCCAACAAGCTGCCCTCAGGGATTTCCCAATCCTCCTGCTCTTCCTCTCAGATGTTACCCGAGCGGCATTTGTCTCAGTCACTCACATCAAGGTACAGACACTGACTGCTCTGTCACCCACCTCCATGAATCTCTTGTGTTGTCACTTGTGTTGTTTTCCAGGATCAAATCAGGAATGTGTCACACAGCGTTGCACAGGCGAACCCAAAAACTCAACCTATCTCTGGTTGGGGTCCCAGTCACTCACTACCTCTCTCTGTCTTTCGTTCTATTTTACTGCTCTAAATATACTCCAATGTATTAACACTTCGCCACATGTCCTAAGCTTGCTTTTAGCAAAGACGTCCTGCCTCTCTGTAAACTGCACGAGACTACCAACGAACTTCAGCCAATTGTCCCCCTCGAGGCCATGTGCTCGAACCTCAGATAAACTTTTTCGAACCTGAATTGGGTGATTTTGGGTTGCAGGCGTATTTATGAGACACTCCAGAAACTAAGGGGAATGGTGAGAAATAGACAAAAGCTTTTTTTTTTTCGAACTGAGTTGGAGAGATTCTCCAGACAATTTGTAGTAGAACACAGCTCGGGGAAGTTGTGCTCTCAGCACTGACAATAGTTTCAGATGCAGTTTAACATGTTTAGAGTTTTCAGAGGTGTTGCAAATATATAGCACACTTCAGGTTAACTGAAGCAACAAAACAAACATTTTTTAAAAAAGCACAAACATGAGAAATAATTAAATGTGACCTTATTGCATGACTAGTGATTAAAAACGAATATATCCACGACTAACATCTACTTTCCTTTCTGCAGCTTAACGTTTACCAGCGTCACGCAACCGAATTTCTAATTTGTCTCTCTCTCTCCCGCCCTGTAACTCCATACATCATGCTCACAGAGCTCCGGCTCATACTGGTAGGGCTCTATTGCTGCCATCATACGACAAAATAAAAATAGATAGTAATGATAGTAGTAGTATCTGTTCGCACGGGCTACGAGCAACAAAGATAGCTGAACAGAACAGAAACGAGCCACAGGATACACAAAAAAGAAACAGTGAAACACTTGAAAAAGCAACTCTGATGTTGTCTGATTAGAAGCAGTCTGTTTATACTTATTGAGGAAAGAGACGTCCTGCCATTTCCATGGAGACACGTCTTTACTTGGAGCGCAGAGAACATTGACACAAGACGTGCACTGGCGTTGTGAAATGGGGCATACGCATCTAGTGATGTCAGCTTCAGGGTCGGGGGATATGATTTAGTGCCACCAAGGCACTTCATCTTAGGGAGATGGATAAGATTAGCATAAGATGGCCGCGCCCTGCTGCCTGATTTTGCATGTGTAAAAGTGAGGAAAACTATGGGAAGGTGCATAGGAAATGTTTTTACGATCGATCAACATATGCTTAAAACCACATGCCCGAACTTTCGGGACAATAATAATTTTGGGTGCACTATTCCTTTAAGAGGACACTAGATAGGCATCAAGTATATGTGCAGCTGATGGTCCGCTATCTGTTACTTTTGATGAACATTGTTTTGGGAACACTCCAAACAACTATGACTAGAGGTATAGGCAACCCAACCTTTGGTATAAGCTTGTACTACACAGTTTTGGTAGTGTGTTGAGCAGCCAGGCTTATCTCAAAAGGGGAAATGTGAGCTGTAGTGGAGTTACGCAAAGATTCACAGTTATTCAAATACACTCTTACACTCAAGGTTTCTTGCATAAACAATTATTCATGTATTTATCAGTCAGTTATAAAGCCTTCTTCAGAAGGGAGCAATGTAATAGTAAAACACAAATATACTTCAATACTGTACACTCTGAGTTTCTGAATCAGACAAGACTCTTTTGGGATGGCCCACAGACACAACCTACACCCACAGGTCACTTCAGTAACAAGGGTGCTGGGGACATTAATATCTTACTGGTGGTATTCAGAACACTCCTTAAAAGTTGGTAAAAGGCAACGATTATTAGAACACAAGAGATAATACATTTCTTAAGCAGAGCAGATACTTTTAGAGTTCACTAGAAGAGTCATTCAATTAAACAGGCTAAGCCAAAGTCAATAGACAAAAGTCTTGGATAGGATGAAGCACTTCTAGTAAGTAAATGGGAAAGTCGTTGCACAATTTCTTAGGAGTCTTTGATGAACAGAAGAATCAAGTGTCAGGCCACAAGCTGATTAGACATGTGAGTTGAGGAAGTTACAATCACTTTCACAGTAAGAGGTAAGTTCTCTCAGACTTATTTTACAGTACCTTGGCAAAGAAGAAAACATGCAGCTGATGGCTTCTGTTCCTGTGCAGCTCTGCAGATCTCACTGTTCCTGGGACTCAGTCGTGGGGACAAGAGGGAGGACGTCGGGGGACTCCTGCACTGCACTTGGATTGCCAAAACCCGCAATCGGCAACCTTCACTTTCAGTGGCTCTTTCGCGTTTTATCTACCGCAAATATCAACAATGCGGTTCCTGGCTGTCAAGGTGGACTGTCCTTGCTTCTGGGGTACCGAACTCTGCTGAGGGGGGCTCATGCTTGGTCAGTCCTGCTTCATGGGAGTCCAGAGGATCTTCCAAAAGCTTTAGGCCAGCTTAAAAGTAACGCACACAATCTGGTGTCCCTCTCCCTGCCTATACGGTTTCCTGCAGCAACTCTGAGGAAATTCAACCAGCTCCGAGATGGGTGTCCAGGTGGCTTACTTTGGAGTTGATTAGTCTCAGCAACTAAAAAGGAGAAGTCGTCCTTGCAGGGGCTTCTCTGTCAATGCAAACTTGGCAAGTTGGCACTGCAGCAAGGCTTCACCTGGAAAACCAACAGTCCAGGAGTTGCAGCAGGCATCCTCTTCAAGCTCTTCTTCGGTTCCTTCATCCAGCGGTCGACTCTGCCTTGCAAGCCAAAAGACTTGCCTTTTATTTAGTTCTCTCCCATTCATTCCAATCTAAGCTGTCACTCGACCAGCAGGGTGGCTGTCCTTGCCAGACAGTCATCCAGCCAATCACCATAGAGTGCATTTGGGTCTCCAAGGAGACTAAACACAGGGAGCTTCAGGCACCTCCCTCACTTCCTGCCTACCCCAGACATTCTGGAGCCATAGGCGGGTTTCACTCAGAAACCCTGCCAAAGGCGAAATGAACAAAGAGTCCAAACCTGGTTTGGCGCGCGGAGAAACTCTCTAGAAGGACCTTTCCACAAAGACATGGTGAAAAAAGAAGACCGGGACCATTTTGTCAAAGATGGCTCTGCACCATTTTGAAAAAGATGGCTCCCACGTTTAGCGTTACCGGAGCTCCGAACAGCCGCAGTAAATGCAAACCATGGTAGTTCGGGACGAAACCACTGCCACCAGCCATTCTGTGATGAAAGGGTAACATATACATGTTACATGAGCATTTAGACACAAGGGATACTAAGTAACCCCTCCTGTCAGTCTAGAAAAAGTAGACACCCCTCAATCGTAAGGCAAGGTACTTTGTTGACCAAAGACCAACCGCCTCATGTGTTAGTATTAGAAATATATAGCCATAAGCTTGACTAAAGTGCGGCCATTTTAAGGTGACTGAAATCACCATTTTGTTTTCTCTAACTTTTGCCTTTTGCTTTCTGTTAAAACTGCTTTGCTGAAAACGTAATCTGTTCCACTAGTGCGTAACGCAAGGCTGGGAAAGGCATGTTGAAACATAATGCAGCAACCCAGACAGAAATGCCCGGTCTCCTCCCTCACGAGTCCTTGGAAGTAAGCAGCAAGGCATTCTAATCAGCACACAGGTGGCAGCTAGTCTCATTAATACAGTAGAAATGTTAGAAGCGAACATTAAATGGCTTGAATTATGCTCTGCTTTGCGGCCCCCCTTTCCTGAGCCCTATAGAGCCCTGGAGAGCAAGTTGACCCCCAGTACACGAATAGAAACTAGGAGATAGCAAGGCCTGGAATGTGTCTCTCCCTGCACGCAGCTTGCTTGCAAAAACAGAAGCATTGTGTTCTTTAAAACAAAGACTTGTGTCTGTAGGCCCCTGAAATTTCAAACTGTTGCTAAATGAATGTTTGAAGGTGTCATACTTGTCACCATTGTCAATCATCGTAGCCAATTCAAAGAAAATGTATTAGGGGCGGTATTGGATGTGTTACTACTGATTGTAAGACGCTTGCTTTGTACATATGTAACTGTTGTACGATTCTCTTGCTCTTGCGTCCCCCGAGGTCTGGTAACACACGTCACGGGGTGTGGGACCCAGTTGGCCAACTGAGACTATTTGCTTTGCAATAAACCCTAGCTTTTGGGAATACAACCTTGTGTCTGGCGTATCAGTTTGTGTGTGGTGATTGTGCCTTGTTTCCATACGCGACGGTCCCTCGGGGGCCCCTTCACTCCAGCACTCTATTGTAAGATAGGGTGCACTTGGTTTAGCAAGTACACTGCTAAGTAAAGTTAATTTCACTTTACTGCTCTGGGAAACAGTAGTTTATCCCAGAGAAGGTATTTAAACCTTGATAAATCTGGAAGACTTCCCTGTGTCACTGCACTGAAGGTGCTTTGGGACACAATTGTAAAAGATAATTCCTATGGAGTTTGTTAGACTCTATAACCAAAAAGAAACAAACACAGGAAACAATTAGAATTAAGAGTACAAATTACCAAAGTTCAGCAAAAGAGCTGGGGGTCTCTATGTTAGAGAGGAATTAGCACATTTCTGATAATTCTCCCTAACAACTAGCTAAGGCCCACGGTTCTGCCATTATCTTGAATGTTCCATGCAGAGACATTTTCCAATGGGTATGCACCCCTCACTTTGACATTAGTCCGAATTACCAATCAACAAATGAGAATACTGAACCTACCTATAGCGGTGCCAGCTCACACCTAGAATTTGTGCACAGTATTAAAAAGTCCCATCGAGAGATCCATCATGAGTGTTGCAGTAATCTTTGAATGCATTGCACTTCTCACCTATCTTCTCATATATCTGCAAAACAAAGTTCCAACAGGTGGCCACTGATGTCTTCATGTTGTGCTGTGGCAACTTGTGGCGCAGATGCAGTTGGTGCAGTGAGGTTTTGGCATCATAAGCGTAGCTGAAATGGGAACTGATATTCTAGGCCACAAGGACCATTTCTTTCACAGGCTCATAATTGTTGATTAAGTGCATAACCATCAGGGGAAGGATTTGCAGAAAGCATGGGACAATCATTGTCTTGCCAGTTCATAAGGCAGGAAGGAAATGTGATCCATCGTCTGGTGCAAAAAAGCTCAAAAGCAACTTTGCCTCCACCTTTTTCCTCTTCTTGCAGTGGCTTCTGTCTTGAAGCCCTTACATGCATAACATTGCCTTGTGTCAAACTGAATACTTCTGCTGCCCCCTTTAATTACTCCAGGGTCCCTCTTTATTGTTAGAGTAATGAAAGGCCATCCAGTGAGCTATGGTGGCCAGTAATAATTGTTCTAACTACTCATCCACCTGTTCATGGGGAAGTGGATTTTGTCCCATGGACGGCTGTAGTACCCAAACTAGACATTACCTCATTGTGTAATCCCAGTAGTGCTCTGCAAGAGAAAGAATTATGTCCGGGAGGGATCTATGTGATCACTGAGACCGCACATAATTGCGATGGCCCAAAATGCTGACTTCTTTTTTAAATTAAACCCTCTTTGCACCACATAGATATGGGGGGGGAGACCCCCGTATCCCCGCATATTACTATAATATCCCATACCCCCCACAAGTCGGCATTTTCAGCCGTCGCAATTCTCAGGTCGACATTTCTGTACAATTCCGTCCAGGAGCTTTGCAACACTAAATGGCTTTTTCCATAAACCACCTGAATTCAGGGGTTTCCAGAAAAGAGCAGGACAAGAGCTGTATTATCAGCATTATAGCCAGGTTGAATCAAGCAGGTGCTGTCTGTGATGGGGCATTTTGGCCAAGTGAAATTGCTTAAGAAACACTGGCCTGCTGCAATGTGGTATCACTTTTATGTGCCACTAGGCTACATGGAAAAGTGATTGGCGTCGCACTCTGGAGCACTAACACAGTTGCAGTATTTTCAGGGTAAATGTGGAATATTGTGGGAGTATGCTGCTAGTCTGATGGTATGGGGAGGGGTGCATTTCAGATAATTTGACTTCTTCCCATCTCTGAGCAAGGTGCCGACCATATGGGACCACAGAGATGCAGTGCCCGAGCTGCTCCCTGTCCTCTCTCAGCACATCAATTTTGGCAAAGTGTGCAAGTGGCAAGACTGGGTTTCTATTAATTCTGTATCACGTACTGCCACAATGTTCATGTTCATTGTGGATTATCACGCAGGCTGGGGTCATTTGGCTACGATGGCGATGGTGGTGCTGTGCTGGATGCCTGGAAGCAGAGTTCACAGTTGGGGGTGAGCTTCTATTAATATTACAGCCTCTGCATCTGTGGCCACATTCTCCTCCTCCTCCACAGTATTGCTGTTTTCCTGGGTTCCATGTGATAATGTCGCCAGGAAAAAGTCGCCAGGTAGTCGACTTTTTTTTCTGACCCCTAAAATTCTTTCCCCAAACATTCTAGGAGGGGTATAATTATATATTATTACCTCCAATCCTAGAATATTTGGGGAAAGTGATTTTCTGGCGGGTGCATTTTTAGGCAAATGTTGCTACCTGGTGACTATTTCCCTGGTGACATTATCACTTGAAGCGTTTTCCTGCAGCAAAGCTCATTCCCTTCTGGACTCTGTTGGATCATAGCCTTTGTCTTGGTTATCATTATCATCCATGTTATCATCCTTATTGTCTAACTCATTAGTGGATGGGGCGGTGGATACAGACACCTGGGGCACTCAGCCTCCATCCACGGTTCTACTAGTCTCATATGTGAAGATGCTATAATAAGGGGGCAAACAAGGAAAATTAGGCGACAGGGTCCTGTTTATCAAAAAATGTAAGCTTAACAGGTCCCCACCACTTACGTTTCCCTGTTTACATGACAGAGTGCAAAATGGGAGTGTAAAGGCAGCGTACGTGCATGTTGCACTCTGCCGTGCAAATGAACTAAACGCTGCCTGCCATGTACGGATGGCAGGCAACGTTTACAATAGATTCCTAAGGAGTCGGGTGGTGGTGCTGGTGTAAAAAGCAGGGGAACTCCTTAGGAATCCACAGCATTTGTGCCAGCATATGAATGCATTGCGGAGCACATGTTGGATCATTTGTATGGTAGAGAGGAAAGGGGCGGCAGAATCATAACTTACGATCCACCCCTCCTCTCTGGCATACAAATGAATGAAAATGGGGTGTGACATAAATGAAAGCTGTAAAAGCCTTACGCAAGGCTTTAACACCTTGTAATTAAGTTCCGGGCCAGAGCAAAATGAACTTCTCTGTGTGTTGTTCTTCCCTTTTCTTCAGTAGATAAAATCTTCCTGTGCTAGTGGACGGAACTGACAGGCCGATTCATGGAATAATTAGCGCGGCGCAAGTGGGCAAAAACGTGCGAATCGCAGTGGAATAGCGAAAATCGCAGTGCAATTGCGAAAATCGCACGAAAAGCAGCGCACGTCGATTCATGGAAGGCCGTGCGAGAGAAAACCAGCGGATGTGCGATAAAAAAGTGCGCGGCGCACGTTGGCGCACAGGCCATCTAACAGCGTGCGCCAGGTCACAGCGAAAATCGCACAGGCCACAGCGAAATTCGCACATAGCGCGGCGCACGCAACAAAAGTAGGCGGAACACGGGCGTAACACTCGGAATGGGGAACAACTTGCCAAAACGTGGGCGTCACGGGGGAAGTACAGGGCACAAGTGCGCGGAACGCCCACACGCTCGCCTACAACATGTATTCATGGAATAGAATAGGGCAAAAAAGCGCACGCTCAAACCAGCGCACAGGCACAAACACGACCGCCACAAGAAAGCAGGCGGTAGCGTCTCTGCGGCTGTAAGAAATGTGCGCCAAAAGGTGCGCCAACAAATAGCACCTATATACTGCCATGATGAATGTCCCATACTGTGGCCCTCCAAGAAAAATGACGTGCAAAGGGATACCCACAAACACGGACACCCGCTAACAAAAAATACGTGTGCGTGTATACCGGGGTGCGCGGGAAGTCTAACACGCGATTTCAGCAGGGTACGTGCATCACAGGGGTTCGCGTGAAGTCATTCACGCGATCGGGCCTGGGGGAGCGGGCTACGTGTATTTCAGGGGTTCGCGTGAAGTTTCACACGCGATCGGGTCTGGGGGAGCGGGCTACGTGTATTACAGGGGTTCGCGTGAAGTTCCTCACCCAATCGGGCCTGGGGGAGCGTGCTACGTGTATATCAAGGGTTCGCGTGAAGTTTCACACGCGATCGGGCCTGGGGGAGCGGGCTACATGTATTACAGGGGTTCGCGTGAAGTTCCTCACGCGATCGGGCCTGGGGGAGCGGGCTACGTGTATAAAAGGGGTGCGCGGGAAGTTCCACACGCGAATAGCCTGGGCGCGTGTATTTCAGGGGTGCGCGGGAAGTTCCACACGCGAATAGCCTGGGCGCGTGTATTTCAGGGGTGCGCGGGAAGTTCCACACGCGAATAGCCTGGGGGCGCGTGTATTTCAGGGGTGCGCGGGAAGTTCCACACGCGAATAGCCTGGGCGCGTGTATTTCAGGGGTGCGCGGGAAGTTCCACACGCGAATAGCCTGGGCGCGTGTATTCCAGGGGTGCGCGGGAAGTTCCACACGCAAATAGCCTGGGCGCGTGTATTTCAGGGGTGCGCGGGAAGTTCCACACGCGAATAGCCTGGGCGCGTGTATTTCAGGGGTGCGCGGGAAGTTCCACACGCGAATAGCCTGGGCGCGTGTATTTCAGGGGTGCGCGGGAAGTTCCACACGCGAATAGCCTGGGCGCGTGTATTCCAGGGGTGCGCGGGAAGTTCCACACGCGAATAGCCTGGGCGCGTGTATTTCAGGGGTGCGCGGGAAGTTCCACACGCGAATAGCCTGGGGGCGCGTGTATTTCAGGGGTGCGCGGGAAGTTCCACACGCGAATAGCCTGGGCGCGTGTATTTCAGGGGTGCGCGGGAAGTTCCACACGCGAATAGCCTGGGGGCGCGTGTATTTCAGGGGTGCGCGGGAAGTTCCACACGCGAATAGCCTGGGCGCGTGTATTTCAGGGGTGCGCGGGAAGTTCCACACGCGAATAGCCTGGGCGCGTGTATTCCAGGGGTGCGCGGGAAGTTCCACACGCGAATAGCCTGGGCGCGTGTATTTCAGGGGTGCGCGGGAAGTTCCACACGCGAATAGCCTGGCCGCGTGTATTTCAGGGGTGCGCGGGAAGTTCCACACGCGAATAGCCTGGGGGCGCGTGTATTTCAGGGGTGCGCGGGAAGTTCCACACGCGAATAGCCTGGGCGCGTGTATTTCAGGGGTGCGCGGGAAGTTCCACACGCGAATAGCCTGGGCGCGTGTATTTCAGGGGTGCGCGGGAAGTTCCACACGCGAATAGCCTGGGCGCGTGTATTTCAGGGGTGCGCGGGAAGTTCCACACGCGAATAGCCTGGGCGCGTGTATATCAGGGGTGCGCGGGAAGTTCCACATGTGATTTGACAGTGTGGGTCCTCCCAGGTGTACCCTGTACACCCTCCACGGCAGGCAGCCCACACCCCAGGGGACTACCCTGCATCCCTGGTCATGTCCCGCAGGCAGCCCACCCACCATGGGCATGCCCCCCAGCAAAGGCACATGTCTCCTTGAACTAATGAACACCAACTCATGTCCCCTTGCACCCCCACCCCCCAGCACTGTGGGGCACCTGCCAGCAGGCCCCCACCCATGTCCAACTCATGTCCCCCACCACCCCCACCCCCCAGCACTGTGGGGCACCTGCCAGCAGGCCCCCACCCATGTCCAACTCATGTCTCCCACCACCCCCACCCCCCAGCCACCAGAGGCAGCCTCCACCAGGCCCCCACTCATTTCTCCCTGCACCCCCATCCCCCAGCCACCAGGGGCAGCCTCCACCAGGCCCCCACTCATGTCTCCCACCACCCCCAAACCCCAGCAGTGCAGGGTCACCCTCCACCAGGCCCCCACTCATGTCACCCACCACCCCCACCCCCCAGCCACCAGGGGCACCCTCCACCAGGCCCCCACTCATGTCTCCCACCACCCCCAAACCCCAGCAGTGCAGGGTCACCCTCCACCAGGCCCCCACTCATGTCTCCCACCACCCCCAGCCACCAGGGGCACCCTCCACCAGGCCCCCACTCATGTCTCCCACCACCCCCAAACCCCAGCAGTGCAGGGTCACCCTCCACCAGGCCCCCACTCATGTCACCCACCACCCCCACACCCCAGCAGTGCAGGGTCACCCTCCACCAGGCCCCCACTCATGTCACCCACCACCCCCACCCCCCAGCCACCAGGGGCACCCTCCACCAGGCCCCCACTCATGTCTCCCACCACCCCCACACCCCAGCCACCAGGGGCACCCTCCACCAGGCCCCCACTCATGTCTCCCACCACCCCCACCCCCCAGCCACCAGGGTCAGCCTCCACCAGGCCCCCACTCATGTCTCCCACCACCCCCACCCCTCCAGCACTGTGGGGCACCTGCCAGCAGGCCCCCACCCATGTCCAATCCATGCCCCCCTGCACCTGGGTCCCAACATTCCCCAATCATGTCCGTAATGCCCATCCTCCCCTGCCAAAAGGCCCAACCAACTATCACACCCACCCACATATCAAAGGCAATTACATGTTACACCCCCAATTTAAATAATGCAATTGAACACATGTCTGTCACACACAATTGCTGCAAGTGAATGACAAAACACCCAACATGACATGCCTGAAAGCAATGAGATGATACGACACATTGAAGATTAAAAAAATAATATGTATTGAAGAGCAAGTAGAATGGAAAAGAAATAAGAAAAAACACAAAGCAAATCAAACAAAACAAGATGAATGTCCAAGAAAATAATCTGAAAAAATAAAATAAGCCAATGAAGAACCATGAAGAAGATCATCCTGGGTCCATGAGCCCAACCAAATTAAACCTAACTATGACTACTAACTAAAAACTGAACTATATACAAAAAAGTGGTGCATTGTCCAATCGCAACCAAAAAAATTTAAAAAAAACTAAGGAAACCTAACCCTAACTATACAACTATATACAAAGGCAGCGGGCTATTCGGACGGCTCACTGGTTGTTGTCATGGGCCAGGGCATCATCGAACTCCTGGTCAATGGCTTGGAGGCGGGCATGTTCCCTGGCCCCGAGGTCCCGCAGGGATAACGCAGTGTCAAGCTCAAACTCCCTGCGAAGACCCTCGAGGCACTCAGCCCGCCTCAGCGCCCTCCGCATGGAGTCCTCCGCCCTGACCATCGTGAGCCGTTCCTCCTCTGCCCGCTGCCGCTCCGCACCTATCCGCTGGCACAACCGCTCCCACACGGAAGCCACTCCCATTCCAGGGTTCTCCTGCCCTCCGGCCGATGCCTGCACCCCTGATGTTGATGGCCCCAAGCCATGATGCCTCCCACGTTGAGCCTGCTGCTGCCTCCGACGCAACTGCCTGTGCCAGCACGACGGCATCCAGGCTGATGGAAACCACCGACGCCGTCGTGCACGTGCCCTGCCCGATGATGCCGTCACATCCTCCATCTGCTGGGGTCCAGTTGCTCTGGTGTCCACCCCTGCTGGATCTCTGACTCCCGACTGTGGCAGGGATGGGATCCCCACCGAGCTGGCTGCATTGGTCGGGGCAGGTCCACAGGGGGCCCTGGTGGCATCTGGGCTGGAAGACGGCAAGGAGAACGACTGGTGGATAGCCTGCACAGAGGAGGAGAGGGCCGCCACATTGGCCAACACATGCAGGAAACCCCCGAACATGGCCGATCCCAATTGGGCCACGTCGGCACGGTGCACTTCGTGATGACGTGCGTGCTCCTCCCGGGAAGCACGCATGGCATTACGAATCACAGCCGTGCGCATCGCGACCCCAATCAGGACCTTCTCCGCACGGCCAGGGGTTCCCACGTCCGCAGGTGGAGGGGAGTCAGGTGACATGGACATCCCCTCTACCTGCGGACAGGCCTGGGACGGGGCATCCCTGCTGGTGCATGGTGGTGCACTCACAGGGTCAGGGACAGCGACATGCACAGGCCCCTCCACGGTGACCTGTGCTGCCTCCTGCCCCTGGCCCTGGACTGCACCACTTGCACCAGCAGGGATGCCCCCACCAGGCCCCATGTGTGCCCCAGTGGCGGCCTCCTCCTCCTCTGTGCAAACCACCAACCTGGATGGCTCCTCACCGTCTCCCACCGTAGCAGGCCCCTGTGGGGGCTCACCCACCCCTTCCGCTGCAGCCGTGGGGGCATCCCCGCCGCCTTGCTCCACAGCGCCGTCTCCGCCCTCTTCTTCACTAGCCGCTGCGTAGAGGGAGACAAAGAACACAAGCATCAGGGCACTGTACAATGGTCCCCTAGACAGGAAGCAATAGCAGATGAGCACCACTGTCAAAGTACACTTCCATCATGTCCCTCCACAACACATGGGTCAGTCCAGGCAAAACACACACAGTAACAGGCATGGTGCATGCCATGGACATTTCCATGCATGTCCAATGGACTCTTGAAACATTCAATGATATGTAACTCACATGCATCATGGCTCATGCCTATCACATGCACACACTTCACCTCAGTCACATCCATCTGGCCCCAAACACACCAAACACAGTGGATACAAGGGTAATTTGGCTGCTTTACTGAATCTGTGCATTGTCACACACATGTGTCATGCATCCATGGCATGCACAAGTCACAGACACGCAGGTCAGGCACACAGACATGGCTACCATATATGTACCTGGCATCAGCACCCATCCCTCACCCCCACCCATGTCCAGGTACAGAGACTGGCATGCTCTCATGTTCAAAATCTGCATAGGGCTCCCCATGCGGCATTTCAACACATGCAACAACCATGTGCATCACACATCACTGGTCGCACATGCATTACCATGATGTCCCTGCACACATACATGCATACATGGCCTATGGCACACATACAGGCAAGTATCATAGAACCAGCACACCGCAACATGCCCTGTCTCACACAGTAATGCATGGACACTTACCGCTCAACTCCAGACGGGCCTCCCTCTCAAGGATCTGGGCGTGGAGCGCTGGGCGTACGCGTTCCAGGACCCTCATCTGGATGGAACTCATGCGGCCCCGGCCCCCCTCCACGAGGCGCCGGGCCTTCACAAGGGTCCTGGACCTCAAGTCCTCCCAGCGCTTCTTGATCTTCAGGACGTCGCGGGTTGCCACCCCCTCCGCGTTGATGGCAACCACACAGTCGGCCCAGATCCTCTGCCGTCCTTCCTTGCTGGCGCGGGACGATCCAAAGAGGGCATCATACTGCCCCAGGACATGCTCCACCAGGACACCAACTTCGGTGACAGTGAAGCTGGTGCCCCTCTGGCCTGGGGTTGCCACTGGTGCCAGATGTGGAAGTGCCCGACATGGCAACCCCAGAGGCAGGTGTGGGTGGGCAACTGGGTCCTGGGGCTGGGTTGTGGAGCGATGTAATCCCAGTCGGGAGTCTTCAGTTCCAGCAGGGGTGGACACAGCAACTGGACCCCTGCAGATGGCTGATGTGCAGGCACCAAATGGCAGGGCACGGTGGCAGCAGGCAGGCAGGCAGGCAGGCAGCAGCAGATGGCACGTGGGAGGCTGCTCGGGGCACTGGGGGGCAGTAACTCGGCCTTCTGGGCAGGAGCGTGGTCTTCCGTGTGTTTTCGCGTGGCCAGCTTGATACGGAGTGATTTGGCACGTGAAAATCCTGCACGTCAGCGTGAAATCCGAGGAAAGGCCCTTAGCGCGTAAGCGCGTCAGCACGCATACGCGATTCTATTGGACCTGAGTCCCTCAGCGCGTAAGCGCGTCTGTGACGTGACCCGCATGGGTGTTCCCCACTCAGCACGCGATGACGGGGCACACGTGGAGATACTGCACGTCAGAGTGTCATCGCTTGTAATTGGACAAAAGTGCGCGTACACGCGATTGGCCTATGTACGTGTATTTAATGGGTGCGCGGGCACTTACACACGCAAGTACGTCAGCGAACCTGTATCCCGTGGTGCGTGTGAATTTCCACACGCTATTGGACTGGGAACTGGATTCCAGGGGTGCGCGGGTCACACGCTGTATCCCGTGGTGCGTGTGAATTTCCACACGCTATTGGACTGGGAACTGGATTCCAGGGGTGCGCGGCTCACACGCTGTATCCCGTGGTGCGTGTGAATTTCCACACGCTATTGGACTGGGAACTGGATTCCAGGAGTGCGCGGGTCACACGCTCGCCTAGAACACGCGCAAAGCATACATTTGCGAACTTTAACAATAACAAGCTCATACGCCAGGATGAACATACTGTTCCTAGCAGCAGTGGCAGTGGGCTACCAAAGGAGGAGGAGGAGGATAGTCAGGGCCAGAATATTCACACCCAGAACCAGCTTTTTCGGGATGCCTGATGACAAGGTGTATGGGAGGTACAGGTTTTCACCACACATCATACTGGACCTGGTGAGTGAGTGGGAGGATGACCTCACATCACCCACCCTGTGCTCCCAAGCACTCAGCCCCCTGGAGAAGGTCCTCAATGTACTGCACTTCTTAGCCACTGGATCATTTCAGCAGACAAGTGCCATAGTGGGTGGGGTGTCACAGGCCACCCAGTCACGCTGCCTACACCAGGTCTTGAACATCATCACTGCACGGCCATCAGTCCGCAGGCACATATACCTGCCCAGAACACCTGCAGAAAGGCATGCTGCCGCCCTGGATTTTTACGCTGTGGCACGATTCCCCAAAGTGCTAGGTGCCATCGACTGCACCCATGTGGCTCTACGTCCCCCCAGGGCATCTGAGCACATCTATAGGAACCGCAAGCACTGGCATTCCATCAACGTGCAGGTAGCATGTAATGCCAAGGGAATCATCACCTCAGTATATGCCAACTATCCCGGCTCCACCCACGACAGCTTCATTTACCGAATGTCCACCCTAAGCCGGGACCTAGAAGCTGGGCGGCATGGCGATACATGGCTGCTTGGTGAGTATGTATGCCACTGCACATGCATGCATGTTGGATACTGAGCAAGGTCACAACCCCACCAATGATACCAATCACCACCTCCACAGGGGACAGTGCCTACCCTCTCAGCCCCCACATGATGACGCCAATTCGGAACCCCACCACGCCACCCCAGGTAAGATATAACACAGCCCACATTACAACCAGGGGCATAGTGGAGCGCACATTCGGAGTGCTAAAGTCACGCTTTCGCTCCCTTGACCGTTCTGGCGGGCAGCTGTTATACGCTCCCCCAGTAGTGTGCAGGATCATAGTGGCAGCATGTGTCCTGCACAACGTTGCAACACGCCGGGGCCTGACCGTGGACATGGTGGTGGCCCCACATCCCCAACCACATGCACAGCCGCTGCGCATGGGAGGGGAAAAGGCACGGGGGGAGGCAGCCCGTACACAGCTAGTGGCTAATTACTTCACATAGAAATCACACCCCTGTGGAGTGCACACTGCCCTGGCACATTCCATCTGACAATCAATGATGACTCAACCTGACACTGATCCGGAATGTCTGGAGAATGAACCGGGAATACCATGTCAGCCTGAGATTGTTCACCTGGAAGTGTCACAATGTGTGCATCCCTACCCACACAGACACCACCAATGCAGTTTTGTGAAGTTACACATTGAAGCAGCTAAAATGAATACCCACTTGCAAAATGCAACAAGAGGACAGTGCCATGTCAGCCAACCCAACCCCAGCACCGCCACACGACACACTGTGCCATGTCATGCTAATTGCAGGTAAACAAAGTAATCCCCACAACATGACATCAGTCTCACTATGTACAGTGGCACTATTAGAAACCTGCAACACCTGAAATGCTCACAGCAATGCCGGACCAACAACATACTTGAGCACGTAGTACCATTAACATGACATCACAAATGTTACATATTAGTAGTCTCACCACCTGGAAATGCCTGCACTCCCACCACTACCAACTGTGCAGTGTTGGCGCCATGTAGAGTTGTAGGTGCACTGCTGCCAACATGGACCCCATCTCCAGACTAGAGGTCCTTGTGTGGACATGAGGAAGGGACCTGCAAATTGGGAGGTAGACACAGAAGAAGAGTTACACATCAATGCAACATGCAGTGTACAACACAACAGCAATATGCACTAGGAATGTATACACAGTATTGACTACAGACTGCCCACACAGCTCATGGGAGTCCAACGTCACTGTGTAATTCACTGTCACTTGGGCACACCCTTTGCAAGCCCATGGAAACGGGAAGCAGGAGGGGTGTGTGTGACTCAAACCCAAGCATCTGAACCAAATACATTACAAGCCTGCATGTGCCCAGCCACAATGCAGCGTATGCCCACAGGAACCACGGAAGCCAACAGATCGTCCCAAAAAAATTGGGAATAAAAGAAATCAAAATAAAAATAAAAATAAGAAACAATCAAAAATGGCCATTGATGGGCCCGGGGGGGTTGGGGAGGCCACCCAGGAGGTCCGAGGACAGGATGCACACCAGAACCCACCTGCGTGGATCCTGGGAAGATAAAACACCTCCATGGGCTCATGGCCCACACGGCTACCCTATTGTGGGAGTATCACTGCTGTCGCTATTATCACCCTGTGCAGCTGCATCCGGAGGTGGTTGCACTATGGGAGGCAGCCCACGCAAGGCCCTAGTCTGCTCCTCCATGGCTGCAAGCATGCGGGTGTGGTAGGTCTGGTTCTGGAGGATGAGTGTGCGGAGGTCCCCATGCAACAACTCACGGGATGCCCGGACCTCCGCCCTCGTTGCCTGCATCTCAGCTGAGAGCGTACGGGTGAGACGCTCCAGCTGCTGTTCTGTCCTTTGGTGTGTTGAAGCCTCAAGCTCAACAAGAGTCGTCCTGAGGTGAAGGAGCTCCTGCCTCAGGGCTTCCCTGTGGCCCTGGGACTCAATGGAGATGGCCTCCTGCAGAGTCGCCAGTGCCGCCCGCCTGTCCCTGTTGGACCCCAACATGTCCTCCCTGTGTGACTGGCAGATGGAGTCGGTTGCCTGCTCTAGTCGCTCCATCAGCCTTTCTGGGGGGACAATGGAAGTGGCCACCCTATCCATGGCCTGAGCCATCATCTCGGATGATGCAGCCTGTTGGGTAGCCATACCGTAAATGGATTGCTCCCATGCGGTATTGCCGGGTGGCGTACGGCCACCACGTCGGCGGGTACCACACCTGTCTGGGGCAAGGCGAACTGCGCCTTGCTGTGCCGGCACTGCCTGAGGCTGCAGGACTGCATTCCGCCTCTGATCTGCTGGCCCAGGAACAGGATCAGATGTCGCGGAGTGTGACCCTGCATCCGTAACCACCGAAGGCGTAGCTGCCAACACTGACATCCCCATGGAGGGTACTGACCCTGGTGCAGGTGGGTGAGACAGAACAGAATCCCTCCCTGGAACACTCACCTGCAACGGCACGTAGGTCTCATCCGAATCAACACCTGAGTACAGCTCGGGGGAGGTGCAGCCAGAGACACCCCTTGAGAGCACGACCTGCAGCACTTGTGGGTTCTCCCCTACCACCACACCACATCCCTCACTGGTGGTTGGTCGGCCCTGGGACACCTCCTGGGTCTGCACCATCTCCACAACCCCAGCAGTATCAGGTGCGTCTTCCCCTGCAAAGACATGAAAACAAAGAAATGGAAACAGGCATTAGCACCATGGCACACATTGAGGGCTGAGAAGCAAGAGAACCAGTACTTGATTGACACATGTCCCACATGACTAAAACCCTCCCATGCATGCACCCTCACTGTGTATGAAGTGCAGGCAAATGGCACACACTGATGACACCAAGATGGAAGATGAACACATTTTCTGCATGCTGCCTGGCAGTGGCATCACACATTGGCCTGTGATTGGCAGGTGAAACACACATGCCATCACACAGATGGCATGTACCATTGCTATTGAGTGAAGATAGAGAGGAGGGCAGCACCTATTCATTCAGTCCAGTTCCCGCATGTAATTGCTTTTCTAATTCTAACAGGTCAGATTTTTCACCTGGAGCTGTCAGTCTGAAATGGTCAAATTGCACAGGGACATGTGTGTAAAAATGATATCCAGGTAACAAAGTCACTCCACTTTACCATACCCATGTCAGACATGTGACTAGTGGACAGCGACATGCCTAGTGAAAGTGGTGGAATGCAAACAAACTGACTGAATGAACAGTGAAAAAGAAGCAAATATGTTGTGTCAAGGTGACACTTCAAGGGCAACTGGCGTGCAGTTGTGCTAGATGTCTACTGTTGGCAGAAGGGATACTGCTATGGCCAAATGCAGCTGCGCAGGAAGGATTGCATGAAGCACATGGCTGACCCATACGACTCAGGCGCACACACTCTCACCTGGCACCCGAACAGAAGCCCTCACACACACACCATGCACATGGATGACACACACATGCATGTGCACTCACCGGACAATGCCTCGTAATCAGCCAGATCTCCCACGCCTTGGATCTGTTCCTCCGTGACGTAGGTCCCAGCGACTGACTCATGTGGAGTGAGTTCCATGTCTACTACTGGAGACCCACCTCCAGTCACTAGAGTTGCGGCATGACTTGAGGCCAGCTTACTCTTTGCCCTGCGCTTTAGGTCATTCCAGCGCGTATAGCAATCATTGGCTGTGCGCCTCACGATTCCAAGGGCACTTACGATGTCCGCAACGGTCTGCCAGTGTGCCTGGCGTTGTGCAGGTGTGGTCTTGGATCCTGCAACAATGACCATCTCGTTGTCATGTCCGGACACATACTCGACAAGTGCATTCAGTTCGTCATCCATGAAGCTGGGCTTCCTGGACGGGCCGGATTGTGTAGCCGTGTCTGGGGCATCAGCCTGTGCCGGACGAGCACTCTTCCTCTTCCGCTTGGAAGGTGGTGGTGATCCTGAGTGTCCTGCGCCGCTCTGGACACTAGGGGCAGGAGCCCTGGTGGACTCTGTATCAGGAGTGTGGGATTGCACACTCAGCATGGGAGTTGGTGCAGGCATTGGCTCTAGTGTGATGGTGTCAGGGGGAATGTCAGCAGCATGGACTAGGACCAACACTGTCCTGGCTGGGTGTGTGAGGGCTGGGGTGGATGGAGCCGCAGCTGCCCCTGCAGCCTCTCCGCCCTGCCTCCTTGGTGCAGCAGATGACCTTGCTGCCCCAGATCCACGTGGCATGATGGCATCAACGTGCACCAGCGCACGTGTCGTAGCCCTGCTGACCTGGAAGTCAGCCATGGAGTCAGCCAGGTCTGGTGCCACAATGGGCTGGTCCAACAAGGGCTGAGCATGGATGGTGTCAGCCACATCAGCCTCAATGGGAGGGGGGGCAGGGGGGGGATTGTGGGTGCCCGTGACTGGTCCTCCACACATGGGGGGACATGCTCACCCTGCAAGTTACGACCACGTCCCCTACCGGATCCACCACGGCCACCACTTGTGGCTCTTCCACCTTTGCCACCCTTACGGAATCCTCGCCTCCCAGCCATGGCACTGATGTTAATGTGCGTATGGGAGTGGATGTAGACTATTGTCCTGGGCAATTGGGGGTCAAAGGGGTTGGGTACCAGATGGTAATTGTACCCTAGTGCTCTAGCAAGGCTGAATGTAACCCCTGGGGAAAGATGACGGGTCAAGCAACGCACAGGAGGCCCAAAAAAGGGAGATGACGTGCACGCAACCCCTCCTAGACCACGTGTGCAGAAAGAAAAACCTGCACTACGCTGTGGCACCCAGTAACACAAGAATGAACGTATGCGTGTCACACGCAGCCTAGAATGACCTCTGAAGGGGTAGGCTACACACGGGGCAAGCACAGATGTTAGATACGTGCGTGACTCACCGTCTGCCTGGTAAACGAGCATGTAAAAGGAGCACGTTTGGTTGGCAACACCCCCGCCAAAAGAAGATTTGTTCGCTGTCTGAGGAGACAGGACAACAGTAGAAGGGAACACTGTTTGAGGGAACAGGCCCAGGTAAACCAGTAAAAGAGAAAAAAGAGAAAAAGCTGTCAGCGGTAACAGGGAATACGAACTTGAAACGCTGTGAAGTAAATCGCGTGTGAAACGACAAGAAGTACAGAATTCACCCACTCGCTCTCCACGAAAAGCACGTACAAGGAAAACGTGTTCTACACGTACCTTTTATACAGGCCCACACGTCCAGCGTCACTTACGCGGCGTGTACGCGCTAGGGCCATTTCCACCTATTCCATGCTTTGTCACTTCTGCGTGTAGGGCCATTTCCACCAATTACACGCTTTGTCACTTCTGCGTGTAGGGCCATTTCCACCAATCACACGCTTTGTCACTTCTGCGTGTAGGGCCATTTCCACCAATCACACGCTTTGTCACTTCTGCGTGTAGGGCCATTTCCACCAATCACACGCAATTACACTCTGACATGCAGTCTTTCCACGTGTGCTCTGTCATCACGTGCTGTGTGGGAAACACCTGTGCGGGTCACGTCACAGACGCGCTTACGCGCTGAGGGCCTTTCCTCAGTTTTCACGCTGACGTGCAGGATTTTCACGTGCAAAATCACTCCCTACCAAGCTGGCCACGCGTACGCACACGGAATACCACGCTCCTGCCTGGAAGGCCGAACTACTGCCCCCCAGAGCCCGAGCACGCTCCCACCTGCTGCTGCCTGACTGCCTGCTGCCCCTGCACTGCTGGGGGGTGGGGGTGGTGGGAGACATGGGTGGGGGCCTGGTGGAGGCTGCCCCTGGTGGCTGGGGGGTGGGGGTGATAGGGGACATGAGTGGGGGCCTGGTGGGGGCTGCCCCTGCACTGCTGGGGGGTGGGGGTGGTGGGAGACATGGGTGGGGGCCTGGTGGAGGCTGCCCCTGGTGGCTGGGGGGTGGGGGTGATAGGGGACATGAGTGGGGGCCTGGTGGAGGGTGACCCTGCACTGCTGGGGGGTGGGGGTGGTGGGAGACATGAGTTGGGGCCTGGTGGGGGCTGCCCCTGCACTGCTGGGGGGTGGGGGTGGTGGGAGACATGGGTGGGGGCCTGGTGGAGGCTGCCCCTGGTGGCTGGGGGGTGGGGGTGATAGGGGACATGAGTGGGGGCCTGGTGGAGGGTGACCCTGCACTGCTGGGGGGTGGGGGTGGTGGGAGACATGAGTGGGGGCCTGGTGGAGGCTGCCCCTGGTGGCTGGGGGGTGGGGGTGGTGGGTGACATGAGTGGGGACCTGGTGGGGGCTGCCCCTGCACTGCTGGGGTTTGGGGGTGGTGGGAGACATGAGTGGGGGCCTGGTGGAGGGTGCCCCTGGTGGCTGGGGGGTGGGGGTGGTGGGTGACATGAGTGGGGGCCTGGTGGGGGCTGCCCCTGGTGACTGGGGGGGTGGGGGTGATAGGGGACATGAGTGGGGGCCTGGTGGGGGCTGCCCCTGGTGAATGGGGGGGTGGGGGTGATAGTGGACATGAGTGGGGGCCTGGTGGGGGCTGCCCCTGCACTGCTGGGGGGTGGGGGTGGTGGGAGACATGGGTGGGGGCCTGGTGGAGGGTGACCCTGGTGGCTGGGGGGTGGAGGTGGTGGGAGACATGAGTGGGGGCCTGGTGGAGGGTGCCCCTGGTGGCTGGGGGGTGGGGGTGGTGGGTGACATGAGTGGGGGCCTGGTGGAGGGTGACCCTGCACTGCTGGGGTTTGGGGGTGGTGGGAGACATGAGTGGGGGCCTGGTGGGGGCTGCCCCTGGTGACTGGGGGGGTGGGGGTGATAGGGGACATGAGTGGGGGCCTGGTGGGGGCTGCCCCTGCACTGCTGCAGGGTGGGGGTGGTGGGAGACATGGGTGGGGGCCTGGTGGAGGCTGCCCCTGCACTGCTGGGGGGTGGGGGTGGTGGGAGACATGAGTGGGGGCCTGGTGGAGGCTGCCCCTGGTGGCTGGGGGGTGGGGGTGGTGGGAGACATGAGTGGGGGCCTGGTGGAGGCTGCCCCTGGTGGCTGGGGGGTGGGGCGTGGTGGGAGACATGGGTGGGGGCCTGGTGGAGGCTGCCCCTGCACTGCTGGGGGGTGGGGGTGGTGGGAGACATGAGTGGGGGCCTGGTGGAGGCTGCCCCTGGTGGCTGGGGGATGGGGGTGGTGGGAGACATGAGTGGGGGCCTGGTGGAGGGTGCCCCTGGTGGCTGGGGGGTGGGGGTGGTGGGTGACATGAGTGGGGGCCTGGTGGAGGGTGACCCTGCACTGCTGGGGTTTGGGGGTGGTGGGAGACATGAGTGGGGGCCTGGTGGGGGCTGCCCCTGGTGACTGGGGGGTGGGGGTGATAGGGGACATGAGTGGGGGCCTGGTGGGGGCTGCCCCTGGTGAATGGGGGGGTGGGGGTGATAGGGGACATGAGTGGGGGCCTGGTGGGGGCTGCCCCTGCACTGCTGGGGGGTGGGGGCGGTGGGAGACATGGGTGGGGGCCTGGTGGAGGGTGACCCTGGTGGCTGGGGGGTGGGGGTGGTGGGAGACATGAGTGGGGGCCTGGTAGAGGGTGCCCCTGGTGGCTGGGGGGTGGGGGTGGTGGGTGACATGAGTGGGGGCCTGGTGGAGGGTGACCCTGCACTGCTGGGGTTTGGGGGTGGTGGGAGACATGAGTGGGGGCCTGGTGTGGGCTGCCCCTGGTGACTGGGGGGGGGTGATAGGGGACATGAGTGGGGGCCTGGTGGGGGCTGCCCCTGCACTGCTGCGGGGTGGGGGTGGTGGGAGACATGGGTGGGGGCCTGGTGGAGGTTGCCCCTGCACTGCTGGGGGGTGGGGGTGGTGGGGGACATGAGTGGGGGCCTGGTGAAGGCTGCCCCTGGTGGCTGGGGGGTGGGGGTGGTGGGAGACATGAGTGGGGGCCTGGTGGAGGCTGCCCCTGGTGGCTGGGGGGTGGGGGTGGTGGGAGACATGGGTGGGGGCCTGGTGGAGGCTGCCCCTGCACTGCTGGGGGGTGGGGTGGTGGGAGACATGAGTGGGGGCCTGGTGGAGGCTGCCCCTGGTGGCTGGGGGGTGGGGGTGGTGGGAGACATGAGTGGGGGCCTGGTGGAGGCTGCCCTGGTGGCTGGGGGGTGGGGGTGGTGGGTGACATGAGTGGGGGCCTGGTGGGGGCTGCCCCTGCACTGCTGGGGTTTGGGGGTGGTGGGAGACATGAGTGGGGGCCTGGTGGAGGGTGCCCCTGGTGGCTGGGGGGTGGGGGTGGTGGGTGACATGAGTGGGGGCCTGGTGGGGGCTGCCCCTGCACTGCTGGGGTTTGGGGGTGGTGGGAGACATGAGTGGGGGCCTGGTGGAGGGTGCCCCTGGTGGCTGGGGGGTGGGGGTGGTGGGTGACATGAGTGGGGGCCTGGTGGGGGCTGCCCTGCACTGCTGGGGTGTGGGGGTGGTGGGTGACATGAGTGGGGGCCTGGTGGAGGGTGACCCTGCACTGCTGGGGTGTGGGGGTGGTGGGAGACATGAGTGGGGGCCTGGTGGAGGGTGACCCTGGTGGCTGGGGGGTGGGGGTGGTGGGAGACATGAGTGGGGGCCTGGTGGAGGGTGCCCCTGGTGGCTGGGGGGTGGGGGTGGTGGGTGACATGAGTGGGGGCCTGGTGGAGGGTGACCCTGCACTGCTGGGGTTTGGGGGTGGTGGGAGACATGAGTGGGGGCCTGGTGGGGGCTGCCCCTGGTGACTGGGGGGGTGGGGGTGATAGGGGACATGAGTGGGGGCCTGGTGGGGCTGCCCCTGGTGAATGGGGGGGTGGGGGTGATAGGGGACATGAGTGGGGGCCTGGTGGGGGCTGCCCCTGCACTGCTGGGGGGTGGGGGTGGTGGGAGACATGGGTGGGGGCCTGGTGGAGGGTGACCCTGGTGGCTGGGGGGTGGGGGTGGTGGGAGACATGAGTGGGGGCCTGGTGGAGGGTGCCCCTGGTGGCTGGGGGGTGGGGGTGGTGGGTGACATGAGTTGGGGCCTGGTGGAGGGTGACCCTGCACTGCTGGGGTTTGGGGGTGGTGGGAGACATGAGTGGGGGCCTGGTGGGGGCTGCCCCTGGTGACTGGGGGGGTGGGGGTGATAGGGGACATGAGTGGGGGCCTGGTGGGGGCTGCCCCTGCACTGCTGCGGGGTGGGGGTGGTGGGAGACATGGGCGGGGGCCTGGTGGAGGCTGCCCCTGCACTACTGGGGTTGGGGGTGGTGGGAGACATGAGTGGGGGGCTGGTGGAGGCTGCCCCTGGTTGCTGGGGGTGGGGGTGGTGGGAGACATGAGTGGGGGCCTGGTGGAGGGTGCCCCTGGTGGCTGGGGGGTGGGGGTGGTGGGTGACATGAGTGGGGGCCTGGTGGAGGCTGCCCCTGGTGGCTGGGGGGTGGGGTGGTGGGAGACATGAGTGGGGGCCTGGTGGAGGGTGACCCTGCACTGCTGGGGTTTGGGGGTGGTGGGAGACATGAGTGGGGGCCTGGTGGGGGCTGCCCCTGGTGACTGGGGGGGTGGGGGTGATAGGGGACATGAGTGGGGGCCTGGTGGGGGCTGCCCCTGCACTGCTGCGGGGTGGGGGTGGTGGGAGACATGGGTGGGGGCCTGGTGGAGGCTGCCCCTGCACTGCTGGGGGTGGGGGTGGTGGGAGACATGAGTGGGGGCCTGGTGGAGGCTGCCCCTGGTGGCTGGGGGGTGGGGGTGGTGGGAGACATGAGTGGGGGCCTGGTGGAGGCTGCCCCTGGTGGCTGGGCGGTGGGGTGGTGGGAGACATGAGTGGGGGCCTGGTGGAGGGTGCCCCTGGTGGCTGGGGGGTGGGGGTGGTGGGTGACATGAGTGGGGGCCTGGTGGAGGGTGACCCTGCACTGCTGGGGTTTGGGGGTGGTGGGAGACATGAGTGGGGGCCTGGTGGAGGGTGCCCCTGGTGGCTGGGGGGTGGGGGTGGTGGGTGACATGAGTGGGGGCCTGGTGGAGGGTGACCCTGCACTGCTGGGGTGTGGGGGTGGTGGGTGACATGAGTGGGGGCCTGGTGGAGGGTGACCCTGCACTGCTGGGGTGTGGGGGTGGTGGGAGACATGAATGGGGGCCTGGTGGAGGGTGACCCTGGTGGCTGGGGGGTGGGGGTGGTGGGAGACATGAGTGGGGGCCTGGTGGAGGCTGCCCCTGGTGGCTGGGGGGTGGGGGTGCAGGGGGACATGAGCAGGTGTGCAGGGTAGTCCCCTGTTTTGTGGGCTGCCTGCAGGGGCCGTGGAGGGTGTACAGGGAACACCTGTGAGGACCCACCCAGCCTAATCGCGTGTGTAACTTCCCACGCACCCCTGTAATACACGTACCCAGCCAAATCGCGTGTGATAATTCCCGCGCACCCCTGTAATACACGTACCCAGCCAAATCGCGTGTGATAATTCCCGCGCACCCCTGTAATACACGTACCTGGCCAAATCGCGTGTGATAATTCCAGCGCACCCCTGTAATACACGTACCCAGCCAAATCGCGTGTAAAACTTCCCGTGTACCCCTGTAATACACCTACCCAGCAAAATCGCGTGTGATAATTCCCGCGTACCCCTGTAATACACGTGCCCTGGCTAATCGCGTGTAAAACTTCACGCGTACCCCTCTAATACACGTACCCTGGCCAATCGCGTGTTAAACTTCCCGCGTACCCCTGTAATACACGTACCCTGGCTAATCGCGTGTAAAACTTCCCGCGTACCCCTGATATGAACGTTACCCGCTTTGCGTTCCTTGTTTGGCAGCCCTGTAAACTGGACCAGGGTTAGCGCAGCCCTTTGCGATGATTTAGCGATTTTGATGGCTTTTCCTTGCGCAAGGGCGTTCTTGGGTGCGTTACTGGCGCTGCTGCAGGGTCGCTGCGATACTCTGCGCCACGGCTGGTTTGGGAGCCTAAAATCCATGAATACGCTGTGCGCGGAAATCGGTTTTAGCGCACGTGCCTGGCACAGACAATCGCACGCGGACACTCTGCGCCAGCCGCTTGCGACACTTTTCTGCGAAATTCTATGAATTACCCTGTGAATGTGCAACCTCATTTGATGGTTTCTTTGGATTGTCATTGTGCAATAACTGCGCATTAACTTGTACTGGTAAAGGTGCTGCAGAGCAACTTGTGATTGCGGTGTTGAATGTGAGATGGATGATACTTCAATTGACCATGTGCTATTCTGGCCTTTCTGGTGCACACAACAAGTGCTGCTGCTGGAGTGGAAAAAATACAAGCATTATTTCTCCCCTTGGTTTTGGCTTGTTTTGACACCGACCTGTGTCATTCCTGGCCCCCCACAAATCCCAACTGCTCCCTTTCAACAAATTCGGCTGAGCCTGTCTCTAGCACAAGCTGCCCTCAGGGATCTAGGGTCCTCCCACTCCTCCTCCATTCCAGGTGTCACCAGATGGCACGTGTGCTGTCCATTCACTTCACGGGGATGGACACTGGCTGGTGTGACACCCTCCTAACAGAATCTCAGCTGTTACCTCCCAGCAAAATCAGGCATGTGTGTGTGCCTCTGCCACAAGCTGTCATGATGGATTACTGATCCTCTTCTCATCCTAGGTGTCCCACAATGGCAGGTCTCTCATTCAGTCATGCCAAGAGTCAGATCTGTTGTGTCACCCACCCAACCACATCTCAGTTGCTCCCTCCTAGCCACACCAGTTGAGCATTTCTCTCCCCCAGTCTGTCCTAAGGGTTTCCCAGCTCCTTGTTCTCCTCCTTCCAGGTGTCACTGGAGGGCACACACATAACTCGTCCACTCGCTTTGTGAGATGGGCGCTTACTGCCGTGTCACCCGCCTCCCTGAATGTCAACTACTCCCTCCCAGCAAAATTAGGTGAGCGTGTCTCTCCAACAAGCTGCCCTCAGGGATTTCCCAATCCTCCTGCTCTTCCTCTCAGATGTTACCCGAGGGGCATTTGTCTCAGTCACTCACATCAAGGTACAGACACTGACTGCTCTGTCACCCACCTCCATGAATCTCTTGTGTTGTCACTTGTGTTGTTTTCCAGGATCAAATCACTGAATGTGTCACACTGCGTTGCACAGGCGAAACCAACACTAAACCTATCTCTGGTTGGGGTCCCAGGTACTCACTACCTCTCTCTGCCTTTCGTTCTATTTTACTGCTCTAAATATACTCCAATGTATTAACACTTCGCCACATGTCCTAAGCTTGCTTTTAGCAAAGACGTCCTGCCTCTCTGTAAACTGCACGAGACTACCAAAGAACTTCAGCCAATTGTCCCCCTCGAGGCCATGTGCTCGAACCTCAGATAAACTTTTTCGAACCCGAATTGGGTGATTTTAGGTTGCAGGCGTATTTATGGGACACTCCAGAAACTAAGGGGAATGGTGAGAAATAGACAAAAGCTTTTTTTTAATTTTTTTCGAACTGAGTTGGAGAGATTCTCCAGACAATTTGTACTAGAACACAGCTCGGGGAAGTTGTGCTCTCAGCACTGACAATAGTTTCAGATGCAGTTTAACATGTTTAGACTTTTCAGAGGTGTTGCAAATATATAGCACACTTCAGGTTAACTGAAGCAACAAAACAAACATTTTTAAAAAAAGAACAAACATGAGAAATAATTAAATGTGACCTAATTGCATGACTAGTGATTAAAAACGAATATATCCACGACTAACATCTACTTTCCTTTCTGCAGCTTAACGTTTACCAGCGTCACGCAACCGAATTTCTAATTTGTCTCTCTCTCTCCCGCCCTGTACCTCCATACATCATGCTCACAGAGCTTAGATGTACGATAAGTACATTCCAAGATCGTTTGGCCGTCCTTCTGTGAGAGGCAAAACAGCCTTTTCACATGCTGTGGCGAATGTAGGTACAGTATGGCCTAATTACTTGCACGCTTGTCAGCGGCCGTCCCCGCGTACGTCAACGTCTCTTTTTTGCACTGTAAATCATTAAGGTAGTGTTTCAGAAACATGGCGCAGGACATCTGCACGCCTCTCTGTGTCAAAGCTCTGCGCGCGAAATGATCCAAAACAATTTGCCTGGTGAACAAAGAAAAGACACGGCATTAAAACCATAAACTCTCGCAAGTCAATCAAAGCCAATACATCACAAAACACATTATTATATTCTCCCAAATGCTGTCTGCATCCAAGAAGCCCGGCATGATTTTCAAACGGACGTTCGCCTATTAACAGCAGTAAATCCCGAAGGGCTGTCAGAGTTTGGACAGAAAACTTGGCTCGCGGAGCCTGCAGTCCTCTGCCGCTCCCAAAACTGTTATTTGCTGGGTCTGTTTCGTGCATTTGCCTTGCTGGAGTAATACGTGTTCCATTTATTAAAATAATGGGATTGCAAAAAAAAGAAGATTATAAAAATGAAGAAAAAGAACAACAAAAACATCCCGTGGAATATTGTCTTCTGTCAACCCCATCAGCAATTCGCATGGATTTTAAAATGGCCTTTTAAGTGTTTTTTTTTAATATTCAAAAGTTGCAGATGATTTTGTACGCAGAAAGGGAAAACAATCACATTTCTCAAATTGACATATCAGGCATGATTCCCAAAGCGTGTTTCAACGGGATTTTCTCATTGAACAACGCTTTTCTGAATCAGCCCCATTGACTTATAACATGTGGTAAGTGATAATACCGATTGCTTACTGGAAATGAAAACGGAAAGTTGTGATTGTGCTAACAGCAGTGAGGCAAGAATTATGCCTTCCCTCTTTTCTTTTCTACAGCAGCAAGAAACCCCAAAAACTATTTTTTTAGACAAATGATAAAATGCGCTAGTGGCGGAGAGTGGGAGTCCTGCAGTCTACTTCTGTATTGGTCTGCTTTCCCTGTCCACCCTTACCTGAAGGAGGAGCTCTACCTATCCACCATAAAGACTTGGAGCTACCGCGGAGCGGACGCGGAGTGGCAGAGAGTGGCAGTCCTGCAGTCATGGCTGGCATGACTGGACTGACGGCCTCCCCACAGACTCCTTTAGAGGAAGAAAATGGGCGCCTAAAAAGTTTGCGCCCTCGTCCACACCTTGACAAACTCCTCCAAGAAGAAGCTCAAAACTCACCAAGTTCCTCAGCCCCCACTACCAAACCCGCAAAAACTGTTGGAAACAAAGTGGGAAAAAAAGTTGTCAAACCACCCACACGGACTTCAAGTAAAAGCCTATGGCCTATATCAAATGGCTCTCAGCCCTCAACTGATCCCCCTTTGAAACCAACTGTGGAGCCTGAGACACCTTTCATTCATTCTCAGCAAACAAACATGGACACTATTTCCAGACCAACAAACACGATCCCACCCACTATGTCTCTCCCCGCTCGCTTACCGGCCTACCCCAAAGGGGGTGCTGTGTCTGCAGTCGAGGAGCAGACCTCTCGCGGGTCTGGGTCCGCTCCCTGGTCCCTGCAGTTAGTAGGGGAGAATCCGCAGATCCCTCTAACCTCATTGGGCCCCTCCGCCTGCCCTGGCGTGGAGACGTCGCTGGGCCCGGCAGAGGAGGCAGCCGGAGACCCGAAACCACGTCAGGCTGCCGCGGAGCCAGTGGCCTGCAACGCACCCGCAGCCCCTCGCACAGTCCTCGCCCTCGTCCATGCGGAGGGTGAGGGCACGGAGCCGCAAGAATTGTGCGAGTAAAGGAGGGACGCGCCCCGGCTCGTGCCCGCTGCTGCCATGAAGCATTGGCTGCACGCCCTCCCCGCGACGTCATCGGAGCAGGAGCTCTCTGACACCTTTGAGGGTCCTGCGCCACGCCTCCCATAGGTGAAACCTACAGAAAACAATAAAACAAGCACAACAAACTTAAAAAAATGTCTGCGCCAAGTACAAACGACGTCTAAAAGGAAAAGAAAAAGACACTTTAAAGACAATACTCTCTCTCAAAATAATGCAAAAGCACAAAAAAATACCACAGACATGAAAGTAAGCATACCCAAAGGCAGAATCACAAATGAGAAAAATACAAGAACAAAACTTTCTCCATTATCGACGTTGACAAAGTTCTTTCAGAAAAATAAGCAAACCGGGGGGAGCTGCACAGGCACATTATGCGAGCTTACGGACGCCAAACTACTGGACACAGGGCATGACCTACAACCACTCATTAAGCACAGGAAAATTTATGAAAACGAAAAGATCACACCAATCCCCTCAAAAATCAAGCTACCCCCCACAGAAAAGAATGCCCCTCTACCTACCAACTTGGAAACCAGTTCTATACCAGATAAAACAGTCAGCACAGTGATTCCCGACAACTTTATCTTCAGCCAAATTCCACTCTCATCTCATACCCCAAACCCTTCACCACCTCCACTGATCACCCCCCCCCAATCCCATTAACAAACAAGCTACAACAAGCTACGAGCCTGAGATCGCTTCAATTGCTGTACAGAACAAGAAACAAACCGCCGTCCCATCCTCTCCTCCAATGTCATCACTACTTTTCCATGCTTCACAGGACATAATAGCTTCATCACTTACCTCACCAACTGAACAGCGAATTCTAAATCAACAGGAGATAGAAGAGCAAAGAGAATCCAACAAAACCGGTCACACAAATCGACCGCCCCAGGAATCTAGAGACAAAAGGAAATCATATCATGAATACGATCCATGCTACGACAGATTGAGCTTCTACATCCCCTCCACTCTTACACATGGGCCAAGCAGAAAATACTCTGCAGCTACTAATGAAACACCTTCAAAGAAACCGGATTTACTTTCATATATGTCAGCACTAACAATTGCCTTAGTTCCCTTAACCAAGCTTTACGAATCATTACACGACACACTAAAGGAGCAAACAGTACTCCAAGCCATGATTCATGTGTAAGAGGATTCAATTCAGCACTACAGCCAAGTCAACACCTAGTCTAGAATACTGAATGAAAACCCTTATTGATATATCTTTATGTCCAGTTCATGCGTTCTGGATGACTACCCCTATATAACACCCCTCTCTCAGAATCCCCCTGACCCCACTGAGCCAAGAAGTAGTTCTGTTTTGCAAATTAAAAGGTTTATTTGAGAAGTAAAGCAATATATATCTATCACACTTTATAATAAATTAATAATTGAATATCACACTTAATCTGATATGATAAAGATTAACAACGGAGAATCTGGCACTAGCACACTTCTTGATAATCACTAAGGAGTTGACATGAAATGGATAAGATAGCAACAATACTTTTATGGTTTCAAATGGATGCAATGTGGAATGAAATGCAGTAAAGAAAATAACTTGATAGGATTTCAGCAAAAACAATGTAATCACTTTCTTGTACAATTCACCCCCCCCTTTTATGCAATGCAAGGAAATGGAAGGAAGGCACACAGTTCTCAGAAATGCAATTAAATGTGATTCAGTTCACCCCAGCAACTTAGACTACAGAAGTTTAAAACACAGGCAAAATGCTTTTATATGTGCTGGCAATGGAGTGAAAATATGTTAAAATGCTTTTAATTCCGTCTAGGAGGTTCAGGGTGAGTGAAATCAAGTTAATATTAGTCCAGGCTCACTGTAGCAAGGATCTATGAGTAATTGGTAGGTTAAACGAATTTTTGGCAAATGAAAGCAAAAACAAACTGCTGTTTTCACACGTGGAGAAATTTGCAAATCGCGGTAAAATGTCAAATCGCGGCTAAATTTGCGAATGCGCCGAGCGCGATTACAGAGGAACTACAAGGACTATCACTATCGTTTTGGGGTCCTAAGAAAGCCTAGGATCTCAGCTTCCAGATGAAAGTTACTAGCACAAACGGTCACGGAGATATGAGCGATTAAATAAAGGTCGTTTTTCAGATTTGAAATTTTAAAGTTCAAAAAGACAAGTGCAGCTTGCAACTAGAAAATGACAAGTGACAGCTTTACAAATGACAGGTGACAGTTAAGAGACAGTTCTACTTAGATTAAAATAGGATTGAATTATATTATTTTAACTAAGAGATTGGTTCTGCACAGTTTTCTAGGTACTCACACTATATTCTTGAATGAAATGGGCCACGCCACGGATCTGGTCAGGTTTTAGACTCGCCTCTGGTCTCTGCACTTCACAGTGATCTGGGTCAGCTCTCTCTGGTTCTGCTAACAGGTCAGCTCTACTCTGCTGGACTGGTCTGGGTCTCTGGTTCTGGATAGATTGAAGTCTCTAGTTTGGCTCTCTGGAGGTTTGATGGAGGCAAGGTATGGATTTTCCCGCAGAGCTTCCAGCTGCAAATGGATTTGAAAGTCCCTATCTGTCCTGTCTCTCTGCTTTTAGGTGTTTTTAAAATGGGTGTGTGTGAGCAGCATCACTAGCCAGCCCCTCTCCACTTATCATTGGCCAAGCTTTCATTTCTCCCCTGATTGGGGAAGCTAAGTTGTGTCAGAGTGATGTCATTTTACAGCCTGCAGAAAGTCCACTCCTCCTGTCAACTTACACACAAATCTAGATTTGAACCAAATACATATTTGCAGAGGTACATATTGTTTTAAAATTACACGCACCCCTCACATATCACAGGAGGTATCCGCTGTTCAAACTCTGCTCTTCCTGGGAGCTTGCATTCAGAAATGGCAATATTTTGCACTTTTTAACTGGTTTGCAATACCGTACATTAACCCAAATTTACACATATGTGCGCAAGGAGTATGGACATTAGTTGATGAAGTGTCAGATTTTTCACATGCACACATTTTGAGTAATATCCTCTTTTCCGCTAAAACCCCCCTGAACATACCACCGGGTCCTAGCACGTCTTAAAACGTGGGCAGAAAAATCACAAGAATTATGGTATCATTTAAATAATTTTCACAAGTCCGTACTATGAGTTATTCATCTTTTTAGAGTTATGTTCTGGCCCCAAAGGGGTGTGGTTTTCCTCCAGCACAAGGTTGAATTTCTGGTTTTTCCAGTTCTGCCAAGCCAGCTTGCTCTCACAGGCAGTGCCCCTCCCCTTTGCTTCCAGGAGAAATCTCCATTTACGACTCCCGCCATAAAACATTTGCCTGAGTCAAGACAGGGCTTTGTTCAATTTCCTGCAGAGCCCAGGTAATTCAATCAGGGAAGTGTCATATCCCTTTTGGTGTGAGCAGCAAAAGGGCAGCTAGGCCTGGGAACACAGCTGTGACTCAAGTTTCACTCCTGATGGGGGTAGTTGCCAGGCAAATTGGAATCTCTTTAAGCCAGTTTTTAGCTACATGTCATTTCTGTTCCCCAGTTTCTGCATTCAAATAAACTAACAATTTCACATATGCAGCTAGAATGCTGATTCTAAGTTTAAAACTATGACATTTAAACAATTGCAACCTATGTGACACTCAAAAGTAGGTCACTCATTTCTCTTAAACATTGAGATTTTTAATGTCTTTCAGTCCAAATTTACTTAAACTGCTGAAATCCACAGCTCAGCCAGTCTTGTTATAAACCTTCAAGTCACTTCAGAATATAACTTTACATTGGATCCACCTCTCAGTAAGTCTTTCTTTGGCCTGTTTTGGGTTCATTTATTCAGTTTTCTACAAAAAAGTAAAATCTGGTGGTTTTAAAACGCCGGCTTTTGGATAGTGGTGAGTACTGGTACTGCACCCCTTTTTGGGATTTAAGAAAATGAATTCTCCACAGTTATGGGTTTGCTTTTGGCAATCAGCATTGCCATTCCCAATGGTTTCAGACTACTGTGTGGGTAGTCCAATGGTGGTTTTAGGCAGTGTCCTTCTGTGCCCATAACATCGGCAAAAATGAGTGGCAGCCTATTCTTCATGCATTTCCCTGTGCATTTTCTGGGAAGCTCTGGCCATCATGATGTTTTCCATGTCAGTACTGCACAGTTTTGAGGTAGGGCTCGGATGCATGGGTAAATACATCCCACAAGCCCCCCTCTTGCGATGGCCATTCGGTTTCACTGATGGGACTCGCAAGACCTGGGATGTTTCCTCATCTTCTTCCAATAGATGGCACAGTTCAGCATCTTTTTCTCCATCCGGTCGGATCGATCGGTTCTCCTCGCCGGTCCTGATGGGAATATTGGGCCGTACCCCGGGCCCGTTGCGTCTCTGCTCCCGGTCTCCGGATCGTCCTCCTTGGCCCGTCTCAAGGTTTTCTTTCTCCTAGGACGACAAAGGAAGAGCGGCAATACCTATTCATAGACGTTTTTCCACCACTGTTGAGATAGTGGGGCAGCATATGCATTTCATCATAACCAAACATTACATTCTTATTTTGAAAAAAAAAAAAAAAACAGTATAACTAACAAACAGTTTCATGCAAATCACAGTATTTTAGAGTCTAGATGTGGTATGTTTTATGATTGGAACTGAATTAGTCTGAGACAGTACCCGCTAGGATTCCAGAGGATTCCTCCAGTTGTTGCAGAGCGTGCCTGGGATGGCAACATTTCAACTGGTTTATGTGGACCCACTTGTCTTCCCCCTCTGCCAAAGGACCTTTGGGGATGTGGATTTTGTAGGCCACAGGGGAGATCTTGTCGATGATCTCAAAGGGTCCCTTCTATGTAGGCAAGAATTTCCGCTGTTTTGCCTGGTTTCTTTGGAAGTTGTATAGATAGACCCGGTCTCCCACCTGATATTCCTTCCTGGAAGTTTTCAGGTCATAATGGGTCTTCATGCAATCAGCCGATCTTTCTAGATTCCGCTGAGCATAAGCAAAAGCATGTTGAAGGTGTTTCCTTAAATTCTCCACATACTCATGAGTTGTGGAGGCATTTATCAGTGTCTGCTCTTGGGTCCTGTAGAGCAAATGCTGCGGAAGCACCATCTTGCGCCCAGTCATCAACTCGAATGGTGACATTTTGGTTGCAGATGAAGGGGTAGATCTGATGGCCATTAGGACCAGAGGTAATCGGATATCCCAACTTGGCCCAGAATCTGCCACAAACTTTTTTAAGATGCTCACAATTGTCCGGTTATATCTCTCTACTGCCCCAGAAGAAGCTGGTCTATAAGCAATATGCAGCTTTCTCTTGACCCCCAGTATCTCCCACATCTTTGTCATTACTTCACTGGTGAAGTGGCTACCTCTGTCTGACTCAATCCTTTGAGGTAGACCAAAACGGGAAAAGATGTGGTTAATCATCAAGGCAGCTGCCGTTTCTGCCTTGCAGTTTGGGGCTGGGAGACATTCCACCCACTTGGTAAACAAGCATGTCACAGTCAACATGTACTTATTCCCCCTAGCAGAGCGAATCACAGGGCCTACAAAGTCGATTTGTAAATCTGACCATGGCAGTGTCATCCCCCTTTTTTGGAGAGGCGCACGGTGCGTGAGGGATGATGGCTGAAATTGTGCACACACAAGACACCCCTTCAAGTATTGGTCGAGGTCCTGCCCCATGTGTGGCCAGTATGCAACCTCTCTTAAGATTTCCAATGTTGTGTGAAACCCCCTATGACCGGCGGTGGCCGCATCATGGGCGTGACTTAACATCAGGCTTCGGAATGAGGTAGGAACCACCCACTGATCGTGGCCAGCTTTGGATTTCCTTACCAGCAAACCGTCTTGGATTCGGAACATTTTTGGACACTTCATCAACACTCTTAGGTCCTCTTTCCCAATGTAATCGGTATCCGTCAGGGGAAAGTTCTCAGGGTCCTCAAGGTGCTGGTAAAATTTACCAATAATTGGATCCCCCTTCTGAGCGGTAATCAAATCAGCATCAGGGGTCTCCTTACTCCATTGGGCAATTGAAAGGTCGTGGTGAGCATTTGTCTGGGACATAGTGATAGCAGTGACCTGGATTTCCCCCAAAAGGGACTCGATCTCAATTAGATTCCTTTGGATGGCCCCGGTTTTGGCCAGCTGATCAGCTAAGTCATTTCCAGTTTTGTCTGGTCCCTCTACTTTGGAATGACCCTTGATCTTTTTCCAATAGATGGTCATCTCATTCGAGGAGACCAGATCATCAATGTTTTGGATCAACTTCCCATGTTTCAAGGGTTTGTTATTAGCACATAACATGCCTCTGGTTTTCCAATTAACCAGGTGCTCCACGAACCCGTTCCGTACATAATCCGAATCTGTGATTATGACCAGTTCGCGGAGTTGATGCTGGACAGCAGTGAGGATGGCCTGATGCACAGCCATCAATTCTGCCACCTGACTACTTCGGGGACCAATTTTGTATCCAGCGGAGGGTTCTGGGGACTCATTCACCCATGCATTCCCTACGCCGGCCACCAGTTCTTTCTCCCCGTTGTTGTCAACATGGTAAGAGCATCCATCCACATACACAGTGGGCATTCCCTCACACTTGTCTTCTTCAAAGACTTTGTGTGGGGAATTAAGGTATGCCTCCGTGTTGTCCTTGACTTTTAGACTTTCGTCCTCGAGACAGTTTTCTCTGGCACAATCATGCAAGTCAGCCAGACCTTGCGCGAGGTGACTCTTCTTGTTTTGGCCATATCTGACCTCCACAGGAAAGCCTTGCATTGACAGAATCCAGGAAGTAATTCTGGAACTACTCACATTTCCGGCCCGGATTCTGTCACTTTGGAGATATTGCAGAGGCTGGTGTGGAGTCTCCACTATGATGTGTTCCCCCTGGATAAACGGGCGGTAATTATTCAATGCCCACACCGTTGCCAGGAGTGCCTTCTCACAATCGTTGAATTTTTCCTCCACAGAGGATAAAGTTTTGCTCGCATAGGAGATTACTTTATTGACCTTGTCATGCTTTTGGTATAATACTGCCGTCAAGCACGTATTAGAGAACCCCGTCTCCAGGAAGAACTCCTTGTTTCTGACAGGGTAAGCTAGGCAAGGCGCTTGTGAGAGGCTTCTCTTGAGTTGTCTTACTGCCTCGGCTTGTTCTGGACCCCATTCCCACTTGACCCCCCCCTTCAGGAGATGAATCAGGGGTCTGGTGATCTCTGCGTAGCCCTCAATGAACTTTCTGCTGTAATTAGTCAGTCCAAGGAGGCTCCTTAGTTCCCGCAGAGTTGTGGGGTCTTTCAGTTTCTGAAGTGCTTCCACTTTCTTTTCCAGGGGACAGAGACCCTGAGGAGTAATCTCATGCCCCAAGAAATTAACACGGGTTCTACACCACTGTGCTTTCTGAAAGGAAAGTTTTGCTCCAGCGGCCCTCAACTGCGTCAGAACATAACGGATCTCCGCTATGTGTTCCTCCACAGATGAACTTTTGATGAGGACATCATCTACATAAGCCAGGTTACCCCTCGCACCCAGGTCGGGCATGGCCTTATGTAGGAAAATATTGAACTCATTACCGGAGTTAAGGTATCCGAAGGGAGTCCGGGTCCATGTATACTGCTGGCCTCCAAAGGTAAAAGCCAGTTTGTATTGGTCCTCCCTGCTGACAGGCACGGTCCAGTATCCATTGGTCAGGTCTATTGCAGTGAATACCTTTGACCCCTGGATCTGGGCCAGCCCTTGGTCAATGTAGGGCAGAGGCCATCGGGAAGTATGGACCCGTTTGTTGAGCTCCCTAAGGTCAGCACAGAGTCTCCACTGGCCGTTCGGCTTCAATATTCCCAGCACCGGGTTATTGAAGGTGCTGTGGACTGGACGGATTATTCCCCTGGACTCAAGGTTCCTAATTATTTCAGTAAGGGACTCCATTGATGCGAGAGGCAAGCGATATTGCTTCACAAACACAGGAGTCATGCCAGGGTCCGTGGGGATTGTTGTTGTGTGGATGTCGGTGCGACCACAGTCATATGAGTCTACCGCAAAGAGATCTTGGAAATCCAAGAAAACTTGTTTCAACTTTTGCTTCTGTTCCAGAGTCACACAGGCATCAGCTAGGTTGACTCTCTCTTCCACCATCTGCCTGAAGCCTGGAAAGACTTCTGGTTTGGCTATCTCCGCGGCCTCCTCCAGCTGGGTGGAGAAGTCCCTGGTCAGAGTGCTGATTTGGACCGGAGGCTTCAGGTGGGAAAGGCAGCCCTCATGGACCTGGAAAATCACCTCATCCCTCCTGAAGTCACAAGTCACATCTTCCTTATCATAAGGGCAGGAAGTGTACACCAGGAAGTTCCCCCCATGCCGGGTAAAAACCCTGTCTGGTGTTGTATTGTCATCCCTGTCACTGTCAAAACAGTCCTTGGGGATTGGTCCTAACAGTTCATTTCCAAGATCAATGTAGAAATGTCGGTCATCAACCGCCATTCCAATAATGGTGCCTGCGGCTAGAGTAATACTCTTTAAGTCGCTGTTATCCACCTCTATTGGAATGGTGTCATGTTCTATGTTGACTAATGGAGTTGGGTTTACCCCCAACCCTTGCTGTTGGAGAGAAGCATTTAGATGTATGTAAGCATCAGGGTTTTTCAAATGTTGTCCCCTTTTAACTTTCACTTCCAGGGAGAATTGTCGGGTCCTTTCTGGGATGGTGACTTCCTCTTTAACCTGAATTTCAACTGCATAAGGTAGCAATTGAGCTGACCTAAATGCTTTTTCTGGATCATCAAAGCCCATGGGATTATCCGCTAATCGGGACCAAGCTTTGAAGTTTATTAGGTCCAAACTAATGGCAAAGCGATTGAGAATGTCACTGCCTAAGTAAAAGGCGGCAGGGACGTCTCGCACGACCCAACAATTGTGGACTATGCTCTTGTTGCCAATGGAGATTTTGAGCATACACCTGCTTGGCAGGAGATGTTTGGAATTAGGTGCTTCCAGGTCGATGTCCCATTTGTCTATCAGTTTGAATGTGGGAACGGCTGGGTCTTTTGGGAGTTGGCGGAACATGGCTTCGCTGATGAAGCTCTTACCATTGTTCATGCACACTCGAGCGAGAACAGAGTCCTTCCCATCATTTAACTGAACAGGGATGAACAACTGCTCTCCAATTTGCTGAATATCAGCCAGGCTCTGAGCTGATTTCACATCTTTCTGGACTATAGGAGTGGGAGTTTCTGATTGTGGATTAGTAAAGAATCTCAGAGTGTTTCCTTCCAGCGTGGAGTACCACTTTAGAATGGAAGGAAGGTTGATTTTCAGAAATAGAGAGGACCCCCCATCACCAGTCTGTTGTCCTACTGCTATTACTGTCACGTCTGGAATTTGGCTATTCTGGAAGTGAAATTCTACTTGGTCAGATTTGTGTTCAACCATGTGGCATGTGCCGTTTAAACTAACATGGTTGACACTCTGTTTTAATTTTATTGGTCGGCTCGTCTGGGTCCAGAGGACCTTGTTTACGCAATCTATTAGGGGTGACAACCTTCTCAGGAGGTCATTCCCTAGTAAACAAGGGGTGCCCTCTGGGGTCACAACTATGACCGGGTGTTTCAACTTATGTCGCCCAATTTTTATGTCCAAATCTACCGTCCCCTCAACGGGAATTTCCTTCCCGTCAAAGTTCTGGAGTTGTCCAGGAAGTGAGGTGAGAGGAATTTGGTAATTCTCTCCCCTTCCTGCATTCAGTTCATCAAAGGCCCTTCTGGAAAGAAGGGTAGCTTGAGATCCCGTGTCCACCAGCGCTGAAATTGTACCCTGCCCCTGTACTTGTACCGGGGCATAGTATCTTCCCTCCTTCTCCTCAAGGGGGCACAGATAATGTACATTTTTGGACAACTGGTGGGCTAATTTTCTGGTTTTGGACATTGCAAGAGAAGAAATTTGGGCAGAATTCTGTGGAGAGCCTTGGGAATCTGAAAGAAAAAATTGGCAACTGGAGATCAGAGCCATTGTGGGTTCCGCTGGCTCTGGTTCTGGGCCGCCCCCCCCTTTTTGGAGGCAGTCACCAGGATGGGTTTGAACCAGGGGATTTTCCTGCTGTTGGTTCTGGGATGAGATGGTGGGCGGCGGTAGCTCAGTCTCCACATCTCCCCAGTCTGGATTTGCATCCCTAGGGACCCATTTTTCTTTGGGAGGAGTTCCCCCCTCTCTGAAGGAGAAGATCCTTTTCCCAGGATCCTCTGAGGATCCCTCTCCCTCAAATTGGAAGATCTGTACCTCCTCTTCAAACTGAGTCTGTTTGGGTCTTTTGTTTCTCCTACCCCCCCTCTGCTCCTTAGGAGGCAGTCTTTCAGGGGCAAGAGATTTTGTTTCCGGTTCCTGGGTTTCCAGGGGCTGTTTACAAGTGAGGAAGGAAGCTTCCTCCAAGGCTTTACACCCCCCTTCCCTTTGTGCCTCCTCCCTGGGAACCGGTGAGTTATCGGGGTGCTGCCCCCGTCATTGTTCTGGGGCACCAGGTCCAGAGTTGGGTGCGTTCTGCGCCGGCATGCCGATCTGAGGGTTCTGCTGAGCCCTCAGTATGTGACACAGATCCTGCGCCATGTTTTGAACCTGGCGCTCTAACTGGGAAACCCGCTCAGGCTGATACGGGGCCCTGTTTTCTCCCCTGGGCTGATCCTGGGAAGGGTAGCTATCCCTTCTTTGGTAGTACCCCTGGTTGGGAAGATTTGGGTACCCCTCCACCCTTGGCCTCCCCTCTCCCGGATTAGGTTGTCTGGGCTCAGGGAATTGGGGAAAGAAGGGTGGAGGATTTTGGGGCTGGAAATTGGGTGGATACCTGGGGAAAAAGTTCTGCCCAGGATTCTGAGAATTTCTGCCCTCCGGTGGGAAGTTAGGAGGAAAGTTCCCTGGGTTAGGTTCTTGGCTGGATCTCCCCCCTTGGGCTGGAGGAGTCCACACATAACCCAGGATGGGTCTGTTTCCCTTGTAACGGGGGCTTACATAATCAGGAGAGCGAGGGACCCCATTTGTGGGGCTGCCTCCCTGGCTCCCTGTCTGTGACTGGCCCGAGGACCTTCTGGGCCTAGCATTATTAGGTGCAGGTAGGTTTTTAGGCCCCCCCATCTCCAAATCCAAAACGGGGGTGACCTTTACCTCTGCCACCTTGGCAGCAGCAGGGGTGCTGTTGGCTTTGGGGTTTTTCTGGGCATTACTTTTGCTATCTACCGGTTTCTGCACCTCATAGATCCGGGTAGCCTGTTCAATGACCCAGTCTAAAGATCTTTTCTCGTGAAAATCCCTCACGAGCTGGGTCATTATGTATTTGGGCAAGGCATGAAAAAATGTATTGATGAATTCTCTACTGTCTGTGCGCACCCTTCTGGTGGTCTGCGCAAAAGTACTTTTCAGTTCTTGCACAAATTCTTGTGGGGCCTGATCCTCCCCACATTGCAAATTGTAGGCTGCCTTGCGAGCCTCTTGAGGATTTCTGTGAACAGAAAAGTGTTTCAAGATGGCCGCCTTATAGGTGGACCATCTTAAATGATTTTGGTCCTCCAGCCCCGCAAAGAAACTGGAGTATTCCGGGGAGAAGGTCCACTTTACATATTGAATACAGCTTTGGCTGTCCTTCAAATGGAAAGTCTCCATCATTTGCTCAAACAACTCTAAGTGCTCCCAAACAGAATACTTAGCGTTCTTATGGTAAGGCGTGATGACGCTCCTGATCGCCTTAATCTGCTTTAAGGGGTCCTTAAGCAAGGCCCTTTTTGCCTTATTGGCCTTTTTGGTTCGGGTAACCCTTGTCCATTCATCCTCTGACTCAGAGGCACTGCTCCCAGAGGTTCCTGTCTGCTCTTCCAGGATTTCCCGGATTCTGCGAGCCTGGGAATGGCTGACAGAATGTGGGGACCTGGTCTCCTGTGTCCTGCGCAGTTCAGAGGAGTCTTCAGATTCCTCCTTGCTGCCAGGATTTGATGGGTACCCCCTCCACTGACCTAACTGGGCAGAGGTTTTCAGGATGCCCTTAAGGGGCCTACTCTCCTGGGGTTCCCCACTGAACTGTACTGTACTTGGGTGCCCATACCCGGATGCCCACCCCTCCATTCCTGAGTGGTACTGGCCTATGAGCCCCATACTTTTAGCTGGATAGTAATCTGCCATCCCTGTGGCCCTGTGCTCATGTGCGCCAGGGGACATGGGGGTGGTAGAGTCCAGGGACTGGGAGAGATGAAGGCCCCTGGTGTTAGGGCTCCTGAGGTTATGGTCAGGAGTCTCTCTTTCCCAGCGGACCTCATCTCTATCCGCCCCTGCTCCCTGTTGCAATGCAAGAGCCTGCATTTGTGCTTTCAGTTCCTCAGTCAAGGCCTTACTAGACTCTATCAGTCTCTCCTGCATCGCTACCTGTTGTTGGAGCCTATCATTGTGTTGACAGAGGGCCTCATTTTCCCTCTGTGCTTCCTGGTTGGTCCTGGAGAACTGGGCCAGTCTTTGCTGCAGGAGGTTTACCTCCTGAGTCCCATCCCTACTGGCCTGCTCCTTTCTTGCCAGAGCATCTTCCACCCTTCTGGTGTGCTCTACCAAGTTCTGGTTTTCTTTTTGGAGGTCACCCAGCCCCTGGAGGGCCAGTTGATTTTCTTCAATTTCCTTTTTTAAGTGGCAGACTTCCTGGCCTAAAGTGTCTCTTTCCTGACTGAGATCCTGCATCTGTGCTGCCAGGTCGTCCCTCTGTCGTTGAAAGGCACCAGCTTTTTGGCGCTCCTCATCAAACTCTGCCTGGGTATCCAGGTCTTTCAGAATCAGTTTATTGCTCTCCTTTTTCTCTCTATCTAGCTGGCTTTGCAGGGTGACTACCTGCTCCGCGCATGCCCTGTTGAAATTGATCTGTTGCTCCAACTTTTTCTGGCTCTGCAGTAAGGAGTCCAAACTGTCTTGGTGCTCCTTCTGGAGGGCCAGAAATCTGGTATCCTGGTCTGTCTTTTCCTGTTGTAGGATGCCCATATCCTCTTTTATTTTAATGATATATTGCCTACTATCATTTTCTGACTCCTGCCTCCTGAGCAGCCTCTGCTCAGAAGAGTCCAGCTCAGATTGGGCCTTCTGTAATGCCAGCAGTTGCCTACTCGCCAGATCTTGGCCTTCAGCACATTTGTCCTGCATGGCTCCCATATGTAAATATAAATATGCCGCTACCCTGGCAATCTTATTGTGTTCATCTTTGGCTTTAGGAGCCATATATAGTTCACTCAGGGCCACATGTAATGGACCCTGATCTCTCCATAGGTCTGACCCTGTTTCAGTGACCTGTCGCGTGATGGCCTGCAACCAGGCATCCTGGCCCTGTTCAGTCCATTCACTTCTCACAAATAGTTTATGTAAGAGGTGCTCTCTGGCTATTTTCATGTCTACTAAGGTCGTCATTCTAGAGATTGGTCTCTGTCCTGACTTACAGAAATTAGTATTTTATTTTTGCAAAACAGACCTTTTTCTTAGAGCGTTCCTATGAGGAGTGCTTTACAGCGTAACACAGCGTGGTGATCCGACCGGATATGTGTATCTGGTCAGCTGGCACGCTGTATTAATCTGCACAAATGGTAGATCTAACCCAAACGTCCGGCACGAGCCCCCAATTTGTAAGAGGATTCAATTCAGCACTACAGCCAAGTCAACGCCTAGTCTAGAATACTGAATGAAAACCCTTATTGATATATCTTTATGTCCAGTTCATGCGTTCTGGATGACTGCCCCTATATAACACCCCTCTCTCAGAATCCCCCTGACCCCACTGAGCCAAGAAGTAGTTCTGTTTTGCAAATTAAAAGGTTTATTTGAGAAGTAAAGCAATATATATCTATCACACTTTATAATAAATTAATAATTGAATATCACACTTAATCTGATATGATAAAGATTAACAACGGAGAATCTGGCACTAGCACACTTCTTGATAATCACTAAGGAGTATGACATGAAATGGATAAGATAGCAACAATACTTTTATGGTTTCAAATGGATGCAATGTGGAATGAAATGCAGTAAAGAAAATAACTTGATAGGATTTCAGCAAAAACAATGTAATCACTTTCTTGTACAATTCACCCCCCCTTTTATGCAATGCAAGGAAATGGAAGGAAGGCACACAGTTCTCAGAAATGCAATTAAATGTGATTCAGTTCACCCCAGCAACTTAGACTACAGAAGTTTAAAACACAGGCAAAATGCTTTTATATGTGCTGGCAATGGAGTTAAAATATGTTAAAATGCTTTTAATTCCCTCTAGGAGGTTCAGGGTGAGTGAAATCAAGTTAATATTAGTCCAGGCTCACTTTAGCAAGGATCTATGAGTAATTGCTAGGTTAAACGAATTTTTGGCAAATGAAAGCAAAAACAAACTGCTGTTTTCACACGTGGAGAAATTTGCAAATCGCGGTAAAATGTCAAATCGCGGCTAAATTTGCGAATGCGCCGAGCGCGATTACAGAGGAACTACAAGGACTATCACTATCGTTTTGGGGTCCTAGGAAAGCCTAGGATCTCAGCTTCCAGATGAAAGTTACTGCAAGTCTCTAGCACAAACGGTCACGGAGATATGAGCGATTAAATAAAGGTCGTTTTTCAGATTTGAAATTTTAAAGTTCAAAAAGACAAGTGCAGCTTGCAACTAGAAAATGACAAGTGACAGCTTTACAAATGACAGGTGGCAGTTAAGAGACAGTTCTACTTAGATTAAAATAGGATTGAATTATATTATTTTAACTAAGAGATTGGTTCTGCACAGTTTTCTAGGTACTCACACTATATTCTTGAATGAAATGGGCCACGCCACGAATCTGGTCAGGTTTTAGACTCGCCTCTGGTCTCTGCACTTCACAGTGATCTGGGTCAGCTCTCTCTGGTTCTGATAACAGGTCAGCTCTACTCTGCTGGTCTGGTCTGGGTCTCTGGTTCTGGATAGATTGAAGTCTCTAGTTTGGCTCTCTGGAGGTTTGATGGAGGCAAGGTATGGATTTTCCCGCAGAGCTTCCAGCTGCAAATGGATTTGAAAGTCCCTATCTGTCCTGTCTCTCTGCTTTTATGTGTTTTTAAAATGGGTGTGTGTGAGCAGCATCACTAGCCAGCCCCTCTCCACTTATCATTGGCCAAGCTTTCATTTCTCCCCTGATTGGGGAAGCTAAGTTGTGTCAGAGTGATGTCATTTTACGGCCTGCAGAAAGTCCACTCCTCCTGTCAACTTACACACAAATCTAGATTTGAACCAAATACATATTTGCAGAGGTACATATTGTTTTAAAATTACACGCACCCCTCACATATCACAGGAGGTATCCGCTGTTCAAACTCTGCTCTTCCTGGGAGCTTGCATTCAGAAATGGCAATATTTTGCACTTTTTAACTGGTTTGCAATACCGTACATTAACCCAAATTTACACATATGTGCGCAAGGAGTATGGACATTAGTTGATGAAGTGTCAGATTTTTCACATGCACACATTTTGAGTAATATCCTCTTTTCCGCTAAAACCCCCCTGAACATACCACCGGGTCCTAGCACGTCTTAAAACGTGGGCAGAAAAATCACAAGAATTATGGTATCATTTAAATAATTTTCACAAGTCCGTACTATGAGTTATTCATCTTTTTAGAGTTATGTTCTGGCCCCAAAGGGGTGTGGTTTTCCTCCAGCACAAGGTTGAATTTCTGGTTTTTCCAGTTCTGCCAAGCCAGCTTGCTCTCACAGGCAGTGCCCCTCCCCTTTGCTTCCAGGAGAAATCTCCATTTACGACTCCCGCCATAAAACATTTGCCTGAGTCAAGACAGGGCTTTGTTAAATTTCCTGCAGAGCCCAGGTAATTCAATCAGGGAAGTGTCATATCCCTTTTGGTGTGAGCAGCAAAAGGGCAGCTAGGCCTGGGAACACAGCTGTGACTCAAGTTTCACTCCTGATGGGGGTAGTTGCCAGGCAAATTGGAATCTCTTTAAGCCAGTTTTTAGCTACATGTCATTTCTGTTCCCCAGTTTCTGCATTCAAATAAACTAACAATTTCACATATGCAGCTAGAATGCTGATTCTAAGTTTAAAACTATGACATTTAAACAATTGCAACCTATGTGACACTCAAAAGTAGGTCACTCATTTCTCTTAAACATTGAGATTTTTAATGTCTTTCAGTCCAAATTTACTTAAACTGCTGAAATCCACAGCTCAGCCAGTCTTGTTATAAACCTTCAAGTCACTTCAGAATATAACTTTACATTGGATCCACCTCTCAGTAAGTCTTTCTTTGGCCTGTTTTGGGTTCATTTATTCAGTTTTCTACAAAAAAGTAAAATCTGGTGGTTTTAAAACGCCGGCTTTTGGATAGTAGTGAGTACTGGTACTGCACCCCTTTTTGGGATTTAAGAAAATGAATTCTCCACAGTTATGGGTTTGCTTTTGGCAATCAGCATTGCCATTCCCAATGGTTTCAGACTACTGTGTGGGTAGTCCAATGGTGGTTTTAGGCAGTGTCCTTCTGTGCCCATAACATCGGCAAAAATGAGTGGCAGCCTATTCTTCATGCATTTCCCTGTGCATTTTCTGGGAAGCTCTGGCCATCATGATGTTTTCCATGTCAGTACTGCACAGTTTTGAGGTAGGGCTCGGATGCATGGGTAAATACATCCCACACATGCGAAACTCATTTTTCTTGAAGGCCATGTTACAGCTCAAAAAGACACAAAACAAATGTCATGCACAAACTTAGCTGACATAAACGAACGCCTCCAGACAATAGAATCGACCTTGAACCTTTTAGAAAAACGATCATCAGCAAATGGATCAGCTATCCAACCTAACACTCCTGCACCACTCATTGATCTCACAGCTGGAAATCCACACAAAAACATTGCAGCTGAAAAAACGATTTTGATCCCCTAAAAAACCCAACAGCTCCTATCCCAACCTACAAATGGATCAAACACCAATATCGTCCTAGTAATCGACGACGTAGAAAACAAAAGTAAAGCAGCAAAAGACCCAATGGAGCAACCCTATTCAATCTTTGACTCAACTAGACCCAAAAACCCAAACAATCCTTCTGCCGCAGATTCTGCTAAGAAAACTCCTCTTCCAAAAAAAAAACCCTCCAACCTGGGTCCTAAACCTGATGTAATACCTATGAGACAACAGACTTCTCAAAATAAATTATCCCAATAGATTGATGACCCAACGAGCCCTTAGCCCTCACTCACAAACCAAGCCACCAGGAGCTCACCGATAACATCTGAGGACTTCCTGTTAAGTTCTGACCTGATGAATCTTACAGAGCACTCGGACACAACACCCGGTATGGGCTCTTCATCTCATCCACAAGAAGACAATACCAGCCCTTCTAAATTGGATTCGCAAATCAAGGATCCAACGACTAACACTAACCCCAAAGAATTAGAATACTCACCGATCTTCTTAACCCTGGAAGAACGTCGACAGAAGATCGAACGCTTGGGAGTTAACAAACAAAAAACAGAATCAAATAAAACCAATATGCGACCCAGATTCATCAGCATGAAGGACGACCAAAAAAAACGAAAATTAAGAACAGAAAGATACAACAGTACCCAACGAGAGCGCTCAGATGAACCTGATCGAGCGATTACTGCAAAATACTCGCCCGAATCATCACGAAGAAATCGTAAACAAAGAAACAGTTCAAGACAAACCACCGCCTATCCTACTCGACACCAATACTCCACAACAAATACACAATACAATTCTACTAAATCTGGAAACCTGACGGAGAAATGGATCCTTAAGATAGAACAAACGAAAGACAACAGAGATGAAGTCACACTAAATAGAAGAGGAGTCTTGACCTTGATGCATCTTATTCTAAAGCTGACTCAAATTATATCAGACGATTTGAGGATTGTTGAACCAAGCCACTACCACGGAAGAGCAATGTGCTACCTTCATTTTACCTCAAGACAGATTAAAAACAAATTGTTAGACCGTGAAAGAGACTTTCGAAGCCTGGGGTACCATCTGTCACAACAGAGAAATACCTCTGAACACTCAAGTTCCAAAAATACTGAACTCACACTGAAAAAGTTGCAAAATAACAGCGAAAACGCTCATCATTCAAGACCTAAACACAATACAAATGTCAGCTCATATGAACGTAGACACTCGTATCGAAATACCTCAGTGACTGCACATCAAGACTCAAATGTGCTACCATCGAGTCAGACCCAAGCTTCACCTCAATCTATTCGAACTTCAGCCAGACCAGACAACGCTATCAAAGAAAACCTGGAAGCAAAAATAGCCTTCCGCAAAGAACAACATGACCAGCACAGGAACCTCACCAAAACCATCCATACAGTACAAGACCTACCTCCAACACCAAAACCAAAAATTCAACTTCATCAGCTTTTGGGCATGGCTCCCTATGGCACTGGCAACACATCGATCGAAGTAGCAACTCATGGACAGGGCCAATATTCGAGACTCGACGAATACACAAAAGAGCGCACCTCGTGATCTTAAACTTGGATCATGGAACACTAGAGGATTTAAACATCTAACCTCACCCAGTGATGTCAATCTGGGATCAGCCGATTTGTGGTGCTTCCAGGAAACTTGGCTGACCAAAACTCCATCACTTGACGGCTTTGACCTCCGTCTGGGTCCGGCATCAAAACGCCCAGTTGGTCGACCATCCTCGGGCCTGCTTACCGCATGCCGTATCAGCAGTGGCTTGGCAATAACAGACATCATCGTCTCAAACTACTCATTACTCGCATTACTGCTAACATGGAAACGCTCCTCTCCTAACGAGGCATTTCAACAGACGATTCCCGTGGCAGTATTAAACGTCTATTGGAGCCCCGCTGCAATTGATCAAAAAAACTTTCTGGCCCTTATTGAAACCACTGTTGATAACCACCCATAATACCTACCACATCATAATATGTGGCGACAAAAACGCCCTCTGCAACCAGAATTCTGCCAAAGACAAAACACTGAGCGAACGACAAGGCGAATCGTGGATCAAATTGATGAACTCAAGACATCTTCACAACCTGGACACAGTATACAAAAGCAATACCCGTCCTCCAACATGGGCGAACAACAAATCGGCGTCAACTATTGATATATAACTTTGTGTCTGAACCTATTCTATCCTTAACAAGCTCCTTTGACGTCCATCAAACTACATCTAGCGATCACAATATCCTGATAACTACATGGAAATCATTGCACACCAACCAGGATAAGATGGAGGTCGGACTGGAACAAAATAACCAAAGAAACAGACTGCGCCTCACAGCGCAAAGTATGAGAACTTACAAATCAGTACACAAATTCAACCAACATACCCAAACTCGAGGGTACAGACTATGCCCCTTTGCTGATCTCATATAAAACGCAGAAAGGCAATCTTAACAAAAATCTTCAAACACCAACTCATTCATATGACAAACTCCTGGTCCTAAAACGCCGCGCCTTCAGGAAAGCAAAAAGATCTGCAGCAACACTCCCCATGACCAAAAGAGCAATAGCTATTAAAGAAATAACGAGAGAATACAAATCTTGGGTGAGAAGACACAGATGGACATTACAACAACAAGATGCCGAAACCATTCTGAAATCCATCTGCTCCAACAACTCGAAAGAATTCTGGTCACTATTGAACAAAACATCTTCAACCACTGGTCCAGAAATTATGAACTCCATCGATGAAGCCACCTGGGCTTCTCACTTTAGATCACTCTTCGAGCTGCAGACACTCCATCAGAATATGTGCTTCTACAATCATCGACGACTGACCCGAAACCCTTGAACCAAGCCGATGCCTGGTCAAAGCTGGACCTAGATGACATCTGCGACATCATCAGAAAACGGAATAAATCTCGAGCCCCTGGCCCCGATGGCATCACCAATTTCGACCTAAAATCACATCCTGTCGAATGGGCTAAATTTATAAGAATTGTGTTCACACGATGCGTGGCTGTACAATCGATTCCCCCAACATGGCTGTCCTCAATAGTGGTCCCGATTTACAAAAAAGGTGACAAACAAGATCCCACAAACTATCGACCTATTGCTTTACTGGACCCTATAGGGAAAGTCTTTGGCTCTCTTCTCTTGAAAAAATTCCAATCTTGGGCCTCACGTGCCCCATGTAATGACAACTTCCAAGCTGGTTTAAAAAAACCACTAGGAACCGCGATCAACTTCTTTCTCTTAGCCATCTTAAAAAACAAAGTAAAAGACGGCCACCCAAATGTGTATACAGCCTTCATAGACTTCTCTAAAGCCTTCGATAGAGTCGACCGCACCAGGCTCTGGCAGAAATTATCTACCTGGTGCTGTCCAAGCAACATCCTAAATCCGATCAAAGCACTTCATACGGATACCAACATTAAAGTGAGACTAAATCAGCAAGGCAGTCTATCTACTCGAATCAACACAAAAAGAGGAGTGAAACAGGGCTGTCCGTTGGCACCGGCCCTCTTCATCGCTTACATGGGAGATTATCAACACTCTGAAGCTCTGATCAGATCCTTTCCACCAAAAATAGCACAAACGAGCATCAGCAGATTGCTATACGCGGACGACCTTATCCTACTAGATTTGACGCCCATAGGCCTTCAACGCCAACTCACCAATCTACAACTATTCTGCAATGAGAACAATCTAGAAATCGACATCGATAAAACTAAAATCATGGTGATGGAGCGCACAGCCAAAACCCAGGACAAGTCAAACTGGTTCCTAGAAAAAACCAAAATTGAAAGAGTAAAGAACTTCAAATATCTGGGCGTAATACTGGATAACTCAGCAAAAGACACGGCTATGCAAGAATCTCTGTTTGACAAAGTTCGAAGCCTAGCAACAAAAGGCAAAGCAATAGATAGAATATTTGGCAAATTTTCCACCATCCCACTACTGAACTTCTAAAAACAAAAGGCGGTTCCCATTGTAACATATGGAGCAGAAGCTATGCCATGCCTACCTAAGACTCTCTGGCCTAAACTAGAAGCTTACTTCTGGAGGACGACTCTCGGCCTACCAGATTCAACTCCAATCACACTGATACGCCGAGAACTCAGTCTGCTTTCCCTGCAAGGCACGGTGGACTGCAACACACTGATGCTCTACAGGAAATGTATTCTACCTAACTGCTCCTTCCTCCACGATCTGGTGCTCAAAGAAATCCTAGGGGGAAGCTGCACAATGCTAAACCAATGGAAAGAAGAAAATCAAGCCCTACTGAAATCCATCGAATGCACAAAAGATGATCTGATCAATAACCCCACAAGAATAACCAAAAAAAAATAAGAGATAGACTGGATCCACACCCTAGATGTAGCGTCCGAATACAAGCTCGTCTCTCACTTGCACCCGTTATGGAAGAAACGAGATGACCTCCAGAACTATATCAAAAAACTTCCAAGCAGAGTGGCACGCAACCTCATAATGAGAGCAAGACTAAACCTTTTAGACACCAATGAAATTCATCATATAAGAAATCAATCTCTGACTAACATCTGCAGATTCTGTGGCAAAGAGAAAGAGACTATTCGCCATCTTTTACTGTTTTGCCCAAGTTTGACGGATACTTGACATCCCTACATGAAATACATCTGCCAACATTCAGCAGTAACTGACGAAGAAACATGGTGGAAAAGGATGATTAGTGGTGATCGCACGTCTTGGCAAGTAGCGACATTCAAGATCCTTCACACCCTAATCGAAAAACTTGCCTTGAAACGAAACGAAAATTAAGACTTTCTTACCTACTGGGACGACCTTCTTCTCCTCAATACCACTCAAAATAGCCAGAAATGTAAGATTTAAACCAAAGAGACTAAACACGACTAAAGAAACAAAGAGCAAGATGTTGTAAAAATCAAATTCTTTGATTAAATATGCAACAATAAAATAAAATAAAAAATAAAAAAATGTGCCAGCACATCTCATCCTTTGCCCCCCAAAAAGGTTCGCTATATCCGCAAAGGGCTTTTGAATGACCTCATCATAGAAGTGCATATTCAAATGTACTCCTTTTGGCCCTTTGTGATGGGCCAAGACCCAGTGCAAACTCATGGGAGTGCAAAGAGTTTCCTTGTCTGAGCTTCTGGCTGCAACCATTGTTCCTTTCACATGAGGGACATTGGGATAACATGGATCAATTGCGGCAATGGCCTTGTGAGTTGGCACTTGCCCCAGTAACATGGTATCACCTGCGCTGATGTCGGAGCATCCTGCTTGATGGCGGGTGATGGAATATTGTTTCATTTTTTCCCTGGTTTTCAGCAACGGGGCATCCCATGAGATTTGAGTGGCAGCAGGTAAATGCTGCATGCAGGCTCTTATGAAGCGTCCAAACATGGAAGGACACTTTTTTGTGCTGTCAGGGGGTGTGCACCTGTAATAGAACAACTGTTGGTTCAAACCTTGGGGCAGAGGATTTCGAGTACATTTTCATGAAATGTTCCAACAGGCCATGAGATTGGGTCCTTTGTCAGACTTCGTGGCCATGCTGACTTCATGAACTGAAAAGATTTTCTTGAGCGCAAGAATGAAAGAGGCTATCAATGTGAGCAGTATCGTTTGTAACTCGAAATGTCTGGAATGTTTATTGTTTTGGTGTAGTGAAGAATTTTGTTCAGGTATTTAATTGATTGTGTTTTATGTACCTGTGTAATGTGTCTCATGAATTATATTTGAAATACACTATGCAGCTGCTACTTTGAGGACCAAGGCTGCTCTTAGCATGCTCACCATACATACAGAGCTCATATGTCTCTAGACCAGCACTAGTTTCGTAGGGACTGGAGTTCAATCAACAACACATGCACCATCATTTTTTTTTATTTTAATACATTCTGCCAAACATATAACAGAACTTCCCAAACTTTTAAGAGATTCGGGTAAACGAGTTCAGGCAGGCAGATTTGCTTCAATATTTATTTATAAGGAAGCCTGCTGGAGCTCTTCAGCTGACGCTGGCAATCTCCCAGAGAGGGAGGACGTGTATCTGTTGATATTTGAAAGCTGGAGCATTTCATTTTCATTTCCAGCTCGGGCTTTTTGGGCATGTGCATTTAATATCTCTATAGCGATAACAATAACAACTTTATTCGGGGATAAGACATCCAAATATAAACAGAGCAATGCAAAACAAGAAATAGAAATATAAAATCACAGTCATTTACAATCTAACACTACACAATACACAATGTGTAAACACACAGCATTTTATTGTACTTTAATACATTACAGTATCTCAGCCTAGGATTGCCTCAAAAAATAAATAAGAAGAAAAATAAATCGAAAAGGATAGACAAAATCTACAATTCAGATTAATGTAAAAGTAATTCCCCAATAACCAAGCTGCAAAAAGAAATGTGGCTAACTCTAATGCTGATTATTTTGTGTTCCATAATTTAAGAAGTCAATTAGGAGGTTTCATTGCCTCGTCTACCTGTCTAATCTCTTGTTTCTTTAAGAGCGGTTTAAGACATTTTGATTGCGATGTAGAACAAATAGGGCAAAAAAACTGGAAGTGAACAATGGTTTTGATAAGATTACAAGAATGTGGCCAGTATATAGAAATTCCACTGGCCCACTTAGGACTGAATTGGGAAGGATATCTAAATTAAAATGTATAAATGTAATTCTATAAACTTGTTTTTGATCCAGGTTAAGTAGGGTTCATTACATACACCAATCATTGTTTAAGCTCAAATAAGTTCTAGTCCTTTCCCCTATTGTATTAGAAGTTAATAAATGTACCAAAGCTCAATCATTAAGGGGCACCGTAGGGTCATTTTTAATTTCGTTTTCAATAATGCTAGAATCACTCCAAAGGTGGCCAAAACCAATGTTTCGATCATTTCTAGTTGCTGCCCTCATGATCATTTGTATTATCACAGAAAATCCCTTTGTGTAATATTTACTCTGTTTTAGAATTTAGATGTGCATTGGGCAGAGAGCAACCTACATACATGTTCATTTATAGGCAGAGACAGAAAGAAGGAAAATTGGGTAGAAAAGGAAGCTTTAGTTGGCTGTTGCTGTTTGAGAGCGGTATCATATTTGAACGAGATGGTGCTGGGGACTGGACAGCTGGACACACTTGGCATGACAGGATGAAGACCTCCACAGAGCAGGCAACTTCGGGAGACCTCTGTAACAGTACTTTTAGAGGATACCCTTCACGTAGGGAATTCACCCCCCCAGTTAAAGTGCCAAACAATATATCATTCATGACTAGATTCAGCCTAGCTCTGTCTATGACTCATATAGAGCCACAAAGATCGAGGTAGAGAAAGAATATATATTTATAAAATAATAGGTTCAATAAATATTTGCACCAAATGACTACACACACCACCTTCTCTGTGGCACAAAAAAAGCTTCAATACAAAAACTCCCTTTTTGGGATTTCACTTTTGGGTCTCATGTATATGGAACACGGGCCAAATAAACAGTTTAATACCCTGTCCCACAAACACCCCTGAATGTCAAAATTAAACCATACCATGGAACATTACAAGGTCATCAGCATTAGCATTCCTTGATAAGGTTTAGATTGAAACCAACTGCAACCTTTTTTCTGTTTTCAAAAGTAATTTGACACATGCACTGCTTTGTATGTTTAATTTCCATGTACACTTGAAAATGCTAGCAGTTTTGAAAGCATAACAGACGTTTTATACTATTTTGGATTGAGAAAACCCTTCTTCCTTCTTCACCCTGAAGGAATGCAAATTTCCCTTCTATCAGGGTCCCTTTCTCACTCTCAGGAGAGAGCATGCATTTTTAAATTACAACCTACAATTTGTTTCATTTAGCAAAGCACTCCCCTACCCAGCACCAAAAACCCAGACATTCAGTTACATTCAGCACCCCTCTGCTCAAAGGCAAGGTCTGAGGAATGGTGACAGTCAGGAATTTTGTTTTAGACAAGGACACACCTCCCCTTTGGGAAATTCTGGTGCTGACAAGGAAAATAGGTGTACCCGATAACATTAACAGACTATATTTGTTATTCAAACTGGGAGTGAGTTTTGTTAATTTTGAATGTTAACCAAATTACCCGTGTTATTTAGCTATGGGGAATCAATTGAATTATACCCTGACCCATTAACCAAAGGGAAGCTATTAAATCAAACAAATCCCCACACTTGGTTCTGTTGGACAAACTAATTACATTGCATTTTTGGGTTTGGTGCTCAGGAAAAACATCAGAGTTTCAGGACCCTCTCTTGGGGAAGCACAGGAATCTGGTCGGGGACTTCAGACATGGATAGCCGTCATCATTCATCCCACTATTTTGCTCTCCTTGCAAAGATCCTAGCCTCTTTAGTCTTTCCCAATTGCTCTCTCCCAGGCAATCTTAAGTCTGCAGTGTTTTTTCAATAGTTTCACCCAGATGATTTTTAGGCAGCTCTCCCTTCTCTGGGTTGTGCATCCACTTTTTAACATCAAATCCACACCTCTAAAATATTAAAATTAGAAGTTGATATCCTATTAGCCCTGAATTTTAATTGTACCCCTACGGTCCTCTCCACCCCCAATGCCCACTCTCTCTTTGTGGATAGGCCCCGGGAGGGATATAGTTGAAATGATGAGAAGGATGAATCCTCCCACTGCAGTTTTCATTTCCCAATTTTCAATTTTTCACCTAAAAAGTCCCTACATGACAACTTCCTTCATTTTACACATTAACCTAACAACATATATATTTTGGGATACTATAATCATGCCACTTGTAGTGAACAAACTCCCATCTTGGCAGGTGATTGCAGGTGCGAAGAGCAATTTATTGCAGTTTATACAAATATTGTAATAGTTATCAACCCTTTTCTAGGCTGATATCTAATTTAATAAGCTACCACCACCCTGGTGTCCGGCTTCGGGACATTTTCTTGGGAGCTATGAACACATTTTAGGTTGTAGCTAGAGTTCCCAAGGTCGACAAACTGGCTTTTGGATAAGGTTTAAAATGATGATTGAGTTCTTTTTTTCTGACTTACAGTTTCTGAGAAAACCAATAAAATATGATACTTAATACAACTCTATGGTAAAATAATAACATGCATATTTCTTTTTTCACATTACATCTCTTCAAACCTTAATAAGTAGTCCGTCCACCGGCTTCCGCTGTTAGTGTTCCTGCCATAAATTCCATTAGCATTCTTGTAAGGACAAAGATCAGGCCATGGCTCTGCTTATCTTGAAGAAAGAGCATAGCAGATGGCCCCACCTCCATGCTCAGGAAAAATTCCCTCCCCCAGGAACAACCCTGTGATAAGTATCTCTGAGCTCACCACAGATCGAATTTAAATACATATTTTCTTTCAAGAGTTCAACCCATCTAATGGCAGTTTTTCTGTTGACCCTGCACACCAATACATTTCTCTGTCATGCATAAATACTGCTCTTCTCTCTGGCCATGACACTTCAAAGCAATTGTCTTTCAGATGGAGAACCTGAGCAGAGCATGTGATGGGGGAAGTTCACTGTTTTTAACTTGCAGGAGAAGTCTTTACACTCGCACAAGCCCTCTGTCCTCTGAATAACAGAAATACTTGCTTTCCATTCTACTACATTTACTCTTCATGTGAGGCGTTATAATATATTGCATCATGCTGTCACTTGTTCATTTTCTCATCATGATATGTTCCTTTTGGCAAGGGAAATTTTAACTCCATGTGTCTCTGTGTTTGCAAATGTTATGCTTTCCGTGTAGAATATTTATTTTTGGCTTTATCAATCGCATGCAAGGCCCAATCAGTAAATGGATTTCTCTTTATTTGAAACAGCATTATGATATGTGGCAGATGCAAATGAGATACTGCCTTTTCAGTTTGGCATTCATCTTGGCATGTTATCAATGTCCTGCAATGTTTAGGCCCAACGTGGCTAAATGCAGTTTCCTTCTTTTTGGGCCAAATATATCCCACCCCTCCATGACACAAAGAAGTTGGGCTTCAGTGGGAGTCACCATGGTTGGACAGTGACCAGTGATCCTCATGGCGAGGACAAAGTAGCATGCTCGTCATTACTTTTTATACAGTCAGGAAGGCTGAAAAGGCACGGATGTTCCACAAGATGAAGATATGAAGAGTTCCAAGCCTGAACTCAGAATTGCAACTAGAGCAGCAAGGTATTCTATGAGAGATCTGGTCAGTCCACCAAGTGGTTCAAGGATACTTGTGAAGGCTCAGCATGCATGCATCGTTGAACAGGGATCTGGACAGGTTATTCCCAACAGTCCAGGGCTCGTAAGCACTAACCAGGGCCTTCTGGAGATCAGGAGAGAGGAGCAGGGCTTCATTAGGTCTTAGCTAGGGACAATACTGGTTGGCTGCAACAATCGTCCTCAGAACATCATTGGGCTGTACCTCTTTGTGGGGTCATGGCTCCAACAATGATCTGCTGAATGGCTGCAGGAGTCCTCCTTTTATCCGGATTTGGACTAGAGTCACACTCAAGTCCTCCAATGGTAAGGTCCTGTACCATTTAACCTGGAGGGGGCTGCCCAATCAAGGACAGCTTCTAGCCACTACATCTGCCCACCAACAGGTACACTTTGGCTTGGATGTGTACTGGATCCAGACAGAGGGCCTCATCACGACTTCGGCGGTAACCCTTAAATCCGGCGGTAGCGCTATTACCGCCGGATTTAAGGGTCCGCCGAATCAGGGCTTCGGCGGATTTCGCCCCAGCTCTGAGCTGGGGGGAAATCCGCTGAAAATTTGCGCTATTACCGCCGGCGGGAAATCTGCCAGCGGTATTAGCGCGAAGATTCCCCATTGAGCCCAATGGGGAATGGGGCATTCCCGAATGGGCTCAGTGGGGAATGGGGACTTACATTACCACCAAACCCATGATCCAGCGCTATTAGTGCCAGGGAGTTTGGTGGTAGGGCTAAAACCGCCCGCGCTAATAGTGTTACCGTTACCGCCCAAGTCGTGATGAGGCCCAGAATGGCCAAAGAACAAGGGGCTATTTTGAAGTATATGGTACCCTAAATGGCAAAATGTGGTAAAATGCAAAAAGGCACAAGTAAAAAGTGAACAGTACAAACATGTCCACTGCCACCAGCCCATCCTGGACACATTGTGTCAGTAACAACAATGTTACAAAAGAAAATGTTATAGGGACATAAAGTGCCCCAACCACACTTCACGTTAAAGTAATGTGTGTGTGGTTTAAAAGTAACAAGAATTCCACAAAGGGAGACAGGGTCTCCCAGTACTGATAGTCCGAGCGACTGATCAGTTCCTCAATAAAAACAGAGCAAAAAGCAAGGAAAGGAAAGAAAAGGGAATTTACTCACGTACCTAAAAGTCAGGTCTGGATGCAGACAATATTTAAAAGTATATTTTGCATGAATACCATCTGATAGTAAACACTGGCCTAAGCACATTCGCATCGCACAATAAATCGCATTGGAATGAACCTGAAATAGGCTGACTATGCCGCCATTTTAAGTTATCTGCCATTTTGATTAACTCGTGCTTTCTGTCCCATGTTAGAAATTGTGTTTTCGGCTCCAGCAGAGCAAAATGAATTTTGTACTGTGTCAACGTAGATAAACATGCTAAAGCTGCTAAGGTGGATTGTTTGTCCTGCAATAAGGAAACCTTGGAGTTAAATAAGTGCCGTGCTAATCAGTAATTTAGATGCCAGCTGTACCAACAGTGTCTTCCCCGTTCAAATAGCGAAACAGAATGATGAATAGCTGAACATGTGCTTTTGCAGAAATCATTGTTTTCGCTCCTTGAAACTAAGCTGCCTTTAAACTTAAGAACAAATGGTAGACAAATATAAGTATATGAAATAAGGACTGTTACCTTTGTGTCCAATGTTTGAAAAACATATGAAGTGTTGAACAGAAGACAACCAGCTATTCAAGAATGTTTTAACATGTTTTAGTTTCGTGGAAAGGCTATGTACCCTACGTTAATGTGTTACACAAAGAGGGGCTGGACGATGTGTCCAGGATTGTGAGAGAAATGTATAAATACTCATGTTTTTTAAATGTCCCGCACTCTCTCATCTCACAGTGTCTGCTTGCACACATTGTGGGGTGTTGGGAGCCAGACAGCTGTTCTGCTAAAATAAAGTGTACTTGTACCTTAGTACTTGTGACTGCCGTATTTCTATTATGTGGTATTAAGCCTCGATATTCTTTTAATCTTTCAGATGGCACCCGAATAGCGACCCTCAGGATTGATGTCACATCAGTAGACGAAGACGAGGCTGCCCGACTGGGATCGGAGAGTGACGGGGCCCCTGCAAAGTAAGATGCGATTCCTCTACAGTACTGCATGCCCGATCCCTGGACGGTGAACAGCGTTTAGTAGGACATCACGACGAAGGTCCCCGTATCGAGGGCTGTTTTGCGAAAAATGCCAGCCACAAGGATTTGTAATCTGATTGGACCCCTTTGAAATTTGAAATCAGGTGAGTCGTGCCCCGATTCTTAAAATTCCTGATATTGGTTGCAGTTTTGTTTTTGCAGATACAAATGATGCCAGGTAAAGACAGTGATTTGGTATGCCTGGGAAATTGTCATCCTGTTTCAGGGCATTATTCCACAGAGAGAGGCAATCTTTGAAACAAGGCCAACCGGCACCACCCGATGGGTCGCCGGCTTATTTTATGTATTGTAAGTATGGCCTAGGATCTATAATATTTAATGAAATTTGCACAGACAGACCAGACATGTTTCCAAATGTCAGGGGCCAGTCTATGGTAGTTTTGAAATTGCCCGCCTAGAGCATTTAGAATCTGTATTGTTGAGAAAAAAAAGGCTAGGCCTGCAGCATTTGATGCAGTGAGAGATTGGAGGAAGGAAGCTATGCAGTAACTCAGAAGTAGAGAAAAGCATGCACGTAGACACATGACGAATGCTGAGAAAGCATTGTTGCATGATCAGCAGGTACAGTCAGAATCCATTAGAAGTATGGATAGGGCTTTTCAACTAGATCTGCAAAAGATATATCCCTCTCAGTATTTTCATACATCAGATGAGTTACTTAATAAATTATTGAATGAACGTAGAACTGTTTCAACTGCACCACCTCCTTATGTGCCTCCTCCAATTGGTGTTCCTCCTCTTCCCATTGTTGTTCCTCTTCCTCCCGTTGTTGTTCCCCCTTCTGCACCTCCACCCTTGCTAACAGTTGCCGTCCCCATAGCTCCGTCTGCACCACCAGTGGTATTGCCTCCGCTATCTAGTGGCTCTTTGCCAGGTGGTTCTGCTCCACCTGTAGTGGTTGAAGTGGCGGGAGCTGATCCAAGAATTGTGGCACAGTACCTAAAGGCAGAAAGAGAGAATTGTATACATGGGCTAAAAAGTACATAGAAGAGGGTGATGAATCGGCTGTTTTACTTGCGATTTCTGACCAAGGTGGTATTCCTGAACAGAATATTTTGATAGAACGGATGGGAACGTATTTAGTTCATATATGGAGTGATTTAACAGACATGAATGTCCCACAGGGGTTTAGAGATTTTAATGTCCTTGCCCGCTCAAGGGACACTGTGGAGAAAGTATATGAGCATATAGAGAAGGTATTTGAGTTTAAAAGGGAGCTAGATCGATTACAAGAAAATGAAATCGATGGTAATGAACGGCAAGCTTCATATGGTCAGAAGCAATTTCTTCCTCCATTGAAACCAATGAGTGAAGAAATGTGCTTTTGCACAAGAGACGCTCTTAGATGGATTTCGGATGTTTCAATTTCTCCCATTGAAGTGCATGACACCTTTAGTAAGTATGCTCCGTCAAAACAAAAGAAAAGTGTTACAGGTGATGGTAGAGTATCTACAAGATGAATTTATGAAGAGAAAGGAATGTTGTCCCGCAGATTTGATAATTATTTAAAAAAGAGCATTGTCGCCCGATACTGCTTTGACTACTTTGTCACTTGATTTAGCCTTGTTGCTTAATAGATGTTCAGATTTGCCTACTTTACAATTGCCAATGAGGGAGGTTACTCCGACATTTGTTCCAAAAGTAGAGATTCCAGCTAATGTTGCAGTAGGAACACCTGCCACTACTATTGAATCACATTATGTTTCACAGTTTGTCCATGTTCCATTTTCTAGACAGGAAGTGAATACCATTAGGCAATCAATAACAGATATTAGGAAGAATCCAACCGGATTTTATAAAGAAATTGAAACTGTTTTGCATTCATCAGTTTTCACGCTGGGTGATATAGATTTGTTGTTTCCTCCCTGCTAATTTGTGGAAACAGGTTAGAACTGCAGACGATCAGGCAGGGATGGGTGATACATGGGATGCCTTAGTGCGAGTTGATGGTGAAAGGAATGCCGGTGAGAAACCGCCACAGGTGATACTGATGTTGCCAGATAGAATAGTGACTAAATTGAAAACTCTGGTTCCTGAAAAAAGAATCATATGGGATAAGCTTACAGCTTGTATGCAATTGAAGTCAGAGGTTGCAACTGAGTATTTTACCAGATTTGAGCAAGTATTTTTGGATTTTAGTGGTCAAGACTTAAGTACAGAGCCATGAAGAGGCTGTTTGTTGATTGGAGTGGATACTGTCTGCTTAACCCAATAAGGGGCATTAGGTGAAATCAAGGTAAAACAGAAACATTTACTCTTATATTTGGAATAAGAATGTGACAATATATACAGCACTGACTAATTAAGGTGTTTCTGTCTATCTCTTGACCCCCCCTTATCCTTCCCTATCCCCAACCTTATTTTTGTCTGGCACTTTGGTTTTTTGACTTATTAATTATGATTTTCTGTCAACAAAACATATATCATTATATCACGGGCATTTCTTTTGTAATTATGTGAATGAACATACCATGTTTTGTTAATGTTGAAATATATTTAAAAGATTTTCAGTTATATACTTAATCAGCCCTGATTTGAAGAAGGTCCTAAAGGGGACCGAAACACGTGTCATCTGAAAGGGCATTTACATATTAAACCATGTTTTGAAAAACTGGGTGAAGTCTCATGCAGGGTTTTCCTTCTTGTTCTAAACGTTTATATGTGGTCTTCTCTTGGCTAAACCACTAACCCAGTGAGACGCGACCTTTGCAAAACCTTTGTGAGCAAACAGAATTTCAACAATACAAGGAAGATGTTGCCATGTTAGACCAGGCCAACATAGCCAAGATCTTGTGAAACTCTGTTTGTGCATGGATTATTGCCTGAAATCCAATCACAGATCATGACGTCGGAGAGTGCATGGCAAGCGAAATCACAATCTGAAGTGTTACACGGGGCTCAGTACTATGAAAATAGGATTAATACAGAGAAGGAGAAGGTGGAAAAGAAGAAGGGAGATCTGAAAACTAGGGTATTATTGCAATAAATAGCTAGAGGAGCCAGAGGTGGGAATCTGCAGTTCACAGGTCCATTTACACCACAGGGTGGTGCACAACTGGGTCGTGTACATATGAACCAGTGTGCATATTGTAGACAGGAGCATCATTGATGAGCACAATGTCCAATCATTCAGCAGAGATCAATCAGAACATATGGTGCAATGGGTAAACGATAGAGGGCTAGGAAAGGAGGCACTAAAGATTTATGTCAGGGTATTTTCAATGGTTTCGTCTAACTAAGTTTGGACAATAGTGGTTTGGGTTTAAAGTGAGGCTTCAGGTGCACTGTGGCTTATGTCACGGGGCCACTCGGGACTGAGGAACAAGAAAAGAAAAAGAGACATGTATTGCTACCTGTCTGTCCACAGTGCACTCCAATGGGAGGGACATCCCCCCAAATCAAATTCAATCGTTATTTAATTAAAGTAAACAGTCTAATTCACAATTTAAAACAAAATAACACACAAAGTGTAATCTCAAATTGGTCAATGAATAAATCAAAAACGAATTCAACAGTCCATTTGTTTAAAAAGGAAAAACAACATTTATTTACTAGTCTTTTTTCGATTTCAAAAAGGGAAAACATATGTCATTAGTATTTCTCAATGTATACGCATAAATACAATCCATTTAGACAAAATAATGTCAAGTAAATTCCTCATTCACATAATTAATGAAGAAAAGACGAAGAACGCTGGCACATACTCCAAGACACTTCTTTCTGAGAGTCTTATGAGCATCAAGTTCGGTATCAAATTCTCCCTACAAAGGAGCAATATTGTGTGGACCAGACACTCCCCGGCCCTTTTTCCAAATGTCCATCAACGCCCAAATCCAGCAATTTGCAGTTTATCAATCCCAAAAGGTACCAATTAAATAGAGTTTCTTAGCCGACGCGTTTCGGACTGTAAATCAGTCCATCTTCAGGGCAGCAGATACCAATGGTTCCAGGACATATGTTCATTCTCAATTGTAAAACCTATGGTGAATGGTAAAATGAAAAATCCCTCCATTAGGGCAAAATCCACATAGCATTTGTATGAAAAAAGGTCAATTTGATAGAGCTTAAGAAACTTATACAAAACAATTCCAAAACTAACCTCGTAAACTCTGAGGCGGGGTCTATGCTCCTAAACTTAGTAACCAACTCAACTGTGGGTGCTGCACTGCCACTGCAGACGATCACAGGATAACCCGAATGGGTAACGCCAATGCCCTCCCAAGGCGGGTCCACTTCAAAGAAAAAAGTTTGTTCTAAGAAAAAAACAAACAACAATGGAATTGTTTGTAACCTCTTCCATTCAGTAAATTTCTACAATATTAAGTGAAAAATAGCCAAGAATTATAAATGTATGCAAAGCCTCCCTAACATACTGGTCCCTAAGACCGTTGAAAAAACCTTAAAACTACAAAATAACCACTAGCCATAAAATTAGCCTAACTGAGTTGGTAAAAACCAACTGTTCTAGGAGTCAAGCATCCCAAATTCAACCTTTCTTACTCAAACAGGTCAATTTACTCAACCTTTGAGTCCATCCTTACCCCTTAGTCCGGTGTATCCGTCGTAATTCATTGAGTCCGGCGAGGGAGTGCATCTCACTTCTCCGGTACTCGAGGAATCTATTTTATACCCCCGTGGAGACTCATGGAGCATGCGTAAGGAGAGCCGAGTCGGCACCTAGTGCCGACTGCTGTTCTTCCTGGCATGCGCATAACAGTACAACCATGTACTGCGGTTCGATCTCAGACCGATCTCATTAAGCATGCGTGGTGACAGCAGTGTGAGCACTCAGTGCCGACTACTGATCTCCCACGCATGCGTGCTACAGTACATCCGTGTCCTGGGGCTTAATGTCTGTTTCTACGTGCCGAGTAGTGACGATACAACCTATCAGGCGCTACTCTTTTGCGCATGTCGCCTCACTGTATTACTCGATCGTCCAGAAATTTTCAATAGTTTTAGTGTAAGCGCAAAGGGGATAGGCATTGGATGCCGCCCCTGCGCTTCGGCGCCCGTAGTTCACCTGGTCAAGCATGATCCTGTAAAACAACCGGAGCATAGCTCTGTTCATATAATGACTGCGGATAGGAGGCCTCGCGCTGCGTATTAATTCAAGAGACTCGAGCTGGAGTTGTCAAAGACACCCGATCCATCAAATGGACCAGTGAGCCAATATACAGGTGACATTTTACGGATAAAAAAATTAATGAAACGTTATCAGCACTATACTTGGGGATAGAAGAGTTGAAGTGTATCCCTGTCCTGCTGTAAGGGGAGCACGCAGAACTAGTCTGCTCCGGTCCCCATGTCTGCCCAACTGCGATACATGTGTCGTGGAACCAATGGTAGATACTTTAATGTTCAAAAGCAACCTCAAAGAATGACATATCTTCCACCATCCTGCCGTCATGTAAACCATAAACGTTCACAATCACTACCATTCTGCCATCATGTTAGCATAGATGTTCACATTCTGTTTCATGGTTACTTAGAGCTGGGTACCACTAAGTCTTAATACCGGGGCCTCAGGTTCAAGCCCCAATCCCCATATTTGCCAAGGTAATCATCAGAAGTACTTATCAAAACATTTCATACATAGCACATTAGGTCAAAATCCACATTCATTCCTCTAGGGCTAAGGCAGTCAAGTTCCTCAATCCACCACATTTCTCTTTGTTGAAGTGTTCTTATCAGAAGTACTTATCAAAACATTTCATACGTAGCACATTAGGTCAAAATCCACATTCATTCCTCTAGGGCTAAGGCAGTCAAGTTCCTCAATCCACCACATTTCTCTTTGTTGAAGTGTTCTTGTCGTGTCACCTCCTCTGGGTTTAGGCTTAACCTGTTCCAGTATTACAAATTTAATTTGTGCTATTGAATGTCTGGCCTCTAAAAAATGCAGGGCTACATGAGATTTCAGATTCTTAATTCTAATGTTTGATTTATGCTCTGACCATCTCACTTTTGCTTTTCTAGTGGTCATGCCTACATAAAACAAGCCACATGGACATTTCAAGCCATAAATCACGTTTGCCGAGTCACATGTGCATGAGTGTTTCAATATGATGTTTTTTCCTGTGTGTGGATGTCTGATGTTATTCCCTTTTAACACATTGCTGCAGTGTTGACAATTTAAGCATGGGACTGTGCCCTTGTAAGTAGTTGCTGTGGTTCTTGTTGTGCTGATGTCTGCTCTCACCAGACTGCCCCGTAGCGATCTATTGTTCCTGTACGCAAATGTCGGAGTATCTGTAAACAGCTGTTGGAGTTTCGGGTCCATACTCAACATGTGCCAATGTTTGTGAATGATTCTTTTGATCCTGTTGCTCTGTGTTGAGTATGTTGTTACATACACTAATTTCTCTTGATCCTTAGGGGGTTTGGGTGTCAACAAGGTATTCCTCTCAATTCGACTTACTTTCTCCTTTACTTCAGTGATCAGAGTTCTATTATATCCCCTTTCAATAAATTTGTTTTCCATGGTCAATGATTGTCTTGTATATTCACTGGTCTCTGAGATGTTCCTTTTGTATCTTAAGAATTGGCTCAATGGAACACTGTCCAGTGTTCTCTTGGGATGAAAACTAGTTGCCAAAAGCAAACTGTTTCTATCAGTTTTTTTTTAAAAGATACGTGTTTCTAGTTGTCCATTCTTCACATAGATTTCGACATCTAAGAAATGAATTTTAAATTGACTGGTAGATGTGGTACATTTAATCCGTGGATTCATATTGTTCATCATGTCAAAAAATTGCTGAAGTTCCTCATCAGAGCCAGTCCAAATACCAAAGATATCATCAATGTACCTTGTGTATATTGCCAGATGTCGTGACCATGTTGGGGAAGTTAATACATGTTCATGTTCTAAAAAGTACATGAAAATATTGGCATAGCAGGGGGCCATTGCCGCACCCATGCTAGTTCCTGAGATTTGAAGGAAGTAACGTTCCCCAAACTTAAAGAAGTTATTCATCAGTACGATTTTCAGAAGGGTCAAGACGAACACCCGATCTGCTTTACAATCCCTTGTTCTCAGTAACATCCATTCCACTGCTTCCAAACCTGTTTCATGAGTGAAGAAACACGCAGAGGAAAAAGACCGAGAAAAAAACTTAGTGATCAACATATCATCTTACACTTTGACCAATCATGAACTGAAGTTGCTACAGAAGGGACTGTCCTTTGTGCCTCAGAGCAACAGTACACGTTTGAAATAAAAAATTGATTTCTTTAGGTTTCTAAGAAAAATGAAACTAAAGATATTTTTTGATGATCTCATGGAAGATCAGGAACAAGACGTGGCTGGTATAGATTTGGAACTCAGTCCTAAGAGTCAATTCAATCCACCGATTCAGAACCATGTTTTATCAACATTTGAAAAATCGATTCTTAAGGATCTCTCGAAACTCCAGTTCAAAAGTGCCGGATATGGCAATTTCAACAAGGGTGAAAGACAAACCTTGAAAAAACTCTTGGACTACCAGGAAATAATTTTTAAAACCAGCAGACAAAGGGGGAGCACTGGTGTTAATGGATAAAAGTGATTATCTGGAGGAGATTGAAAGACAATTAGTTAATACGGAAACATATCAAGAAATATTCTTTAATCCCACGAACCAGATTATGTCTTTAATTGAGGAAACCCTGGAGGAAGCTGAACATATGGGTAAAATCTCAGAGAAAACTCATAGATTCTTGAATAATAAATATCCGATTACACCGGTTCTTTACATATTGAATTTGATACCGAACTTCATGCTCATAAGACTCTCAGAAAGAAGTGTCTTGGAGTATGTGCCAGCGTTCTTCGCCTTTTCTTCATTAATTATGTGAATGAGGAATTTACTTGACATTATTTTGTCTAAATGGATTGTATTTATGCGTATACATTGAGAAATACTAATGACATATGTTTTCCCTTTTTGAAATCGAAAAAAGACTAGTAAAAATTTTGTTTTTCCTTTTTAAACAAATGGACTGTGGAATTCGTTTTTGATTTATTCATTGACCAATTTGAGATTACACTTTGTGTGTTATTTTGTTTTAAATTGTGAATTAGACTGTTTACTTTAATTAAATAACGATTGAATTTGATTTGGGGGGATGTCCCTCCCATTGGAGTGCACTGTGGACAGACAGGTAGCAATACATGTCTCTTTTTCTTTTGCAATGGGTAAACGATCCAGAGGCCATCCTGGAATAGGGGGTCCTGGTGAAGTCAGTTTGCACAGAATCAACAGACACCATCACAAGATAATCAGCAACAGAATGTTACTAGTGGGAATATTTTTGATAATCCTTCGAATGCCTTTTTTACTGAGGATTTTGGATTTGACGATATACTGTTCCATTAGGATAGCCCGAAGCAGGGTCTGGAACCGATACCTATTCTGTCAATCAGAAAGGGCCATACGTTGAAATGAAGGTGGGGAATAGGGAGCATCTCTTTTTGATTGATACAGGAGCACAGAAGTGTTCTATTGATCATTCACAGGTTCCAGATATTGCACTGTCAGGGCAGAGTAACATTTCTCTAGGGTTCTCTGGTATGCCAGTGGTTAGTCCAGTCTCTCTGCCGGTACCAATTTCACTGGGACCATTTGCTGATTCTTGTCCATTTCTATTGACGAAAAATGTTGGCAAAAATTTGTTGGGATTGAATTCATTAAAGGAATTGAATGCTGTGATTTACTGTTCTCCAGATGGAGTTTACTTAACGATTTCGCCCCAACAAAGTTCTGTTCCACAATTTTTGTCTATGCCTTTACCAATTGAATTGAATAAGATTCCGACATGTTTATGGGCAGTTAATGATGATGACGTTGGAATTTTACAAATTTAACCCGTTAAAATTGTGTTGAAACCAGGTGTTACATTTCTGTGTATTCTGCAGTATAAGATTTCAGTTGAAGTTGAACAGGCTTTGAAGAGTATTATTTCTGATTTCGTACACCGATGTGTAATTGAGGAAATTGCACGAAGTGTGTGTAATAGTCCGATTTTACCAGTTTACAAGAAAGGGGATAATGCGATTCCTTTTCGATTTATTATTGATTTGCGCGCAATTAATAAGATTGTTTCTCCACAGTTTCCGATTGCGCCTGATGTTACCACAATTCTGACTATGATTCCAGCCACGGCTACACATTTTTGTGTTGTGGATTTGAAAAATTATTTCTTTAGTATCCCTGTGCATGTTGGTAGCAGATATTTGTTCGCATTCACCCTATGGGGACGCTCATCCACATTCACTTGTGTGCCGCAAGGGTACACTGAGAGTCAAAGCATCTATAGTAGAGCGTTGCAAGAACGGCTTGATATGCTTGAGTTACCTTCCACTTGCAAAATGTTGCAATATGTTGATGATCTACTTCTAGCTGCCGATTCTGAAGTTGCTTGCAAAGAGGGCACAGTGTTGCTGCTTGTTCATTTAGCAGAGCATGGGCATAAGGCTTTGTTGAAGAAGTTTCAGCATTGTCGACAGGAGGTTGCCTATTTGGACTTTCTCCTGTGGAAGGAGGGTAAAAGACTGACACCTGAATGGATTCAAAGCATCTATGATATGTCTGTTCCAAATACACAGCAAGAGGTCAGAGCTTTAATAGGTATGGCCTCATATTGTAGACAGTGGATCCAGAATGTTTCTTTGTTGATAAAACCTATGTTGAGACTGACAACAAAGGGCATTTCTTTTCCTTTACAGTGGAACATGGTTTGCCAGAACGCTTTTGATTTGCTTAAGGCTGTGCTGTGTTCAGCACCAGTTTTGGGCACACCAAATTACGAAAAAGGCTTTGTTTTGTATGTGAATAAACGTGATGGATGTGCTTTGGCTGTTTTCACACAGGAACATGTTGGCAAGAATAGGCGGTGCGGCTATTTTTCTTCCAAGTTAGACCCTGTTGCATGCGCTTTGCCAAGATGTTTGAGAGCTTATAGCGGCTGCTGCTGCATCCGTAAAACAAAGTGAGGGTATGGTTTTAGGTCATTCTTTAACCGTGATGGTACCCCACTCCGTAGACGTTCTATTAAACTGAACGCAGACGCAACATCTCACATCAACCCGATTCACAAGATACAAGCTGATTCTATTTGCTCCCCATATCCAAATTAAGAGATGTTGTTCATTGCTGTCACGACTCGCTCCCTTCGCTTCCGTTCCCACCACTTGGGGGCATGATTTTGGGTTTATTCCCTACTGGATTTTTCCTCTGAACCTTATGCTACAGTGCTGTGATGAATTGGGAGCGCTAAAACCTTATTTTCCAAGTTACTTCCCTTCCGGATCCATTCCAGGTTTTGCAGGTTTTTGGCAGCCAGCATGCTACTTTGATCAAATGACTATGCTTCCCAGAATGCCTGGCTCACTGCTTCACCTCCTCCCTTGCAGGACAAGGTTGGGTGGAGGATAGGCAACACCTGTGGCTGCAGGTGCAGCAGGCGGCACACCTGATGGGTGTGCTCGTTAAGCAGCTTTAAAAGCCTCAGTTTACTTCTGTCCAGCGCTGGTCATCGTTGCAGTGTTCCTGTTGTGACTAGTCCCTTGTTCCTTGTTAGTAGCTTTTGTGCCTAGTTCCTAGTTCCTGTTTCTTGTTCCTCCGCCCTGGATTTCGGATTCATGTGCTAAATTGATTTCTGCTCCCTAGATTCCCTTTCTGTCTTCCTCTGTTTGCAGGCAGCATTTCTCAGTGCTTTCCCCTTTTAGAAGCAGCCCAGTTTGTCTGTGTTCTATATTTCTTTGACTTTGTCCTTTGCTGCTGTAAACCTTTATGCCTTAGCCTTCCTCTTAGATTAGCTTTCTGTCTTTTACTTGGAGGAGTGGGGGACGTTTGCCTTGGTAATTTCGTTTTTCCCTGCTCCTGATCCTTACTTTCTATTGGGATCCTTTCCATGTTTTCCATTGCACTTCTGCATTTATTTCCCATTTGATTATTAGGTGTGGTGTGCTGTTGTAGCTAGCTCCTGTGTGAATGCCTATGTGTTCCTCACTATTCTGTAATCACTATTTCAATTTAGGTATTTAGTTATCCTCCCATTGCTGTTATAGCCTTTCTGGGTCCCAGTTTGATCAACAGGGTTCGTGGGCTTGCTGACATTCAAGAGGGTTTTCTCGTCCTCGTGAGTACTGTTTTTTAGTTTCCTTATTTAATACCATCAAGAGTGTTAGTTCACAGATCCTGTCATTGCTTGCCCTCTACGTGGGTTTAGCGCTGTCAGTACCTGTAACAGCAATTGGGGGTAAGGCACTTGCCGACTTTCCTCGCGGTCAGGTGCTTACCCCACATCCCTTTTCATATATTGGTTTTGTTGTCACACTCTATTTGCACTCCTGGGTTTTAGCATACATGAGTCGTGGTTCCTGTGTGCACGTAGTTTAATTCAAGGCTATTCACTGTGTGATTTAGTGCACATTTCCCTTGCCATATTCGCTGCCTTTGTACTCGCCTGACTAATCCTGATAATTGCATCCGGCTGAACTATTGCCTTCTCCACAAGAGAAGCATTGCAGTGATGAAATGTCACATGATTGCCTCTTTATTACAGAACAAGAAACAAAGGTCAGAATTGATTTAATTGATACACCCATAAAGAATCGCAAGGGGAGCTATTCTGTGATGGCTTCCGGATTATACATCCGCCGCTGCTTATGCAATTACCACGTTAAGCACTATTGTGGAGACTAAACGAATTCCGCATAATTCTGCGCAGGCTGCAGAGATTATTGCGCTAACCAAAACTTGTGAAATTTCCAAAGGGATTAGTGTAAATATATATATACAGATAGTCAGTACGCATTTGGGGTGGTTCATAATTTTGGTCGACTATGGGCTGAGAGAGGATTCTTGACCTCAAATGGAACAAAAATTCAACATGGCACTCTGATAGTCTGGTTGCTGTCAGAACTTGCGCTTCCTGTGCAACTAGCAATAATGAAGTGTGCCGCACATCAGAAAGTTACGGACAACGTAGGAAAAGGGAACGCTTTTGCTAAAAGAATAGCCAAACAGACTGCTATTGATTTGCACTGAAAGATGTACGTGTTCGATCCAATAAAATGGGTTACTGATACTTGTATGATGGACAAAGGGATTAGCTGTATAAAAGAAATTCAGGCTGAAACTACTCCAGAAGAAATCAAACAGTGGGCTGAGGTTCCAGTGTGTCTAGATGATAGGGTTGTTGAATGGATAATGAGAAGCAAAGATGGATGCTACCCAATGCATATGTCATTGCTATGGTCACCATATATCATGGCCCAACACACATACGTGCCAAAAAGATTTGCCAAAAGGTAGATCCCATCTGGTATAACACTAATATCCAGAAAACTGCTGAACGTCTGGTCTAGAGTTGCATGATATGCTTGCAACATAACATTGGGAATGTAACACCGACACCAAAGGGCAGTTTTGGTCCCCCCTCCATGCCTTTTGAGGTGATCCATTTTTTTTGTATTTACATGTTTTATTGGTTAAATAAAAATGTAAACCTTTAACATAACTTCCAGCCTCTGGACATAACAGACAACAAATCCCAGGCACCATGTTGGGGGCCACGCTCTGCTTTAAAGTCTAATACCCCAGTCCTTCCATGTAAGTTTTGGAATGAGACTGCCGCAGTTTACTGAATGTTCAGCAGTAAGACTTGGTCTATGAAATTGAGAGCATCCATTGTTCTTCCAATTTTTTCCACTTTTGGCAACCTTTCCCAATATTCCTCCTCTGTGTTCAAATTAATTAAACAGACGTAGTTCCCCAGGCACTTGCTCCTTTGAGCTAAAAGTTTTGGACAAGACAATAGCAAGTCCCTGGTTGTTTCTACTATGTCGGCATTTCCACAATGTCGGCATCCGGCCTCTATATGTGTCATCTGTTTTCTTTGGAGTTGAATTCTTTAGTTGGCAGGATGTTTAACCTACACCGCATCAGCAGATCCCTGAGGCGGGGGGATGGAAAATTCCTCAAATATGGTGGTGGATCATTCACTGCCTTACGCTCCCAAATAATATTGTGACACAATTTGTTCGCTTGTTTTAGTGTACTCGTTTCCTCTGAGTCGTTTTCTCGCAAGATTTTCTTTGCCTTATCAGGGTTTGTTCTTAATGTCTCTCCTTTGATGTTGTAGTGCAACAGGATCTCCTGACATTTCGTTTTTCAGAGTTGGAGATTTTGGTCTCACTTCCCCAACATTGTTTTTGCCTGGATCTCAAATGGAGGAGGTGGCGTGCCCAGAATACATTTCCTATAAAAAGACATGGTTTTCCACAGGGCTGTAGATCTCATAGACTGGAGTCTGAGTTCATGCCTTATTGTTGAAATGGACAAGCAGTTCAGGAGTCTTAGAATTTTCCGCCAGAAAAAGGCTTCGACTATGTCCCAGGTTTCCCATCGCAAATTTAGCAGGCACTCTGCTCCATAAGTCAAAACCGCCACCACTTTCTGCTTGAAAAAGGTCAAAGCTGGCATCATTGAATATGTCCCACATCTTCGATGGAGAGCTTGCCCTTGATTTGTCAGCTTTATTAGTTTTTCTCTGATAAGAGTATATTGGCCTTGTTCGTTTACATTTTTATTTATTCTTGTCCTTAGGTAGATCGTGGAGTCTACAAAGTCCAGTTTTTGGTTATCATTGACCATGCAAATTTCTTTTTTTCCGATTGGTGTCCTTGAGCCAACTTCATTATTAAGATAACTGATTTCTTTATGTTTATCTTCATTTGATTTCTGTCTAAGTAGTTCTTGAACTCTGTGATACGTCGCTGAAGACCTATGGCCGTTTGGTCAATGAAGACCACTTTGTCCGCATATAAGATCCAGGACAACTCATCACCTACAATTGTAGGTGGAAAGGCTCTGATCTTTCTCTGGAACTCGGCCATGTCCGCCAAGTATAGAATGAAGAGGAAGGGTGCCAGATCACAGCCTTGTTTGATTCCTTTAAATGTCGGGAACTTTTCAGTGATGGCACATCCTTACGTAGTTATTATTTGAATTGAAGTGTCTGTATACAATTCTTCAATAGCTTCCATCAGGTCTTCTGGGCAGTTCCAGTTCTTTAATTTTTCCCAGAGAATGTCTCTACTAACTCCGTTGAAAGCTTGCTCTAGGTCGATAAAGCCCAGGTACACATTTGTTTTTGTTTCCAGGGCCCACAGCTTTAATGTATTCAAAATGAATAAGTTCAAGGAGGTACCAACTCCACATACAAAGGCTGTTTGGTGTTTGTCCAAAAGACCCTCCTTTATAGCCCATTTTTTTAAGTCCCTCAAAAGGATGAAGGCAAAACATTTTCCAATTGAGTCCAGGAGAGCTATAGGTCTGTAGTTCCTAGGGTCTCCACGGTCCCCTTTTTTGTATATTGGGACAATCAATGCCTCTTTCCATGACAATGGGATGGTTCACGTCATCTTTATTTGATTGCAAAGCTGCAAGATGAAATTGGCCCAGGCTTCCCCATTTTCGTTGAGCATATGGTTTGATATGCCATCCGGCCCGGCTGCTCTTGAAGAGATTAACTTCTTTATTCTCCCCAAAATGTCATCATAATCACATTCTATGTGCCATGATGTTTTTCTCCTTGGATGTATGTTTGTTTCTACTGCTGACGTCTGCTGGAACAAGGTTGTATAGTGCTTGACCTATAGATCTTTTGGGACTTGGGAAATGGTTAGGGCCGGTTGGAAGTTGTCGGCTTTATTAATGATCTCATAAAGGCTGTGCGCATTTGGCGTTTGAATTGCTGCTAGCATCTTCCTAGCGTCACATTGAGCTCTCCAGGCCTTCGATGAAATCAGCCAGTTTTTATAGGATTGTTTGCATTTCTGCATCAGTTCTTTTTTGTTAGGCACAGAGCTTTGTTTAATGCTTCTAGTTCGGCACGATGGGTCTTTCTCCTGGTCACTAGGTCAACATTGTACGCATGTTTCCTTGTGATGGATCGATTTTTGTTTCCGTCACAGTTTACTACGTACTCCTTTAGTAGCCATTTGTATTCTACTTCTTGTAGATTTCTTTTTACCTGGCTATTGAAACCATCCACTAATTTAGCGAATGCTTGAGGTTTTATTCTGAGCCGGTTTATTCCCCATGTAACTTCCAGTGGGGGGAGGGCACAATTTATTGCGCCGCTAGACTCCCAGTTAAATTCAGTCTCTAATAGGGCATGGTCACTAGCCTTCTGTTTCTTAACTCTGAATGTGTTGATCCACCGTTGGGTGTTTCCAGCTGCGAAACAGTAATCTAGGACTGCGCTGCATGTGTTGTTTGACCATGTAATTGTTCCTTCGAGGTCTCCTTTTGTCTGCCCATTTAAGATTTTCATCTCTCGTATTTCCATTTCTTCTGTCCATCGTTTTTCATTTCCAGTTGCAGGTTTGGTTTTCATTTTCCATCCTTATCAAGCAGCTTTAAATTCAAATCTCCACATATAATGATGAGTTGATTTTTATCTTCTATCATGGATTCATCTATTGCGTCTGTGATGTCTCATAAATATGTTTCATTTTCACAATCAGTTTGGCTCCAATAGGTGTTAATTAACAAGAGTCCGATGTCCTGGGATTTGGTCCTTTTCTTGATCTTTAGAATCTGGACGTACGGGTTTGGGATGTAATGACTCAGTACTTGAAGGTCACTGTCGCCTTTTACTAGCGTCAGCAGTCCAGCACGTGGTCGGCCCAGCTGCCCTTTCTTTGCAGATTCATGTAGACGTCATAGCCCTCACATAGAGGAATTAATCTTTTACAAGATTCCTGTAGGCCGATTATTTTGTATTTCCCCAAAAAAGCGATGTCTCCAGAGTAAAGATGGTTGAAGCCCCTGGTGTCCATGAGGCCAGTAGGGGTTTTCCCCTTACTGCCTCAATATTAGGCTATTGTTTCTTTTTTTATGGTTTTAATTCATGCACTCCTTGTTTCAGTCTTTGATTTCCACTTCCTTGTGTTAGTGCCTTAGAATCCTTTCTTCCTTGTTCCTTTCCAAGGGCCTGATTTTGGAATGCTCTCTTACTGGGTTTTTGTGGGATTTTCTTTGGGATTCTGCATTAAGCACTTCCGATCTTGGTTTATGGCTTTCATGTATTAAGCAACTCCGAATTTCCTTTCTGTGGCTAACTTCAACTGGCTCCACATCTGTTAACCTGAAGCCGGCATCTGCCAGCTTTCCCTTTAATCTTAGCATTATATCTTTTGTTCTTTGTGATCGGAGATGGACTATTATCACATCTGGCCTCTTTTTGTCAGGAAATTTGACTATCAAGATGTCGTCCGATGAGATCTTTCTAAATGATGTACGTTGTGTTAGATAGTCATCAAGTTTTTCCTGTTGAGGATTATCTTCTTAGAGTCTTTTCATACTCTCTCCAATTTGAGTTTGTAAGATCTGTGTGTGCCCTTTTTCTCTCCAGCAGATTCCATCAGATTTTCTTCTGTCCTTTGCTTTTTCTCATTGCTTTGCTGGCTCAGCTTATTTCTCATGATCCTCCCTCGAGCTGATCCCACTGATTGGGGTCTTTTTTCTCGTCTTTCTTCTAAGCATTTCCAAAAGGCCAGTCTTTTTCGTTCTGTTTCTTTTTTCGTTTTCCCACTACAAGATTGATTTCTGAGTTCCTGGTGCCTTGTGTCTTCTGCCTTTTTTTCGCCCCTCTTGGACTGTTTTCATTTTTCATCTCCTTTTCTCTCTTTTTCCATTTCATAATGGTGCAGCTGCTTAGCGATCGCTTGCCAATCTGACTGGCTGGTGTTTTGCCAGTTTTCGTCCTTGTTCTTTTCTTCTATCAGTTCAATTAAATCACTCAAATATCCATCTGACTCCAATTAACTTTCAATTTCAATGTAGACCAGACTCTTGGGGATTTCCTTTTTGTTTGATGAATTGCATATCTTCATTTCCAGCCTTGGCTTCTTTGCTGGGTGGCTTTGCTCTTCCCTTCCAGGTATTTTTATGTTTCTTAAGAAGGCTCTTAAGCCACATTCCTTCCGCTAGTGATTTGATTTTTGGGCTTCTTTTGCAATTTGTCTTGCAAATGTTTTGATGGCGCCTTCAAGACAGTTACTAATGAGTTCTTATTCTCCTTTTGTACTTTGCAAAAAATTGCGTAACTTGACTTATCGTTTTCGCCGTGGCCCACTTCCTGCAAGGCCATTTGAGGGAGGTCAGTGGGTAGAACTTCTTTGCCGTCTTGCTTTACTTTGGTTTTATCAAGACCCCTTCCTAGTATCAAGGGTCCCCCTCTATTTTGTCTCGGATTTTCTTTTCTGGTTGAACCGAGCTTGGGTCATTCCGTTCTTCCTTTTCCCCTCTTTCTCCACTAGGTTCCCCAATCGAAGGACATTTGGGAGTGTTTTGTTGACAGATGATTCGTAGCCACTTGTGCCCTTCTAGTACCGCCTCCATCAGGAGTTGTTTATCATTGGAGTCGCAACGTGCTAAGTCTCTTAGGTGATCTTGCCACTTATTTGATTTATCCGCTTCCTTATCCATTCGCAGCTCTAGTCTTTTCATCGCTCCTTCAATTTCGGTTATCTGTTCCCTTGTTTTAGAGTTTACTGAATGAACGTTTGCAGGGATTCATAGATGTTCTCATAGAGCTTGAGGAATGGAGCCATTGTAATATTTAAGGCCGCCATTGCCACATTCTGAGTGTGCACAAAATCGTCCATACTCCCATTAGTATACAACTCACTTATTTTTTCCAGGGAGTATTCATCAATCCTTGCTTCCAGTTTCTCTCTTTGTCCCTGATTTATCTCCTTGCTTATCTTATTGTTAGATTTGTTCATAGGGGGATGTGTGTCCCTTTCCTTTTGGCCATAACTGCTTTGACTAGCCCCTTCAAAATAGTGCCCCACGTCGAGGTCAGCTATTTCTTCTTTGATGAAGGATAGACTTCTGTTCTGATGTAATTTTACCAGTTAGATTTGATATGTCCTGAAAATGCTTCTCTGCCAAGGCAGAGCTACTTTGTTTTTCTTTTCCTCTGGTCTTTCGCTCCTTTGGGGCCTCGACATTTGGAGAACCCAGCAGGCCCCCTGACTTGTTTTCAGTTCTTGGGGTCCACAGTGTATCCGTTGTCTGGGGATTTCTTGGCATTTTGATTTTGGTTAAGTCCAGAGTCTGAGATGATTTGTCCATGTCTCCCCTGAAGGCCTCACCCTGCCACGTCATTAACTCCAATTCACTAATCTCTCCTGTTCGACTTTCATAAACTTCCTTTTCAGAATGCTGACTCCTCTGATGTTTAAATTCCTTAAAAGTGGAGGTTGGTGAGCTACCAACACCTAGTGTTTTCTGAGGACTTTAAGGGGGGTTTGGTGTATGAGTATCCGCAATGTCATTTGGTTCGACATTAGCTCTGGCTTTTTTTTAATGAACTAATAGTGGTTTTCTCACTTTCAGATGCCATCTCCAGGTTTGGTGTATGAGCCTCTGGTGGGGGGTTTTCTCCCGCATTTGCCATGGCTAGTGAAATTAAAGTGGCCGTAACTTTGTCTATTTTCAGCAGTTCTATTATCGGCCCTAGTGCACCTGGGCTCATCGAGGGAGTGGGAGCAGCATGATCCTTTTTTCCAAGTTCATCATTTTTAAATCGGATAGTCTCTGAGTTCTGTGCTCCCCCCCCTCCAGTTTAGATTGGAGTTTTCCTTGTGTGACAAATCTATTATCTCTGTGAGAGCGACAGAAACAATCTCTTCAGAGGTCTTACTACAATCCTGTTCCGTGTCGTTGGCCAGCGGCTGACATTGCAGGAGGAGACCTTCTTTCTCCCTCGGGAATTTCGAGCACCTTTCTGGTGTTTTGAGTATGTTGCCTGTACCCGGTTCCCTGGGTATTACCTCTGGAGACAGAGGCTGTGTGGGGGGTTGTGCATCATCGCCCACACAGGGGTCTACCATGTCCTGTTTGGATTTTTGGGGTGAGTCCCCCAAATCTGCCCACTCTTTCACTGCCTGCCCCTTCTCGGGAGACCTAGGTGGAGTTGGTGTATTTGTTGGTCCCAGAGGAGGGGATGGAGTTTGACCAGTCTCCATAGTCTCCTGGAGGGGTCTATCTTTTTGTAAATGGAAGTCTTGATTGATTAGGGGTGGCATTAGTTCACTTTTCATGGGCTTAGAAGGTGATGCAGGCGTCAGTAGGGCAGGGTGAGAGGCTAGCCTCTGTCTTACCTGAAGCCGTGTTTTCACCACCGCCTCGGCCCCTGAGTCCAAGGGTTCACTCGTCAGCCGGCCCATTTTCATGCGTCGTGCAGCTCCTCTGAGAGTCAAAACTGTGTGTAGTTTAAGGCGCAGTGTTTATCTTCTGTTTGGTTTGGGTGTCAAAACCAGTGTCCCAGCAAACCAGCAAACAGCCAAACAGCCAGGTAAAGAGTCCACTCGCCCTTAACACGCTCAGGCTTTACGCCGCAAGGGCGGCTGGGGGCTCCTTTTAGCTCACACTTCCTGGAGGGGGTGGGGCTTTGGCTGTGTCGCTCTCCGCTACAAAATAGAGGCTGTCGGCACCAGCAAACGCCAAATAGCCAGGTAGAGAATCCACTCGCCCTAAACACGCTCAGGCTTTACATGCCACTAGAACCCAATTTGAGGAGGGGCGGGCTCTGATTCCTGCAGCACCGAGTGATCCATTTTGATTCTGTTGAGATGGAACCTCGCCAATACTATAAATATGTCCTAGTTGTGATCTGTGCCTTTAGCAAATGGTTTGAGGCTTTCTCACTGAGAGATGCCACAGCAATGTCAACGGCAAAGACCATGCTTAAGGAATATTTCCCTAGGTTTGGCTTGCCGAGAGTAATTTAGTCCGATAATGGGCCACATTTCATCACTACTTTCATCCTGCAAGTATGTGCGGGTTTACAGATTGATAAATGGTTCCACTCGTCAGACATGCTGAGAATGCCGGCCTTGTGAAATGCCATTACGGAATTCTAAAAAACAAAATTGCTAAGGTGTGTGCGCACAGCAATCTGAAATGGCCTGACGCTTTGCCGATAGCCTTGCGATCAATGCGGACGACCACACAATCAAAGACAGGGCTCTCCCCCTATGAGATTGTCATAGAGAGACCAGCCAATGTATGGAATGCACCGAGGCCCAACCAGTTGAAAGAAATTGAGTACCCGCTCTTGTCTGACTATTGTGATCAGTTTACTCAAAACTTGCGTTTTATTCACCAACATGTACGAGCAGCCTTCCCTGTAAAATAGGAGGGTCCAGGTCATCGACTCTGACCTGGTGAGATGGATCCTGGTTTTAAAGTACGAGAGGGGCATCTGCCTTGCACCAAATCAGATCCTTTTGGCTACACAAACTACAGTACGAGTGACCGGAAAGAAACATCCTGCTTTGATCGAAAACCAGGGTGTCATGAAAGTCCTTCCTGAGCCCACGGGGCCTGCGGAGATTGCTGCTTCTTCATTTTCTTCTTCACCGTTGATCGATCTTCTTTCATCTTCTTCAGGAAACAACAACGCTTTGTTCACTGACCATTCCGCACCTGGTGTGTCAAGGTACGATCTGCGAACACGGAACAGGATTTAGATTTAGGGCCTGCTGACATTATATTAATGTAAATAGAATAGGAAAGTACAGATAGGATTCTGTGCCCACTAGAAACCCACAAGAAACCACAGCTGAGCCAGTCCCTCGTCATTCCTCTGCTGCATACAATAAGAGGCAGGAACCAGCAAAGATACCTTCAATCAAGATAGGCCACGTGGTCAAGTGCCACCCACGGATGAACTAAAAAAGCCTTACAGTGAGACTTCTTAACGGACGCTGAGAAACTATGCCTATTTTAGGGCCCACTCACACTAAAAAAGGATCTTGATCGTTTTGCTGATAATGAGTCCTCCCATCGAGGGTCATTCCCCGAGGACCAAATGGATACTGATCACAATAATAGCTTGTATTATAATTGCATTGACACTCTACTTTTGGTATCTGGAAAGTACACATTCGCTTGATGTTTTATTGCCAACTGCAAGTGTCTCCACTGTGTCTCCACCATACGTGCTTTTCGCACACTCTTTATCCTCAAGACCTCCAACATACAGGGGGTAACATAACAACACCCTCTTGATGATCATGAACGCAATCCATGCCATTCTGAATAAGACCAAATGTTGGATATGATCACATCTGCCACAACATGGGGAAAAGGGATTGGGCTGGTATATACATCCTCTCCCTCTAACTCCCTCCTTTCGCTCTGCCCTCATCACCCCTCCCCTCACCTCCTTCCCTTACCCCGCCTTCCCCTTCCTCTCCTACTCAGCCTCTCCTTCCTCCTCATGTCCATTCCCTTCCCTAATCCCGTCCTCCACTCTACCCGTTCTTCACATACCCGCTCTCTCTGCCCTAATCTTCTCTACCCCCCTCTGTTCAACCCTCCAGCCTCATGAACATTGCTCTCTGGAACGCCAGATACCTCTGCAATAAGACTGCAGCAGTCTTAGACAAGTTCTTTCGTCTCAACCTTCATTTCCTATGTCTAACTGAAACTTGTATCCCTCCTCAAAATACCACTGTCCCTGCTTCCCTCTCCACCTCTTCCTCCTCCTTTTCTCATATCTCATGCCCTTCTGGCCGTGGCGGAGGTATTGGCCTCCTCTTCCATCCTAAATATATTCCCTCTTCCTCCCCTCCATCTCTTCCTTCTCTCCCTTCCTTCGAATTTCTTTACAAATCCTTTTCCTCTCCTCACCCCATCTCCTTTCTAATCATTTATTCACCCCCTGGCCCTCTTTCTTCCTTCTATGATGACTTTGATCATCTCCTTTCTCTCATCTCTCCCTCTCCTCTTACTGTACTTGGTGACTTTAATCTTCACCTCCATTCCCCCCTCACTCCTCTCCCCTTTTTTCCATCCTTGACTCCTACCTCCTTTCCCCTCTTCCTTCCTCTCCTACTCACTCCTCTGGCTCCACTCTTGACCTTATCTTCAACTCATCCTACCCCTCTTCCACTGTCTCCACACTTCCAATCCATCTCTCCGATCATGCTTTACTCTCCTTCTCTCTTACTCCCCTTACCAGGCCTTCTTCTCCCAAGCCTTCTCCTTCCATCTTTTCACGACGCGACCTTTGCAACTTTGATCCCTCCCTTTTTCTCGACAATTGCTCTTATTCTCTCCCCTCTCTCCAAGATTTCTCCTCACTATCAGCCAATGATGCACTTTCTACTCTCTCCTCTTCTATCTCCTCCTCTCTTGATCTACTTCACCCCCTTTCCTTCTTCTGTCCAACCCGGAAACCCTCTCAACCTTGGCTCTCTCCTCAACATCTCTCCATGCGGAGTCTTCTCCAACGTCTTGAGAGACTCTGGCTCAAATCTCCTTCGCTTTCCAACCAAACCTCATATATCTCTTACCACTCTCTTTATAACTCTTGCCTCTCCTCAGCAAAACGATCCTACTACTCTAACCTTCTCCAAACCCAAGCCTCCCACCCTCGCTGCATCTTCCAAACCCTCTCTCATCTTCTCTCTCCTCCCACCCCCCATCCCTTAACCTCTTATACCCTTTCTCCCTCCGACTTTGCAAACTTCTTCTCTTCCAAGATCCTTGCCCGTCGGCAAAAAATCAATTGCTCCTCTTACTCCCCACTCCCTCTTCTCCCTTCTGCCCCTCTACCTGCATGACTGACGTCTCCCCTGTCTCCCCTTCTGACGTGTCCATCCTCCTCTCCAAAGCCCACCTCTCATCTGCTCCTACTGACCTTTTCCCTTCCATCCTTATACCTAAGATCTACCCTCTTCTTATTCCCTACTTAATTTCATTCTTCAACACCTGCCTCTCCTCTGCTATCTTCACCTGTGCTTTCAAACATGCCACTATCATTCCTATTCTGAAGAAACCCTCTGCTGACCCCCTGCTCACCTCCAACTTCTGTCCTATCTCACTTCTCCCATTCCTCTCTAAACTTCTCGAGCGCCTCGCCTACTCGCAACTCTCAGCCTTTGTCACTAATCTCTCTCTCCTTCCTCCCTCTCAATCTGGCTTCCATCCTAAACACTCTCCTGAAACTGCCCTCATTTACATCCTAACTCCCCCTTCTCAGCTCAACATCCTAAGCAATCCTCTGTCCTTATTCTTCTAGACCTCGCTACTGCCTTTGACACTGTCGATCACCCCCTTCTTCTCAACACTCTTTCTTCCTTTGGATTTGAAGGCTCTGTTCTTAACTGGCTTTCCTCTTACCTCTCCTCCCACTCTTTTACTGTTTCCTGGGAAGGCCGCTCCTCTCCTACCCACCTTTTGGAATACAGAGTACCCTAAGGTTCGGTTCTTGGCCCTTTCCTTTTCTCATTCTATACCTCCCTCCTTGCCCCAGTTATCCCCTCATTTGGCATTTCCCACCATTTCTAAGCAGATGATACTCAACTCTTCCTCTCCTTCTCTTCCTTCTCTACTAACCTCCACTTTAAACTCTCCTCCTGGCTTCCTGCTATAAAAAAATTGGATGTCTTCTCGCTTCCTTTCCCTCAACACTGATAAAACTGAAGTAGTTTTCTTCCCCTCCAACTCTCTTCCCCCCCTCTCCTCCTCCTTTCATTCACTTTCCCCCTTCTAATCTCCCCATCTCTGACCATGCTCGCAACCTAGGCATTCACTTTGACTCCTCTCTCACCTTTTCCCATCACATCTCTCTCACTTCTCACGCCTGTCGCTTCCACCTCTTTAATATTCACAAAGTCCACCCCTCTCTCACTTTCCATGCTACTAAACTCTTAATCTCCTCCCTTATCTTCTCTCACCTCTTCTATTGCTCCTCCTTACTCTTTGGACTTCCTACTTCTCATCTCGCCCCCATAAATCTATCTACCACCCTGCTGTCCGCACCCTCTGTCTCCTCTCTCCCGTGACTCCATCTCTGCTTCCCTTTCCTCCCTTGGCTGGCTTCCCTTTCACTCCCATCTTACATTTCAAAATCTCTGCCTAGTCTTTAAATCTCTCCAAGGTCTTGCTCCCCCTTATCTCTCCTCCCTCCTCTTGTTCTACACTCCCTCCCGCTCCCTTTGCTCTGCCGACCACTTCCTTCTCACTGTTCCTCCTTTCCCTTGTGCCACATCCCGTTTCCGCTCCTTCCATCTCCTAGCCCCCCTACACTGGAACTCCTGACCTCTCTCACTCCACTCTATTTCCACCTTTTCCTCATTCCGAACTTCCCTCAAATCTCTCCTTCTCCATTCCCCACCATGAAACCCTCCCCCTTCCTGCTCCCCTCCCTCCTTGCCTTATCTACTTGATCATCTCCCCCCCCATTCTCACCCTTAACCCCATCCGTTTCCCTCCTCCCCCTCTTCCCCTCCCCTCCCTCTCAGTTCTACTGTACTATTCTCCTTCTCTCCCCCATTTAATTGCTCTACGTATTGTTTTGTTGATCTGATTCTCAATTGTAAATTGCTTCTACTGTTACTGTTATAATTTTTTTGCTGTATGTATCCTGTTGTTAAAGTGTGCAGCGCTTAGGTGTAAAGCGCTATATAAACAAAAATAAATACAAAACACAAAAACTACTGCATGTTATGATTCACTTAGGGCATTATTCTTTGGGATATTTTGATGGGACTAATCTCACTGAGTTTGAAAAATGAGTTTTAGCACATTTAGGATGTTCTCTGTTTGCAAACAGGAGCAAGCTAAATGGTGCTTCTATTAGGCCTTCTGATAGACTTTTCAGACTTTTCCAGTCAATGATTGCCTTTAAAATGGCTCCCATAGGTAATAGGGATGCCGTGCCTCCTTCCTATACTGGTAACCATAGTCCAAACTCTGTTCCATTTTGCATACAAAGAGAGGGTTCCCAACCAATGGATACATTTGAGGGATGTACAAACGTTGCTGTGCTAACTAGTGAAGATAGACCTCTAAATGTAGGAGATCCTGTTTACTTTGTTTGCGGTAATGAGGCATATCCTTGGTTGCCAAGAGATTGGGAGGGTACTTGTTATTTAGGTGTACTATTACTAGGCGTATATGTTGCCACCACTGCTGAAGTTCGTAGAACTCGATCCAGGCAGGATGAGGATGGCGACACTCCCTCACAGATTCTGGGTGATGCTGCTAAATCCTTTGTGCCGTTTTGGGGACAGATAATAAACTCCCAAGATATTAGAAAATTGGTGAGGGTTTTAGAGAAAACTATCAATGAAACCACTGACATCCTATACAACATGACACTAGAGCAAAAGGCTATTAGATTAGTGGCTCTTCAAAATAGGATGTTGCTAGACATCATTCTAGCTGAGCATGGTGGGGTGTGCAAAATGGTGGGATCTGCGTGTTGTGTTTTTGTACCTTATTTCTCCCACACCATATTTAAGGCAATTAAGAAATTGCACACCTTAAGTACTGAAATACATGTTCAAGAGGGAAACTGGGATATTGGCCCATGGTTCTGGGAATTGTTACAATTGGGGCTGGAAAATCTTTGCAGTTCTAATACTAAATAGTAAACATTGGCCTAAGCACATTCGCATCGATCTGTAAATCACATTGGAATGAACCTGAAATAGGCTGACTGCGCCGCCATTTTGATTAACTCCTGTTAAGGTGGATTGCTAGTGCTAATTTAGATGCCATCTGTACCAACAGTGTCTTCCCCGTTCAAATAGCGAAACAGAATGACGAATAGCTGAACATGTGCTTTTGCAGAAATCTTTGTTTTTGCTCCATGAAACTAAGCTGACTTTAAACTTAAGAACAAATGGTAGACAAATATAAGTAAATGAAATAAGGACTGTTACCTTTGTGTCCAATGTTTGAAAAACATATGAAGTGTTTAACAGAAAACAACCAGCTATTCAAGAATGTTTTAACATGCATTAGTTTTGTGGAAAGGCTATGTACCCTAGGTTAATGTGTTACACAAAGAGGGGCTAGACGATGTGTCCAGGATTGTGGGAGAAATGTATTAATACTCATGTTTTTGAAATGTCCAGCACTCTCTCATCTCACGGTGTCTGCTTGCACACATTGCGGGGTGTTGAAAGCCAGACAGCTGTTCTGCTAAAATAAATCCTTGGCATTGTACTGTTTAACTGCTGTTGCATACAGTGTGTTCCTGTCATTTGTTCTATGATATGGGGAAGTTGTGCACAAGCGGTTGCGAAAACTAGAACTTAAGACACATATGCCCGTAAAGATTACTAATGCCTTGGTAATGCAGGACATTGCTATAAAGGAGTTAATGGCGATCAATGTTTTTGACAATAGCGAGTCAGGATGTTCTGACGGTGATACATGGTTTTCGGATGATGCTAATGTTTGAGTAATGCTCTTGGCTTAGGCCAAAAGGAGGGTTTGTAAAAGTATATTTTGGCTGAATACCGTCTGATAGTAAACATTGGCCTAAGCACATTCGCATCGCATTGTAAATCGCATTGGAATTAACCTGAAATAGGCTGACTGAGCCACCATTTTAAGTTATCCGTCATTTTCATTAACTCCTGCTTTCTGCACCATGTGAGAAATCGTGTTTTCGGCTCCAGCAGAGCAAAATGAACTTTGTACTGTGTCAACGTAGATAAACATGCTGAAGCTTCTAGGGTGGATTGTTTGTCCTGCAGTAAGGAAACCCTGGAGTTAAACAAAAGCCGTGCTAATCAGTAATTTAGATGCCATCTGTACCAACAGTGTCTTCCCCGTTCAAATAGTGAAACAGAATGATGTATAGCTGAACATGTGCTTTTGCAGAAATCTTTGTTTTCGCTCCTTGAAACTAAGCTGACTTTAAACTTAAGAACAAATGGTAGACAAATATAAGTAAATGAAATAAGGACTGTTACCTTTGTGTCCAATGTACCCTAGGTTAATGTGTTACACGAAGAGGGGCTGGACGATGTGTCCAGGATTGTGAGAGACATGTATAAATACTCATGTGTTTGAAATGTCCAGCACTCTCTCATCTCATGGTGTCTGCTTGCACACATTGTGGGGTGTTGAGAGCCAGAGAGCTGTTCTGCTAAAATAATGTGTACTTATACCTTAGTACTCGTGACTGGAGTATTTCTATCATGTGGTATTAAGCCTCGATATTCCTTTAATCTTTCAAGTAGCCAAATGATAGGATCTCCCAATTCAGTCTATGAGAGGATAGCAGCAAACAGACAATCTTTCCTGACAGGACCACTTTAAGGAATTTGTGGTAATATGTAGTTCGACTCACTGGTGCCACTTAACGGATGCCACTGTGGCAGAGTGCACAGTGGCAGAATGTATGGGTGATGTAGGGGCTACGTCATGTGAGTTACTGAGCTATAGTAGTTCTGTGGGCTGGTTTCTTCTTCAACACTCTTAAAGGCTGATATGTTTCATTATTTAGGTTATTACTTACACTGTATATCCATTTCCGCACAATGTCACTCAGAACATTACATTACGTACACACTTTGCAGTGAAATACAGTAGGCAATCAGAAAATAAAACAAATCAAAAATATAGAGATAAATTATCTACTATAGCATTCCAGCTGAAAGTGTATCTTGAGTGTTTGTCTTCCTTTGAAAAGGATCTTGCCTTCCACGTGGACATACACTCAGCCTCATGGTGTTGTCCTTCTGTTCTTGCCGTGCTGTGTGATATGGGGTATGTTGTGTTACTATGCATTTATACTGCGTCCAATCATCCCCATGATAGGTTCAGAGCACTGAATCCTTGTCTGAGGCATAGTGGACCCCTGCATGTTGTCACCACATCATAGTCTGTGGAGAAGAATAGCATGAACAAGGGTGAAGCAAGAGGGTGAACGAGCAGGAAATGAGTTTGCAGATACAGGGAGGAAGTTATTCAGGGCTTAATGCTTATATTAGCATTGATATAGGTTTCTGCATTACAGACAAGGTCAATGTCTGTATTGCCTCCCATGCATGGATCAAGCTTTTCCTAAAAAGTTAATTATCTATGTCTAACAGCTAAGAGATTTTTGCAGATAGAATATCTCACACATCTGGGCTGAATCTCTATAGATGTTGAAAATGTCTACCATATTTGCCAAACTTTAATCTCTCTGGTACAGAGTGCTGCAACAGAGCCAAGTAGCATTGGTGGATCATGGTGCCATCCTCTGCATGATCATTGGAGTCAGCAGGAGCAGGAACATAGTCACCAAGACCTGGTGGCTCCAAATTCTCATCTACTGGAACAGAATAAATGTGTGGTAGTACTGGTTCATCTTTAGCATCATCAGGTTTTCCACATTTTTGGCTGACAGACAGGTCCTTCTGTCTCTGATGTTGGCCCCTACAGCACTGAAAACATGTTCAGAGTTGACACTGTCGGCAAGGTACACCAGGTATTCCATTGCCAGCCTGCTTGGTGCTGGCCACTACTCCATTTAGCTGATGTGCCATTAAAGCAGAGACTTGTCATGATTTTGAACAGCTCATTATTACGAGTTTGGTGGTATCAGGGTGGTAAATTTGCCCAGATACCACCAAACTGTATTACCCTTACAGCCCCGTCGTCCGGCAGTATTACTGCTGGATTACAAGTGGTGGTGGTAGTGCAGTTTGTTGTTCAATGGCGCATTTTCAATGGAATGGGTGGAAATTTGGCGAATTTACCTCCAGCTCATAGCTGGAGTTGAATCCTCGATCTTGCTGCCCCAACTCATAGTTGGGGGGTGCAGTAATGCGGCGGTATACGATAATACTGCCACATTAAACAAGCACCGCCCAATTTGTAATGAGGCCTTATCTGCGAGAAACTACCCATGCATTTACTCAGCTGTCTTTTTTCATACAGACAATTGTTCTGTTGGCTGTGGCTTGAATCCAAACTTGGCTGTCCCTTTCCAAACATTGTTCTCCATATTGGACTCATTTTAGCAAGCTACTGTGGAAGAAAAAGAAAGACTTGAACCTGTGCTGCTATTCTCACTGGAAACCGATGGAGGAGACGCTGGAGAGCCCTTTCATAACCATTGTCCTGGGAGTCTGGTGGCAACTGGGTATGTTGGTGGCTGTTCCTTTGGGATTGCTCCGTTTGGAGGTGCAAGAAAATGGCATTTCTCCAGTTTCTTTTCCTAGGAAGTTGCAAGTGAGCCCTCTCCCTCTCCCTCTCTTGTGCCCAGTGCCTTAAGTGGCACTACAAAATGAGCCGGGGCTCATCAAGGGGGCGTGGCCTAACGGTGGGTGTCGCCTGCTGGCGCATTAGGCCACGCCCCCTCAACGAGCCCCAGCTCAATGGGCCACTGGCACCCCTGCCAGGCAGCCTTTTGTAGAGAATGCTTGCCTGGCAGGGGACGGCACCTCGCCTATTCAGCCTTAATGGTGGCTCTGCCCCTCGCCAGCTGGGAAGGGGCAGCGTCACCATTAAGGCTGAAAGGGTGAGGCCACTGCAAGCAGAGGCCGTTTCCTGAAGACTGACACTCCGGCAAATGCGCGGGAGCTTCAGGATTTAGAAAACAAGGCCTCTGCTTCCAGTGGCCTCACGTTTTCTCCATAATGGTGGCGCCGACCCACAGGTATTTCTTGCTTGAAGAGCTGCCTCGCAGGTGCGGCGACACCATTATGGCATTTTTTTCTGAAGCCTGAAGATTTCGCACACGAGCGAGAGTTTCAGGCTTTAGAAAAAAAGCCTTTTCGTGTAGTAGCCAGGGCTGCCAGGGCGGATTAGTGGGCCCCGGCACGGCCCCACCTCAAAATGAGATTTCAGAGCTTGCTGGGGCCCGGCCCTGGCTGGTCCCGGCCCACTTAAAGCTCTGCCTGTGCAGCAATTAATTTCTTGATCCATGTCTTGTATCTTGGCATAACAGGATGTGAAAAAATCATAAAATAGAAATATGTAGAAAGGTCTACAATTGTGGCACAGATGAACTAGCCAGAGCCAAGAACGTTTACCTAGATATTTGTTTTTAAGCACTGGCTTATACAATTGGTCAAACCCAGAGCTTTAAAATCCTCCTCTTCCATAATTTCCTGGCCAATGATCTTGATCTGGTCTTTGAGCATATGAACTAGAGGGATCAGACCACTGATGCTTGTGCTTTCATTGCTGACAGGTTGTGTAGCATATTCAAATAGCGCTGGATGAGCCATTCCACGAGACCCAGTTGCCATTGCATTGCACACGTTTGTTGAAAGTTTTGTGATGTTTAAATAGGTGTTGAAGAAAATATTGGGTTAAATTCCATTATGTAGAAACATCTTGAATGAGGCCAAGCTGTGAAGGGCCATTTGCAGTTGTCAATCTTGTCAGCAACTTCTGAACTTTTACAGAAATTGCCATATTTTGCGACAAATGGCTGTTGATTTGGCATCCACTGTTTGTTTCAGGTAGTCCTTTACTATGAGGTTTAGGCATTTTACAAAACAGGGTATACAGTAATAGTTCCTATCTGCCATTGCATTATGGCATGCACAGTGTTACTACATCACTGACAGCTAAACTAATAATCAATGCTTTTGGTTTAACTCATCCCAAAATGTTGGCTTTGAATACTGCCGGGATATGTGCTGCTGTGTGGGCTCAAAGTACCAACAGCAGTTCTGTTATAATAAACGTATGCATCAGCAATGCTTACATCTTCCTTTTAACAGGGCCTGCAGGAATCCAGAGGCAGTCACTGGCATCATCGCCTGAAAGTGGAGATGGCAAGGAATGGGTGCTTTTAGCTTTTGCCTCAATTTCAACAAGTAAGTGTACGGTGCTGTTGAAATGGGTTGCGGATGCAATGACCTATTAACTAAACTGGGGCTATCAAATGAGGATTTAACTATTACACCCTGTAAAGTACAAAAGAAATAGTTTGAACAATATTGGATGGAAAATCCTTTAAAATGACTGGGATGTCGGGTATCGGATCATTTTAATTTTTATGTTTGAGGTTTTAATATGTTACCTGACTATATTTTTAAACCTCCTTCTTGTTTTTTAGAGCTGGCATTTTAAGAGTATGGTTTTAACTAAAGAAGCTGTTGGGGCAAGATCTGTGCTACCCAGGTCTGAGAGACTCTCTAGACACAGTAATCAATGTATCAAAAGTCTAAAACATGTAATGATTGAGTGTATTCCTGTAGCACTGTTAAGACATGAACTTTTATGTAAATATTAATAATGAATTGACTGTGGATTTGGATTATTTCTGGCACTGTATTTTGAACTCACACAAATTGTCATCATGTATTGCTGCTCTCATTTTTTTAATGTTGTATTTAAAGTGTTTAGTGAATTGACGGCTATATATTTGTCACAATCCTACTCAACTGCCGCCCAGCACCGCTACATGCACACATTCAGACACTCAGTGTATGGCATACCTGCATAATTAAAACCTGCAAACTGCCTCTGCATTAATTTACTTGCTTTTCCACTGCAGGTTTGGACCAATCTAATTTCTTGTTCCATTCCGGGTTTTGGGATAAACCAGCAGATGCATTCTGGTACATGTATGCTGTCCAAAAGGCAGAGGGCCGGAGGAGGCATACTAAGTACATTTGTTTGCAGCGACCAACGAGCTGGAGAGGTCCTGATTGCATTCACCTCTTCCAAGCTACTGCAGTGGCTGAGGGCTCAACAAGCCTCTCCGCCATTTTGAAGGTTGCACCTCAACAGCATCGGCCAGTATCTTCACAATGGCTCCATACCGGTCCCCTATGCTTTGGGAGCCAAGCATGCAGTGCTCGAAATGTACACAACATAGTAGTGGAACCATGTTCCTCTATGCCTCCCAGCTGACGCCTTCAACTGACCCGTACCCACCCTAACCCCCTCAATACAAACCCCATACTGCCCTTCCTCAACTCCATCCCGCAACATTGTGTTTGAAAAATGTATTATCAACACTGGAAGAAACACATTGAACGAAAATGACCACCATTACTTTCATTGTTCCCCACAACATGCAGCTTTACACACCCTCCTCTTTCCAATCACCCACCTTTTGCACCTCTGAAGGGACGTGCCTAGGAATTTAGACACCTTCCACCCCACCCATTGCCGGCACATGCACACACAGCAGTGCCTGCAGCAATTTCGGGTTATTAACGCTTAATTGAAGAGAACAAACTCTGATCAATGCACGCACCATAGTGATCAGCATTTCAGCATTTGTTTTCTTCAATTGAGCAGGGCTAGGCGGTGGCTCGAGAATGGGATTATGTCCAGAGCAGGTAATAATTATAATTTTTATAATTGGTTATTTATAACACTTAATACCGGACAGATCCGGGACTCAAACGTGTATGGCTCTGCATCTGACGAGCGCGTTGCCACTTATACTACCTGTGTCAAACAAAAGACGCCAAACCGGCACCTGTGAGATATCCCAGCAAGATAAGACACTAGAGTGACATTGGTGGGGCTCAGGTTCAAATCCTCGTTGTGGGAGAAGCAAAAACTGTTCCCTTTCTTGATGTCCATGGATGGTGCTCCGGGTGGCAAAAAGTAAGGGAACAATGGCCAGCTTTACCGAAAAGTAGAGGAGCAGTGTACCCTTTAGTTCCTGCCCACTTCGACCTCTGACTACTGGCATGAAAACAGGGTTGGGGATTAGGAGCTCTTCCCCATCTTGGCCACCTCTCTTTCCAGTGCTCACATGAAGTACTGGTAATCATTACATGCACTTTGTTCAGCCTTTGAATCAATTTGAATTGATCAACATAAAAATAAACGTGTTTCTTTTCAGTGCCTACCATTTTTATATGCCAGATGATGTTGTCCCTAGCGTCAATTTTATCAAAAAAAGTGCACAAGTGCGGCATGTGACAGGTATAGTTTTTCTGCATCACCATCAGCTTTACATTTTTGATAGCTATGCCCGCTCTTTCACAGGATTCCAAAAATGTGTTGCTCTGTGACCTTTTCAGATTTAAAAGAAATTACTTTTCATTCTTATCCGCAAGATGCGAAAAGTAAGAGAGTAGAAACTTAATAAAGGAAAGTACCAACAAATAACACATTTTTTGCCAGTCACAAAACTGCAGCAATGTTTCATGTAACTCTGTTGCCATGCACTCCCATCTGATGGATAGCACATTCTGCGATGCCATGGACGACATGTTGTTTTTCACCTGTTAGTGCTGTTGTCTGCCATGGGGGTGAGTTACTGCCTGTCTGAGCTCTTAACTGCTGCACGGCTCTTCCTGAATGAGAACCGACTATTGAACTGTGGCCAAGCGGTTGGGTCGGATGAGAACGCCCTGCACCCCGTGACTGATTTTAATTCGGCCAGAGAGTAACAGGCTTCACATCACACAGGCAGAATCAGCTGGGCAGGCCCGTAGAGCAGCCCTCTAGACGGAAACTGATCATACGAGACTATTGGGTGGGGCGTGACAGGGAGAGAGAGACATTCAATTATAAAATACTGCATGCTTTTCAAATGGCGCTTCTCTAAAGTTGCCAATCAATCAGAACGAATCCCGTTATGCCCTGGTGGCCAAATTCACACAAAAGGGTTATGTGTGTGTTTTCCTCCAGTCTGCTACAGGTTTCATGTGCGACGGATTGAGTGTATTCATGCATGCACCACTCAATCAACCATGCTAATTATGGATTTATGTGGACATGCTTGGGCCGGGGTAGGGTAGTATTGGGATCGCAGTCTATGCAAATCGACGTCTGCCACGGCCAGTACAATGCATTCTTGCTGGCAGACGAATGACTGTTAATATAATCTATTGTGTACATTGCTATATGCTACGGGTATTATTACATCAAGTAACGGGCCATTACTCAATGGAAACCTTAACAGACATTCCCAAAACTCGAGCAAGGATTGGCAACACCAGCCCCAATGTATCAACACATTGCTTTTGTAAGCAACCGTAGAAGTTGAATATTGTTTGGTGGGGCGTCTTGCTCGTCTTATCTCAGCGCTGTAAAGGCACCATGTGACAGATTCCCATCTGGCGAGGGCGTAGAAACCCTGGCTGTTTTTATTTTTATTGAATTAATAAGATGATAATGGTAATTCTGTCTCGAGAAGGGACATCTTCTAATCACATCTCTCTTTCATAAGCTACATGCCAAATGTATAGTGTACATCTGTGCCCTGCTTGATCAGTATCCTGGGCTGCAGCGCCTGCTCTCCAGTGGCACAGAGCAGGTTCAGGGAACATGTGTGCCTATTTGACAGCTGCTGTGACAGCCAAGTCACTGCGGCACAAGGGCTGCATTTAAGATATGCACCCCTATTCCAAAAACCACATAACTATGAGAGTTGCTTTTCTGGAGACACATTAAACTTTACATGTAAGCCATAACTGAATTTGAGGTACAGTGGCTGGCATCTCTCATGATTATCCATGTCACATCATTTTGATATCACACCTATGTCTGCCCTTTGAGCTGTGGAAGAGTTATGTGTATTCCTCACAGCCAGGTTGTCTCTCCTGTTCCCGGCAAGACTGTAGCCCTCAGGATTGCCTCTCCTTGATCCTTTGTGAGGTCAGATAACACCCTCCCAGTGTCAGAGATCTCCACGTGTTCCAAGAGAAGGGATTGGACCCTTAAAGCAGGCTTCCTTTTGCCCAATCACCTATAGACTATTGCCTTTAAAAGAAGGTGTCTCCCACTCTTTGGAACAAACACCTAAGGAAGAATCTATTGAACCTCTGTTGGGACAATAGACTTTTCAAAGCCTTCCGCCTGAAGTGAAGACTGAGTGTCCAAGGGTGAGGAATGCTCTGCTCCCTAACCGCACCTAGGGCACATTGAAGTGACCTGTTGCTGTAGCAAGACTTGCATCTCTGCCACCCACACTGCTGCCCAGGACCTCAACTTGTTGAAGGAACTCTGAAAACATGTTATAGCCTTCCCCAGACTGGAAGCCCAGGAACAAGGACAAATCTTATCCTTGAGTCCCTGCAACAGGACTCACAGCAACCTGAGAATCACGATGGCCATGATACCTGTGTTTTCACCTTTGAATCGCTGCGAGATGTGATTCGAGCCATTCGATCCTGTTCGAACCAACAGGACCACCTAGAGCTTTGGCACTCTACTTATCTTTCAGCTGCCGTTCTGCACTCTCAAACCACTTCACATCTGCACCATGTCAGCTGTTCGTGTTGCTTCCCCAGCTTGAACTTGAAGTTCTTCTTTGCACCCACCATGTTCTAACCACTTTTTGGATCGCCAGCATCTTCGTTACCGATCTTCATCAACCGTCAGTCAACAGTCAACCAGTTCCTGGCAGATCATACGACCCGCAACCTTCGAACGCTGTACCGTAGCCACCCAACTCGAACTGTGCATCCAGTCACTAGTATCTTCGACTGCCGAACTGACCCTGATGGCCACCATGATCCACAATTACTGAAGGCACCCAGAGTCACTCTTCCAACCACTTCAAAGAACCAGCAAAAATTGTCCCCACAGGAAATGGTCTAGAGATAATGTGGTTTATGAATTACCTGCAACCTCACTTACTCCAAAAAGAAAAGACGAGAATGGACAATAACGCATCACTCCTAACTGGATGTTCTAATCACTTTTCTCAGATGGTGTCCTGATCTACACTATTTGCTCAATGTAACATCACATACATGTAAACTAAAAGTTATACATTTAGCTTAACCATTTTTTCAATTTATCAACTTCATTGGACATAAAACCTAACAATGAACACAAAAGTAATTTTCACAATTTATTACAAAACATGTCCATTTTTTACAAACTCAGATTTACACATATAAAAAAAAAGGAAGAACATCATGGTTAAACAAAATCCAACAATGATAATTAATATCAACAAACAAAGCAAAAGGAAAAAAAGAATTAACAATAAGCATAGAAATTCACTAAAAATCACAAAATTCCTACAAAAGGAATGCTACTAAATGGCTTCAACAAATGTATTTCTTTCCCGAAGAAGCATCCAATTCCATCATGGTGGTAATTTATGAATTTGAGAACAATGTCTCAGTAGTATTCCGACTCTACTTCAATTGAAGAGTCAAAGTTGTCCCACAGCATCAACAATATTCAATTACTTTTGTAGAACTTACGATTACATCTGATAGTAATCAATTCATGTGTGAGCAATGTCCCACTATTCTTACAGCTCTACTAAGGGTCCAACCACTAGCATCTTTGCTGCCAATCTTCATGGCCAGTTGAAAGGACCCCAGTGGCCTCATCAAACTGCGACCTTCAACGCTACATCAGACCCCTGGTGTAGAACTGCGCATACAGTCAGCAACATCTTCACTGTCACGCCAACTGTTGAACTACTTTGGTGGCCCACAAACTCTGCACCTCTTGAACAAACTTCAGCTCGACCCCAGCACAACATCAGCTCCCCATCTGGAAGAACGCGACCAACACATTCAAGCCTGTTTTTAACCACAGGAATAATACAGAGAAGCCTTGTTCACCATCATCGAACTACTAAGCACTGCAGAAGGTATTATTGATCAATAGCTTCCCCCTTGGTCCTTCTTTGTGTTCTAGAGATTGATTACATCACTTAAATCCCTTTTTGCACTTAAGCACATTTCCTTTTGTGAACATTGTGGTTATTACTTGCCTTTCAACTCCTTATTCTCTACCCAGAGAGTGGATTCTCACTATCTTTGCATATTCTGTGTTCTTTCCTCTGGAGTGGGTTTTGTGCAGTGCGTTTCTATGTAGTTATTTTTGCAGATGCTATGTTTAATTAAAGCATGCATATTGTTATAGAACCTTGATTGGACATTATTTTTATTTTTTTACTGTTGTAATTTGCTGTTTGGGTTGCTACTGGATCACACTAACACCCCTCTTGAGAGTATAGCCTTGTCTCTGACCATGGTCCCACAAAAGGCGATGGAGTTGTATCACTTAACTGTGCCTGTGTTACACACACATGGTGGCCCATTCCAGATAACCACCCTCCATCCCCTAGCAGTAATATATACATAAATGAAAATTGTGTTTCACTTAAATCAGGTATGTTTTTAAGGCTGCATGCATACTGTGTCCTTATGTTTGAAAGTAGGAACGGACCAAATTAGCGTATTTGGTGGAATACCAAATGGTTTGTCAAGTATTCAGCTGATTCCAAATGGTTGTTTTATTTAATAAATCATGTTCCAAACTTGAAAAACACACATTTCTAAAACACATTAAAGTACGCTTTTAAATGTGCTGCCAGGTGTCATGTATTTCTCTTTATTCATTTTAATCAATGTAACATCCTGATTTAAATCATACAAACCAGAAAAAAACAGATTCACAAGTGCTAAATTGCAATTAGTTTGGGCAGGAGTTCAGTCTTACTCCAGTGATTGAGTTGTAAGGACCTTTTGTGAAGTCAGACCCGTGTTTTCAGCAATTGTGAGACTGCTCTTTTAACTCTACGAGACCTCCCATGTATAGTCTACACAGGCGCCAGCGCGGCATGTGAGTTCGAGCAGGAGTTCAGTCTTACTCCAGTCATAGTCCAGTAGTGAATGGAGTGACGGTCAGTATGGACACGGCCTGCCGTCCAAGTACGAGAGCGAACCCCCGTAGTGAAGACAACGTCTAAGTGGAAGCGGTTACAGCTGATCTTACAGTCAACTACCGTAGAGCAAAGGCCAGCCAGCAGGCCACTCGCGCTTCAATACAGACTCCGGCAGAACAAGTAAGTCTTCTGAATGCTTGTGAAAGTGATGAGAGAAAAGCTTACCATGCCGAGAGTCTGGGCTGGCCAGGACATTCGTAGACTCACAGATCAACACAGTAGAATGGACATAACCGATCTGGAGATGCTGGAGTTAGACTCCTTTAGCGAACAGCCTGCAACGAAGCAGCCAGAGTGTTCGGGGAGAGAATTGTTTGGGGAAGTGGCAAAAAGTGACAAATTGAGAGATCTCAATGGTCCTGGCGCCGGAAGATCTTTAGTTCAAATCCCAGATGGGCAACAGAGATTAAGCGATCTGGCCAGCAGTGACCAAGGGGAAGAAAATCTCATCATGATTCCTCTAATGGACTCCATAAAATGGATGAGGAAACAACTTGAACAAAAGGATAAAGAAGCAAGCAAGATGAATAACAACATAGTATGTAATTGTCACATGGAGAAATTGGGCTGTTACGATGAAGAGGTAGATGATGACTCACAGACGAGGGAAACAAAAATACCAAAGTCTAAGTCAAACCAAATCAAAAATTGTGGGACCGACGATAGTGAACATCTTTGTCCAACAATTTCAAAAGGAGCAAGTGGAATTAGAACATAAATAAAAAAAAAGCCAAAAACAAACAGGAGAGAGGAATAATCAAGGAACCATTGGAAGTCATAGAAGTGGGATAGACCCGCACAAGGAGGGGGTGCAGAGAGAAAATATAAAGGAACATAACATACCAAGAAAAAACACGCTGAAGAACAACAGCCAACGCATAATGAACGAGAAAGAAGAGTGAAGCAACAAAGAAGATCTATACCCGGTTTTTCAAGGTCAAGGAGAAAATTATAAAAAGAAACACCAAGATCAAGAAAAGATAATGGACACACTGCAAAGAAGTAAAAGCTTAAGAGAAGAAACAACAAAAGAAAAAAAAAAGAAAAAAAAAATCTACCGAAAAAGAAAGTCCATGGTTCCTGAGCATGTTTACAAAATCTTCAAACGCCTCCTCGAGAACATTTGGCCAAGAGTAATCAACACAAAGAACCAAGGAAACAAAAGGAAAGAAAAGAAAGAGTGAGACGAGAAGAGGAATAAACAAAGTCAACAATAGAAGAAAGTGAGACAGTCAGAGATGAAGACGAGCTAAATGAGTCACACAAACTGATTGATGATGCATCCTATTATAAAGGGATAAATGAATCAAGGTCAGATAAGGAAGATATAGAGGTGGATTACGTACAATCAGAGGTTGAAAAGGAGAAACAAGTGTATCAATCTGAGACAGTGAAGAACCGAAAATATCTAGGGAAAATTTTACTGAAAAAGCCTACTTTTGGACCATGTCACAAAAATGAAAAGATGGTAATAAAAAAGAGAACGAGCGAAACAAAATAAGAAAAGAGACCACTCCAAAGCCATCTAGGTGGAATGCAAAGGGTCCAGCAGAAAGACTGAAAGATGATCAATTCAAAACAAATGATAACAAGCGAAGGACAGACAACATGGCGAAATCATCAAAAGTGAAAATTGAGAGTATACAAAAAGAAAGGAGCAACAACAACTTAAACTGTAATAATGTCATACAAATTCTGAATAAAACAACAATTCTAAGGCATATTTCATCAAAGGACATTTTAATTGTTGAATATATGGATGAAGAAAGAATGGACAAAATGATTCCTCATCTGCAATCACCAAGTGGAAAAAGCAAACACTGAGGGGAAACTCAGAGATAAAACGTCTAGGCTATGCAGTAGGTGACCCAGATGTAATGGAAGAAGACATACAAAAAGATAAATTGCATCAGTTGACGAAAATAAAAGGAGCCACGAAAATAGAAAATAAGTGTGACAAAAAAAGAACATGGACCTAATAAAAAGATATCCAATAAAAGTGACATTCAGTAAAAGAGGAAAAGAGATCAAAGGCCATACCCACTCGATTGCCACTCCAAAACATTAAAAAAGAGAAAAAGAATGGTCATGGGTAGCAAAAGCTCTGGCTAAATCAGATAGGGATTAACAAACAAAAGAGGAAGATCGAGAGGAAAATAGACACTTCTCCTGGAACACTGGAGGCTTCAGTCATTTAATGAATCAACAAAATAGGAACTTGGTGACCCCCATAACAATTTGTCTACAAGAAACGTGGATGCTGGAAATTCCAACGTGTGAGAGTCACAAAGTTCTATTTAACCCGGCATTAAAAGGAGTAAACAGAAGACCATATGCAGGTCTGATGATTTTGATAAAAAGATCAACTAGAGTAAAGGTGATCGACCATGGATATCCAAACTCCTATGTACAATGGGCATTAATACAAACAAACGACAAACACTTAATGTTAATAAACATATATTGAAATCCGGCAAAAATAAATACAACAAAACTATTAAGTACAATAACTGAAATAATAAGAGCGGCACAGATACTGGAGACTCATCCAACAGTTACCGTGTGCGGAGACCTAAACATAAAGTGCCTTAGTAAGCAAGGCATATCACGACTTGAACAACTAATGAATGGTGACACAAATGATGCCAAGTGGGTACAGTTGGCAAACACCCACAATATATTTATGCTAAATAGGCAAACTACGGGAAACACGCCAGGTAGAGCTACCTGGCAAAATGGGAATCAAAAAACGACAATAGATTATATCCGGATATCGAAGCAACAGCTACATGAAGTCAAACAACTAGACGTTCTTGTCCAACATGTAAGTGACCATAATATCATAAAACTAACATGGACGAGTAGGAAATAACTTGACTGAAGTGAATCTGATGAGCAACTTGAGATAAATCATGGAGGTAATCGAGTCAGGTTGAAACAAATTGAAATTGCAACAATAACAGCTGAACTTAGTAAACAAATAAAAGACGAGAGAGACGATACCTCGTACAAGTCACTCCTAACGACATGTCGAATAAAGAAAACAGGAACAAAGCTCCCTTTGCTAGAGCCTAAACACAAATACAGTGAGTTGGTAGTTAAAAGAAAAAAGCAATTAAAACAGGAAATTGCACAAATAAAGAAAACTGTGAGAACGGCCCTATACGAATAAAGCAAATTAAGCTTAAGAAGCAAAAGTATAAAAATTGGTTGAAGGGATTCAGGAGCCAATGAGATCGGAACAAGGAGAATTTATGGTAAAAGCCATGGGTAAAGCAACCGCAAGAGATATGTGGATATTGATAAACAATCAGACTCTGAATCAACAAAGTAGACTAAACAACGGAGTAACAGAAGCAAAGTGGATAGCTAATTATTCCAAAGGGTTCGGTAGTACTGACATAGTCTTAAAAGAGATAGGAACATTGAGCAGACATCATTGGAGTTTAGAAATAGAAAAAGTACAAATAGAAAACATGATAAAAAGACTAAAGAATTCAGTGGCAGCAGGACCCGATGGCCTAACAAACCTGGAACTAAAAAAAAAAAACAGCCGGTTGGGCAATATTCATATATTCATAAATAAGATCTTTCGTCAAATTGAGGAAACTAAGGAAATTCCACCAAATTGGCGATCAAGCATAATAGTCCCTATCTATAAAAAAGGCCAGCCAAAGAGAAGATCCTTCCAACTATTGGCCAATAGCGGTAATTGATGTAATTGTTAAACTATATACATTGATCTTGCTGAAACATCTTTCAGAACGTGCAAAAAATGCAGAAATCATAGACCCAGGACAAACCGGCTTCACGACGGGGACTGGAACAGATCACAACTTATTCATATTATCAATGTTAAAGCTGAATGCAATGAGGGCGAAAGAAAAACTGCACCTAGCCTTTATAGACCTAAGACAGGCATTTGATGGGTGAATCGCCAAAAGATATGGTCTATATCTTTATCTTTTGGCATCTCCACATTGATCACAGGTTGTGCACACACCTTTACACCCTTACCTGCCTTCACACATCCAACACAATTCTCCAGCCTTCTCTCAATCACTTTGTCAAATCCAGGCAACCAGTACCATTCTCTCAGCACAGCCTTAGGTCTGGTCACACTTATGTGCCCAACATGAGCCATATCCATCAACTTATCTCTCAAAGATGTGGGATTCACAATCCTATCCCACTGGTACAATAACCCTCCTACCATGCTTAACATCTCCCTCATTTCCTAATAAGCCCTCTCCCACACTTTAATCTACACTTTTCCGGCCGTTCCGATTCCGCACTGTGAGCATCTAGCAATATTTTTATTTCTTCCTACATAGCAACTTCCAATTCGGCTGTGCCAATGAGGCCAACATGCATCACATACACCATTTCTGAAGTGTCTTCTCTGACCCTTTCTTCTTGACCACTCAATCTAGTCTGGTCTGCCAGTGCATGTTCTCATCCTGGAATTAATTCCATGTTGAAAAAACATGACTCTGCATTATTGCTACCCAACTGGCAACTGGACAGGACACTTTATCCAAAACCTTTGACTCAAATATTGCCTTTAACAGTCTGTATTCATTCCGCAATATGCAATTCTGACCCCACACAAAATCCTGAAAATTGTCCACAGCCCAATGACAACCTAGTGCTTCCTTCTCTAATACCCAATATCTCTTTTCTGGGCCATGCAATACTCTGGAGGCATGAGCGATTACCTTTTCTTCACCTTCCTTTACTATCTGTGTCAAAACAGCCTAAACCTGCATCGCTAGCATCAACCGTTATGACGGATTTTCTACATGTGTTAAACTGTTCTAGCACTTTTGCCATATCAATCTCACTCTTTATTGTTTGGAACTATTTTTCAAATCTACTGTTCCACACAAACTCCTTCTCCTTCCTCAACAACTCCTAATTTCCATTTATTTGCCCATCACCTTGTACAAACACCCTTTGATAGCTCTACATCTCTCGTGACATCATTCTGTCCTACAGGAAGAACTTGTTCAAACGTGTTAGGATCTAAACGTATTTATGGTCTCTTTTGCTCACACCATCCCAATAATGACACTCCCTTCTTAGTCACATAAATCTTTCCCACAGCTTTCCTCCCTTTTAAACTCCAAATATCCCACAAAATGATATGATATGAGAGTTTATATATAACGCGCTTAATACCCAGAGGTTTCTAAGCACGGATCCCAGGATTGAACCTGTGTTGCTCTTTGTCGTCTTGCTTCCAAGGCGAGCACGTTGCTGCTGAGCTATCCTCCTAAGACAACATAATAACTCTATTTTATCCATGGGGACGTGGCCTGAGCCAATGGAGTAAGGCACTGCAGAAGCTAAGCTCCCGTCATGAACCTTACATTGATCCTGTAATGCAGCGGTCTGAAGTGAACTGTGCTAACCTGAAGAATTTCCCCAGCTTTTGTAAGCCCTGCCGGGTGAAATTGGTGAGGTTATCGAGGAGATCAAACATCCGAAAGTGTGGAAGCTGGAAAACAAAGATGGCGGTCAGAGCTCCGACTCGGAGCTGAGGTAGAGGAGGGGCCGTGAACGGCATTACTGCAGAAGGAGCGGCTCATTGCCTGGCGCCCTGGTGATCAGCAGGACCCCGAAGGGCAGGGGCAACTGTAAGGAGCAGATGCGGTAGGGAGCCGAAGGACATGTGAGCTGCTCTGGAGCCCCAACACTGCAAGGAGTGACGGAGAACTGAAGGAGAACCTGCGTGCAATGCGGAGACGGAGACGCCAGCAAAACGAGGAACCAGTGGCACCTACAGTGCCGGAGTGACTCTCCGACCAAAAGCGGGAGTGCATCTGGAGGGGCAAGCACGTGAGGTCAAGTGCGCTGCTAGGCCCAGAACCAGAGCAGACTATCGGTGGCTGCACGGCAAGGTGAGCGGACTGCACGGAACCCCAGCATACATCAGCGGGGGCCACAGAGTGGTGCGGGAGAGCTCGCACTGAAAGGTACGTGGAGGCTGAAGTGGCAGAATGGGACAATACCCTCCCCCCAATCTCATCCAGACCATGGCCTAGAGGATCACAACCGAGACACCCTCCACGAGACGAGTTCGTCTACTTACCAGATGACAAAATACCCTGGTTCAGAAACTTAAACATAAGAGGAGTATGCCCACCAGCACGCCCGGCACCAGCACGCCCGGCTCAAGCGGACGCCTGTGACATGGATGAGCCCGACTAGAACAACAGCCAGAAGTATCCACATCATTAGAGATGCCATAACGACATAACCAACTGCCAAGAACACACGTGCCACCATGCACACTGGTCACTCACACACAGAAGAACATACACAGTGCTATGACATAGGTGACTGACACACCCACTAACGTGCATCGTTGTTATTTTTCACATAGGCCTTTTTACAGCACCGTAGAAGAGCTTGTGTATATGCTTGCTGACGCTTCTCCTGCCGCCCACCCCTATGGCGACACCATCATGTATATCTAATGCTGCTTGTGACACCCTGCTACAGTCTCTCCACACGTGACCAAGCCGAACTGACAAAGTGCCAAGCTTACGAGTCAAAAAGTCGCCAGGGTCCCACGTCTGGAACACAGGTTGCAACAACAAAGCGGCAAGCTGGAAACCTACAGCGATGGGAAAGACCCGCTCACAAGCCATGAGCAGACCTGTCCGTTGCCTGCACAAACACATAGTTGCACATTGTTTCTAATGACAGGTACACCGCAAGCTGGAAATGACGATGGTCCCAGGCTTGGGGGCTCACGGGAGAACCAATCAGAATCCAGGGGGGCTTATTACTGATGCCATTACCCTTAACCAATCACCAAGGGTCCCCCTGTAACAATTCTAAAGTAACAACTGCAAGGGACAACCCAAGTGTACCACCTGACCCATCCTCATCCACTAATATTTCATTCCATATGTTACCTATACTAACCCTACCACTCGGGGAACCAATCCAGAGTGGCGATAGGTTTTGTGCTAACTTTCCCCGGTGACGTGAGTAGCACGTCATACTGCCGTAAAAAGGGCCTGCGAGCCCCACTAAGATTGAGAGTCTCATCGGACGCGTACGATCCGAGACCCATCCCTGCCGTTGTTATAATAAACAGCAGAACCACCTTGCTTCTTGTGTGTGTCTCATACTCCTTTTGGGTACACGGGGGGAGTTGGGGCTTCCCCAGCCCGGAGGCCTGTGGACGGCTCTGCCGGCCCCCGGGAGAATCACCCCGACAAGTTGGAGGCAACACTGAGATCTGTTTGAGGTCTATCTCCTGGGAACTTCATTCCAAGGCCCTTACAGCGAGGTGACCCGGCAGCGCGGCCCCCTCTGCCGTTGCCCCCTTTGAGGACTACAGGACCATTGCGGAACTGCGAGAAGACCGGACAGCGCAATCCGGATATTGGCCCTCGGGAGCCGATTGAGAAGTATCCCGTCTGCGGTTGGCGAGTGTCCAGACGTGGTCCAGACAAGGGAAGGTGGTGAGCCGCTTGGAGGGGTGCACGCAGTCGAGCGGCCCCGCATCAAGGGAACTTGGTGAATATGACACACCCAACAAGCAATGTGACCTTGTGAGGGAGGGGGGAGGAATTGTAATAAGGGCAGCGGGATGTGTTTTTACAGTGTGTTGCAAAGATTTGATTAACAAGTGTTGACAGACGAGTGAGCGGTAGCGGGACAGGCACGAGGGCCCTCTTCTACCGCATCAAAGAAGCAGGGTGGGTGGAGCCAGAAGGCAACACGTGCGGTTGCTCGAAAGCACTGATTTGTCTAGATCGTGAGCACCTGTTGGGAAGGGGTGTGGCTTTCCTATGAATTGGCGTTTCAGATCAATGAGTAGATGAGGATCCCTACTAATTGAGTGTTGAAGCTCGTTAGGTAGATGACGTTTTCCCGTAGGAGGTAGCCAGATTGTTGGCAAGTGCGGAAGATAATTGGCTGGTTAAGCTCCCCTGGCGAGGGGCGTATCACACGCGAGGCGACGCAGCTTGTGCAGTTCGATTATAAGAATTTTTGTTGAATACCTTGCTCCGGGCGAAGCGAGAGGACATCTGTGGAGTTGAGGGGGACAGAGAGTAAAACATATTGCACGCTCCACTAGTGTTATAAAAGGTTATTACTGGTAGTAGGTTGAAGAAGTTGGTGACGTCACCTGTAGGGCTTACATTGGACACCGCGGCCACACCATGTTGATAAAAGGGGTGGCCAGAGAATAAGTATCGGGGAGGTGGAGGCGTAGAAGAGGTGGGGAGGCCGCGCACGGAGAACGCCGGCACCCCTCGATACAGGGAGGGCAAAAAGGGGAAAGGTGGCTGTGCACAGAGAACGCCGGTCACGTGAGCAAGGTGGTTGAAAAGGGGAGGGAGAGGTTTGAAAAGGGGAGAGGAAAGGTGGGGCACTGTACTAGCACGTCACACAGGGCACGCAGCCAAAGGGGGCTCCATGTGCCGCGGCCGCAGGGGGGCATACGAGTGATATCAAAGAAAAAAAAACACGAGGAAAAACAAATAGAGGAAAAGAACTGTACATTTGCACTGCCTTACCTTTCAGCGGACGGTCGGAAGTCCTGAATTACGGGGCCAGGTAAAGAAGGTGGTTACTGAAGAAGTTGAAATATAACATAGCAATGTCTCACGGGTCAGGATCCGGAGGGTGGGGAAACACTCTAACTACCCCCCTCCAACACATCTGTAAGACACTATCACCCCACAAGGAGAAACATATCAAGTATAGTATAGATTGGACACAAGGAACAGACAACAAAATGACGACACCATGGCTGCCTAACGGCAGCTTCGACCCATACGTTCAACACTCGCTGTTGACGTACATACATAACACATACAAAGGGAAGAAATTAGCTCATCATGTAGAGATATTCAACTTGTGGAGGATGTTCCAGGGATCCAGGTCAGGAGCAACAGGGATGTTTACTATGGAAGGGGCAACAGAGGAGAAACAAAGGAGGGTAAGGAGGTGAAGGAAGAAGATGGGGACATGATCACGGCGAGCAGCAATGCCCCACATATGGAGGAGGACACGAAGGAGGAAGGAGGACCGGTTGCAGTACCAGAAGTAAAGATGGAGAAGGAAGGGACAGACGATATGCCTCTAGCAAAGCTAGTAAAAAAAGATGAGGGAGGATTTTACCCAGTGACGGAATTAAGAGAAGCCGCTATGCCACAATTAACAGCTGCTGAGGGGTAGTCAAACCCCACGTACAGCCCTCCACCCTACGCCCCTAAGGATAGCTACCAGAGGGGGGGCGGCGGCAGCAACGGGCGTGCCAGAGTTCAACACAACAGAGGCCGGTACGGGGGGAGGGAAGAAAAGTGGAGAACTAGTTGCAAGCATAGGACCAGATGAGTGGATAGCAGCACAGGTACTCCTAAAACTCTGAGGGACACTAACAGAGGAAGAAGAGGATGCAGCGCGGAGAGCGAAAGAGGAGGGAATGGAAAACACACTGACAGGGACTGAGGTGAGTAACACAGAGGAAGGACGGCTGTCACAGGTGGAGGAAGAGATGCTGGAGGAAAGGTTGGCTGAACTAAGAGAAGTACGAAACGACCTGATTAGACAGTACGTGCAAGAAACACGGGGGAGAAAGAAGGAAAGAAAGGAGAGTAGGGAGGAGCAGGAGAGGATGAGGGAGAGACTGGAGGAGAGAAAGAAAGAAGCGGAAAGAAGGAAAGCGATAGCAGAGAGAGTGTCACGTATGGAGCAGCAGGAAATGAAAAGGAAGGAGGAGGAAAAGGAAAAAGAAATGGAAATGTGGAAAAAGAAAATATTGTCTGAAAGCACACGGAAGTATGAAGAAGGTAAAGTAATAGAGAGCATATTGAAAAGAGGAGGGGCAAAATGGGGAAGATGGGAAGAAGACGAAAGGATACTGGCGAAGGTAAGTGCCGAAGTAATGGAAGAATTATGCAAAAGGAGAGAGGGAATAGGGGGTGAAATATTGGGAAATGAGGGAAACAAGAGGGGGGATAGGAGAATGGAGAATGAAGTAAGAACATACACTCACCAGGACTCAAAGGTGCCTACAACCTCGGGGGCAACCATTAAAGGAGGAGAACGCAAGGAGGCAAACTTGATCCATTTGAAGACAGTTACAGTGGGGGGAAAACTAACAGACTGGAGATTGTCTTTCCTTGATGAATTTTGTAGCGAGGAGGAAGGATGTTCGGTAAGGAATGGAGGAGATGACAACAGGGAAAGCTTAGACAAACTGTACATTACACGAGTAAATTGTGAATCACCCTGGGCATGCAGGAAAAGGGACGGGGAAAAGACGAGCGAAGAACAGGTAAGAGAAGTAGCAGGGAGAGCGCCACAACCAGTGACACCAACACCACGCCCTCAGACACCCACCCCTGCACACACTCCATATGTCGACAGACTTAGAGATCTCCCGGGGCGCAGACAGGAGGACAGGACGAGCACGCCTGCGGTGAAACATGAGGGTAACATAAGAGGGAGGAGGAGTGAAGGGGACAACAGAACAGATAACTGTAATGATATAATGATAGGATCACATGACACGGAGGAAGAGGACGAATACACTGACATAGCCCCACGAACATTAGGGGAATTGAAGGAGGGGAACTTAATGCCACTTCTAGAAAGGGGAGGGGTCAGACCACAATACGTCCCATGGAAGCATGCCGATAAAGAAAACATAAAGTGCAGGCTCCCATTTCTAAGTGGTGGAGCTGGGAAATTGATATATGAGATGGAGAAACATAATGCAAGACAAAGACTAGCGGTAGGGGATGTGAAAGGGCTTCTAATATCAATACTAGGGGATGCTGCAGATGACATCTGGAAAAGGGCAGGCTTCCCAGGGGTCACAATAACAGACATGTCACATGACGGGGCGCCATTTTCCAACTGCAGGCACGCACTATGGCAGGCATTAAGGGTCCAGTACCCAGACATGTCAGACATAGGTGCAATTACGTCACGCAAAATGCGTGAGAATGAAGATCCTGTCGATTACATCCAGGAGATTCAGGAGAAGTGGTGCTTGGAAACTAGGGAAACGTGGGATAAAACACTAGCCATCTTCTACCACATACAAGGTCTCCCCGAACCAGTGCAGAGACAGCTGAAGAAAATTGTGGGGATGGAGGTAAAGCCTTGGCCAGAAATACAACTAACTATAGTACATCACTGTAGGATGTGGCAGGAAAAGATGAAGCAAAACGAGGAAGATAGGAAGGCAGAGGAGGCAAAATTGGTACAGAGAAAACTATCCAAATACGCCATGGAAGGAGCATTATTGACAGCGCCCGTGGTAGCAACACCAGCACCTGCTCAGGCCATAGTTGCACAAGGCACGGCACAACAACATGTAGCAAAACTTCAGCAGCCAGCACAAATGATAACACAGCAAATGCCCCCACCCCCACCATACACGGCAACCGCAGGGGGGATATATGCCAATGGGAAATGGATATTATAACAGCTACTGAGGAAGGGGGGGTGATGAGAGGGAGAGGGTATGGCCAGCATGCACAACAAGGGGGAGGGTTCCGGGGCTACTGCTCAAACGGGCAACAAGGGTATCAGGATAACACAGGGAACTTTCCATGACAGGCAAGAGAACCACCAACATGTTGGGTTTGTGGAATGGTGGGACACATGTCGCGCACATGTAGGATGAGACCCACCCCACCAGCTTGGGAGGAACAGGGGCAACAAGGGCATATGGGGGAGCAACAAGTATACCAGCAACAGCAAGGAACACAACAGTGCACCCCACAACAACAAGTGCCACTGCAACAACTGCAGCCGCAGATACAATTGCAAACACCCTCGCCACAGTAGCAACAGATAAAACTGTACGTACCACCACAGCAACAAGCAACACAGGCACAAACATACGCACTACCACAACAACAAGCGATAACAACACAACAACATCAAGTGCAACCAGTCCAGCAGCTCACACAGATACAGGACAATGCAGTATCAACAACTGGTGCACCCCTACAACAGACACAATTGGGGAAGGTGACAATATTGGGGCACAACCCTTATACAGGGGGTGGCCAGTCACTGTACCCACAATAGGACAGCCCACAGATGTCCTAGATGTGTCCCATCCTATCGGTAACACCTAATAGTGCGGAGGAACCATGCATACAGGTAGCCATAGGTGACAAAAAATGTTCCTTTCTTGTTGACACCGGGGCCACTAGGTCCTGCATTAGGGAGGGTAATTTTAAGATGTCAGGCGAGGCCATGCACACTCAAGGATTCTCTGGGGCTCGAGGGTTGGTTTCCTTTACTAATAACATCTCCTTATCTATAGGAGATAATGACATGTCTGTCCCGCTCCTGTACTCGAAGGAGTCGCCAGTAAACAGACTTGGGAGGGACATGATATGATATGATATGATAAGGCATTTGTAACGCGCCTATACACAAGTGTTTTAAGGCGCGACGAGGCAGGGGGGGAACAAGGGGAGACAGACAACGATCTTACTAGGCCAGGTGTCATTCAGATCGCGCAAGTGCAAGGGTAGAGGGGAAGGGAAAAGTGCATGGGGGAAAGGGAGAGGGGAAGTGCAGTACAGGGTTATTAGCATACAGCATACAGGATAAATAACAAGGGCCAGCTGGTGGCAAGTGCGAGGTAAGTGCAGACAAGTGCTGGGAAGGGGGGCTGTTTGGATACAGACACAGTCCCGTAGTGCAGGGGTTGCCGTGGAGGCAGTGCAGGGGAGAGTGGCTGGGCCGAGAATGGTGAATGGCCCAGTTGCAGATTCAGTGCAGTTTCAGTAGTATTAGCAGGGGAGAGGGGGAGAGAAAGCTGAGGCAAAGAGGAAGGTTTTGAGGTGCTTCCGGAACCGGAGGTGGTTCTCCTCAAGTTTCAGGGAGGTAGGAAGGCTGTTCCAGCGGGAGGCCCCTGCAGTGGAAAGAGATCTTGGTTAAATGAGCAGGTTAAACATGACAATCTCCTTCACGGAGAATGGCATAATTTGCTCCACACCAGGAATAAACATGCTCACAGCACGACAAATACTGCAAGCTTACTGTGGCCTAACAGTAGCTCGGGCTGAGCCAGTAGCTCGAGAAATGTTCCAATATGGAACAGACATGGCATTCGCATGGATGCCAGGGATTGAGGGCAAGATTTGGAGGAGGCCAGCAGCATATTTGTTCAGGCCAGAGACACCAGCAAATGAACCAGAGGGGAAGGTGATTTCAGTGAGCATTGAGAGCATTATGGCAACTGCAGATTACATCTCAGTTCATGCCCAAGACAGGGAGGGGAGGGCATGGAGAGCAGTAATAGCACTGGCTGAGGGGTACAGGCTCACACAGGTAACAGATGAGGAGCTCTTCTGAGAAGATAAAGAAGGAGGGGAGATGGTGTTTATGATGAGTGTTGACATCTGGTTAAGAGTGACATACAAGCAAGTGGCCCTAAACATGGCAGTGGCACTAGAAGCACCTGCCCCTACCCCAATACCATTTTATGAGGAAGACATGGCAAAGGTTCCAGCATCACTCTGGACCACCAGTCCATACGACGTTGGCTGCATAAAGAGCATTGGAGGAGTAAAAATAAAGTTGAAAAAGGGAGCAATATTACCTAGGGTGAAGCAGTACCCACTATCAAAAGAGGCAGATGAGGGCGTATACGAAACAATAACAGCCCTGATAAACAATGGCATATTGGTATCATCAGAATCAACATGCAATACGCCGTGTACCCTGGTGCGCAAAGCGAAGGGAGGGTCTTTACGTTTCATCCAGGACCTTAGGCCCTTGAACTACATTGTAGAGGCAGAGTACCTCATAGCCGCAAACCCAGCCACAATACTGTGTGGAATACCAGCAGAGGCATCAGGGTTTACCGTAATTGACCTCAAAAACGCCTTTTTCTCAATACCTCCCAGATTCACAAGACCTCACAAGCTTCACATTCAGGAACACAAAATGGAAGCACACAAGGTTGCCTCAAGGGTACTGTGAGTCACCCTCCATCTTCAACAGAGTAATACAGATGGATTTGGGAAACATTGAAATGGAGAGTATAGTGCTGCAATATGTTGATGACATAATAATTTGCAGCACCTCTGAAGAAAGGTGCAGGGAAGACTCAGTAAAGATGCTGACAGTGTTGGCTGAGAAGGGGTAGAAGGTGGACAAGGAAAGGTTACAGTACTGTCAGGAACAGGTACTATACATTGGCCAACTCATTTCCCAGCATGGAAGAAACATTGCCCCACAGAGAGCACAAGCAATAACTAACACACCACAACCACAAACAGTGTGGGAACTGCAGCAGTTCCTGGGCCTATGCAACTACTGCAGAGCATGGGTTTTGATTACAGTTCATACATAGGACTCCTGCTCGAAGCACTAAGAGAAGCACAAAAAGAGGACAAAAGGTTGGGGTGGACAAGAGAAATGAAAGAGGCGTTTGATGAGTTGAAACACGCCATATCCACTGCGCCCATGCTAGCCACTCCAAACTATGAGCACCAATTTTTCATTTTTTCACATTGCGACTCAGCAGTGATGAAGGCAGTACTGACTCAGAAAACAAGCATGGGCCACAAGCCAATAGCTTTCTACAGCGGCCACTTGGACCCTGTAATGTTAGGTCACTTCCCTTGCGAACAGAGTCTCGCACCCGCAGCATTTGCAGTGGAAAAATCATCATCAATAACAAAGGGGTGCCCCACCACACTATTTGTGGAACATGCACTGTTCGCAATTTTGAACAAGCCCAAGTCCACCCTGACCAAACAGAGGGCATCGGGTTATGAGATCATCCTATCCATACCGGAGTTGACAATTGTAAGTTTCAGTAATGTAAACCCAGCTAGGTTCATAGCAGAAGTAGTTGAGGAAGGTGACTTTATACATGATTGCACACAGGCTATTGAAATGTATTCCAGCACAAGGAAGGTTGAGGAGGATGCCCTAAAAGGGGGTCAGATAATGTACATTGATGGTTCATCAACTATTGATCAGAGTGATGGGATAAGGAGAACGGGAGCAGTAGTGGTTAGAATGACGGAGGATTTGATGTATGTCCCAGTGAAGTGTGTCCAACTACCACAGCATTATTCGGCTCAGGCAGCAGAATTGGTAGCACTGATTTTGCAACTAAAAGAAAGCTTTGACAAGAGAGTGACTATATACTGTGACAGTGCATATGTAACATCAACGGTGCACTCAGGATTAATAAAATGGCAAAGAAGGGGATTTAGAAGAGCTGATGGCACACCGGTGCACAATTCCCTTTTACTGGCTGAATTGATTGAAGTAATTAACGATCCTCAAAAAATAGCTTTGGTTAAGTGTCAGGCCCACACTAATGGAGATGACCCTATCTCGAAAGGTAATGAAACAGCAGACGCACATGCCAAACATGCTGCATATTTTGGCGAAATGTGGATCCCCGCAGAATCCGAGAGAGGCAGAGGGAGGTTGATAGCAAGACAGATGTTGATGAAGGATGGGTACACCCATCTCCCTGTAACCCAGATAATAGAGTTGCAGGCAGCTGCACCAATGGCAGAAAAGGAGCTATGGGTAAAAAGAGGGTGTACAATGTCTCCCACAGATGCACTGTGGCATCAAAATAATACAGGAAAGGTGGTTATGCCACTGGCACTGTTGAATACAGCTCTGGCTCAGCTACGCCATCCGGCACATAGAGGGAAGGAAGTGATTGCAGCACAAATTAAAGAAGAATGGTTCTGTCCCGAGTTAAATTCCCATGTTGCAAACTTTATCAGCAATTGTCTAACGTGCCAACAGTTTACAGCCGGTCACACGCTGCAAGTGATAAAAGGTACTATACCCCGGCCGGAAGGACCATTCCTACACTTACATATTGACTACGTTGACATGATCAACGTATGTCAAGGACAAAGATACATGATTGTAGTGGTGTGCCCATTTTCAAGGTGGATTGAGGCTGGACCCTGCTCACACGTGGATGCTTTCTGAGCAGCTACATTTTTAGTGAGGGAGGTCTTCCCCAGGTGGGGTGTTTGCGAAGTGCTGCGGTCAGATAATGGCCCGCACTTTGCAAACAAAATGTTTGAGCACATCACAGATCTGCTGGGCATCAAGCACAAGTTTGCATGTGCATATCTTCCACAGGCTAACGGCCTCTGTGAACGTCTGAATGGCCTGCTAAAGGAGGAGATAGCCAAAATACAGCAGACAACTAAGAAAAGCTGGTTGTACTGCCTTCCCTTGGCTCTATTTAAGCTGAGGAATAGGCCAGGTTCTGATCACCACCTCACTCCCCACGAGGTGGTGACTGGACGCCAGATCCGCCTTCCACTAACACCAACATCAAGAGCCCTCACAGATTATGAAAGTACTGCAAATGGCTTTGGTGATGAAATGTATCAATATGTGTCTTCCTTGATTACTAGTGTTGCCTTTATCCCCCAACAGCTCGAGCGCACGCGGGGCGGGTCGAAGATCACCCAACCAGAAGATACAAATGAACAACTAGAGCAGCAAAAAGAGTGGAACAACCCCAGATTTACGGGGCCCCACCTGGTAGAAGCAGTGGCTCCTAGAGCCGTTAAATTACAAGACAAACAAGCTTGGAATCATCTGCATGACGTCAAGCCCTACAAAGGCCAGACCCACCCTAGCGTTGACGGCAGGGCCACCGTAAAAACAACAGCATGAGCAACGCCAGCGACAGATAAAGACACAGCAACTGCAAAAAAGGACGACTGTAACACTGCCCCTGACCCCTCCCCAGCCACAAACACCACCATAGACTTTGGACAATCGCCCGTAGCTCACCCCATGGTCACGAGATCCCAAAGCAAACAAACCTCAGCCCCGCTCAACCCCATACCTGCCATCACCGAATAAAGGACATTGTATAAAAAACTTGAATGATACACACACATATAAACACTTGTATGTTCTTTTTTCTTTTTGTCTCGCACATGCAGGTACAGCATATTACTGTGTTGTTTAGAAGGTGAAGTAACTAAGGTCGTGTTCTGCCCAGAAGTAAATGCTACCCACAGATGATAACACCCCTGAGGCCCTATCACACCAATTTGTATACCATATAAAGAGGCCAAAGTATCTGAAAAGGAGAAGGATATGCGTGTACTACACCACGTTTGTGTTGGCCATAGAACAATCAGTTCCCCATCTCCACGAGCACTTGCCAGCTCTGAGGGATAGGTCACTGAGATTAGCGTGGGAACAGCTTTTCGCCTGGGCACTAAACGACTATCTGATAGGCAGAGCTAAAAACACTAACCGAAATAACGCATACCTTCAGAATTTTCAGGCGGGCATCTTTATCATCACAAGAATAAGCTGCAGGACCGCAGCAGAGGTAAGAGCAAAAATTCCAGTGAGATTAGCTACTGTAATAAAGATCATAGGCGTGTTGGTTATCACTGGTCTATTGGCTGCCTCTGTCTGGCAGAAAAACTATTCTTTAAAGATTATGGCTGCACCCAAAACTAACTTACCTCCCCCCACAGCTGCAACAGGTATGATGTCAGGTGGTACAACCAACCCTAGAGGTAAGGGACATAGGGTTAAACGCAGCACATATGGAGACGAGAAGGGAATTGACACATATCTCACAGATTCAGCACACGTCTCGAACAACATGTGGTATCAGCACATGACCAAAATTGGTAAGCAGACAACTGAGGACAACTGCTATGTGTGCTCGTTGATCCTGTACGCTATGAGCGCATCAAGAACATTTGTAGCTACTGAAGTGCCAGCAAAAACACTGCAATTTCTGATATATTTGGCGCTATTCCAAACAAAAGAACAATTCCAAGGGACGGTGGTGACACTTCAATGGAAAACAAGGGACACATATCCATACAAAAACAATTTCCTCAAAACATATTTGAGCTACCATAAAAGAAGCCTACATGCTGAAGCTTTCAGATACATAATGGATGGCCCCGACAAAGGAGAAACAAAGAAAGTAATGCTCGAATACCTGCCGTGCGATTGGTATGCAACTGAAGTTGCTGGTGAACAAGGGTGCTGGGAAAGACCACTAATAACAATAACTGGGAAAATATATATGAACAATGAATGGGAAATAGGAGTGGTTGGGAGCAACATGATAACAAGAGAAAATATTACCACCATAAAAGAGCACAATGACAGGAGCTGGACGACGTGGGGTAAATATGTACCGATGTTGACGTGGATGGAGAAGGACGAAGATCCAATAAGCATACTACCACTAACTGCACCCACACAGTGCTATCAACACAAAGGTGATGTGGATGTGGGATACAACACCAACTGTGGAAGCACGGTAGAGATACCTGAGGTGGGTGCTGGCACAGCAGTTCTAATGGACCACTATTGGGCCTGCGGCGATAAGGCGTACCATACCTTGACTCCATCATGGAATGGAATATGCACTATGGTACACATCAATGTGCCATCCCTGGTTGTGCCTCAGCAACATGTCAACATAGCCAACTTCCCCAAGATGGACGAAGGGAACAGGAGGAGGAAAGGATCTGCACAATCACAAGAAGGAGACAAGAATAACAACAATAACGTTTTGCCAAGAGTGAAAAGACAAGGGGAACCACTGACAGGAAACTACCTGTGGGGAAGTTCAGAAACAGCCCTCACCTCAATCCCACCAGAACACAGACTATTCAGCAGAGCAGCAATGTTCTTCTCATCCACAATACACCCAGGACTACATGCATATGCAAATGCAAAATGGTTACAGATCACCAGATGGGAGCTGATGATGACAATAAATTCGACAGTAAATGGATTCAACACAACAAAAGAAGAACTAAGAGTGGTAAGAATGGTAGCACTACAAAACAGGTTGTGCTAGACCTCCTCACAGCGATGGAAGGGGGAGTGTGTGCCAAAATAGGACAATCATGTTGCACATTTACCTTTGCTAACGACGCAGACAATGGAACACTTACTGAAGCAGTATCACAACTGGCCCTGATGCACTCCAAAATGGTAGAAGAAAGTAAAGGAGTAAAGAAAGATGCCAGGTGGTTCTCGTTCATATGGTCATGGTTGCCATCATGCCTGTCAGATGGGCTGAAGCTAATAGTAGGATGTATAATATTAGCTGCAGCTGTGTTGATTGTAATAAAGTTCTGGAAAGCTAGAAAAGCACGCACAACGGACAAAATGATGGAGATGGTCGGCATGCACGCCTTACTGCCGGCCGATGATGGCAAGCACACCGACATGATAATACAGGAAAGAGAGAGGTTGCGCAAACAGATTCTTGACAACCACATGGATCCACCATCTGTGAAGGTGGAGAACCCAAGAAACCCGAGGAGCTATATCGGAAGATGGGTATACTGCAAACCCAGTATATGTACTGATCATTTGAAGATCATGTCAACCATTATGGGCACTTGGCAGGAATAACTAAAGTATTGAGAGTGAAAGGAGATAAGGAAAAGGATGAGTTTGTGGTTGACAAATCAACCAGAGGGGGGACTGACGTGGGAGAATGGGACAATACCCTCCCCCAATCTCATCCAGACCATGGCCTAGAGGATAACGACCCAGACACCCCTCACGAGACGAGTTTGTCTACTTGCCAGATGACAAAATACCCTGGTTCAGAAACGTACACATAAGATGAGTATGCCCACCAGCACGCCCGGCACCAGCCCGCCCGGCTCAAGCCGATGCCTGCGACATGGATGAGCTCGACTAGAGCAACAGCCACAAGTATCCACATCGTTAGAGATGCCATAGCCTCTCTATGGCCAACTGCCAACTGCCAAGAACACACGTCCCATCATGCACACTGGTCACTCACACACCAATCTACACTAAGAACATACACAGTGCTATTACGTAGGTGACTGACACACTCACTGACGTGCATCGTTGTTATTTTTCACATAGGCCTTTTTACAGCACCGCAGAAATGCAAGACGCCTGAAGAGCTTGTGTATATGCTTGCTGACGCTTCTCCCGAAACCCACCCCTATGACGACACCATCAGGTATATCTAATGCTGCTTGTGACACCCTGTCAACCCGCGACCTCCATACTATGGATTATGTACCGGCACCCATGAACTAGGCCCGAGTAGACCACAAGCAAGAGTGCCCAGGCAGGATCCTAGCAATGAAAATCCTCCCAGAACAAGAGTACAAGTGCTGACCATGCAGAACAAGTCCCGGTGAGAGCTCACAGCCAAGGCCACAATGTTGCAACCCGCATGTCATAAGCCCAGCGCCAAGGTTATACCTGTAAAATGCCAAGCCAACAGAAATGAAATATAAATCTAATGCTCATAATTTTGCTCCAGCTACGGTCTCTCCACACATGACCAAGCCGAACTGACAAAGTGCCAAGCTCACGATACAGAAAGTCATCAGGGTCCAAAGTCTGGGACACAGGTTGCAACAACGAAGCGGCAAGATGGACATCTACAGCGATGGGAAAGACCCGCTCACAAGCCATGAGCAGACCTGTCCGTTGCCTGCACAAACACATAGTTGCATATTGTTGCTAATGACAGGTACACCGCGAGCTGGGAACGACGATGGTCCCAGGCTTGGGGGCTCGCGGGAGAACCAATCAGAATCTAGGGGGGCTTATTACTGACACCATTACCATTAAACAATCACCAAGGGTCCCCATGTAACAATTCTAAAGTAACAACTGCAAGGGTCAACCCAAGTGTACCACCTGACCCATCCTCATCCACTAATATTTCTTTCCATATGTTACCTATACTAACCCTACCACTCGGGGAACCAATCCAGAGTGGCGATAGGTTTTGTGCTAACTTTCCCAGGTGACGCGAGTAGTGCGTCATACTGCCGTAAAAAGGGCCTACGAGCCCCACTAAGATTGAGAGTCTCATCGGACACGTACGATCCGAGAGCCATCCCTGCCGTTGTTATAGTAAACAGCAGAACCACCTTGCTTCTTGTGTTTGTCTCAGACTCCTTTTGGGTACACGGGGGGAGTTGGGGCCTCCCCAGGCCGGAGGCCTGTGGACGGCTCTGCCGGCCCCGGGAGAATCACCCCGACAAGGTGGTAATGTACCCAGAGCCATACATGTAGGAGAAGCACAATCCTTAAGACGGCGACCACAAGTCCACAACAGGGCTGGTGGCATGCACAAAGGTATGTGAAGTCGCAGTGACTGCAATCGTGGCAATTACGCCAACCACAGAGAAGGTTCCTACTGGGATTGAAAGTGGGGGTTATGTCCCTGCTGCCTTGGAAGAACCTGGTGGTGAGACAAAACCCAGCGCACCACGCACCAAAGCGGCGTTGATGGTGACACATCGTGAGCAGATTAAACTACTCGTTCACTGCCAAACGAACAACCTGTGCCTCTTTTGACTCTTTCAATGGGGGTTGGTGGTGCCGGGAGTGCACATTCTGGACTGCAACCAGAGATCTGCATTGGGGCTACTAAATCTTGTGTGTTTGGCCTCACCGCGCAGCAATATACACACAAGGAGTGACGGTTTGGGGGTACCGGAGCGGTGTGCATGGAGACAGCCGCCCTGTGCACCAAGTTCACTCTGGAGTGGCTGTCACGGCTGTGCTCCACACGGGGTGAAGGCCTAGCAAAGAACACATGGTGTGAGGCGGGCAAGCTCGGGTTCAGCAACGAAGCAGCATGCCTCTGGTAGAGCCCGGTTAACACCAGCTGGGCATGCTAAGACTAAAGTGGGCAAACAGGAACCCCATCTCCTGGAGTGGAGTATGCACCACTAACAGGCACTCCTCAACCTGGTGTGCCGGGGGGTGCAAGTAGATTGACATTTCAAGGTACGTACTGGGAGAACTCTGTGGTAAAGGAAAAGCAACGCTTTGGAGATCCACGAACAGCACAGTGTGGTGGTCTGACATATAGGGGACACACCCAAACATCCGAGGTCATAGATCTTACTGGCGAAGTGAACAGAGAGGAGCATACGCTGCGCAGCGGCACATGACTAAGGCGCTGGGCAGACATTGAGAGCCTGCCCCCACGTCAGCAGTCAGTGTCATGTCCCCAACCAAAGGGAAGAATAAGAACACAATCATGGACTCTTTTGGGGGATCAGCCAAGGCCCAAGAATCAGCCCAAAGCAATGCAATGATGCAGAAGGCGGAGGGGAAGCCGGAACCTGGCAACTAGGATGACCGAGTACTGGCAGCAATAGCAGCATTAAGGTCGTCTCTTGAAACAAAGATAGTTGAGGTCAAAACTAATATGCAGTTGATACGGCAGGACGCACGCAATCTGGCGGAGAGAGTAATGGCTGTGGAGACAACCCTGAAGGAAATCAGTGAATACACAAAGGATTTGGAGGTGTGAGTGACGGAACTTGAGAGAAGAAATGCTATGCTGGAACTCCGTGCCGAGGACGCGGAAGGGCGCGCTCGGCGAAACAATGTCCGGTTACTGGGACTTCCTGAGGGACTGGAGGGCCCAGGACCCCACAAGATATGGTGAGAACTTTCTACTGCAAGAAGTATGGGCTGACAAGCTCTCACAAGGGTTTATGGTGGAAAGGGCACACCGGTCCTTGCAGAAAAGACTACCGCCGGGGTCTCACCCCCACCCAGTGATAGCTAAGATCCTGAACTTCCAGGACAGAGAAGTAATACTGAAATTCTCACGAGAAGAAGGGTCAATACAAAGGGACAACTCCAACATTGCGATATACCCGGATTACACACCGGCAGTCCAGAGAGACAGAAATTGATTTGTGCCGGTCAAAGCCAAACTACGACAACTCAACATTAAATATATGCTCATGTATCCGTCAAGACTTAAGGTGATTTACAAAGGTAGAGTGATCTTTTTGGAGTCCGTGGCCACGGCCATGATGTGGATGGAACATAACAACCTGGACAGAGAAGAGCCTGCCAAGTGACAAGACTGTTACCGCAAGAGGGTTGAGGGAGTTAGGGCTCCCCACTATTGAACAGTTGTATTCACCGGTGGATGTGTTGGATAGATGGTGGACGAAACTGTTGCAACTGTCTGTAGCCTGGACGGGGGCGATGTTTAGCCACCTGCATTGGGTTTGAAGGACTACCCCGTATACATATTGGTGTTGGCCTGTTGCTGACACCTACTTTCTCGCACACACTGGCCTGGATGGGCTACTACAGAGCAGTGGTGTCTGAGCGCTGCGAGTTGGAACCAGCCACTAGGTGCAAATGTTGTGTTCTATTTGTTGTTCGGTTGCTCTTTTTTTGTTCTTCACGAAATCGGGTAACTGAATGTCTATTTAGGAGGGCGGATGTGAGGGGGAAAACAAGGAGGCCAGGGTGACAGATGGGGGAGGACGGGGTGGCAGTGTCTGGCTGGGTGGTGGACCTGGGATGCTGGGAGGGATGTGCTGTGAACAAGTATGGCGGTTAATATTAAGGTATTGACGTGGAACGTGAGAGGGATGGGCACGTACTTGCGCAGAAACCACATTAAATCTTTCCTCAACAGGAAAAAGGGGGCTATTGCACTATTACGGAAGGCGAGCTGGAGAAGGTGAAAGAGCGCTGGGGGGCAGGGACATGGGGTGGTATACTTTAAGTATGCTCGTGGGGTGTTCACGTAGATAAACGCTGCTGTGCCTTTCCAGTTGCAGGAAGTGGAGTCTGGCATGGATGGGAGATATCTAATTGTACGGGGCCACATAGAACATGTGGAGGTGTGTATAGTCAACTCCTACTTTCCTAACCATGGAATTCAATCACAGCTCAATATGATATGTGCAAAGATGGCACTACATCGAGAATGTTGTTTTATATGGGGAGGAGACTTCAATTGTGTTAGAGACCCAGGACTAGACAGATCTCTCCCACTCCCGAACAGCATAGGTCCGGCACCCTCTAACGCTTGGCGCTGCACTGCAAAACCTAGATCTGGCAGATGCATGGAGGGAACTTCACCCTGCGGATAGGTGCTATTCCTATTATTTTTGTAGACAGATCCCAGTTGGCGGAAATAGTGTTGGCGCAATATCTTGGTAGGGCTATATCGGACCACTCACCGCTCTTGCTAGAGTGGAAGATGAGGGGGCCGAGACCTCCCATACCGCTGTGGCGCATGCCCATCGACACCCTCATGGACCAGATTTTCAGGGATGGGATGAAAGGAAAACTTGAAGAATAGAGAGAAATGTGGGGAGTGTACAGGATTGGAGTACAGTGTGGGAGGCAATGAAAATAGTGGTTAGAGGGGAGGTCATTGCTAGTGTGGGCAGCATCCGTAAAACGCTTAGAGCGGAATTGGGGAAGTTAGATGATGGAATCTGTCAAATGAAGAACCAAAAGCAGGGACATTGGGTGGGGGAGCTGTAACTGGCTGAAGCCAGGAGAAGCTGTAAAGAAGCCTGGGGGAGATCAGCTAAATTTGACTACATGGTTAAAAGCACCAGGATGCATGCAGAGGGGGACAAGCTGAGCAGGCTGTTGTCATGGCTCTGTAAGAGGGAACACCCGAGACAGCTAACTACAGAATTTAAGGACGAGGGAAGCACCACACATAGGACTCAGTAAGAAATTAATGACATGTTCACCAAATTGTACTCCCAACTATATAAACATGACACTTTGGTCCCTTAGGAGGACGTATTGGGCAAACTGGAGGAAATAGGGCTACCAAATCTGGCGCGTCACAGTGTGAGGCAGTAGAATAGGACATCACGGCTGAGGAAATAGCTGAGGGGATCAAATCATTGGCTACTTGTAAGTACCCAGGCAGCGATGGACTCCCCCCGAAGTTCTATAAAGCCTAAACCTCTGTGGTGATGCCGGTGTTGCATGAGGTGTACACGGAAGCTTATGCTAAGGGGGTGCTCCTAGCGAGCATAAGAGAAACACTAGTGGTCCCGATACCCAAGCCAGGGAAACCCACAGATGAATGCAACTCCTATAGGCCTCTGGCAATGCTAAACTATGACTTGAAAATTTTGACTACCATTCTGGCGGGCGGCTCAGCAGGTTGATCGGGGGTTTGATACATGGGAATCAACATGGCTTCATCCCGGGTCGCAGCACAGTTATGAACCTACGCTGGCTACAACACGTCGTTGCACAAACTGGAGATTCCCAAGAGCAGTGTGCAATACTCTTGCTTGATGTGATAAAGGCTTATGATTCGATATACTGGGAATGGTTACTTGCTGCATTGAAAGAGTTTGGGTTTGGTAGGCGGTTAATCAAACGGGTACAGAGCTTATATACCACACCGGTGGTGAGGGTCAAATCTGGGAGGCTAGTGTGATCTGTTTGGGACATACAAAGGTGAACAAGACAGAGGTGCCCATTATCAGGGTTGGAGCCCATAGCGATTTACTTGCAAAAGCAGTATCTGGAGGCGGGTATAAGGGTGAGCGGGGTAAGTCACTTGATTTCGCTGTATGCAGATGATGTGTTGCTATACTTGCAGAATCAATCCCAGAATGTGCCATTGATAATGGAGGTACTGGATAGGTACGCAATGGTGTCCGGGATTTGTTTCAGCAAAAAGAAGTCCTGTATATTCCCATTGGCTAGCCTTAGAGGAGTGGAAATAGGGGAACTACCAGAAGTGGGGCTACCTTGGCAGCTGGGATTATTGCGGTATTTGGGGGTGCACATAAGGCATACCACTGAGGGGATACATGAGAGTAACACAGTAACTGTGGTGAAGGGCTTAAGGAAATCCATGATATTTTGTCCAAACTACCATTGTCACTGATGGGCAGAATAGCTATATATTTGCCAAGGTTTTTGTGCTTCTTTAACAATGTCCATTACTACATCACGGCCTCCTTCTTCCGCTTGCTAGATGTGCTGTTACAGGGATTCCTGTGGGGCACGGCCTGTCACAAATTCGCACTTACAACACTCTGCCTCCCCACAAGGACGGAGGGGCACAGCTACCCTATTTGTAAAGGTATGACCTGACGGCGCAGCGCAGCCACGTAACCAGATGGCTCTCAGACAAAGTCACATCTGAGTTGGTCCGTTCGGCAGCCTGGTAGCCCCAGCACACCTGAAAGAAATTCAGTAGTTGCATCTGAGCTGCCTGGGCAGCACACCTATGTTGGTAACACTGGGACGCAGGTTGTGGCATAGGACCCTGGCACTGCTGAAACTGAAAAGCCCCATGTCATCTGAGACCCCAATAGCTGCGGATATCTGCAGGAACAGGGAGGATCTGGTGGTGATGAGATGCTGGGACAACTGGAGTATATACACATGGGGAGATATCTATGAGGAGTTGGTATTGAGGGAGTTTGGGTCGTGAATGAAACGGGAGGGGCTGCTTCATGGGCAGTTTTTGTGGTATCAAAAGGTGAGGGGGTTGCAAAAGGGAAGAGAGTGGATTGGCCGGAAGAACCAGCAATAAGCCCCCATGCTGGCCCTAATGCATAACCTGGGTGATGGATGGAAGCCGATAATTAGGATATATGCACTCTTTGTGGATATACCCAACCCTAAGAGTATGGTGCTGAAGGAACGCTGGGAGGCAGATCTGGGGGAAGATGTAGGTGAAAAGGAATGGGAACGCATATTATCACACCCACGGAAAGTGTCTAGAAACTCCCTCTTTAGATTAATTCTGTTGAACGTACTGTACCACACCTACATGACACCACACAGGGTGGCTAACTTTAACAGCACTACACAAACAAAGTGTCCCTGGTGTGGCGTGGATGGAGCAGATCTAATGCACATGTTCTTTGAATGCGTGCACATATGGGGATTCTGGGAGCAGATAAAAAATGCTTGCAGAAGAGCAGGGATTGCAAGGTACGCCTGGAACCCGAAGGAATGTTTGCTAGGTGCGTATCCTAGAGATGGCAAGTCCAAGCATGTCACAAAATGTATGGACCTGGCATGCTTACTGGCCAAAAGATGTATCGCAGTGGAATGGAAATCAACTAAAGGCCAGCAATATGCATACTGGCATAAGGAATTTGAACGCTGGGTGGAGGTGGAAACAAGAGTGTGGGGCAACATGGTGGATAAATTGGAGGCGGACACTAGTGCCACCTATGAATCCTGGAAAACGCTGACCTGGGACATGTTCCATCCCTCAGACGACAAACCCCCATGAGAGCTTGCACATCCACTATGGAAAGGTGTCTAGTTGGGACGCCAGGTCAAAGGGAATTGGGGGTTTCAGGTTGTGCCCCGGAACATCTGCACCTTAAGGAATGAGCTTGAATGGAAGGTTTACTCTTGAAGTGAAGACTGTTTATGTTGATTGTTTTGTTCTTTGTTAAATATAAAAGGGATCTAAATTGCAACATGAAACAAAACGGACACTGGAATGTTTGATGTATGTATCACTGCTAATACACAAATGCCAATAAAAACATTTAAAATAAATAAATAGCTCTATTTTATCCATGTTATACCCCTCTGGTCTGATTGCTGTTGCAAAAATTTCTCCATCGTTCCATCCATCTCCACTTCTGGGCTCACACATCATGTCATGTCATGTCGATGTTTTCTTCACTATCGTCATCTGATGATTCATATCCTTCAGCAGATATATGAAACACTATTTTCTTAAACATTGCCCCTTTTGGCAACAATTAGCAAAACGTCGCCATCTTTTGCACTTGGAACAGTTTACTTTTTTCCTGGGCAAATCGGTGCCACAGCCAATTGATTCTTGCTCCCACAACGGAAACACAACTGCTCTTCCCTCTTAGCTCCCTTTGGACCTGAACTCTCACCCTTTGTCTCATTAGACCCTTTTTGGCAAGTCAGGCTGCCCTTACTCTTCTTTCTCCTTTTCTGATATGGACCAATCTTTAATATTTCTGGCACTACCTCTTTGCTTTTAACTGTTGTCAACTTTGCCACACAAGCCATTAAATGTACGAGCCTTTTTGCAATGTTTATTACTTCCTCCAAACTGGGGTCAGCCTTTAACTACAACTCTTCATGGATCCTATTATTATTACAATGAATCATAAATTGGTCCCTAATGTGCTTGTCTAAAGTACATGCAAAGTTGCAAGCCAAACCCAAATAATGCAGAGCAGTGATATACTCTTCAACAATCTCCCCATTCTCCTGCAAACAAATGCCAACATTATACCTCTCCAGGATTGTGCTGGTCTTTGGATTGAAGTGCACATCGGTATGGCAATTTCTAACTCATTCATTGAGTTGTTTTCACCCCAACCCGGTAGGTTGGGCAGCATTTCAACTATTTGCTGACCCTCGTACCCCATGAAATGCATTAAAAGTGAAACCTTTCAATCAGTGGTGAAGGTATTCCCACACGCAGCTCTGACATAGAGTAGGAAACGTTGTTTTCATTGCACCCATTCTATTCTGCATGGACCAGGGGAGGCCATAAAAATGGGAGGTCCGGGCGTACTCTGCACAGCCATTGCTGCTGAGAACGTCCATGCACGACACACACACCACTCCAATTTCCCAATAGCACAGGGGATGCTTTCTAACTTCTCAGCAGTGCACAACTATGCTGTCTGCATCTGATCCATCATCAATACAATCGCACAATTTTCCTTTTTCTAAAAATGTAAACACTGTAGCAACAGCTCTGTGCGGTTTGTAGTCATTGCCTCTGCAACCTGTTCCAACACGCGTCACAGTGGCAGAGCGTCATGCTCTTTTGGCGGTCACCGTTGCCATGGAGGATTTCGCTGCGTGCATGCTCTCCGTTGGTTCTCTCACCTCTCGGCTCTGCAAATACCGCTCACACTGGTAATCTGAGGAGGCCTCTCAGGACCACGCACGCCAACTACACGGGGTGGGATTTGATGCAGGAAACCGTGAAGATCCGACAAGTGCACCCTGTCGATCAGCAAATGCCGGGATGCAGCTGTATGGCAACTCCTCGCCAATATCAGGAAGTCACAGTACACATTTAGGTAAGTTCAGATCCTTTTATTGGCATAGGATCAATGGTAGCAGCCCCCAGCATCTGGACACCACAGTCCCCAATCTCCAACTGAATCGTTTTACCACATAACAAATCAACATACGATGAAAGGAACCTTCCATATTACAGAGCTACATTCCATATTGCACATTCTCCCCATCTCACACAAACATCCTCAGATCAATATATAACAGTTTGGTACACCCCTCTTTGAATACAAGAATCTAAACCAAACATCCTAGATGCCACACTGGTACATAACATTGGCAATTTTTGATCCCACACAGATTGCTGTGGAAGTTTTTAAAACACCACCCCATCCTTGGAAATGTGCCAATTTGCATGAAACATGTCACAGCCACTGTTTTTCATCTATTATCATTACATCGCAAAGCGACAAGGAAATGGTACAAATAAAACCACCATATTAAACATGCAAAGAACATTTGTTGTTTGGATGTTTTGAAAAGGAAACCAAAACCCTTCTGCTGAACATATAAACCAAACAGTGGCTCTTTCACAGAGTCTATTTCCAGATAACCTTTTTTTGAATTGGCACCATTCCTATCATCTCAGTTATGCGAGAATGCATGCAAGATGGATACACCAGCATGGAAGAAATACATAGAGACATGTATGTCTCTATGTATACTCTACTAATATTATAATTGTAGACATTAAGCTGCAGCTATCAAGCAAAATGCCTCCTCGTAGAAATACTGGCCTACTAATGTATAAGTAAACGCAAATCTAAGAATACTGGTAAGTTGGGGTAAATGTCGTCAACACATACAATTCATCTTTTACAGACATGAGTCACACCACCACATCACTCCACCCAAACTCTCCACTACATACCACCAAACCACCACACCACCTTCAAACCACCATCTCACCTCCACTTCACACCACCACTCCAGACCGCCACACGTCTACACCCCCATGCAACAACACCAAAGCACTCCACACTACCACACCACTAACACATCTTCACACAACCCCTCCATATTGCCACCACTCAACACCATTCCACACCACCACACCTCTACACCACTTCTTGACAGCATTCCACTCCATCCCACACACACCACCACACCTCCACTCCACACCACCATTCCTATATTTAGATGCAATAAACCACTGCACACGCCAAAACTATTGGCTTTGCTATTGTTTGTTTATGACTGTAATTTGCAGCTTGTAAAATGATGGTAAGGGGTTTCCATGAAGAACACTATCTGCAGTACCTGTCCATGTCGATGCGTTAGTTAACTCTATAACAGCTTCCTCTTCACCTAACATAGCAGACTTTAGAATGGAAAATGACGGCATTGACTTTGCAGGGTGGGTTTTCCACAGTGATTCATGAAGTGCACGATGAACACTGTATCTCGCTACTGAAATCTATCAACCACACTTCCATTTTCAACAAAGGTAGCAGGCGCCCCTCTCTCAGAACAAGGCATGATAACCTGTTCAGTGATTGTTGACCACATTGAGAGTTTGCAGCCATCTGCTTTTTGCTCACTGTACCTTTCACAGATGGGAAATACCCATTTGCATATCAGTCTTTGTCCCGCCCACATGGGCAGTCCAGCACCGAAATGCTATGGCAATTCCTCTCTGAACAAGAGTACCACCAGCAACCCCATACACGTGTTTCAGCCTTGTTGGGCATCATCAGTGAGGTGAAGCTAAGCCTCTCTAAGCACAGTGAGCAGGGAGTCCATGTCTGGTTGCCCCCAGGTAACCTAGGGTGACCAACCCCAAGTTCCTATAAAGAATTCAACAAAGGTAGCAGGCGCCCCTCTCTCGGAAGAACAAGGCATGATAATCTGTTCAGTGGTTGTTAACCATATTGAGCATTTGCAGCCATCTGATTTTTGCTCACTGTACCTTTCACAGATGGGAAATATCCATTTGCATATCAGTCTTTGTCCCACCCACATGGGCAGTCCAGCACCGAAATGCTATGGCAATTCCTCTCTGAACAAGAGTACCACCAGCAACCCCATACACGTGTTTCAGCGTTCCATTTTGTTGACATGCTACCCCTTTGCGGTGCCATGAGATGCTCCTTACTCTATTAATCTGTGTTGGTGTGTGCCACTCCAGAGAACTGTTCTTGGGTCAGTCTGCAGGTGACAATGTCTTCCCATTCCATGTATTTGCTTGAGGGCTGTGCACGAGCACTAGTTTGTGGACATAAATGTATTCTTCCTCACCATGCAATGCTTGATGTGTAAGTGCATCTTGTTGTACTTTGATCTTCAGCTCTACAATGCTTCCTGGAATTAAGATAGAGCTGAATCTGTATCTCCAGTTTGCTAAGTCTGTACACTCTTAACAGTAGCCTATGTATGTTGAGTGCATGGATTTGAGTAGAGCCTTTGATTTGGTTGATAGAACATGGCTTTCAACCACATTATTTGGCGAACGCTTTCTTGTGGTTGTTTTAAATATTTTAGTTTCTCTAAATATAAATTATTCTGCCCTGATTAGATACTGCACGAATGGACAGTTTACCAGGACTTTTGCAGTCACTAAAGGGGTTTCTTAAAGGCTTCAAATTAGCACCAATGCTATTTAATATGTGCACAGATCCCATTTATCAGAATGTATGTGAAGAAAAGACAGATCGCCCCCAATACTTCGTTAAGTGAACAATGTAGGCCAATTGGGGTAACATCAAACAGCAGCATAGCATCTGCAAAGGGCATCAGGGGTAAATGAGCTTGGCCGAGCTTTGCCTGAAAAATACCCTGCCCATTCAAAGGCATCCTTAAGCTTTCTGTATCCAGGTGCATAGGACCTGGCATTTAAATGCAGCCTTGGACTCAGTTTACCATGGTCTCCACTGTGAATTGTCTGTCTCTTGTCAACCTTACCTGTACAGACGTATTGGTGTGTAATAGAATGATTTCTTTAAGCAGAGCTTCATCTATACCAGCAGCACTACGTCTCACCCATAGCATGCCTATGGGGACATTATAAATGGTGTACTCAGATCGGGAAAGGCAGAGCATTTGAGGGTTTGATTGTAGCTACCAATTTTTGGTTATGCTGATGCGAGTGTACTTTTAGCGCATACTCACAAATCGCTGCAGATTTTAGTGAGCGAATATACTGACTATATGGCCCTCATTACAACACCGGCGCTAAATCATGGCGCTATTAGCACCATGGTTGGTGCCGGTGTTGTAACAAGTCCGCCATGGTGAAATGGGGAAATACCAGCCCATTCCAAGGTTGGCGGGGTGGTATTTCCCCATTTCCCCATGGCCCTTCCCCATTTTTGCCCCATAGGGCTCAATGGGAATGGGGAATGCGGCAATTATGGTACCGCACATTGCGGTACCGTAATTGCCTGCGAAATCCCTTTGCGGGTCCCTACTTTAACGGCTGGTCCAGACCAGCCGTTCAGGTCAGGTCCCGCAAAGGGACCTCGTAGTAAGACGCTAAGTGGTTAACGGCACCGCAGCCTTTTACGGCGCCGTTATCCACTTAGCGCCAGGGTCGTAATGACCCCCTATGACTGGAAAAGGTCCCAAAATCAATGGCAGCAAGTCGTCACTCGTGATCTTCTCTGTTAAGGTTCAGATTTATGAAATTGAAGGACAAGATTTCAAAAGTAACAATAAGACTATTTAGACGTATGATTTCCTGTATGATTATCTTATGTCAAGCACTTTACTAAGCAGAATAGTCACATAAGACAAACCATCCATGCGAGTTCTAACTTCGCCCAGCCCCTTAAAATGCAATCAATTCTTTATATTACCGGGTTTAAAAGGTCAAATCCGAATCTGCAGATATGTGTGGAGCCGAAACCTTTGGCTTTACTAGGAATCCGGTGGTCCTACTATGCACCAACATGCTTTTTAGCAAAAGATGACTTTCTCTCCCATGCCATGTGCTTAATTATGCATGTATAGGGAGCTTGGTCTTGACTTTATTGAAGATTATAACTCTGGAGATTAGGTTTCAACTAAGGGTAGTCTCTGCACTGGTGGTCTATTTGGACGTGATTTGGTGTTACACAATAAAAATAGATAGAGTGGCAGCACATAGTGTAGGTCCAGAAAAAATACCTTCTCCTATAGGGATTGCAAATGCTGAAAACACGGAGTCTACACACGATTCTCCACAATCTCACAGAAATGTAAAGTATTGCAAGAGCATGGCAAAATGTTCTGTCAGCTCACATGGACTGTAATGTATGAAGTGCATGACTATTATCCTGCAACTCAAATTGTTGGGTGACCAAATACCCCCTCTCTGAGATATAAATACTGCATAGTTTCTCTGTTTAGAAAACCATCATTAGGCCTAAACTATGATAGATGAATGCAGAATATGATTACAATTTGGAAACTAAGCCTTCAACCACATATGTGCTGCTCAAAACACTAGAATCTATTAAGTAGAATACATTCAATATTATATTACATTTGGCCCTGAAGAAGGAAATCCCCTACTTTGAGTTTTACCCTGAAGAATCAAATCTCCTTTACGCACAGATATGCAATCTCGATATTGCGAAACACATGTTGGTCTTTTTTTTTTTTTACACTACCAAGAAGTCTAGTTAGAACTATAACCTAGGAACTATATAGCACCTGTGGGTATGGCACTGTAATAACCATTTGTGTTCATGTTCTTTTTGAATACTTCTATACACCTTAATAAATGATTCAAAGATAGCATTGCATAACTCTCTTGCCTGTTTTTGTGATATTGCAATGTAAACAAATAAACATTTTCTCTTTTTTGCCCATCAAATAATATTGAGATTAAGTTGTTTTTTTAACTCTTTTAAGACATTTAAATTATGGGCAACCTTGGCCAGCACTATTGTATCTGATCAGTGCTACTGCTATATATATAACTCACTTGTGCACTTATGCAATATATGTGACGTGTCATTTTTAACAGAAAACAATTTCCGATGAAAATTAGCTATAATTAACATGTAATGTTACATTTTCATAATATATGTGTATATCTGCAAGATTGTATTTAGTTAACTAACTACTGTGAATCAATTTGGATAAATTGTAATTTATTCATATTTTAACTTGTAAGTTGATTTTTGTCTTTGATTTTTATGGTTAATCATCGATATAAAGTTATAAATGAAAAAAGTTTAGAATTCAATAAATTACTAAAATAAAGTTATTTTAAAAATTCAATTACATAACAATGCTATCAAGCTGAGTCTATATGACAAAGCACTTAAATATGTGTTCCCAGGCCTTGTTCTGTTGCTGTCTCCTTATTTTACTGCCATGAAACAGCAATGTCACATGTGGTTATACTTCTTTGGCCAGTATCAGCATTTCCGCTTTACTGTAGTTAAGCATTTTTCTGACCCTCTATGAGACAGGTTACCGCTGATGTTGCTTGTCGGCTGGCCTTTATGGTGCTGTTGTCCGTGTCAGTTTTGGGTGTAGTTAGTCCAGTCTACTGTGGTTTGAATTGGAACAGCTGACACAGTGACTTTTTGGGTGTCTTTGGCAACACAGTTGGGGGTCATAAGGGTGCCACCCTCCATAGTTGTTCGAGAAACACATAGTATACCTTGCTCTGCTTCCTCTGGCCCATTTGGGATATGGTGTGGTGTATTTTCCTCAAGGCTTTTCAGTGTCTCTTCATCCTGCATTAACTACTGCCATGGATGGACTGGTTCTGCTCCTTCTGGTCTGAATTTGTCTGTTTGGGGACATGTATTTTGCCCTACTTGTGATTGGGATTGGTTGCTGGTGTTGCAGGTAGGTGGTGTGACTACACATAGTTGGGTAGATGGAGGGTTGGTGCGAGTATGCAGGTCATTTGGGTGTGATTGGGCATTGCAGGCAGACCCATCAGTGGTGGAGCGTATCCATGCACCAGGGTGTTTTCTCCTATAAGGGCCGCTTTGCTGATTGGTAGATAAAAGTGCTTTGTATCCCTTGCAGCATTTCCGGTGATGCATAGTTTCAATGGTGACTTGGCTAACATGGCACAGCCAATGTGTTGTCTGACAATAATTCTGTGTACTTGGATGGTTCAGGCAGGTAATCCCTCCTGGTTTGCTAGGCTTGCTCAAACAGGGCAGATGCAACTGCGAGGGATATGAAAAGTGTGTATGTCTTTCAGAGAGCATTCCTTGTGAGCCTGCCATGGTGGTTGTGGCTGAAAGCTTAGTTGCAATGTGCACGGGTTCCACCTGTATTGTGAGCCCCTAGCCTGGTTGTCAAAAGACCAGTAGATGATGTGTCTAGAATCAGGGTTATCCTCCTACAGGCATCAAGGGTCGAAAACATGTTGGATTTTCAGGATGCCCCTCATTAATATACATGAGATATATATTTGCATTCAATGATTCTAAATGTATACACATTTTCCCTCATGAATATTAATGAGGGATATCTGGAAAACCCATCAGGAGTACACCGTCATGGGCAGGTGTTGGACATCGCTAGGACTCTAAAAGAACTCGAGTAATGGGTCGACTGGATATGGCAGCATATCTACAGTATGTTACCATGTCTCTTTTGTGTTTGCTGGACATGTGCATTTGTTGACTGGGGAATTCACAAACACTTTTGTCTTAATCACAGTCGTGTGTGAGACATGCCCTTGTGTGTTGAACGCAGCCTTCTTGTACATTTAGAATGTATTTATAGTCTTCAAATGGTAATTCCAGGAAGTGGTGTCAGCACATGGCTTTGTGAAAGCTCCATTTTTTGTGGTTGCATCGCATTCCCTTGTTTATTGGAACTGCATAGATTGTGTGCTTATATGTGCCTGTAACCTTTGGAATGGCAGGTGACTTTCCCTGTATGTTTAGGAGTGTGGCAATCACTGTGTTTGTCTTGAAATGGAATGTCTTGATTTGCACTTGCATAGTCTGTTTTCTTTGTTTGGTTTTCCGCCACGCTGTATGCTTAGGCTGGCAGAAGTCATCTTGTTGCAGTGTGTTGACCATTTATGGAGCTTTCCTGATGTAGTCATCGAGGTTCACTGGTATTTGTAACCAAAATGGCATACTCTGTATGGTTTTCCATTCTAAGGCACTTATTTGCTGAATGTTTGTGTTTTTCACTTTGTTGCTATTTTTCTTCAATTCTTGAAGTAATGGCGAAGAACATTTTTGCTTCTTTGTAGTCGCAGATGGCACATTTTTAGGCCTTCCGATATCAAGCCCAACTAACTGTAGACTGACTAGTTAAAAATAAAAAAAAAGAAACACTTGCTTTTTCTAAAAAAAGGAAATTCTTTAGCAATATAGGTCTTTTCTTTTAAAACCTGTTTTAGGTATCTTACTGATGTAGTAGCACAGGGAATGCCTCTCCCTCTTTCTCACCTGTCCCACCCCTTCTTTTGCACTTACCATCATCTATCTACCAAGAAATAAAATAAAACAAGCATTGGAAATGGCAACAGTTTGGGCTTTTATTCAGGCATGGGAAAGGCACTTGCCTGGTACTGCCATAATGATATTAACTCAACTTTGATGGTAGCAGCTGGAAACTGGTTGAGGACCTCCACATCTAATAGCAGTGCCTGGCAAATGCCTAATACCTATACACAGGGAAAAACTGTTGGCGGTGCCAATTGTATTGTATTTGTAATGTATATACTGCCCTTTCCCCATTTGTATGGCCTCAATGCGCTTTGTGGTTGCAACACCCTCAGTGACTGCAGTCCATGTGCAGGAGGTTCTATTAGATTAAGTTAAAGATGTTGGTGTGCATTTCTGCCAGGTTAGGACTTAGGTGGGCTGGCTAGGCTCCAGTTAGCCCGGTGGTCAGGCATAAGGGTGGGTGCTCTTTGTGGTTTAGGATAGAGTTCTAGTACTGAAGGTTCAATGTGTGCCCAGCTAGACCAAATTTATTTTTCGTTGGTTATCACTGTATACTGATGGCAGGTGTTGAGGTACATCAGGGGTTTCAAAGTGGATGGCTATGTGTGCTGCTAGACCGGAATGCTATAGCAATAAATGTAGTCTATAGTGCATGGATGGGCGGCCGTGCCTGTGGCTCGTGTCCACAAACGTGGTGCATGGTATACCTACCGTAGGCTTGGCTGGAGTTCAACTGCAATGTTATTTTTCTTGGTCTGATGCGATTGGTTGGTCGCTGTTTGTGGTCTCCCTGGAACAAAAGTTTGAGCAATGGAAGAGGGCCCAGAGGGATGGCAGGGCGGAAGTGAGGGAGGATGATGGTTTGTTACTGTGTTCCTCTGTTGTGAGCACTGCCAGCATCTGTGGGGTTTTGGTGTGTAGGAGTGTTGCTGTGTTTGAGGAGGATGATAGTTTGCTATGGTTTGCCTCTGAGAGGGCTGCTGGAATCTGTGGGGTATTGGTGGCTAGGAGTGTTGTTGTCTTGAGGAGGATGATAGTTTGCTACGGTGTGCCTCTGTGAGCACTGCCGGCATCTTTGTGGTATTGGTGTGTAGGAGTTTTGTTGTGTTTGAGGAGGATGATAGATTGCTACGTTGTGCCTCTGCGAGAGTTGTTGGAATCCATGGGGTATTGGTGGCAAGGAGTTTTGTTGTGTTTGGGAAAGAAGAGTTTGTCACGGTGTGCCACTGTGAATGCTGCTGGCATCTGTGGGGAATTTATGGATGGGAGTGTTGTTGTGTTTCGGTCAACATTTCTGTGTGCCTATCGAGAGTGTAGAGTCGGGGAGGGTGTGGAAGAGGGATGGAAAAGCCAGGTTTTGCGACCCTTTCTGTATACCAGATGATTGTCAATATTGCAAAAGTGCAGGCTTAGGGAGTTCCAGGTGATCAGCACTTGGACGTAGAAAGAAGATTCGCCCAGTCTGGAGGAGTTGTACTGTGGGACTACTAGGAGAGATGCTGTGGTAGATCTGGAAGTCCTTGAGGGGTGGAAGTGGGTGACTTTGTTTTGAAGGAATTGCAGCCCTGTGTTGTGGATTGCCCAGTATGTGATGAACATTGCTTTAAATGTAGTGCGTCAGCCAATAGGGAGCCAATGGTGGACTCCCAGTGTAGGGCTGATGTGTTCTCTGGGAGGTAGGTTAATGAGCAGGCGGGCTACAGCCAGATGATATAACAAACCAATCATCTAGAGTAGATACAACAATAAGAGAGTCTCATATGGTAATGTATGCATTCTATAACCTAATGCATAACATGCAATTTAAGATAAACTCATAGTTGTGTAAAATATGTTTCTTAAACTTAAACTGACGAAAGACGCACACGACAAACATGAACAAGAGGAAGCAGGGAGAGGTGTATACCAAATTATACAGTGACAACAGAGTATTAACCTTTCCATTGATTTGAAGTTGTGTTATGTAAAAATTATATGAACAACTGCCATTTCAATTCATGTTTGAGCTGTGAAGAAGGGGACATAGCATTACATTTTTCCTTTCTATAGATGTTACACACAGAGTTCCACCATATTTTAACATGCAAACACTTAAAATATTTCCAGAGGTGATGGTTTGAATTGCTATCCCCATTAAAAGATCGAACAACTTGCACTTATTTTTGTCAATTGCTGATTGAATCATTGTACTACCAATAAAAAGGAAGCTAAAACAGAAATCTTGTTGCACAAGCTTGAGAGTTTTCCATACATTTTCCCAAAATACCTTAACATAGATACATTCAAAGACAACAGGTTTGAAGGAGCCTTGAGCATGAAGACAAGTTCAGCAACTATCCTTTTGTGTAGGTCCACCCTTAAAGAGAATTAGTGGGGTGACGAAAGCCCTATAATGAAAGAAGTACATGGTTTGGAGTAAGCTAGCTGAAACTGTAGCTTTAGATAAATTCTTCCACACAGATGGCCATAATAGTTGAAAATCTGTTAGTGAGCAGTCTTGCTTCCATGCCACTAGACAATTCCACAGGTTTTCATTAGTTGAATCCAATAATTGTGTCTTATAAAATATGGAGGCTGTCAAATTTGAGTTAGACAAGTATTGTTTCTTTCAACCTGGTAGACATTGGGATTACATATTAATACATCATAATTTTCCATAATTGCATCAATCAAACTTAAATATTGCTGTATAAATGTTATCGTCATATGGTATCTGGTAACCATCTCCCTAAAGGTGAGTGGAGTACCTTGAAAAAAGAGTTGTCCAACAAATGTAATACCTAGAGAAAGCCAAGGTCTCCAGCATATCATTATTTGTTAACCATTATCAGGGGAATCATCCAGATGTATTGTGAAACAAACTGAGATGTTTTTGTGATGGATGGCAATAAATAGGCTTGAAGATATATGACAGAAATATTAAAACGAGGAGAAGTAAGATATTAAGTATTTCCCTTAATGTTAGGGCAATCTATGAGAGTGTGAGGGGAGACTGTGGGGAAAAAAGGGACTGTTGCCTGTAAAGAAACGCTGTTTATAGGGCTTGTGTGTGCAGGGGGTTGGGAAACTACATTTCCCATGGTCCTTTGCTTGGCAGTTGGCTGGAAGAGCAGGTGCAGCCAACGGCTATTTAAGGACTTCCCTGGCCTGTGCTGCCTGCTGGTGATTGATGGTTTGACACGGGCTGGAGGAAGCAGGGTGTTCAGTCAGAGCATGTGGAGATTCTGGTATGCGGATCAGGGCCAGCGGTGATCTCTTTCAGTTCCGTGCCCGGCGGTGAACTTGTAGCTCGTTGGGAAGAGCGGAGCTGCTCACGGCAGGATGCTGTTAAAAGCAGGATATTTCCTGCCTGCCGTGGTACCATTGAGCCCGGCCAGGCCTCTGATAAATGCTTACATTGAATGTAATTGGTGTTAGCGACTCAGCATTTTCAGGCAGAGTTATTTGTTACGTTTGTGAACGCTTGTTATGAACCTTGCACAACCGTGCGGGCGTTTAGAAAACGCACATATTTGTTTGGTCATCATTTGAAATGTTTGTGAGCGTTTTGTTATGAACATTGCACAACTGTGCGGCGTGTTTGGGAAACACACATATTTGTTTGGTCAGTGATTACAAATACACGTGTGAAGGCAACATGAGTGTTTCAGGACTGAGAAGACACTGGGCAGGGGGAAAACAAGGGGCAAGGCATATCATGTAGTAATGCTATGTTGTTTGTGGTGGCATTTTGTCTCATTTCATGTTGAATCATTAACCCTGTTCAAAGTCGTGTTCCATGTGTTCAGTGAGTTCAGGTATCATGAGTGGTGTGTTGAAACCTACGTTTGAGGCGCATTGCTAATCAAGAAGTACTGCCTCCACGACTAAGAGTATACAAGTGTTCAGTGCTATGTTCCATTCGTGTGTATGTTCCATTCATGCTTTATGTGCTTATGTTTGTGGCATCTTGAAGGAATCGCAAATACAGTGTGGTGAGTTAGTATTCTAATTAAGAAGGATACTGACAGTAGGTAGATTGAGGCAAGCCTGGTATGGTTTTGTGCTTGTTTGTATGTGTTCCACTTCCCCTTTTCCGGTTACCCTAAACACCCCTTTCCTATTCATAATCCCTCCCTAGCCCTCTTCCCCCTTAGGCTGCCTCAGGGTACCTGTGTTTCTACAATCAGGAGCCTGTGTCAACCGAGGAGGGAGGGGGCACTACATTTGGCTTCCGTGGCAAGGAAGGAGTTGTGAATACGTAGGGGTGTGACAGAGACCATCGCTCTCTCTTGACCAAGCCAGTGGGCATGTTAGGAACAATAGGAATAAACCTTCGTAACACAAATGCCAAATTATATTTTTTTAAATCAGGGAAGCCAACTCCACCACCAGCTCGAGACTTCTTAAGTTTACATAGGGAGATTCTTTGTTTCTTTTTACCCCAGATAAACTTGATAATGCAGAAATCCAGTGATTTAAAGAATGAAGCGGGAAAGGAGATTGGGAGCATGTATAGAAAGTAAAGTATAATTGGGGAAATCATCATTTTGACAGATTCTAGCCTACCCCACCATATTGTAGAGGATGATATGTGAATGCCTATGTATTTAATACCTGCAGAACACCATTTCATACAAGAGAGTAAATATATGATTTTTGGTACAATGTATGTTAAGTGGTAGAATCTCTGACTTGTCCAGATTCAGCTTGTATACTGATGCCAGAGAGAATTTTGCAATAATGTGAAGTAGATGATGCAAACACGTGTCTGTTATATTGAGGAGCAGTAATACATCATCAGCATATGCAGCAGTCTTAATTGGAATACCATCATAAAAAATACCAGTTCTATTATCATCCTGTCTCATCACCTCGAGGAAGGGTTCTAGCGCGAGAATAAATAGGAGTTGGGAGAGGGGACAACCTTGGCGAGTACCTCTGTGAAGTGGGAAAAAAGAGGACATTTGTCTGTTTAAAAAGACTGATGTTTTGGGATTAGAATACAAAACTTTGACCATAGATACAAAAGGGTCAGTAATCCCATGCCATTTAAGAGCCTCGAACATGTAATTCAACTCAACCCTATCAAAGGTTTTTTCAAGCATCGATTGCTATTGCCTCTTAAGGATTCATAGATTTCTGGATGATGTTAAGAATATCAATAAAGAGTCTGATAAAGGCTGAGGATAATCGCTCTTTAACGTAGCCCACCAGCTCATTTTATATTAAATTTGGAAGATATGGGATAAGTCTATTAGCTAGTATCTTGGCAGAAATGTTACAATCCGTGTTGATAAGTGAAATAGGTCTGTTATTCTAGGATATTTCAGGATCTTTGTTGGGTTTAGGGAACACGATAAGCATTGCTTCTGGAAAGGTTCCTAAATCTTTTCCGTTAGCAATGAACGAAGTGTAATGTTGATTGCGTTTGGGAACTAACAGATCATTGAAGTGGGCAAAGAAGTCTATCGGGAAGCCGTCTGGGCCTGGAGCCTTGCCTTTTTTAAGGTTTTTAATAGCTTTGCTTATTTCACTGGGGGAAATGGGAGCATTTATCATCTGGAAATGTGTGTTTGAATATGAGTTGTGGTGTATATGTCTAAGAAAATCATGAGCATGGGTACCATTGGGCAGGGTTATGAAATGATATGATATTTTATTTCTATTGCCCTCGTACACAATTGTTTCAGAGCATGACAAGGCAAGGGAGGGGAACAGGGGAGAATAAAACAACAATCTTACTAGGCCCAGTGACATTGCGAATGCACAAGTGCTTGGGAAAGTGAAAGGGGGAAAGTGCATGGAAGGGTGGAGAAGTGGAAAGTGTGGAGCAGAAGAAACAGATTAATAATAATAAATACAAAAATAATAATAATAATAATAAAGGCAATAAACGATATTAATTAGTGTAGCCAGAAAGTGGCAAGTGCTGTGTTTAAGACAGCAGACAGGGTATGTTTGATAAGTGCAGAAAGAAAAGAAAGGGGGTGGGGGACAGATACAGACCCCAGTACAAGGGGTGGCCCGGAGGCAAAGCAGGATGGTGGCAGGGTGAGCAGGTACCTGGGCCAGGAGGACAGAGGGTGGTCAGGTGCACAGTGCCAAGAGATAAGCAGATCAGCAGGTAGAGGGGGGCAAAGGCAGAAGCAAAGAGGAAGGTCATGAGGTGCTTCCGGAACCGGAGATGGTTCTCCTCAAGTTTCAGAGTGGCAGGGAGGCTGTTCCAAAGGGAGGCACCAGCCGAAGACAGATCTACCAGCAGCTTGTTTCTTTGACCAACTGACCCTGAAGGAGTTGGAGGTAGAGGAGCAAAGAGCTCGAGAGGGGAGGTATTTACGGAGGGATAGTTGAAGGTATTTTGGACTCAGGACTAAGAAAGCCTTGTGGACAATGCAGAGGGTTTCAAATGTAATCCTTGCATCTACTGGGAGCCAATGAAGGGATTTCAGAGATGGAGAGATATGATCCGAGGGCTTGAGACCAAGGACAAGTCTTGCAGTCCTGTTCTGGATTAGTTGTGAAGGGCAGAGAGTAGAGGCATGGAGATTTAGAAAGAGGCTGTTAAAATAGCCCAACCTGGAGAGAAACAGCTTGGGAGACAATTAGCTTCTGGGGGAAAGAGAGGAAAGGTTTCAGAAGGATATAATTTTTGGTAGAAAGTTCAGAATGCTTGTAACTCCTTTATCAGAGAAGAGTCTATTGCCGTTCTGATCCTTAGTAACTTTAACTTTAGCTTTTTCCCTTTCCATTTTAAGATAAGATGCCAAACATTTACTGGATTTATTAGAGAAGTGATACATTTTAGATTTGTATTTTAGAAGATTAGTACTTGAGTAACGTGTAGCCATATGGTTATACTGTATTCTGAGTCTAGTGAGTTTTTGAAGAATTGAAGTGGATTTAGAGTGTACATACTGAGATTCTAGAGATTTAATTGTTTTAAGAATATCATCCACTTCTTTTTTAAGCTTTTTCTTTTTAATAGCCGTGTGGCATAGGATATGCCCTCTGAGAACGGCTTTATAGCAATCCCAGTTTTTTACAATGGAGGTATTAACACTGAGAAAAAGTTGGTGTGATGCTCCTGGAGTAAATTGTCCATCTTTCAGGAGTGCTGAATACAATCTCCATCTATTATGATTAACTGTATTCTGTGGATTGGATAATTCAACATGAACAGGTGCATGGTCTGATTAAGTTATACATTCTATCTCGGCATCAAGCAGACAATTAGTAAGGGATTTTGAGATGAAGACATAGTCAATTCTTGAGACTGCCTTGTGAGGGGGGGGTGGGACAAAAAGGTATATTCTAAGTCAAAGGGATGAGTTAAGCGCCATGCATCAGCAATGCCTAATTCGGAGGCGAAGTTGGGAAATTGCAGGTGGGATTTCGTTTTTTTGAAATGTACATTTGATTTCCTATTGAGAAAGGGATACATAATCTTGTTACAATCACCACACACAATGAGGTTATTAGGTCTGGAGCTGAGGATATGATTTCTTAACTGAATCCAAAAAATGGGATCAGAATTTATAGGACCATATACATTTAAAATCGAATATTCAGTAGAATCAATAAGTGAATTAAGCAGAACCCATCTTTCCACATCATCTGATTCTGTGGATATAACCTTACACTGGAAATGTTTGTTGATGAGGGTAATGACCCATTTCCTTTCCCATTCGCCACACCAGAAAACACCCATGAATATTTAGGTTTAGCCGCTTCTGTAGGCAAGTAATGCATGATTTAGCTCTATTAAGATGGGAAAGAACTTTCTGTCTTTTGATTGGATTATGCAACCCTTTAACATTCCATGAAGTTATGTTAAATGACGTAAATGACAGTGGGACTAATGTACTAATGTACACCCAAATTTAAATCACAATAAAGAATGGCATATTCTTTTATGAGAGGCAAAATAAATAGTAGCCGCTTAAGAAGTGGTGTTACAGCATTGAACAGTTGCATTACAGGCCTAATGGGAGAGAAACATAAGGAAGAAGGGAAGACAAACGTAAGAACATGGAATTCTGTAATTTCAAAGTAAACCAGATAATGTTGGAAACTGTCGTGGCTAAGAGGAAACGGCCACTCCAAACCATGTTGGGATTGGAACAAAGAATAGTAGGGATGGCGAGCCGGACCCCGAAGGGCTCACCCAGTACCCCGCTCCAGCAAGGACGTCACAAAAGAATTAAAACTTCATGCTGCACATTTAAGTTCATAATGGTAGTCTGGATATATCCATTTCTTCTCTGGCTCTGAATGAAGTTGTGCAGACCAATTGGATTTTGGAAGGTGAAAGTATGACCATTGAGAGTAACCTTTACAATGGCTGTATGAATGATTCCATATCCAGCTATTAATTGCCTTAGAGCAGGCCTGAACGTTAACAGTTCTTTTTTTCTTGCCACAGTGGCATTACATACATCTTGAGAAAAAAAGATTTTGGTGCCCTCCCATGTAAGTTGCCTTTTTTGCTTTGCTTTGTCCACGATGAGCAAGACGTGAGTATAGTCAAGTAAGACAAAGATTAGAGTTCTTGGAGCATTTCAAGACAATGTTATTGACCCAACACGATGTGAACTATGAATGTTCAGCTGCAAGGGCGTAGGAATATCCAGGAGTAGAGGAAGCATGTAATATAGGAATTGAATAGGATTGTCTTTTTCAATATTCTCTGGAAGACCCACAATTTGTAAAATGTTCTTCCTATTCCTATTTTCCAAATGTTCAGCTTGCTTCTGCACAGAGTTGAATGAGTTTTCTAGTATTGCCACTCTTCCTGTCACATCTTCAGCATCGCTAACTCTTCTTTCTACTTCATTTATCCTTGCTTTGAACGTGGACCATTTATAATCTAACATTTTCAATTTGGCAGTTGATGCCTCCATACATGGTTTAAGGGCTTTAATCTCTGTTAGAATAGCTTGCATGACCAGATCTTGTAGGTCATCCTTGAGTGTGGGGGAATCACTTTTCTATCTTTTAGGGTCACTGTTGGTTGAACTTAAGGGCAGATCCTTAGGTTGCCCTTTCTTGGAAGCCATACCTTGCAGGAAAACTGGCACTCAGTGTACGCAAAAGTTTTGATCCAAAATTCAGTTAATAGTGAGGGTGCAATCAAAAAGTTGTGTTTTATTATGTAGTGACGAATGTCGTATACGCAAGCCGCCTAGTAGCTTTTAATGAAGTTGTGGTCATAAACTTGCATAGAATATCTGCTCCAAAATGCAGTCAATGATGAGAAGACCACAAAAATAGTGCGCCCTATTATTGAGAGAAAAGGTCTATATGAGCCAGGAACTTGGAAGTTTCTTATGAGATTGCGGTAAAACACTTCTGCAAAAATACAGCCCCAAAATTCAGACAGTAGCAAGGAAGCCACATAAATAGTGCATCATGTTGATGAATATGAATTACCATATAGCCCACAGCTTCAAAACTTGTTGATAAATTGTGTTAGTAAATTAACACATAGATTCTGCCCCAAGATTCAATCAATGGTGGGGAAGCCACATAAATACTGTGCCTTATTAATGAGTGGAAAGCCCCATAAAAGCCATAGGGCCTCATTACACGGTAGGCGGTGGACCAAGGTGCTGTTAGCACCTTGGTCCATGCCGGTAAAATACCGGCACCGCCTTGGAGGAAAGGGGAATTACCGCCCTATTCCAAGGTTGGCGGGGCGGTAATTCCCCCTTGCCCCATTGCCCTTCCCCATTCCCATTTTTGCCCCATAGGGCATAATGGGAATGGGGAACCGCAAATTGCGGTACCGTAATTAGCACCCTGGTCCCTTTGCCGGTTGGTTTTTAACGCCTACTAAAAAGCAGGCGTTAAAGTACCAACCCGCAAAGGGACCTCGTAGTAAGGCGGTAAGGGTTAACAGTTACCGGTGACAGTTAACCCTTACCGCCTTCCGTGTAATGAGGCCCATAGTCTAATAGCTTGCTCCAGAAATGTAATAATACATTTGCCCAGAAAGCAGACCAGCCACTATGTAACCTGTTGTGAAAAGCATCAGCATCTTAAATTCTTAATTTTCATTGACATTCCATACAGCCGTGTGTTAAAAGTACCTTTTTTGTAATGCTGTGCTATGTAACCCATTGACTAAACTTTGTTGCGGAGAAACCACGCTTCCATATACACAGTGGTATGTCTCCTTCGCGTCTGCCGCATCAGCTGACAGGAACTGCGTTACGTGACCTCACTGCTGCAGGTGTGCCCACAACTTTATATGACTCCCTCGTCCTCACCTCTAGGTGGGATTCAGGCACTGCAAAACAAGCCACCTCTCACGTTCACCCAAGGAAGTGCAGGCAAGTTTTCCGCAATGTTTTACTTCGTTATAAACAGCAATATAAAGATATTTATGCTCGCCGAAGCGGGAGCACTGGATCAAGCAGCCATCAGCACCGGCACTTAGCCACACCCCAATCACATTTATTTTTAACTCTACTGTTGTAAAAGAAAACATATATTATGTGACTGCCCCTGTTTACCCTGTAATCTCTTTTAGCCCACTTACTCCTTCAAATGTTACAGCGGTCTACCGCTCCTATAAGGCACTGGTGCCATGCTGAGGCAATACAAACCCAACAGAATATAACTATTAAGATCCCTCATGCCCATAAACTTTCTGTTGAAGGTGACTGTCAGACCTTTAAATCAGTGTTAGTTTACCACAAGAGCTAAACCGATAAATCGACAAAACAACACTGCATCAGCATGGAAACAGGACTGTCACCTGCAGACGCTATTGCTGGGCAGGGCTAGGCACATTATTTTGCATCCCCTTTGTGGGCGTTAGAATGTCACACATTCTGTTTGATTTCGCTGTGTTCTGATGTTCCACACCCGTTGTGGAATATGGCTTAATGTTCGGTGGAACTCCAAGATTTTACAGGTAATGCGAGTTTGGATTTCGCTTTTGAGCAGTGCCTGGTCATTTCTTTCTTTTGGACGAAATGCAGACTTTTCTGTCACTGCCCAAGCAAAGTCTGGCTTTCATTTGGCTTGTATCGCTTCGCTATTCTCTTTCGCATGCATGTTTCCGATGTCCTGCTTTCGCTTTGTGCTATGCTGGATGCCCGAATCGATTTTTGCAAGCATTTTTTTTTTAAAATTTCTTTATTGGTTTTCAACACATATAAACAGTGGTTAGACAATGCAATATGTGTGGATCAAAAACAACATGTCTTAACGTACCCAACCTTCCCGTCCCACCCCCCTCCCACCGAGACCGCAGTGAAGTCCTCAGATATCCTTAGGCACGAGCCGGGCCGGGACTGGCAGTGCTGTTCGAGGCGCCGTCCTGCGTTACTGGGTGGAGAAGTGGCACCGTTAGCGCCACCCATCGGAGTAAGTCTGCGCTGGAGTCCAGCCTTTGTGTTTGGATCGCCGTTTCCCAAGCCGCAGTCTCAGCAGCTATCCATCTCTTGAGGTCGTCCCACCAAAGGGCTTCGCTTGGCCCTCCTGCACTCTTCCAACCCATGGCTATGCGCCTTTTTGCTGTTATGCATATCAAGTCAGTGAGTCTGTTTAGGGGCTTATTCTTGCTGTTTCGCTTGTAACTCCCCAATATGCAGGCTGCTGGTTCATGGATCATCACCTCAATTTCAGCAGTCGCTACTTTTTCTTGTACTCGGGCCCAGAACCTCTGGACTATCGGGCAGCTCCAGAACATGTGGGTCATACCCGCCCCTGGCTCGTGGCATTTGGGACAAGTCTGAATCGTGGCTCCCTTGAACTTTGATATGGCTTGGGGCGTGAGGTAGGCTCTGTTGGTGATGTACAATTGAATAAGTTGGAGGCGAGCATTTCTGGAGACTCTTTTATGGTAATGGGTTATTTCCTCCCATGCTTTGTCCTCAAATTCGAGGCCCATTTCACTCTCCCATCTGCTTTTGCATTTCAGTGTGTCCTTTGTCGTGCTCTGCAGCAGGGCTTCATATATTCTGGAGGTTTCATGGCCTCCTTCGGCAGTGTCCAGTAATGATTCGATGGCTTCGTTCTGCGTGAGTTGGTTGACGGCCTCCGGCCATCTCTTCATCAGGGCCTTCATTACTGCTCTGTGGAGCAAGAACTGGCTCGTGGGCAGGCCCGTGGACTCGCTGAGGTCAGTAAACGTCATGAGCTCCTGTTCGTGGGTGAGGTCTCCGAGTACCGCCACCCCATAGGGTTCCCACTGAGTGCGCGTGTCTACATGACCCCATGAAGTTTTCACCATGACGGCCGCAATGGGGATCTGCGGGGAATATGGGTCTGTTACCCCCACTGCCTTGCAGGCTCGCCTCCAGAGCTGAGTTCCAAGTTTGGCTAGATAAGGGTGATGTTGTAGGGCCCCTTTCTCGACCCAAAGGAGGTCTCGAAGTAGCAATCGCGGCAGGGCCGGTTGGAGGAGTCGGGTATCAGTGGTGGCTTCATCCGCCATCCAATGCGTTACGTGCCTCAGTTGACTAGCCAGATAATACAGTTCGAAATTGGGGACTTTCAATCCCCCCTTCTCATAGGGTCTTTGGAGAATGTCTAGTGCCACTCTGTGCCTGCCCCCCTGCCACAGGAATCCTCTACAGAGCTTGTTTAGGTCTCTAAAAAAAGCGGGGGGGATGTTGAAGGGGACGTTAGTAAAGCAGTGTAGTAGGCGTGGAAGCGCTACCATTTTGAGGAGTCCCGCCCGCCCAGCTACAGAGAGAGGGAGCTTCCCCCAAAATTCCATGGATTTTGCGAGAGCGTCCTTTGCCCTAACCGTGTTAAGAATGTGTTCGGTGCTCGGGTTATGGTGTATGGTAACGCCAAGGTATTTAAAGGATGTTACTTGCCACTGGAGGTCTAGAGGAGGCAGGGATCCGTACTCCCCGCTATGCAGTGCAGCGAGGGGGTAGAGGCAGGACTTATCCCTATTAATCTGTATGCCTGTGTGTGTGTGGAAGCAATCCAATGTCTCCAGGATGTAGGGCAGACAGAGCTCGGGGTCATGTAGGTAGAGCAGCATGTCGTCTGCATACATGGAGATAAGATGTGACACCCCATCTAGCTCAATGCCTCCGTCGCCATATTCCTGTCGGAGATATGCGGCCACCGGCTCTGCAGCTATGATATAGAGCATGGGGGATAGGGGGCATCCCTGTCGTGTGCCTCTGTGAAGGCGCCATTTGTCAGAATAAGTCCTGTTGGTGCGCACCCTGGCAGTGGGATTGGTGTAGATCAATTGAGTCCATTTAAGGAAGGCGGGTCCGATCCCCATCCTGGTCATGGTGGCATACAACCATTCCCATCTAACCGAATCGAAGGCCTTGGTGGCGTCAAGTGATGCTACGGCGTATTTCTGGGATTTCCCCTCGGTACTATATATGATGTGGTGTAATCTACGTAGGTTTTCAGTGATAGAACGCCCGGGCACGTAGCCCGTCTGGTCCTGATGGATTAGAAGGGGAATCACTCTGCGTAGTCTATTGGCAAGCAGAGCTGACAGTATTTTGCTGTCTACGTTTAACATAGAGAGAGGTCTATACGACCCGCAATCTGTCCCATCTTTACCAGGCTTTAGTATGGGGATTATTATTGCTTCGATTTTTGCAAGCATGTTGCTTTAGTTTGCTTCATGCAAAGTTACTATGCGCATGCATGCAACCGCTCAATTCGGTTTCGCTTCATGAGAAACAAAGGTTTCTCTTTTGCACACATGCTCATTATGTCACGCATCGCTCCTCGTGACATGAGCTGTATGTTTCTCTTTTGTGCCCATGTTCCTTTGTCACATGCTGCGCTGGGTGACATGAACCGTGCATTTTACCTTCTCGCGCATGCCACGTACCACGATTCGTGTTGGGTGCATGCTCGGACTAGCCTATAGGGCAATAGACTCATGGGCGAACCAAAAATGCTAAATGCTGATGTGGGCTAGTCTTTTTGGTGAAAGTGCGCCACTATCGTGGCCAATATTGATCAGTTTGATGAGTTCCTTCAATATGTGGTGTTATGATGTAAGTGTAAGTTAAAACAAGTTCATAAAAATGTATTACCAGATCCTAGTTAAACATTGAGCTGCACTATGAGCTCATTAAGTTCTAAGAATGTTATTCTAAGAATGTGGATGAGAGACAAGAGAGACTGCAGGGAGAGAGCCATGTTGGCACTCGTCTCTCATAGGCCGCTGTCGCTGTAATGAAATAATTTACTGTTTCTTCATCACTGCTGCCTGGAGCCCTTATTTCCTCATTGGCGACGAGGATGGGATCCTTGAAAGTAAACACTGTTGCTCTGAGACAGAGTCAATACAGTAATGGGGAAGGCAAGATTGTCCCCCAGGGGACGCGCCTGCTGACCTGTTGTTCCGCTCCTCCTGACCTTCCTGCAGCGTCCGCTGTCGCACGGGAGTGTGGAATAATGCAGGCCGCGCTATGACGAGACTTCAAAGGAGTAGGGAGACACTGCTGAGAGCCATCCTCGTCGCCAATGAGGAAATAAGGGCTCCAGGCAGCAGTGATGAGGAAACAGTAACGACTGATGTAAGGAGGATTGTGACATCATACACAAGGGATTGTACTCATACAAGACTGATCCCTTTGTCTGCATAGCACAGCACTGTCACTGCTCAGTCTGTGCATCCACTGGGCATACTTGAACTGATCCAGAGTCTATTGGTTGCATCCTGCAAGCCCACTCTTTACCACCTTTTTACCGCTTAAGACGTGGCAGCTTCAATACCTCCGCCAATGTCATTTTTGAATGAACCTGGACGCCCCCAAGTTAGGTGGGACAGGTGGAAAGACATGTTTGAAAACTACCTGGTGGCAATGGGAGGAGAGAGATTCAGCTCAACTCTCAAAAAGGCATTATTACTTCACAATCTTGGTGTGGAAGGCCGTGCAGTGTTTGATGGGTTAGGCAGTGCACAAGCTGGTGAAGCGGAGGACACAGATGAATATGCCCTTGCGATTAAACAACTCAAGGATCATTTTGAGCCTAAGAAAAATGTTACATTCGAGAGGCACAAGTTCTTTCAGCTTACGCAGGAGTCCTCAGAATCCGTGGAATCGTACATAGCCTCATTAAGAACATTAAGCCACTCCTGTGAATTCGAACATCTATCTGACTCGTTAATTAGAGATCAGTTAGTGAAGTGCACAAATAATATTAGGATACAGGAGAGATTGTTGGCAAAAGACATGAAGTTGGATGAAGCAGTGGACCTAGCCAGAAGCATAGAACAAACCTCACAATATGTCAAAGAACTGAAGTCTGACAAACAGAGTACCCAAGCTGTTTGCGCAGTTGATCACAGGAAGAGACTTAATATCAATACAAGCAGGAAAGGAACATGGGGTGCGAAGTGTACCAGATGTGGCAGTGTCAAGCATGGTCCGAATTACCCATCGTGCCCAGCAAGGAATGCTGAATGCTTCAAGTGAAGGACCAGAGGACATTTTGCTAATGTATGCAAGAGGTCATCAATAAATCTCTTAGAAACCAGAGACAACCAAGAAGAAGGTGCTCACTCAGCTTACAACATACAGGAGGTGTACTCCTCGCAAGACAACCCCAGACATGTCTTCGAGATTTCGACCATTGGAGGAGGAGACAGCAAAGGTCCAACAGATGTTTTTGTAATTGATGGTCAAGAAATACTCATGAAAGTTGACACATGTTCCCCATGGACCATCATTTCTAAAGAGACATTTAAAGATGTTCTAAAAAAAGATGAATCAATGCTGGATCCACCAAGAATTCGGCCCTGCGGCTATGCGGAATCCCCTATTGAGATGCTGGGACAGTTTACTGCAAGTGTGCAATACAGAGGTGGAGAATGCATAGCTGACATTTTGGTTGCAAGAAAGGGAGCCTCCCTTTTAGGTTGGGAGGAACAAATGAAGTTGAGAGTCAGGGTGCAAGCTAGCGCCACTGAGCTTGTCACCATTGCCGAGATTGATGATATGTGGTCAAGAGAGTTCCCAGAGGTCTTCACCGAAGGTCTGGGCAGACTCAAGAACTTCGAACACCATATTAGACTAAAGAAAGAATCTCAGCCTATTGTTCATAAAGTGAGACATGTGCCGTTAAACATGAGAGCGCAACTACGCAGTGAACTCAATAACTTAGTAGATAAGGGTGTCATTGAACCTGTTGAGGCCACAGAGTGGTTGTCCCCCATTGTTTTAGTGGCCAAAAATAATGGTAAATTAAGAGTGTGTGTAGATTTGCGCAGTCTTAATCACAATATTCTGGTGGAGAGACATCCCCTACCCAACATTTCCGAGACACTCTCCACTCTTGGCGAACCCAAATTGTTCTCTGTCATTGATCTCTCTGCTGCCTATCACCAAGTTCCCCTTTCCCGAGAATCGCAACATCTCACTGCCTTTATCACACCTGAAGGCACTTATAAATACAATCGCATGCCATTTGGGTTGGCCTCGGCCGCATCTGTGTTCCAAAAGGTGATGGAGGAAGTGTTAAAAGGGTTGGAAAATGTTACGGTGTTTCAAGATGACATTCTGATTTTTGCAAGTAATAAGCATGAGCATGACAGAGTACTTAGGGCAGTACTATGCAGACTGAAAGAGGCTGGGTTAACGGTCCAAAGAAGCAAATGTAAAATAAGTGTTGAGGAAGTGGAGTATCTGGGACACAAAGTTTCAAAAGAAGGTATTTCTCCCAAAAAGTCACTCATAGAAAGCATTAGTAATACTCCTCAGCCCCAAGACAAGGACCAACTACGTTCTTTCATGGGACTAGCGGAATATTACCATACATTTGTGAATGGCTTTGCATCCATCTCATCTCCATTGAGGGAGTTACTAAAAAAGAACGTGAAGTACACATGGTCCAAAGAGTGTCAGGAAGCATTCTTGCAAATCAAAGATTGTATAGTCAAGGCCCCATCCTTAAGTGGATTCATGTTTGGCAGGAAAACGTTGCTTTCAGTTGATGCTAGTACCCTTGGTTTAGGAGCAGTTTTGACTCAGTTTGACTCAGGTAAAACTGAATACACAATTGCATTTGCATCCAGGCCACTTAGAGGAGCAGAAAAAAATTACTCGGTCATTGAAAGAGAGGCACTAGCAGTATTTTGGGCAGTCACGCACTTCAAGTTCTTTCTATGGGGTCGACCTTTTATTGTCAGATCAGATCACAAGCCTTTGGTTCAATTGATGAACGGTTCTGAGTGGGCCAAAGGGTCTCCAAGAGTTTCGAGGTGGATGGTAGTACTCTTGGGTTATAATTTCAAGGTGTGTCACATTCCCGGGAGGGAGAATGTGGTACCAGATTGTTTATTCAGATTAACTGTGTGTGATGGTGAATTGGAGGGAGCACCTGAATTTCAAGATGTGAGCGTTGCAGAAATTGAGCATGATGCCATTGATAAAGAGATGTGGATAAGAGCTGGTGAGGAGGATTTAATATTGAATCAAGTTATGATTTGGACCAGAGAAGGATGGCCTCACAAGAATATTGTGGGAAAAGAGTTTGACAGATGTTTTGGTGTGAAGGACAAATTAAGTATGTCTGAGGACGGATGTAAACTTAGAAAAGGAAATAGGATAATACCCCCCAGTGGAGTCAGATCTCATTTAGTGAATATAGCACATCAAGGTCACCTGGGCATGGGAGGAACAAAGAGATATTTGCGGCAATATTTCTGGTGGCCCGGGATTGACAGCGATGCAGAGAAATGTGTTAGGGGTTGTAGAGAGTGTGGTAAGAGTGACAAGACCAAGATGGTTAGAGAAGTACCAATAAATCCTGTCAAAGTACCGAGTGAACCATGGCAAAAAGTTGCAGTTGGTTTGATGGGACCATTACAAAACCTTGACAATGGGTATAAATACATTGTTGTGTTATTAGACTACCATTCCAAATGGATTGAATGGAAGGCTTTGCGTGAGGCAACCACTGCAGAGATGGTGTTATTCTTCGAGGAAGTGTTTTACAGGGAGGGTTTCCCGACAGAATTAATCACTGATAACGGAGTACAATTCTGTTCTGAAAGGATGTTAACTTTCTTGAAGAAATTTTGCATCAAACACACTAGAATTGCTTTATAAAATCCAAGGGCCAACGGCCTCGTTGAGAGAACCAATAGGTTCATAAAGGGTGGTTTGCAATTGGCCATGGCTTCTAATCTAAGATGGTTTGGTGTAGTAAGAGAAATTATATGGAACTACTGAACCACACCACACTCAGTTACAAATGTATCTCCGTTCATGTCATTGAAAGGGAGACAACCTGGAACAAAACTATGTCCAGGGTGGATGGACTTAGCCAAGAGTTCCAACATTGATCGCGAGAGAATTATGACTCTCATCAAAGAAGCACAGGATGTGTACAAAGAAAGATTTGATGAGGACAAGAGTGTCAAAAGTAATACCTGGAAAGTGGGAGATTGTATTCTCATAAAGAACCCTAGATTCACTCCCAAATGTGTAGAAAGCAAATACATTGGTCCCAAGAAAATATCTGCGGTAAGAAACAATGTAGTAATTGTAGAAGGGGGGGAGTGTTGGTCAATGTCCAGAATTGTGAAATGTCCAGAATGCATGAAGGACAATGCACATGATAAACATGACAATGGTGAACATGACAATGGTGAATTTGCTAATAACAGTATCAGAGACTCTAGTGTCATCGATAAGTGCTCCAAGGATGACAACAATTCAAGGTCTGCAGCAGAGACACATTCAAATAGAGTCAAGAACAAACCCGGCTGGTTTAAGGATTATTATGTGGAGTAAACAGCTGTATGCACATAAGGGATGAGATGTGTTATGATGTAAGTGTAAGTTAAAACAAGTTCATAAAAATGTATTACCAGATCCTAGTTAAACATTGAGCTGCACTATGAGCTCATTAAGTTCAAAGAATGTTATTCTAAGAATGTGGATGAGAGACAAGAGAGACTGCAGGGAGAGAGCCATGTTGGCACTCGGCTCTCATAGGCCGCTGTCGCTGTAATGAAATAAATTACTGTTTCTTCATCACTGCTGCCTGGAGCCCTTATTTCCTCATGTGGCTAATAGTTTTGACCAGTGTTGGTGAATAAATATACTTTAAAATGCACAATTTGCATCCCATTGTATTAAAAAAACTCCCCCTTTGGTACTTTTCAAACAGTCTGTCACAAAAGGAATGAATAGCCGTTTGCAACGGTGGGCCACTTTTTCATTGGTGCCCAAGACAATTGTATGGCCCAGTCTGACCCTGGTTATGTGCTAAGAAATGTACATCTATCTTGTGCACATGAAACCCAAGCATACACAAAATAGTGTGACGATATTGGCTACCTTGTGTGTGGCCTTGGCTCTGTAAATGAGCCTTACCTCCAGTCTCCACCACACGTATTCTTTTTGTCCATTTACAAAGACTGATGTTTTGGGATTAGAATACAAAACTCTGACCATAGATATAAAAGGGTCAGTAATCCCCTGCCCTTTTCATCACCCAGGAAGATGAAGAGGAGGAGGACACATACAAGGGCAGCACTTCTTCAATGTCCTACTTTGAAGCAGTTATTTCTCCATTGCCAGTCAATGGGCTAGAGGAGGAGGCGTCCTCACCACCAGTACAGAAGCGGAAGAAGGAGGCAAACCGCCTCCCGAGCATCAGCCACCACAACTGTGGGATCAACAGCCACCACTGCTGGACCAGGACTCGCCACCTACACGGCCAAACCAGCAGTGCCTGCATTTAGCCCCTCTGACACTGAATTATGCTCAGAGGAGTCCACTATCATCAGCCAGGATGATGACAAGGAGGAGGCAGAGACATACTTTGCAGCGCTTGACCTTCTCTCACCAATCAAGTGGCGTGTCAGCAGAGTCTGCATCACAGGCAGTGAACGGGAGAAAGAATATGAGGAGTACCCACTACCACCAGCACAGAAGTGGAAGAGGGAAGCCACCATCACCAGACCAGCAGCCCCAAGACTAGCAGCCGCCAGCATGACAAGACCAGCATCTGCCACCACCCCGAGCGGACCATCAGCTGCTGCCACCACAGCCAGACCAGCAGGCAGGGCCACCACTGCAGGATGAGCAGTCACTTCCACCACCACCGGAATAGCAGCCTCCGGATGATCTGCTGCCGCCAGCTCCAACAGACCAGCAGTGGCCACAGCACCAAAACACCAGCAGCCGTTTTCAACGCCGCCTGACTATCAACTGCCACCAGTACCGGACAGATGCCGCTGCCTCCACTGCAGGACCAGCAGCTTCTGCAATCACTTGTGGACCAGCAGCTTCCAGACCAGCTGCGGCCGCCACCACTGCCAGACCAGCAGCTACTGGGCCAGCAACTGCCACCATCACAACTGGACCAGCAGCCTCCACCAGCACCACTAGACCAGCAGCCACCAACACCATCACTGGGTCAGGCGCAGCTCACACCACAGCCAGACCAGCATTCACTAGAGCAGTAGCTACAGCCACCTTCCCCAATAGCAAGTCACGTACCTGGAGCCACTTCACCCTACCACCTTGAATTGCTAGGATGAAAGCTGCTTCAAGTATCATTTGCCTCCACTGCTGCCAAGATCTGGGAAGGGGAGTTGTTACTGGGAAATGTTCGCTTGGCACATCGGCCATGCCTCTGCATCTAAAAAGACACCCTCAAAGGTGACGACGCCCCAGCACCACTGATGAGAGTGGAGACCACAGGTACTGCATCCACCACCACCACCACAATGACCATGATGACCACCACAATGATTGACACAGCAGAGACCACCACCAGCGTTTATTACAGTGCATCTACCAGGAGCCTACAACCTCCAGTGATGACGATCAGCACTCCATTGAAACACGCTTGTCATATGCCTGCTGTTCCGACTCTATTGGGGTATGGTATTTCCAGTCGTGCCAACTCAGGGTTCCTTGGCCACTTTGTCCTATCATGCCAGTTCTGTGGGTTCATGCTGGGGTGTGGTGAGATGGTGCTTGACAGTTTGTTGGCGGTTTGCTGTGAGCACAGCAAGAAGCAACAGCACTGGGCTTCCAGACATCAGGAGCAACATACCAGGAAGAATTGTGCCCCACCCCCGACTGAGACTCATCAGGGCAGTAGCGAGCAACAGGACGAGTAAAACAGGATGACACAGAGGCATGGGGACCTGCGCGGACAAGTGAAAGACCAAGCTTTCTCTCTGTCTCTCTCTCTCTCTACCGCTTTCTCATGCACAAACACACACTGAATCCATTGTGAGGGAGTAGTGGCATTGGCGGGGCGAGAGTAGGTGATGAAGCCCCAATAGAAGATGACAAGAAGAACCTGGCAGACCTGCACTTCTGGAAAATATAAGTACCTCTCCCATATCTTTCCCTATCTCTCTGTTGTCTTACACACAAATACACATACACACACAGACACACACACACAGGGACTCACCCCTATGTCATTTCTCTCCCATAGAGACTCAATTGTGAGGGAGCAGTAACATTGGTGGGGCAATGGGTGGTGATAGTGTCACGCCAGAAGATCACAAGAAGGCCCCGGCAGATCTTCACTTCTGGAAAAGATTAGTACCTCTCCCATTTTACCCCCTCTCTCTCTTGTCACAAACATACACACACATGCACATGAACACACATATGTACTAACCACTTTGTCTTTTCTCTCCCCAGTAGAGTCCATTATGAGGTAACGGTGATGTTGGGGGGCAAGTGAGGGTGATGGCAAAAAAAGCCCTGCCTGACTTGCACTCTGGAAAAGATAAGTGCCTCTCCATATTTTCTTTCTCTCTTTTGTCACACACACACATACTGACAAACAACTTTGTCTTTTTTCTTCTCAAGGAGAGTCCATTGTGTGGGAGCATTGGCAGGGCAAGTGGTGATGGTGGGGTCCTGCCTGAAGATGGAAAGAAGGTTCTGGCAGTTCTGCACTTCTAGAAAAGATAAGTACCTCTCCCGTATTTTCCCGCTCACTCTGTTGTCTCTTGCACACACAGACACACATGCACACAGTCACACACAACTAACCACAGTACCTTTTTCCTCCACCAACAGAGTTCATTGTGAGGGAGTGGTGACATTGGTGGAGTGAGGGGTGGTGATGGAGCCCACTAGAAGATGTCAAGAAGGCCATAGCACACATGCACCTGCACTTATGGGATAGATAAGCACCTCCCTCATATGTATTCGCCTCTCCAAATGGTGATGTGAGACTAGGCAGCGATCCCTAGAAGAGTGTGAGAGTGGGGCAGGGCTCAGTTAAGCACACACAAATGATTCTTAATAAGACTATTTATTTAGGCCTTGCGGAACTCTTATCAATTAAAAATCATAGTTAAGTAAATCTCTAAATATACACTACCAATATATAATCATTCACTTTACCAACACTTTTAAACAGAGCGAGTCAGCAATACGTCACTGTTTTGTATTAAGGTAACTGAAGATAAGACAATGTGAGTAATACACCAATTTGAGAAGTGAAAGTTCAAGAGAACGGAGTTAAAACAGGATCTTTGTGATTTTACCAAATTGCAAAATAAAGAATGCAATTTTACACAATTGCAAAAACAACTAAAATAATACCCAAGGCCCCCGTTCCCTATGTTTAAAACCTCACTACAACCCCCTCCCCACCAGTTTTAACACCTTACCCCTTACTTTCAGTTGAAAATGCATTCTTTATTTTTCATTCGTTCAAATCATTGGATACTGTTAAAACACAGTACACAACAATATAATTATTGAGAACTATATCATTCACCACTGCAACCCATCATCGCCATCGCTGCTGGCATATCCATCTTGAAAAGGGGTGGGTGGAAGAAAAGGGGTTTTTTTTAGGCAGGAAGGTCTTATTTGTTTTTGAAAAGTCCGTTTCCGTACACTAGTTGTAGACAGGCATGTCCGCTTGTCTGTCAATATCTCCCCAGCAGCACTCAAAACACGCTATGATTTGATGCTTGCTTGTGGTGCTAAGGATTTCAGCAGCAACTTGTGCTAGTTTGGGCTACACATCCTTCTTTCCTTCCCAGTACTGGAGAGGTTCACTATGTGCATGCATGCGTTTACCTTGTATATATGCCACTACAGTCTCTGAGGCCCTGGCCGAACTAGGGCTGAACTCCCCATAAGACAAATCCCCAAAGAGACTGATGCTTGATAAGTAGCAGTAGCATAACATGTTGCTGCAATCACCCCAAAAGGGAGACCTTCCATGCCTCGCCACTGTCAAGAGGGAACTCTGCCTTTGTTGGGGAAGGCTTCATGTAACTTGTCTTCCATCGTTTTTGCACCTGGCAAGTATGAAGGGAGGCTACTTTTCTGGTAGAAACACAGATGGCACTCCAGGCAACGTGGGTTCCATAAAGTGACGGTAAGGTGTAAGTCACTTTTTTCATTTGCTCAGATCCATTTGTCTTCCCGCAACCAGATCTCATTGTACTGCATAGTGTCCCCAGCTCCTCACCCTCTTCACCCTCTCGCACTGTACCCCCACGCCACATGTTCCCTAGGCTCCTTTCCAGAAAACAATGTATCAAGATTTCATGCAGGTCCGCTTCCTCATTTTTCACCCTCATAGTTGCCTCCTCAAATGGTTGAAGGCATGCAGGCAAGGTGAATCAAGTGCCACTGGCATGCCGAAGAGCAGTGCCGGCAGGGCATATCTTGCTGGTTTGCGATGCAATAGTCTATTATGGCCAGGACTTTATAAAAAGAAGTATTCTAACACATGGAGGTTGGAATTCCAGCAAGTGGCAACCTTCACCTTGGCCTGGTGGTGTGGCAGGTGGTGTGTGTGCTGGAAATGGGCAAATGCTTTGTGAGCAATACAGGTGTGGCTGAAGTGCATGCAAATCTTGCAAGCTCACTCTAGCATTTTGGCAAGTGTGGGGTATTTTAGGAACCGTGTCGCAACAAGATTAATCACATGCACAAAACATGGATTGTTCAGAGATGACACAATATTACTATCATTATCCTCAGTGACAAAGGCAACTTTGAGAGAGTGTGATCCAAGCCACTCAGAAATAACCGATTCAAGATTTGCTTAAATGTCTGCTGCCTTGTGTGACGACATCTGATCAAAGCTCTGCAAGCAAAGCATTGCATGTTGGACCTGGGTGTATGAAGAAGTGGGCGGTATACTTGGGGACCCATCATTGCAGTCTGTTGTAAGTCCAGTGTGGCTTAGCAAAGAAGACCCAGTGCTCCATTACAATGATGCAGTCAGTGCTCTGCGGACTAGTCCACATGTCCATGATAAGGTGCACCTCCTCCACCCACTGACTCTTGCAGGGCTGTGTGCAGCTCATCCACCACCTTTTTTTTTAAATTGCTAGAACTGTAACCATTGAGAAATAATGATGACTTCAAATCTTCCAAATGCCTTCAGTTCTTGGAAGCGCTGGTTCTCAAAAAAGGAGAAGGGCAGCGGAACAGCAGCAAGCATCATTGCTTTCAGAGATATGAGTTGCTGGGCAATGACATGTTTGAGATTGTAAGGCATTTATTTTTCCAAATCCTTACTAAGTGCCGGCTGGTGCATATTGCTTGTAGGGCGTAGTTTGGTTGTCATAGTGCTTGGGCCCAGCAATGTTGTATCCTGCGCTGTGCTGCTCCTCTTCCATACACACTTATGGTGGTTTGTCACGTGGGCTATCTGGCCTGATGGAACAAACTACAATGCTGTTCCTTGCTTTGTCAGCAATAAAGTGAGTCCACACTGTAGACTTTCTGAGGGATGTAGTGCTGCTCAAATCAGTTGGAGGGAGTATGGTTGGTGCCAGAGGAGTGGGGTTATAGGCTTGCTGCTGGGTGCTGGAGAGACTGCCAGACTCTGCTCAATGGATTTCCTCATATTCTTCAATCACAGAAAAGTCATCCATCACTGGAGTCCAATCAGTTCTCAACCAGACACGGTGCATTCAATGGTGATCTGTGTTGGTTTTTCAAGCAGACTTGTATTTAACATTTGTTTCAATTTATTATTTGTATACCGAGTGGAACAATGCTCTTTTGATCACAAAAGAACAAACAATAGATAAGAAATCAGATTTGAAGGGAAGCAGTGAGCTTCCTACAATGGGATGAGATGAAGGACATTCTCATTAGGTTGTGGAGGGGAGTAAATGAAACAGTCTTCCGGGACAATACATAAGTGGACATACATAGATTAAGGTCAACCAACATTGGAGATTTTTAAGTGCAGGGATATGGTACAGTAGAGGTACAGAAAGTGAGCGACATAGGCAGGTTGGAGGTGAGGGAAACATGTTAACCCGAAAGCAGACGAGAGGAAGGATAAGAGGGTAAGTCAGAGGCGAGAAGGTAGGCTTTTAGCTTAGTTTTGAACACATATCAGTGGACAGTTCCTCAGACTTCCGGGGGACGAGATTTCGATGCAAGTGGAGAAAGAAGAGAGAAAGAGTGGAAGTGAGAGGAAGCACAGGGAGGGTGAGGAGCCACAAGGGTAGTCGAGGCGGCAGAGTGGAGATTATGAGAAGGCTCAGAGAGTTGGATAGATACAATGGTGTCTTACCATGGATAGATTTATGAACCAGGAGAAGACATTTAAATCTGTCCCTATTTTGCGTCATCATCCATCACGCTTGGTGACGGTACAAGGAAGCAGGTGTGAAATGAGCGAGTTCAAAGAGAGTCCTGGTAGCGAAGATAATGATCTTGTCGACAGGACATAAAGCATAGTTGGGGAGACCAAAGAGGATGCTGGCACAGTCGTCAGGTTTAAAGAAGACAAGAGCGGTTAAGAGATTCCTGGTGGTGTTGGATGGAAGGAGATGCCTGATTTTCCTAATATTTAGGAGGTTGAGGCGAGCTGCTGTTCCAATTCTCGAGATGAAAGTAGCGAAAGTATGAGAAGGGTTGTAAATGACACCAAGGTTTCTAGCTGAAGAAGAGTAGGGGAGAGTGTCAGGTGGGAAATGGATAGATGGAGGAAGGGATGAGAGAGAGCATTGGGCAGGGATGAAGAGCGCCTCTGTTTTGGTAGAGTTTTGCATCAAAGAGTGTAAAGCCATCCAATATTTAATGGCAGAGAGACGGTTAGAAATTATTTTGATGGAGAGATTAGAGAAGAAGTGAGGAAAAGGGAAGAATGTTTGATTGTCGCCTGCATAGATTTGTTAAAAGAACTCAATGAAGGAGATTAGTGCCCCAAGACCAGAGGTGCAGAGTGTAAAGAGGAACAGATCCAAGACAGAGCCTCTGGAACACCAACAGTTAGAGGTGTGAGTTGAGAGTTTTTGTTGCTCCAAGAGACAGAGAATTGGTGAGGTGCCAGGTAGGATTCAATACAGGCAAGGGCTTGATCGCAAATGCCAAGAAGAAAGAGTATTAAGGAGTTCAGAGTGATTGACAGTGTCAAAGGCAGCAGACAATTCAAGGAGAATTATGATAGAGGATAAGTTGGAGTTCTTAGCAGATGCGATGAAGTTGGACACATTCATGAAAACAGTTTCCGTGGACTGACTGGAGCGGAAAACTGCTTGTAGGAGGTCGCTAAAAATTGGTAAAATGGTTGAACACAACCCTTTCAAGCACTTTAGAGTAGTGCGAAAGGAGAGACACAGGGTGAAAGTTAGCCAGTAGATTCGGGTCAGGCTGTTGTTTTTTAGGAGAGGCATGACTGTAGCTGTTTTGGAAATAAGGGGAAAGGCAGCGGAGTCGAAGGGTAGGTTGAAGAGTTCAGCGAGGTAAGAGGCCACTGAAGGGGCAATAGGCTTGACTGTTTTTGCAGCAATGTGTTCAGCTCCGTCATTAGCTGTGAGAGTGGAGTTGATAGTCATAGACTTAGGAGTGAGGGGTGAGTTGTGGGTGCCCTGTAGCCAGAGAGCATGGTTGCAGTGAGCTTCAACAAGGGTTACGTAGAATTCCATTTTTGACAGGACTTGAGAGAGTTCAGAGCAGGGAGGTAGAGTTGTAGGTCCTCATTGGAGTGGGTATGCCTCAATTTTTGCAGCAGCCAATGCTTTTCTGTGCGGAGAGAGCATATGGATGGGGTGACTCATGGTTGAGGATGTTGAGACTTAGGGGTCAAAGTAAGCAGTGGGAGGTGAGGGGAGAAGGAGTCATATAGTAGGGATTAGAAGCTGGAGAAGGCAGTGTTGGTGGAAGAGGCATCAGGTATGAAGGAGAAGAGTGAGAACTGTAGGTCGGAGAGATGGGCAGGAACGGCAGAAGGTTTACATTTCCTTTTAGTAATAGGTGGGGCAAATGGTGAGGTTAGAGGGTGGAACAGAGATGGTGGTGGAAACAATGTAGTGATCGGATAGGGATGGTGTGACAGTAGTATTAGTGGCTGAGAAAGAGGTGGAGATGAATAAGAGATCCAAAGATGTACCCCCTTTATGGGTAGGCAGGATATGGATAGAGTGGAGAGCATGTTCATTAAGAAAGGTCTGAAGTTCAGAAGTGGTTGGAGAGGGAAAGGTCACCTAAGAGAATGATGTGATGTTTAGTGGAAAGAGAATGAAGGAGTTTGCCAAGATCATCAAAGACTCCCTCTGCTAGTAGCACTGGCATTCGGCAATCTGTCACTGCTTCCGATTTTCATGCCGAACAATGCACTATTATCAACAGTGGCACTACTCGCCAGTGCCACTGCCAGAGACTGTAATGGCCCCCAGGCATCAAGAGGTGCAGCACCATCGGGGTTGATTATACCTGCCAAAGCAAGTGTGGCAGACATACAGTGCATGAAGGTGACCTTGTTATTGGCTCACATCCTGTGAAAAAGCAACATACAAAGACTATTAGTAGCTGAGCACCAAGCTAACCCCAACTGCTTACCTACATTTAACCAGAATTTGGCCAACAGAAAAACAGCCAAATGCAACTCTAAAACAAGCTGCCCTCCCAAATGAATGAGAGGTGCACAAGTTTGGACTTATCACCCTAATGCATGAGAGATACATATGGAAGCATGACCCAACACAAATTAAGAACCAGCCTCGCCCAAATGCACAACCAATACACAAGTTGGCCTTGCCACCCAAATGTCTGAGAGATACACAAAGATAATTACACTGGGTTAATGACACAGACTGTTGGCTTCTGTGGAATGAGGTGCAGCAGCAATACAAGTGCTGTGTAGTAGTAAAGGTCGTTGGCGTTCAGCGTCATTGGGGTCACAGGAGTCATTGGGCACCAAAGAGAGGCAGGTAAACATCAGTGACAGACAACAGCTACTGAACTCACCAAATTAACCACGCATATTTATACTACCCGAGGAGAGCCAGCAGGTCTGCGCCACTCAAATTATTGGTACAATGTTAACAGGTAAAATGAAAACCACCTACCATTAGCCATTTCCAAATGGTTGCCATTAAGAACCATTAGAGCCCCAAGAAGTGAAGGGAACTGTGCAAAGTTTCAAGTTTCGCATTAAACAAAACACAATAATAGCTAAATGCCCACACAAGGTCCTATACGGGCGAAAATTCTGCCGGTGGAGCAAAATCAATGGAAAAGTGGAAAGGCCTCTGTTTCAACAGTGAATGCAGAAGTGAAATTGATGGCAAGTTCTGCCTATTTCGCTCTACTGCCAGAAATATCACCCATCCCTATACCTGTGCCCCATCTCCCTATGCCTTATCACTGCAGGCATGTCGTCTGTACACCTGCAAGCTGTCTTTCACTGTCCCACAATATTGTATCATTGCTAGATCCTCAGCTGCATGCATCATTGGTGTGTCTCACACCGTGCAACATTATAGTTCCAATGCTTAAACGTCAATAGGCCTCACACATTTTCATGCAGTCAATTTTAGGCTCTCAAATGTGCGTGACATCAATGGACCTGCACTCTCTCCCACTCACTGTTACCACTGGAACCTCGACTGTGTGTCCCACGCTGTCGAAACCAATCACTGTTATAATCTTGACTGCACACTCCACCTGTGTGTCTCACACAATGGCCCTCATTATGACACTGGCGGTAAGTAAAAAACGATGCCGGTAAAGGATTACCGGCATCGCCTACCGCTAGGGACGATTATGACCCAAGATAGCGCTATTAGTGGCACCGTAATCAACGGTGCCGTTAAAAGCACCATGGGCGCGGGCACGCGACTCCCATGCCGTAAATACCGCCATGGCGCTAAGTTGGGAACATTACGAGTCACGCCGACATGGAAATAACGCCTTTGTGAAGGCCGTAAAGTACCTTACCGCCATGGTGCTAATACCGCCATCGCGGACCAACCGTAAATGGCCATGTGCAGTGTTCCCAGCTGCCACAGGTGCACACAATCAGCACAGATGGAGGAAATACAGACTGGGCAAGCACAAAAGGAGCACACCCCACCCCTTCCCACACACAGTTACACTCCACAATGAATCCAATACTACTAGCAATGCTGGGGCTGGAGGACCTGATTGCAGTGGAAGTGCTACAACAACAACTACAAGAAGTACAACAACAGGCAGCACAGAGGAGACGCGGGAGGAGAAGGAGGGCAAGGCAGGGCCAGCATGCCCCACCAGCACAGCCAGTGCCACCACGCAGGCAGCCCACAATCCCACGCATCAGAGCCAGTCCATTCAACTCAACCGCTGAGCAGATCCACACCCTGTACCGCCTGGACCGGGACACCATCACCACCATTGTTGACATGATACATGACGACATAGTCAGCCACATTGAAAAACGCACCGCCATCCCACCCCTACTGAAGGTGGTGACTGTGCTCCACTTTCAGGCCACAGGCACCTACCAACACACAGTGGGGCAACTGCATGGCATTTCACAACCATTATTCTCACATACGTTGAACAAAGTGCTTGATGCCCTCCTCAAGCACACAGACGAACACATTTCCTTACCACGGTCTGCCCAGGAGATCTCAAACACCAAAGTGGGTTACCATTCACTGGCCGGCATACCTGGTTGCATTGGCGCCTTCGACTGCACCCATGTGGAATTGGTGGTCCCACATGCCATGGAGGTAGTGTATCGCAACCGTAAACTATACCAACCAATCAACGTGCAAATGGTATGTGACTCAAACAAGATCATCACACATTGCTGTGTTTGATTCCCCGGATAAACCCATGATTCAATGGTCCTGCGGAACTCCACGATTCCACGCTACATGGAGCGACATGCAGGGCACAGATCCTGGCTTTCTGGGTGAGTCGCACGTTAGGCTCATGGAAATGTGATGTGGGTAGGTGATTGAGGCATAGATGCATACTTCACCTGGCTGAGGTGGGGGGGGGGGAGATGCATACATAACCTAGCTGCGAGTGCAAGAGGTAATGGAGGAAGCTCACACCCCAAAATGCGCCCAGACTGGACCTGACACCTGACCACATAATGCAAGATGCAAGCAGCCCTACCATGCGAATGAAGCGGTGTCCCAACCATCCCACAGGCATCTGCATGTGCACTGTACCAAATCCGACTGCATCCCCCACAACGAAATGCAGCCACAATCAACGACTATAGCCAATACAAAGCACAAAACACCATGAACTGAAAGGTCAGTCCCCCATTACTGCGTACAAAGGAGTCACATGAGGGTCAAATACATCGATACACCGCTACACTGACACAGAAGCCCAACTAAATTGCATAACACCATTTGTTGTGCATAGTGAGAGCATCATGAGGCTGACATCAACGTTGCCAGGATGACAGCATACAAATAAGTGGACATCTGCAAGATCACAGAAACAACGGACGTGGACTGACACAGTGCATGTGCACTCACAAGGAACTGGACCCCCCCGCGCACACTAATCAATGGCATGCAAAACAGTCCATAAGAGGAATACACACATAGCAGTCTCATCGTGTGACTCCATCCATGCATGGAATTGGGGTTGAGATGAAGAAACAAATGCATGCCATGGTATCACTTAATGAGGTCAAACATGATGAGTTAACTTACACATACATTGTTTGTTTGTTTGTTTATTTATTTATATTGCGCAACCAGACCCGGGGGTATTCGGGCACGAAGGCAGAAAGAGGGTTGTTCCGCTTAGGTTACATATTACAGATAATCATGGAATACAGCTTATGGTTACAATGCTGTAGACATGTAATGTCAAAGAATCATAGAAGTATGTACAGTAAATTTACAAGAATGCAGATGTGACAGATAAATAGAACAGAACAAATATACAGAATGTACATGAGATCCCAGGTGCCATGAGCATGAGGTTAAACATCATGGTCTTTTAGCCATTGGACAAGTTTGGATCTGAATTGTTGGTAGGGGAGATCTTCCCTTAGTTCGGTTGGAAGGGAGTTCCACAGTTGTGCCGCTTTGACAGCAAAGCTACTCCCGCCAGATTTAGTACGTTTGAATCTGGGAACTAGCAGTCGGTTAGAATTGGCTTTTCGTAGGGGGCGCGAGGCTGTCTGTCTGGTGAATCTGTCTATAAGGTATTGTGGGGCTGCCTGGTTAAGGCATTTATGTGTGAGGGAGGCTGTTTTGAGGTGGATTTTGTCTTTAGTGGAGAGCCAGTTGGTGGATCTCCTAAGGTCTGATATGTGGGCATTTTTTGGGAAGTTTAGGGCGGCTCTCAGGGCGTTATTTTGCAATGTTTGAATTTTGGAGGTGATGTATTGCTTGCTGCCTATGTCGAGGGCGTTGCAGTAATCTAGTTTCGACAGGATTAATGCTCTTGCTATGGTGACGCAGTTATTAGGTGAAAGGAAGGGCTTGGCTGCTCTAATAAGCTTGCAGGTATAAGAGGTGGCTGAGGCCATGGAGTTCACTTGTTTGCCAAAGGTAAGTGTGGAGTCTATATAAAAACCAAGGGTTTTAACTACTTTAGCTACAGTGATGGTGTTTTTATCGATTATAAAGGAGTCGTATTGGGGGGCGTGGCTTGGCGCCGATGGCGAGCGGTAGCTGATCTGCCAAGCTCCGGCCGAGACGCCGTTTCCTGATCCTTTTTCTCCGGCCCATGTGAGGCCCCAGCCCTCGCAGAAGAATGTGCTGTTGGGGGAAGCGGTCCTGCATCTGAAACACCATCGGGCCCACCGAATTGGACCTCCTAGACGCCGCTGTGGCCCTAAAACGGCTCTCTCCCCCCCGCTCCGATCGAATCCAAGATGGCGCCTCGCATCGCATAGCGGAGCCTCTGAGGGGAACCCTTCCCCCAACGGACTCCCAGATCTGGCGGAGTGAAGCGGAAGCACGACAAGGAAAACGACCCCCCCGGGTGCCGCCCGACTGACACCAACAGAAGACTGGCCTGGCTCGGGTCACTCCACCGATCCAGCCCCACAAGACAAGGTGCGTGAGATCTCGCATCACCTGTGAAAGGGGCCTCCCGCCTACCCCTACTCCTCTGATATCCGCCTCCGGGGGCCGCACACCCAGACACGGGGGCTGGCAAAATACAGCCCACGGCCCGGAGTCCAGCTTAAGAAGAGGGCCTCGCTAGCAACCCCGCAAGCTACCTAACCTTTGAGGCCCAGGACATCCACAACCATCACCTCAAGATGGCCGCCAAGAACAAGACCAGAGCCGCCACTATGGACTCCTTTGTTTCCACCAAGGTGAAGACCCCCGCTCAAGCCAGGGCCGGCCCCTCTGAAGTCACCCAGGCGAGCGAAGGGGTGGCCGCCGATAACCACTCTCAGATACTTGATGCCATAGCTTCACTAAAAACGCACATAGACTCTAAGATCGACGAATTCAAAATAGATATTCAACTGATTCGCCAAGACGCTCGCAACTTAGCTGAGAGGGTCACAACCGTCGAACAGTCAACAGAGGATACATCTACGGCCACCACAGCTATGAAGTCAGAAGTCGCCCTCCTGAGGAGGAAAGTCGCCTTCCTGGAGGAAAGGGCGGAAGAGGCCGAAGGCCGGGCCAGACGGGGCAACATCAGGATCCTGGGTGTCCCGGAGGGGAACGAGGGGGCAAACACCACATCCTTCGTCGAAACCCTTCTGCTGCAAGAAATTGGGGCCGGCAAATCGACCCAGGGATTCTCGGTCGAGAGGGCCCACAGATCCCTCCAGAGGCGCCCTCCCCCTGGGTCGCACCCCAGACCTATAATTGCTAAGATACTGAACTTTCAGGACAGAGAAACTATCTTAAGGCGATCCAGCGAGGGTGGCCCCATCGAAAGAGGGGACTCCAAAATCTCCATCTACCCGGACTATACACAGAAGGTGCAAAGAGAGAGGAATTCATTTGTCCCGATAAAAGCTAGGCTCCGCCAACTGAATCTAAAATACAGACTACTATACCCGTCACGCCTCAGGGTCATCTATAAGGAGAGAGTGGTATTCCTCGATAACCCAGAAGCAGCCAACATGTGGCTAGAGGATAATAACCTGGCCGATGGCATGGACAACTCACGGACTGAGGCCTAACCCCCTTGGATCCCACAAGCGACCCCCAAGCAACAGTAAGAACCATCACATACGACGCCGGAACACAGAAGGTAATCCAACTTCAGTTTATCATTTGGAAACGGCCTCGCTCGGCTCCGCCGCCAGGCCCTTGCCCCACCCCCAGCGTAGAATTCACTTGGTCCAGGCACCCGCCTGACCCAGCTCACGCCCGACTCCCGGATGGGCTCCGACGGCTCGAGAGCGCCTGAGCACCGCAACAATGTTGTAGTCGCTGGGCGCACCAGTTTGAGTTTTGTTATTAGTTTCACTAGTTGTACAGTCTTCATGCTTCTTTCGCCAACAAAGACCGAGATGGGTCCAGGCCTTGACCCGGAAGATCGGAAACCAGTTGTATCCCCCCCGCAGCCTACTTACGGTGGATTAAAGCAGAGCCGGACTCCGGGGACGGAGTCCCGCATCAGATCCGAAACTCAGACCCGATGGCGGCACAGCTCACCGTGATGACATGGAACGTGAGGGGTATGGGCTCATACCTCAGACGTAATCGTATACAGTCCTATCTCAAAAGGAAGAAAGTCTCGATTGCACTCCTTCAAGAGACCCACCTCACGACGGAGGCCATGTCCAAGATTGCAGACCGATGGGCCGGGACTGTGAGAGGGGCCCCCTACTCCAAATACGCGAGAGGGGTGCTAATATGGATAAGCCCGGATGTGCCCTTCCAGATGGAGGGGTGTGAACAAGACAAAGAAGGGAGATACGTAGTGATTTGGGGCACAATGGGACAGACCCCGGTATGCCTGGTGAACTCATACTTCCCACATCACGGGATACCGGCGTACCTCACCACAATGATCACAAATCTGACTCAGCACCGGGACCGCACCTTTATATGGGGGGGAGACTTCAACTGCGTTGCTGACGCAAGCATGGACAGATCGCTGCCTCCCCCCCACCCGAGCAACCTCGCACCCCGTGCCCTGAAGGAAACTCTAGAGCAGCTCAATCTGGTGGATATCTGGAGGGAACACCACCCGGCCGATAGGACTTACTCCCACTACTCAGCTCCACACGGAGTCCATACAAGAATTGACTACCTGTTTATCAACAAGGAGCTCGCCCCACGTGCCGCAGCCACAGTGTACCTGGGGCGAACAATCTCCGACCATTCCCCATTGACCATGCTATGGCAGCTGAGGGGCCCCAGACCCCCGATCCCTATGTGGAGGATGCCGACTGCGGCACTTGAAGACCCCGAGTTCAGGGAAAACCTCGCCGAAAAATTGGAAGATTACCTGGAAATCAACACGGGGTCGGTATCCTCCTGGAGCACATTATGGGAAGCTATGAAGGTGGTGACCAGAGGTGAAATCATATCGAGAGCCGGCGGAATTCGCAGGCAATTGAAGATAACGCTTGAAGCACAAGAAGCAGAGATCTCCCGACTAGAGTCTACCCAAGACAACTCCACAGAGGCCGAGAACAAATTGAAGGAAGCCCGGACAGAATGTCAACACGCTTGGGAACGACTGGAGAAATTCGATTTCACCACACACACCATCAGATCCCACAAGGAATCGGACAAACCAGGGAGGTTACTGGCTTGGCTCTGTAAGTGGGAACACCCCAAACACCTCCCAATGGAGATACGGGACGCCGATGGGACATCCCACACGTCTCAGCTGGGGATCAATGACGCCTTTGCCAGATTCTACACCAAACTGTATGCCCACGAAGCACAAATTCCTACTGAAGACATTATAGACACAATTGAGAAGATAGAACGCCCCTGTATTTCACCCGAGCAGAGAGAGGAACTGGAGATGGAGATCACTCTTGAGGATGTGCAAGGGGCAATCAGGTCCCTCTCTAACAGCAAAGCCCCTGGCAGTGACGGCCTCCCACCTGAGTTTTACAAGACGTACGAGCCCATCCTCACCCCAGTTCTTCACGAGGTCTACCAGGAGGCATACACGAACGGGGTTCTCCCCAACACCATGAAAGAGACCATAATCGTTCCAATGCTCAAGCCACACAAATCACCCACCGACTGTGAGTCCTATCGCCCTCTGGCCATGCTAAACTATGATGCCAAGATTCTCACATCCATATTAGCCCGCAAACTGGCCAGAGTGGTGGGATCCATCGTCCATGAGGACCAGAACGGATTTGTGCCTGGGCGCAACACCACAGCTAACCTTAGGAGGCTACAACATGTAATGGCCGAAACATACGAGAGAGATGAAGACCTGGCGGTGTTGTCGCTCGACGCTATCAAGGCCTTCGACTCCATATATTGGGAATGGATCAGGGAGGTCTTGAGAAGATTCGGCTTCGGAGGGGGCTTCATCAGGTGGATCGAGGTCCTCTATAATTCCCCAATGGCAAGAGTGAAAACGGGAAGAATGGTATCAGCAGACTGGGAAATACAAAGGGGAACGAGACAGGGGTGCCCGCTATCGCCCATGCTGTACATACTGGGCCTGGAGCCGATCGCACTATACTTCAGGCAGCAGCTCTTCGACGCTGGCATCAAGGTGGGCAATGTACACCACATAATATCTCTATATGCAGACGACGTTCTCCTATACCTAAGAAACCCCGAAGTTAACGCACCGAGAGCACTGGAGGGGGATCCGATTCAGCAGAAGCAAGTCCTCCGCATTCCCCCTGGAGGGCCTACGCAACACATCAGAAAGCGATCTCCCAGTGATAGGAATAGGTTGGCAACTGGTCAAGTTCCGGTATCTGGGGATCAACGTGAGCCACACCCCGCTACTCACGCACGAACACAACACTGAGGTCGCCATCATGAGTCTTCGACGCTCTATAAAATTCTGGTCCAAGCTCCCATTGGCCATGGTGGGCTGAGCAGCGATAGTCAAGATGATCGTACTCCCCCGATTCCTATACTTCTTCGTGAATATTTGCCACTATGTCCGACCGCCCTTCTTCAAGAAACTGGAGGCTATCATCAAGGACTTCCTATGGGGCCCTCACAGGCATAAACTGTTGCTATCCGTTCTTTCCCTGCCACATAAAGAGGGTGGAATAAAGCTGCCGGATCTCCAGTTAGACTACCTGGCTGCCCAGTTAAGTCACATAACGAAATGGCTCTCGGATGAACCTTCGGCTGAGACGGAACTACTGAGGCAATCCTCGAACAACGTGATCCCCAAGGAAACCCTATGGCACCCCACACAGCAATCCCCGATCACCTTACAAGTGATTGACCTGGGCAGGAGGATATGGGCCAGGTCCTGCTACAGAAGGCGAATGCAACACCCATACTCTCCGGATAACCCCATCTTAGCAGATACCTGCCGAAGGGATGCAGACCTCTCCACAGCAAAGAGGTGGGAAGAAGCCGGCATATACACATGGGGTTACATGTTCGAGGAAGGGGAATTCAGGGACTTTGAATCTCTTAAGGCCACCGAAGGAATACCCCCGGGCCAGTTCCTCTGGTACCACCGCCTCAAGCAGACTGCCAAGAAACAATGGAACGGCTGGCCGGAGGAACCCTCCCCTGACCCTCTACTTCAAGAAATGCATGACCTCTCGGATGGCTGGAGACCAGTCTCCAGGCTCTATAGCAGACTATGCGACAAACCCAACCCTAAAGGCGAAGCTCTGAGGGCGAGATGGGAAGCGGACCTCGAGACCCCGATTACGGATAAAGAATGGGAAAGAGCGTTAATATTTACCAAAAAAGTGTCTAGGAATGCTAGATTCGGCCAGATTCAATTGAACGTCCTGTATAGGACATACATGACCCCACATAGGGTCGCCTCCTTCAACAAGACATCCTCCCCTGCATGCCCATGGTGTGGGAACGATAAAGCGGACATGATACACATGTTTTGGACTTGCACTAGGGCAATGACACTATGGTCCAAAGCCAAACAGACTTGCATGGATGCCGGAATGACGAGGTACGAATGGACTCCCGGCGAGTGCCTTCTGGGAAAGTACCCCAGACCTAGCAAGTTCAAGCATGCTGTCAGGTTAATGGATATCTCATGCATCCTGGCTAAAAGAACAATTGCGATGGCCTGGAAGACGCCGTCGGGCCCCAGGCACGAAAGATGGCTCAAAGAACTCGAGAGATGGACGGTAGCCGAAACCAGGGCCTGGCAAGAAGGAATCACGTCAAGCGGCGAAACTGAGAGCGGCACCTTAGAATCATGGAAGGCCCTCCTCAGAGACATAAGTTTCAGCGCCGACGACAAGCCCCCCTGAAATCTCGTAGCATCACACTGACACTAATCCCCTGCTCCTAGCCCGAAAAGACAGCCCCTGTATGCGACCCCTCCTGCTTCCTGAAACTCTGGGTCGTTGGCCCTGACCCATCCATCCATTGAAAAGTTAGCTACAACATGAAGACTGTTGTTGTTTTGTTTGTTCCTTCCCTCTTCCCTGTTCCCCCTGCACCATTCCCTCCCTTGTTTGAATCACTGCTTGATTTCTCGTTGTATTGCACGTTTTTCTTCACCAAAAAAACATAAATAAATAAATAAATAAAGGAGTCGTATTTGGTGCCCAGTTTTTTTATGTTGGAAGAGGTGCCAAGAATGAGGAGTTCGGTTTTGTCATCATTCAGGCATAGACCGTGAGCGGCCATCCATGTCTGGATGATGAGAAAGACTCTGTTCATAAAGGTCATAATCTCCCGTCAACGGGATGAGGATCTGAGTATCGTCTGCATAGTTAGTGTAGGTGATACCAAGACCGTCTAGATCATCGAAAAGGGGCTTTGTGAAAATATTGTAAAGGGTGGGCGATACGCAAGATCCTTGGGGTACACCGCAGGTAATGGGTGCGGGGTCAGCGGCTGCTAGGGGAGAGAAGACTTGCATTGTCCTGTTGTCCAGGAAAGACTGGATCCATGCGACGGGTTCCTGGGAGAAGCAGGCTGCCGTGACCAGGTGGTTGCATGGTATTGCATGGTCTACCAGATCGAATGCGGCAGACAGGTCAAGTAGTAGTAAGAGTGAGGTCGTGCCATTATCTCTTAGTATGTCTATTTGTGCCTTAAGGTCTACGAGTGCAGTCTCAGTGCCATGCTGTGGTCTGAAGCCGGACTGTCGGACTCCTAGGAGGTGGTTTAGATCCAGGTGGTGTTGAATTTGTTTGTAGGCCACTTTGTCTAGGATTTTCAGTAGGAACGGCACAGTAGTTATAGGGCCTTAGTTGGTTGGAATGGAAGGGTCCAGAGTTTGCTTTTTGAGGAGGGGGAGGACCCAGGAATGTTTCAGGTTACTGGGTATGGTGCCTGATGTGATTGGAGGCGTTTATAAGTTTAGTAATGAAAGGTGAAAGTTCGCGGGCGGCGTCTTTTATAATTTGGGCTGGACATGGGTCACCCTGGCAATTAGATGGTTTGAGGGTGAGGATGACTTTCTTGACTTCTTTGGTGGAGACTTTGTGAAAGTGGAAGGAGGGGGTGTCCAGCGGTTTCCAAGTCGGTAGTGGGTTTGTGGTGGCTTTGGAAGGGGGGCCTCTGTTAACAGTGTTTGGGGCAGTTATGGACGCTTTTTTGTTATTGATCTTCGCTTGAAGCATGGATATCTTGTTGGCAAGGGCGTTTTGGATGCCTGTGCACCAGTTCTTGTCCTTAAGGCAGGAATCGGGAACTTGTGTGGGGGATTCTACTTCCTTCAGGATGGCGAACAGTTCTTTTGTCTTGGATTTGGCTTGAGTGATACGAGTGTTGTAGGAGGTTTGTTTCGCTAAGATCATTACTTTTTTGTAAAGGGAGGCTATTTTCTTAAGGTTGTTTTTGTTGGTATCTGAGGGGTCTAATCTCCAAGTTTTTTCGCTTACTCGTTTCTTTTGTCTGATGTCTTTCAATAGGGTATTTAGATGTTGGCAGGGTTTGCTCTTCCTAATTTTTAGTGGTGCGATGGTGTCCAGAGAGGTGAGCATCACTTCATTGTAGGTTTCTACCATAGAGGCTGGGTCAGACTGATCTGAGATGGAATTTAAGGTGGGGAGAATGAAGGGGATGAGATTTTCAGGGGTGATATTTTTTTTGTTTCTAGTGGGTGCAGTGGGGGCTAGGGTATTGTTGTTTGTAGGTGTGGTAGCTTCTAAGGTAAAGGTATTACTCTTGATATCCTTGCCCCCGTCATGAGAATCCGCCTGAAGCCCAAAGCCAAATGTAACTCCTGGTATGACTCGGATCTCGCCACCCTAAAACGCAAGTGCAGGGTTGCAGAGAGGAAATGGCGTGCTTCATGTTCATCCTCTGACAAACTGGCCTGCCGCCTGCTCCAAAGGCAGTACCGGCTCTCCGTTCTCACCAAGAAGAGAGCCCTTATCCAAGCCCGCATCTCTGCGGCATCAAACAACTCCGCCGAACTCTTTAAAATCTGCAAGGAGCTGGCCAACCCTGTTGCAGTCTCTACCTCTCCTGTCCCCTCCCAGGCCCTCTGCACTGCACTGGCCTCTCACTTCATCTCTAAAACTCAGGACATCCTGTCCTCGCTCTCCTCCTTTCACCTCCCTCCCTCCCTACCCGGCCCTTCCTCTGGCCCTTCTGCGGTCACCCCTCCTCCCTCTTTCTCTGCCTTTCCACCTTTCTCTGCTGACGAGGTTTCCAGACAAGTCCGATCTATGAAAGTCTCGTCTAAACAGGTTCACCCCTGTTCCTCCAAAACTATCAAGGACCACATCGACTCCCTGGCTCCTGCCCTGGCTGACTTTTGCAACCACTCCTTCGCCTCTGGAGTCTTCCCTTCCCCCCTCAAGCACTCCCTTGTGCACCCTCTTCTCAAGAAACCCTCTTCCGACCCCTCCTGCCCGGCTAACTATCGCCCTATCTCCATCACTCCCTTCCTGGGCAAGCTCCTGGAGAAACTGGCCATCTCCCAGCTTAACCTCCATGCTGAATCTGTTGGTAGTCTTCATGACCATCAATCTGGCTTCAGAGCTGCCAGAAGCACGGAAACTGCTCTCCTGAACATCCGTGAAGACCTGCTCTTGAACCTTGATTCCAACACCCCGTGTGTTCTCATTCTGCTCGATCTCTCCTCTGCCTTTGACACTGTCAACCATGCCATCCTGCTCAACCGTCTCCGGGAAAACCTGGGTATCACTGGTCAGGCTCTGGCATGGTTGACCTCTTTCCTTTCAAATCGACCCTCACAGGTCCAACTGGGGTCCTTCCTCTCCGACATCTTTTTCTCCACCTGTGGTGTCCCCCAGGGATCTAATCTCTCTCCCTGGCTGTTCAACCAGTATCTGGCACTCCTTGCCCACCGCATCGCCGCTCTCTGCCCTAATTTCCAGTGCTATGCGGACGATACCCAGCTCATTTTCAGGCTACCCTCAGCCTCCCCCTCTCCTTCCCTCATCTTTGACTGTCTGTCTGCTATCCAAGAATGGTGTGCCGCCAATGACCTCTGCCTTAATGCCAGTAAGACTGAGATTCTACTCATCGGTACTCCCACTCCCTCCTTCCCTGTAGCTCTCTGGCCTGCCTCCCTTGGCCCCCTCCCTGCTCCTACCTGCAAGGCACAAAACCTTGGGGTCATCTTCGACTCCACACTCTCCTTCTCTCCTCATATTTCTGACGTCGCCAAGAGGTCACACTACCAGCTGCACCTCCTCAGAGGTATTCTTCCCTTCCTCTCCTTCCCCCAGAAGCTCACTGTCTCCCGAGCCCTGGTTCTCTCGAAGCTGGACTACTGTAACAGCCTCTATCTTAATCTGCCTGCCTCCACTCTCCGCCCTCTGCAACTCATCCAGAACAGAACTGCGAGACTTGTCCTTGGCCTCAAGCCCGGGGACCGTATCTCTCCAGGACTGAAATCTCTACACTGGCTCCCAGTGGCTGCGAGGATAAAGTTCAAAACCCTCTGCATTGTCCACAAGGCCTTCTGGGGCCTGGGTCCTAAATACCTTCAACTCTCTCTTCCCAAATATCTTCCTTCCCGAGCCCTTCGCTCATCCGCCTCCAACTCCCTCAGGGTTAGCCGCTTCTCGAAGCAACGAGCTGGGGGTAGATCTCTCTCCGCGGCAGGGGCCTCCCTCTGGAACAGCCTTCCTGCCTCCCTGAAACTTGAGGAGAACCATCTCCGGTTCCGGAAGCACCTCAAAACCTTCCTCTTTGCTTCTGCTTTCCCTCTCCCTCTCCCCTGCTGAACTGCTAATTAATTTTCACTGAAACTGCACTGATCCTGCAACTGGACCACTCTAAACGGCCTCGGTCCTGGGCCCTGCCACTCTCCACTTGCACTGATGCCCTGGAACCCCTTTGCACTGCGGGACTGTCTCTGTATCCCTACAGCCACCCCCTCCCCCAGCACTTGTTCTGCACTTACCTCACACTTGCCACCAGCTGGTCCTATTTATTTATTTATTACGTACGCCACTTACCTTGTACTGCACTTTTCCCCCTCCCCTTCCCCCTGCACTTTTTCCCACTCCCCTACCCCTGCACTTGCGCGATCTGAATGACACCTGGCCTAGTAGGATCGTTGTCTGTCTCCCCTTGTCCCCCCCTCCCTGCCTCGTCGCGCCTTGAAACACTTGTGTATAGGCGCGTTACAAATACCATATCATATCATATATCATATCATATCATATCATATCATATCATATCATACCATGTGGTGGTCAGACCATAGCTGAGGCATTATAGATGTGATAGTAGTTGGGCAGTTGTGTTCGGCATTCCAATCAAGGGTCCTTCCTTTGATGTGTGTGGGAGCTGTGATCTTTTGGGTGAATCCTAGATCCTCCAAGGCATTGCTGATTTGTAGGGCATTGGGGTCACGTGGGTCATTAAATCCAAGTTTAAAGTCGCCTAAAATGAGGCTTTGAGTGGAGTTTTTTAGATTATCAGTTAAAAGGTTTGTGATATCTTCCTCGAAGGAGCCAATGGGGCCTGGTGGGCGATATATCAAGTGGATGATGATGGTTTGATTATTAGCAATAGTGAGTTTAGCTGTGAGGGATTCACATGAATTAGTTTTGTGGGGGGAGGAGAGTCTAAGGGTTAGGTTGTTTTTGACAATTATAGCCAGGCCGCCACCTCTAGACGTAGTACAATCCATGCGTATAAGAGTGTAGTTGTCAGGGGTGGCTAGCATAATGGCTGGTCCTGATGCGGGATGGAGCCAGGATTCCGTAATGGCCAGGAAGTCCAATTTCTCATTTTGGATTGTGTCCGCTATTTCGGTGGCATGGGCTACCATAGAGCGGGCGTTTAATAGGGTGCGTTTTATTCCAGAAAGGGCGGGTTGGTCAGAAGGCGGTTGGGCTTTGTGTTGGCATTTAGAAGGGGCGTCTCTAAAGATTCAACTGTTGAGTTGTAATCGGTGTTGGCCAGTGTTGAATGTATGTAAGGGGGTGTTGGTGGTGAGCAGAGTGTGCGTATTTTGAATAGTGGTAGGTTGGCTATTGGCTAGTGGGTCATAAATTCTTGGGAGTCTGGCGCGGAGTCTAAGGTTCCGCTGTTGGAGGCTGCATGGTTTAATGGGCATGTTGGCTAGCTCCGTGGGTACGTTACCAGGAAGTGGCTGATTTTGCAGTTGAGCTAGGTTCATGTTATAAGAGGTAATCAGGTGGAGGATGGTTCTAAGTAGAACTGTGTAAAGTAGTGGTAGATATATAGTGGTTGGCAGGTGTGGGCAACTTAAGCACTCATTGCTAAAGCAGGCATGCTGGAAGCAGGCAGAGTATGTGCTAAGAATGCATGAGCAAGCAAGTTCACCAAAATTCAAAATTCAACAGTAGGGCTGAAATGCATGTGCAAGCAAGGTACACCTAGATTCAAATTCAACAGTAGGGCTGAAATGCATGTGCAAACAAGGTACACCTAGATTCAAAATTCAACAGTAGGGCTGAAATGCATGTGCAAGCAAGGTACACCTAGATTCAAATTCAATAGTAGGGCTGAAATGCATGTGCAAACAAGGTACAGCTAGATTCAAAATTCAACAGTAGGGCTGAAATGCATGTGCAAACAAGGTACACCTAGATTCAAAATTCAACAGTAGGGCTGCAATGCATGTGCAAACAAGGTACACCTAGATTCCAAAACCAAAGATATGGCTAAAAAACATGTGCAAGCAGGGTTCACCTAGATTTAAGGTAGTACTGGGTATGAGTATACCTATGTAAAAAGTGCAGTAGTTAGCGGATTCACCTATGTTTTCAGATACGCATAGGGCTATGGGCGAGAGGTGGCAGATTTGGTTACATATAGTCAGCTCGGTTCTTAAGGTCGCCGTGCAAGTAGGGATAGTAACCAGTCACTAATAGAGAGAGAGCATAGTAAAAGTGAGTTTGTGCATACAAGCAAAAGATAATTAATCAGTAGCGGGGTGAGCATAGGTAGGCTGTGCACCTGTGCTAACAGTACATAGGTGAGCTATGAGATATTTAAATCAGAGTGTGTACTAGCAGGGTGAAACATGATACACTGTGATGCACATAGAGACATCAGACAATGGGGGCCTACAACTGCGAGTCTGCAGTAGCTGCTAACAGCCAGATATGCATTAAGTCAGGGGAGGGTGCAATGTACTTAGGCGCAGTCGTGGGGTCCTTGGGGCTGAAAGCGCTCGACTGTCGGGGGATAATGTACCTTGTGTGTGCCACACCGGGTCAGCACAAGATGTTCATGGGCAACTTGCAAGGTTTCTGGCTGACGGCTGGTTAGGCATGGACAGGCTAGGGACAGAAAGTCAGCCTTATTTCATGGGCCTTCCTGAATGTGAGCTGGCTTCACCTGCCAGTTGTAGATTGGTGCAGAAATGCGTTCTGCTGGCCAATCGGATTGCAGAAAGTGGTCTGCGGTCAGGAAGTCAGGCAATCAGGCATCTGGTGTTGCTGCAGGATGCCGAGCAGCCATTAAAGAGAGGGGGCTCCTCGTGTGTGGCAATGGCGGCGCGGGGCACCTGGGCATTAACTGCCACAGCCGGGATCATATGGTGGCTGCAGCTTAATTAGAGGGATTATGCACGCGGGCTCCTTTCAGCGTGCGCGCTGCATCTGGGCACATCATACAAACAAAGCTCGTACCTTGTAAATGTGAAAGCATTCGTGGCCGTGAGGGCACTGCATCCGCAGTATTGGGGAGCTCCTGCTCAACCCAAGCAGCAGTATTGGGGAGCTCCTGCTCCACCCAAGCCGTGTGATGCTGTGCTGAGGCTAGGGACATGCCCATATGCAGGTGATGCTGGCTATCCCTTGAAGCGGTGGCTCCTTACCCCAGTCCGGAACCCACAGAACAGGCACAAGGAGGACTATAATTGTGCCCATAGACTAACCCGTTTGGTGATTGAGCAGACATTTGGCCTCTTGAAGGCACGGTTTTGCTGCCTCAGCAGGTCTGGTGGGGCACTCCTGTACCGACATGAGAAGGTGGCAAAGATTGTCATTGCATGTGTGATGCTACACAATATGTGCATCAGACAGAATGTGCCCCTGCCCCCTGACGCAGAACAGCAACCACCTGACGAAGAGGATGAGGAAGGTGGCGATGGGGCAGCACCTCAGGGAGGAAGCGATGCACAGGATGGACGTGACATGCATCGGACTCTGATCAACCAATTCTTCTAGCACACATGGATGCGGGTGTCACATGGAGATGGCACTTGGGGCATTGGGTCTGTCAGGGACATGGACACTCTAGACTGTTCACCAATAAAGCACAAGTACGCAATTGTCATGAACCGTCGTCTACGTCCTTTCTGGACCTCCTGGTCCCTGACTCGCAGGGGATTGCATGCAGTTATCCTTCCAACATGGCCGCCCGGAACAGAATGCTCCGGATCAGTCTATGCGTTCCACGCTGCTCATCCTACAAAAGAGACACGCCCCCGCGGCTCTGCGCGTCTCAACGCTACCGCTACCTGTAGTCGGATGTGCTTAACCAGAGTTCGATTGGGGCTCTTGCTTGATTCCTTGTTTCCAGTCCCTTGAATTCCCTCCTGTTCCCTTTCCTCCCCAATCTCCTGGAAAACCTTCCGCGCTCGATTCACAGTCCTCCGTGCCTCCGAGCGTACCTTAATTACTTCCTGGAATTACCCTGGACTTTTGGAACGCTCCTGGAAACTGAACCGCTACTCTCACGCTGGACGGCGTTCGGGTCTATACAAATCCCGGACCGTAAAGAAGAAGAAATCCCAGAAGGTCGCAAGTACACAGCAGAAACAGGTGAGAAGGGGAGAGGCTTGTGACAGCAATGAGCAATGTCCACACATGTGATTTGTGCATAACCAAAAAGTGTATTGAAAAGGTAAATCTAAGTGAACACACCCACTCCTCCTCCCCCCTCTACTCCCCAACACACCCACTCCCATCTCCCCCATCTACTCCCCAACACTCCCACTTCCCCCTCCCCCCTCTACTCCCCAACACACCCATTCCCCCCTCCTCTCTCTACTCCCCATAACATGGTGTGGATGACTGTGCACAAGTGCATCATGTGGCATCAGTACATGAGGCTGCGCCTATTGGCACCCCGCTCTCCCAGCACCCAATGCACCCCTGCCGGTACGCCGCAGTTTCCTGCCCGATCTGCGGACGGAGCTGGTTCGGGTTGAACTGGCAGCCGAGGAGGAACTGGGTTGGTCACATGGCCGCATGTCCCGCATTGTTTGGACTAGCTCTGAAAGTACGTGCCGCACCGCGGCCAGTTCGGCACAAATATCCTTAGAAGTGGACTCAATGGCAGACCTAACAGTATCAGCACATTCGCGCATTTCCCCCCTAGCGGTGGCGCATTCTGTGACATGCTGTGTCAACAGGGCTGCAAGTTGCTGTTGCCGCGTGATTATTTCCTGCATGGACTCTTGGCTGTTGTGGCCTGTGCCTGATGTTTGTGGCGTGTCCATTATGCTGCTCCCCTCCTGCACACCTGCTATTGGGCAGGGAGTAGCCGGCCAAGAGTTTCCAGGAGATTGCCCCTGTATGCTAGTGTCATGGTGGCTGCACGGGGACAGGTAGGGGCAAGGCAGGGGGCCAGTGGGGGGAGCCACGACAATATCTACATCCCCTTCCTCGTTGTCTGAGATAGCTGCGGTGGCAGCAGTCTCACCAATGGTGCTGCTTTCTGCGGATCCAGTGCCTTCAGTGGACACCACTGGGCAGATGGTTGAAGTCGGTGGCGCCAAAGTGGTTGACTTGCTGGACATCGGTGCCGTGGCCTGTGCTATGCTGTGGGATTTATCCTGTTGTGGGGGTTTGCTTTTTCTACCTGAGGTGGAGGGACGGTGCTGTGGCTCTTTGGGCCTGGGCTTCTTGGCAGGTGTTGTGCCTGTGTCTTCATCGGCACTGTCCGAATGAGAGCTTGTGGTGGACCAAAGGAGGGAGAGGGTTAGTGATGGGTCTACGGACATTGAGCAGGCATTGTGAAGCTGCATTCATTTTGATTGCTAGATGGTTCACATTGGAGGCAGTGACGTACAGGTTGTCTCACTCTTAGGTGGTAGAAGCATGGAGGCATATGGGTGGCTACAGAAAGGGGGTGCATGATGCTTGTGTACAAGGTGGAGGTCAGCACTGCCTGTAGGCAGTCTTGTGCTAATGTGTCCGGTGGACCCTGTTAGGCATCATTGCACTTCCCAACCATCTGGACATCATTGTGGTGTGATTGTCATAGTTGGACTTAAGGCACCTACCTGCGTCGCCTGATGTCGGGGCTCCTCTCTCCATATCTCCAACTCCCTCAATGCTCTCCGTGCCAATGGTGGCGGCACATATCTCCAGCTGTAGTTTGATGGGCGACTCAGCTCCTCCACCAGTCGCCATGCCGAGATTCCGATTGGCTGACAGTATGCTCCTGACCCGGGGCCGTAGATCGTCCCACCTTTTTCGGCATTGTCTGGCATTGCGGGGTGTTGTGCCGTCGGCACTGACCATCTGGGTTTCCATGGCCCATATGGCCTTTTTTCGCTGCAGGGCCGGTCTGGTCATCTCCGTGGAAAACACATCAGCGTGCTCTTGGAGGGTTTCCGCCAAGATAGTTAGCTCCTCCTTTGAAAAGCGCTCCTCCTGCAGCCGATCTCCGCTCTTCTTCAGAACTTTTGGCATTGTGATGTGGAATGAGTGGTGTAGAAGGTTTGTGGAGGTTGTGGGTGTCAGGTGTCCACTGGTAACAGAGGATGGCAATATATTGTGTTTTTAAAGATGGCCGCCATGCTCTTTCCCGTTCCTGTGCGGTGACGCTACTTCCGGATCCGCTTGTTTACGGTCGCCGCTAATAGCGGTTCTCGTTAATTGCGGTTACCGCTATTAGCGGTGACCGCTAAATGTCGATGGCTAGGGTGACGGAGGTGCTATTTGCATGGCATACGATGCCGGTAAGTGGGATTTTACGGCCTTTAGCGGCATGGTGGAGATTACATTACCAGCATGGCGCAATGCTCGTGCCCGAGAAGTCGTAATATGCCGCTTTTAGCGGTCTCTGGGCAGCACGGACACGTTATTTGCGCCATGCCGGTAATGGCCGATACTTACCGCCAGGGTCGTAATGAGGGCCAATGACTGCTAGACACTGAAATGTTCAAACCATTATTTAGTAGCCATGTCTTATCACTGTTCAGTTTTCAGAAGCACACACCACAAGTGAGTACCATGCTGGTCCAGATCATCAGCTTTAGACTCTCAACTGCAAGCATCATGAGGCGGATCCCATATTGTGCCCACTGTTGGGAGTGTTGAGCACCACGTCAACAGTGGACCCCATAAAATTTGACACTATGGGCCTCATTATGAGGTGGGCGGTAAGGGATTACCAGCACCAGTAAGGGCACCGGTGCTGGTAATACCTTACCGCCCTACTATGAGTACCCTTTGCGGGTCCTCCCTTAACGCCTGGTTTTTCCAGGCATTAAGGACAAGACCTGCAAAGGGACTTTAGAGCTAATAACGGTACCGCAATTTACGGTACCGTTATTAGCGCCTTCCCCATGCTCAAATGGGAATGGGCCCTGGTGAATGGGGAATTACTGTCCGGCCAACCTTGGAATGGACCGGTAATTGCTCCATTCACCAGGGCGGAGTCGGTAAGGTTTTGGAGGCAGCCATGGTGCTAATAGCACCTTGGTTACCTCCAACCTCGTAATGAGGCCCTATTTCTGCAGAACTGTCAGTTGCACACAAAAAAACAATGGACCAAACAATTTCCCTCCAGGAGTATGGTCTGCAAATGCTACCAGTGAGACCAAAACTGTCCGACCGAACCACTGCTGGAATCATACCTGCACACATGCAAGTGTCCTCACTCACACCATCACTGTTGTATCCCCATTGGCTGAGCATGCCTTCAGTGGCCTTGCACTGTCCCTTATGATAACTGTTGGATTCTTGCCTGTGCCCTCCACTAGAGGGTCCATGACTCGCACTGTCAATGTTGGAAACCCACAGACATGCACACAATCAGTCACCATGGCCACATTGGACTATTTGATACACATACCAACAAGTGTGTTCACACTGACTGACACTATCACTTGTAGACTTTCGTCATGGGTTGGTACCACATTATCTCTACTGGGCTTGCAGCAGCACACACACATTATCAACAGCCCCCCATTGTCTCAGACTATTTCTGTTGAATCCTTATTGGACACACCATCCATGAGCCTCTGCTTTTCCCACCATATTACTGCTTGAAATTTAGCTGTACACACCACCAGTCAACCCTATACCGTATCACACTTTCACTGCAGGAACCCAAGATGTACGCACGATAATCAGGCCTCACGTGTACCCAACTTATCAATGCTAAACTCTTCCCTGCAGGCCACACTTTCTCGCCCTAGCACTGCTGGATTTTGGGCTACACATCCCACCCTGTCGGTAAATACAATCCCACATGATTCCTAGTGGATTCTCTGGTCCCCACACCATTAATGGATGACACATTCCCTCAAATGCTTTATGGACACTTTTGAATTGTTTGGTCACAGTGGAATGTACTAGGATGTGGTGTGTAAAGTACTGGTGTGTAAATAATGATAACAATGAAATGCATTATGGCCTGCCAGACGAGGCAGTCTGCACATCCCCTACCTCACATATTAACCAACGAATAATATTTACAGCGTGGCGTTTCCATTGCTTTTTCCAATTAAGAAAGTTATACAGCCTATCTTGTAGGTTAATGCTCCTTTATACATTTAGTTCTTTAGTTCATGAAATCAGTTATAAAAAGGCAATGAGCTTATATTTCCCCACACTTTTGGAGGATTTTTTAAAAGAGTGACCAGCTATAGACAAGAGGATTCCAGGTGTTGGGTGGGGAGGGGGAGGGAGGGAGTAGAAACTGCTTGAAAGGATTGTTCTGGAGTGCAAGCATTGCAGAGGCGGCCTGCTCTTCTGGCCCAGGGCTGAGCTCCTGCGAGTTGTCTTTTCAGTTTGTGGCTCTGTGTTTTCATCTTGCCAGCACAATGGGAACAATGCAGCTCTTTCTATGCTAGAGCTTCAGAGGGTCATAAGTGAAGAGGGTTTTGGCAGGCTCCATTCAGGGAGACATGCAAGTACATGCAAAAATGACTCTAAATTTAGACTCCAGAATTAACCCTTTTGGAGCCGGTGAGGCAAATGTCTTCCTTTTGTGAAGCAGCCCAGCGTGTTCAACCTTTTGCACATGCCCGAGGATTTGAAGTTATAAAAAAGTATTCAACATGGAAAACCAGTAGGTCCAGTGTCCAAGTCTCTGCAAAGTGGGAAAGCTTAGCTGCTCGCTTGCAGCGATCGGCCACACATTTACCGCAGTGATTACATGTATTTATTGCATTTTATTTGCTTCTAGAGGACCCGGGCACACAATGGCGCTTTACAAACATTCATGAGTTGGTGCAAAAAACAGTAAGGACAGCATATAAACAACAGCATTTCAAAAGAGAGCAACCAAGATCAAAGAAAACCAGAAAGGAAGAAATGCACAGATGATCCGGGGCACAGTCTAAGTGGACGTCAAGTTGTTTTTGGGCCTCATCACGACTTGGGCGGTAACGGTAACGCTATTAGCGCGGGCGGTATTAGCCCTACCGCCGAACTCCCCGGTGCTAATAGCGCCGGATCACGGGTTCGGCAGTAATGTAAGTCCCCATTCCCCACTGAGCCCATTCGGGAATGCCCCATACCCCGTTGGGCTCAATGGGGAATCTTCGCGCTAATACCGCCGCGCAAATTTTCGGCGGATTTCCCCCCAGCTCAGAGCTGGGGCGAAATCCGCCGAAGCCCTGATTCGGCGGACGCTTAAATCCGGCGGTAATAGCGCTACTGCCGGATTTAAGGGTTACTGCTGAAGTTGTGATGAGGCTCTTAACTAGAGACCACCCAACCAAAATAACGAATTTTAGCAGAAGCCAACATTTTAAAAGTCCAGTCCAGAAGTCTAAATAAAAACAGAATTAGGCTTGAAAAATAACCGCAGTCTCTCTTACACAAACCCAACCTGGCCACCCACCAGACTCCAATCCACTAGTCCCTTTTTATGTCACTTTTATTTATTTATTTAGCAATTTGTATAGCGCACCAAGCCCTAGTTATGAACGCAAAAAAACATATTCTAAAAGCTCTTTATGATTTTGTTATATTAGTTGTGGCGTGGGAATAGCTCCAACGGCAGACACAAATGTCTTTGCATCACTGAAAATGAATCATGGACACGGATAAATGTTACTTATATAACACACACAGCAACCTGAAGAAGCCTGGACTGCAGCATTTGTCTCTATGCTGGCTCATCTTAAATCTCAGAACCACCCGAAGACTAGTTCCATCCTCTGAACTCTCTGAGCAATGTTCCCAACCTGGATGAAGTGCAGAATTCGTGCAAGTCTCCTGATTGGGTGATGCCAGGACGTTGATGGTCCTTCCTTTACCACATCACATCAGGGGCCAGATTACAGAAACGCTGCGCCAGTGCAAGGGCAAAGTTGCACGGTATTAGCACTAGGGCAAGGTTTGCTCGATTTTTCAAAACACAGACACTGTGGGCCTCATTACGACCCTGGTGAAATGGGTTTAACGGCGCCGGTAAAGGTTCCAGAGCCGTTAAACCCATTCCGCCCTATTACGCGGTCCCCTTGCAGGACCCGCTCTGGACATGTGGTCAGACCAGACGTCCTTTGCGGGTGCCGCGAAGGGACCAGGGAGCTAACAACGGGCCCGTTATTAAGGGGCCCATTGTTAGCTCCCTCCCCATTCCCTTTGAGCCCATTGGGGGCTCAAAGGGAATGGGAATGGGTACATTGAATGAGGAACTACCGGGTCCTCCGGTAATTCCTCAATCAAGGAACCCGGACCCAGACCCGAGTTTGGAGGCAGCCATGCTCCAAACTCGTAATGAGGCCCACACACTAGCAAACTCTTGCACCATGGCAAGGGCAGTTTGGCACATTAGAAGCACCAGGGCAAAATTTGCCCTAGTGCAAACAAGATGCATTTCTACTGCATTTTTGTACCAGGGCAAAGTTTGCCCTAGTGCTAATACGGAATGGTATTAGCACTAGGGCAAACTGTGCCCTGATGCAAAATGCATAAAAAAGTATCTTTTTTGTACTAGGGCAATGTTTGCCCTGGTTCTTTTAATATGCCCATCTGCACTTGTCATGGTGCAATAGTTTACTAATGTGTCCCAGTGTATTTAAAAACGGGGCACACTTTGCCCTAGTGCTAATACCGTGCAACTTTGCTCTTGCACCTGTGCAAAGTTTCTGTATCAATAAAAGGCGCACTGTAAAAAACGATAATCTGACATACGGTGTGCACTGAGGCTTTCCCTTATCCCCATCTGAATACAATACGTACATTCATCCACCCACATCATCCAATCCTTTGAGTTCAGCTATTATATGCCTGAAAATGCCTCCCAGGCTCCACTCGAACTGAACAGACAGCTCTGTCAATCTGAGCTACTATCAATCTGAGCTCCAAGCCCATTGTGTCATACCTTTTATCTTTCAATTTGGGGATGCGTGAGCCACTCTCTTTAATTGGTGCTACCAACCTTCAGGTCTTTCTCATTGGTGCCTCATTTATGGAGTAAAAGCCTAAGGCCTTCTATGATGGGCTCATGCCCGCACAAAGCCAATATGTCAGAGATCTTGAATTGCACCTGAATGAAGAGCTTGTTCTCACAGCCGATGTGAGCGCTATCAACAGCACCTGCTGCTTCCACCTCAAGATGCTACGGTGTATTCACCGCTTTCTCCCCTCACAGTCACTATTGTAATTGACCTCATGTCCTCCCATCTTCAATATCGCAAGGGCCTCTATTTGGACCGTGAATGGAGCCAATACCAATTTGCGCAGAATGAAGCAGCTGGACTCTTACGCATGCTGCAAGGAGGAATCTCCTTAGGACTCTGTTCAAGCCCCAAGGGTCATTACTCTGATCTAAGCAAGCTTGTGGTCACTGGCAAGTGTACACAGCCCACACAGAGTGATGTGTATGAACACCCAAGTCACGCTTCTCCAGAAAGAGGCGGCTTAACAGAAATATAGCATAACAATCTATTGGCACAATATGCAATGGCCACACAAAGCGGAACAATATGCAATGGCCACACAAAGAGGACGTTTTAGATATATGTTATCTACTGCTCTAGATAAGTATGAACATGTTATTAACACTCAACAGGAAATGTTAGGATGTGACACTAGAAATGTAGCCCAAATGGAGCCAAAGTATCAAAATTTCGAATCTGTTGACTTTAGGGCTGGAATACTGGCATGGATCATAAACTGTTTCACCAATACGTTGACTCCTATTTTACCAGGGGAATGCAGATTTGCACCAGATGAAAGGGGTGCAGTACTATTCCTAATGCTACTGTTGTCCAGTGTTAGCAAAACAGAAAGGTAATGCCTGGAAGGTTGTCCCAATGTTAACCTCTCACTCTATTTTAGAGACAGGATCTGCTCAGTCGGAACGTTTTTTCTCTTTCCAATGAGTTCTGGTAGTTTCCAGCACCATGGCTCTTCAGTAACCAGAGAGTAACGTTTTGAAGTTCCCGATGTTCCAGTGGAGAATCTAGTGATAACGAGGGATACCAGTCACTTCAGGAAGCAAAAGGCCACCACCAAAGGTTTCAAAACTAAGAAAGGGAATCTGCTGGTGCTGTGGAGGATTAGGACCCTCTAGTATTGTATGGTAAGAGAATTTATAGAGCGCTAAGGCCAGAAGGCATCTAGGTGCTAGAGAGCACCAATAGAGGCAGGGAACTGAAGCAGAGAACCAGAAGATGAAAATAGGCATGTTTTCGAGGCACCTCAAAATGACAGCTAGTTATCAGTGCCTCGAAGAGATACAGGCAGAGAGTTCCACAAAGTGGGGGCCAGGACTGAGAAGGAACGTCCCGAGTTCCAGAAATGAGGAGCTCTCAGCAAAACTGGAGAGGATCGAAGAGGTCTCACAGGCTTGTAGAGAGTGAGTTTAGGATGAAGAAACTCAGCACCAGTGTCATGGATGGCACAATGAACAACACACAGTATTTTGAAGCTAATTCAGCTCTCAATGGGAAGTGAGTGCAGTTGGTACAACAAATCACCGGAATGGGACAGCCTTGGGGCCTCAAGGGCAAGCTGTGCAGCGGAATTCTGCAAGATCTGGTGGTGTTGGATAAAAAAAGCTGGCTGACCAAGGTAGATACCATTGTAGTAATCTAGTGAACTCATGATTGAAGAGGTCACCACTGTGGTGCAAGAATTAAGGGGGAGGAAATGTTAAATCTTCCTCAATACCCTCAGTTTGCCAAAAACAGACCGGCAGGCAGAGGAGATCTGGGCTTCACTAGAGGGACTGGACAGAAGTTGAAACACCCAGGCTTTTTACTGAACTGGCTGGCAACGGACAGGACCTCCGAGAAGGCGGCTAATACTCCACATCCCAAATGACAAGAAGAGGAGAACCCATCACCATTTGGTTTTAACAAATTGGAAGACATCCATTCCCCGATGGAAGACAAGCAACTCCGAAGTCTGGAAGGGGGATGTGACACCGTAGAATTGAGGTGGAAGAACATCTCTGTGTCGCCTGCATACAAGGATGCAGGTATACATTAAACAAAAGAGGCGAGAGAGCGAAGCTTAGTCCAAGTGAAACAGATGTCCTGGTGATGTGACATACAGGAGAAGACCAGTGATGGTTGCTGTAAGCATACGTTCCTTCCAAGCTACCAATGTTGTCTTTAGCACAACTTCTTTTAAGTTTGCAATCCATTTGTGTAGATACCCCAGACTAGTTGATTCATCCTGTTACTGATGCTCTCTCACCTCAATTTCCTCACTTACGGGTCTTGGTTTCTGCACAGAGTCACACAATGTAGTCTCTCTGAAGGGACGTGATCAATATAACGAGTGATTCATTGATCCCAATGAGTAAAGAGAATTAGCTGCTGATACAGGGTTCTTTTATTGCCCAGTGGCTCTGGTATCCACAGGTAACAGCAGAGATTCACCTTTAGGGCTGAAAATCCAGAAGAGCTTCCAGACAGCGCAGCTTCAGTTGAGGAATACACTTCCTGCTTCAATGATTCATCCCAGCATTGCACAAGGGAATGGCACAGACCATCCTTCCTCATGAGAGTGTGTAGGATGAGGGGGTAACCTAGTCTCCTATCGTAGTATGCATCCACATACATTCCTGGTAGCCATCTAATCACAGGTGACCTGCCACATTCAAACTTTGTGGGTCTAAGCCAGACCTTTGGTAGGGTGTTTGTTCCCTGTTACAACCCAGGACTTCCTTTCATTCCTGTCTCACAGGACTCAGTTAACAAAATACCATAAACATATATCTCTGTTTTATCAATCTTGTCCCTTCAGAAATATATATTTTGTATTGTTCCATGATTTATTACAAACACTCCATAAAAATACAGAAAAAAAATCATATTTCATACAAACATCTTACATAATAATTAGAAAAGCTATCATAAATAAATAAGGAGTGCATTTATCACAAAGGAATATTCAAATCAATTAAATTCCAGATAAAATGTTTCCTAAAGCCATTTAAAGCAAGTATGAATTATATCTAGTCGCCATTAAAAAGCTCCAGTAGCCAAATATTTTACAAGACAGCCAAAATGATCTTTCCTAATTGTATATGTTCAACGACAATCAATTATAATTGTTTATTTATAAAACGCTTATTACCCAGAGGTTTCTAAGCACGGACCCAGGGATCAAACCTGTGTTGCTGCCTGTCCTCTTGCTTCCAAGGTGAGCGTGTTGCCCCTCAGCTATCCTGCTATGACAATAAACAAATGACTCAACATTTCTATTTGATATTAACATTCAACCTGCAAGCATGGTTACTGCTAATTATTTTTGCTCTTACATCTTCAGTATCTATGATATTGAAACCTCATATACAAATGCTTAGGGCCTCATTATAAGATGTGCAGAACGGGTTTAACGGTGCCGGTAATGGTGCCGGCACCATTAAACCCACTCTGCACTATTACGAGGTTCCCTCGCGGGAATATGGGAGCCATATGGGAGCTCAAATGGGAATGGGGAAGGACCGGGCCGGGGTTCCCTGAAGGAGGAATTACCGGGCCCTCCATACTCGGAATGGCCCGGTAATTCCCCATTCAGTGAACCGGGACACGTTTTTGGAGGCAGCCATGGCTCTAAAAGCGCCATGGCTACCTCCAAAGTCGTAATGAGGCCCCTAGTCTGAGTATTTGGACATTTCTCTATGTGTGCTGGGTATTTCATGAATTCTAGATAGACTTTGAAGTATTCTGAAAAATGTAGTTGCAGAGCCTCCTAAGTGGAAGAAATTCCATATAACAGGGTATTTGACCCATGTTTGTTCTCATTAAAGGGGCTCCCACACCTTTTCTTATCTTCAAACAAAGTTTACAGTAAAAATTAGAATTTTCAAAGTGTCTTTCAAGTACAAAAATATCGAAATTCATCCATGAATATTTCTTCTTGATCAGAAAGGACAATTTAAGAAAGATGTTGAATCTTCAGTCCTAATGATACCCAACGCGTTTCAGTATTATATCCTTCTTCAGGGGAACAAGAACTTTCTTCCTAGGGTCCCTAACAAATATTAAATTAGCCCTATATGTTTAATTGGAGTCAATTTGACAAACTCCAAAAATATCATTCACACTAACCTGAAATCTTCAGAATCTTAAGACTCATGTAGGAGTAACAGAGTGTTTTTTAGCTCTGAAACCAAACAACAAACGTATCTCAATTAATGTTATTCTCACTAATTGTAGATAATTCTTCTATTAAAAAGAAGTCAAAGGTAGCTTACCCAACTCAATATCATACAAACTAGCTGTCAAAAAGAACGTACAACTTCTCTCAATGTAGAGACCGCTTCAGTATCCTCCTATAAACAAAGACACAGAGATTACTTAGCTCAAACATCCCAACACCAATGGGCAACCTCATAATATCTAAAATGCCAATACACCCTGTTTCAGGCTTACCTTATGGTTCAACAACGTTTCCAGATTATCCAAATATTTTACAAAACAGACAAGCGGATCTTTCCTAATTAAATATGTGTAAGGACAATCAATAAACAAATGCCTCAACATTTCTGTTTCATCACAACATTTGACATGAAAGCATGCTTGCTTCTAATTATTTTTGCTGCCACATCTACAATATCTATGGTTTTGAAACCTCGTATAAACATGCCTAGTCTGTGTTTTTGGACATTTCTCTATAAATACTGGGTATTTCATGAGTTCTAGATGGACTTTGAAGTATTGTGAAGAAAGGATCTTAGTTGGTAAGCACTTAAAAGTATTTGTTATAAAATTCTTCAAGACATTTTTATATTCCTCAGCATTTTGATCTATAACAGCAAGCATTCCCCCAATTCAAAGATTCCACCATATTTTTCATGAGGTCTTATTTTATGCTGAGAGGAGGTTAAAAAAGAATGATACATTTCTTACTAGAGCAAAACACTTCAAAGAAACCAAGCAGAAAGCTGGTGTCTTGAATTGGCATCACCATCAGCATGCTCAAAATGTTTTTTTTCAAAAGCACCCGTTATGGCAATTAAAAAATAATCTAGGTATATCAAGCCTGGCCTGCATTCCATTTAAAACAGTTGAGAATTATTTTCAGTTTATATACCTTAATCCAAGGCCTAAGCGAGAAGCATCTGTTTTATGACATAGGCCTCCAATAGCCACAAACAAATGGGTTTGACTTTTTACAATTTTCCTCCAAGACACAAGAAATTGAATTATGCCACAGGAATCGGGGGTACGCAATAACATTGTCCGAATCAGCAGAGTAACTTAGGACCATCAAAACTCCCCAATGCAAAAACAAAAGACTCGGCCTTGGGGCAAAGTTTACTGTCTTTATTTCTCCAATAGACAGAGATCATACAGGAAAACAAAATTCTCCAGCAATGTCAGTTCCCGAACCTGTGTCACATGTTTTTGTCCCCCCCAAAAACCTATGAGGTATCCCCATTGGTTAGTTTGTGCTAATTACCTACAGAGGTCCCATATATTAATCTATCCCATCAGGTTGCCATGTCGGGTAGCTCTGCCTGAGACTTTCTCCAAAAAGTGCCCACTACATTGTTGTACGGTCACAGGAAGAAACCATTGGCCCATGCAACATTTTATATCACCTTACAAATGAAGCTTCTGGGTTGGCTAGAGAGGGATTGGCTGTTGCTACTGGTCTGATCACCTAGCCTGAGAGAGTGCCTCCAGGTTGCAGTTTTGGTGGGCAATATATGTATCATTTCAGTCTGTTTCGCTGGGAATAGCTTTTCTCCTCACCACGGGCAAACAGGCATTATCTTGCTCTGCTGGGTCATGTCTGAAGAAACTGCAAAACCAAGCCCTTCTGTCTGTAATTATGGGGATTTTATTCTGAATTCTTGCAGGTGGCTTGCTGCCTCGGGAACCAGAAATGTTCCACCCGCCCTTGTACTTGGCTGTGAACACCAGCTCGTGCTGCAGGACCTGTGTCTCCCCTTCCATGGATCTGAGTCCTGTGTTTCCAGCCTCATCCACTTTAGTCACCATACAGGTTCCCTATTTGTTTCTGTAGCTTCCCAAGGTTAGTTGCAATAAGGCATATGAAAGCTTGGTCCATGGATGCTTTGCTGTCTTACGTCTTTGCTTTGGCGAAAGAAATATTAGGTTTGTGGCATGGCATTATGTAAGTGTATCCATCCTCTACCTATGGGGATTTTAGTCTGAATTCTTGCAGGTGGCTTGCTGCCTCGGGAATCAGAAATGTTCCACCCGCCCTTGTCCTTGGCTGTGAACACCAGCTCATGCTGCAAGACCTGTGTCTCCCCTTCCATGGATCTGAGTCCTGTGTTTCCAGCCACATCCACTTTAGTCACCATACAGGTTCCCTATTTGTTTCTGTAGCTTGCCAAGGTTAGTTGCAATAAAGCATATGAAAGCTTGATCCATGCATACTTTGCTGTCTTGCATCTTTGCTTTGGCGAAAGAAAGATTAGGTTTGTGGCATGGCATTATGTAAGTGTATCCATCCTCTACCTATGGGAGTCATAAGCATGTTTTTCTTGTCTACAAGAAATAGTAACTAGTGTATGTCTGTATTACTTCATTCCTGAGTGCAGATTTACTTCATGACTAACTCTGCTATGTCAGGGTACCTTTAGTGACATCATCACTTGGTTGATTTTGCTGTCAGTCGACCTGGTCCATTGATGAGACCCCAGTCTCCTCAAACCCATCAACTGGATAAGGTTTGAATGGTTCTCTGAGAGAATATCTCTCGTCATATCGTTGATATATTGGTGCATTTGTTGACTGGCCAAACGATTTGGACCTCTCATTCTGAGGGTTGACATTCGCATAGGGGACATGAGGGCCATTATAGTGACCCTCTCTTCAAAATCCTTAACAACTTGTAGTTTATGATGACCCAGCCACCACTTGAACCTTTTCTGTTTTCAGGTAAAGAAAGATCATAATGTTTTGTTTTTGTGATATTATTTTCAAGTGAGTTATTCATTGTAAATTCTGATACTTTGTAAACATCAAATACCATAATATCATAGGCACATGCCATCTACGTTAAATACCATGGCCATTCAAAGCCATTCCTTAGTCTTATGAAAAAATGTTGAACAGACACGGCAGCAAAACACACCCTTGTTTCGGGACTCAATTTAACTTGATCTCATCAGTCTTACTTGTACAGTCGTACATTATAATTATCAGCTATTTATCTCATGAGTATTTTACAACTACATTTGGCAATCCATCAGATCCTGCTAGCCAGGATTTTTTAATTTCTGTATAATTCCACACATTTTTTCCATCAAAGTATTCCCTGACCTTCCAGGTAATTAATTGAAGATTTATAATTGAGATTTGCAACATGCATAATTTGCATAATTTGGATATGCTCTCCACCTGGGCCTTATTTTGAAAATGATGGTTTTGGGAAAGCAGTGCCCAGCATTTTTATAAATCATTAAATTGCATTAGATTGGCCATGTGTTGATAGGCCTGTATTTTGGTATAATTAGTCACATAGCTGTGCACTTGCGCAAACCAGCACTGCCAATACTTTTCTTGCAGTATTGAGGTGCAAATAGTATCTCCTTCATCTTAATTGCTATATGTACATTATAGGTTTTTATCGCTCATATTCGAGCATTACCTTTAAAAGTACTATTTGACCCAGCTATTCTCTTGAACCATTTCATAATTACCCTTGAGAAGGCTACAGTATTACCCGGCTCTTCAAAGTGTTGAATACCACAGGCATTATTCCCAAGATGTTCCATAAACCTTAGCATAATGAGGATATTATTCTTTGACCATACGATTCAATTTGCATTTCTCCTAAAGGCAACCAGCATTGATGTTCCACTCTACTCTGTTTTCATAAAGACAAAAAAAATGATCACTAAACCCACTATGTGTAACTAGAAAAAAGGAGTTTGCAGAGCAAAGACTACAGAAAATAAAGAAGTAATCTATCATCGAAGTGATACCATGCACACTCACCAGGAGTGCCCCCCAACCACTAGTGCGGCCATTGACCATCACAAATTCCCAGTTGCACAGGAATGCTTTCCAATCAATTACTAATTGAATAGTTTAAGTTTGTTTTAACTAGGCCTGCAGCACCTACTCAAGTCCAGATATATATTATGGTAAACATCTGGGCATATTGCGTTTAGGTCACGTGTTACCACACTTGCACCCAACCCTTGTCAATAAGACAATACCATTTCCAAGTCTTAATTTCTGATGCCCCTGACTGTAAACATTTAATAACAGCATCGCTAGAACAGTATTATGTACTACAATCCAAACGATGCTCCTTATAATCCCTGCACTATGCCATTTAAAACATGCCATGATAAAACCACCCCCTTGGATGGCCCCATTCTTCTCTAATTTTAGGACAAAGGAAGATCTGAAGGCCATTGAAACCTAATGATTCCTGGCGCCAAACCTTCTGCAAACATACAACTTTGTGTCCATGCAACATATTCTTTACCACACCTTCTGCAAGCAAACTTCTATAACCTCAAGAGTTCCAACAGAGCAGGTGCAGCAATTCCTCTGACTCGCTAGGGCCGGGACAAAAACCAGGATTGCAATGTACTCGGTAACCAAGACCAGGTTACCCTTTCTTGCATCTTACTTCCCCGATTTCCACCCAGGTACAGCCAGGTATTCCACTCTTTTTCACCCTTCTTATTTGCTAGAGGTATACCAAAGTCTCAGTGACATCGCAACCATTGGTTCCGGTATCTCAAGTACACGGCTCTCTGAAGTGTTTGCCATTGAAACTCAGAGAAGCAGTTATCTTCCTTTATTTGTTTCCACATTATAGAGGTTCGGTTTTTGGGAGCAGATGCTTCCAATATCAGTTTATCGTGCAAGACTACCTTCTGAGAGCCTTTTAACAGCAATGGTGAGTTATGCAGAAAATCTGCAACTCTTGATTCTGCTTCATTCTGTTTTCCCAAATCCTTCTTAGTAGGGAACCCACAGACAAATATTTTCTGGTTGTCACGAAAGCTCTTATTTCTTTGTATCCTTCCTTCGAGATTTACATTTTTTTGCAGTACCTATTGTCCTTTGTGATTATCTCTCAGAGTAGTTTTAATACTATCCGCGATAATCAACAAACCCTTCCTCTTTCTGACTTTATGCTCTACCAGGCCCCACTTCTTTACTTTATAATTACTATCTATTTCTATGTTTTTTTTATTGTCCTTCATTTTACTTTAGGGAGTGTGATGGTTCTCGTTATCCTAGTTATTCCCTTGTATGCATGTTTATAAAACGTTTATTTCAATGTTCATTAAATGTTCCCGTTCCCCAATATAATTGTCAGATTTGACACTCTGGTCTTGTGCTAATGCCAAATGCTGATTCGTGCTCGAGATTTGAGGTGTGCCATCTAGCACTTTGCTTAATAAGAGCCTCCCTGGTTGGCTTAAAGCAATGTTTGTTTGAGTCTGAAGACCCAGATCTGAAACTAAGAAACATGAGCCGGATCTGTGTGGGGAAATTTCATGGCTTTGGGCCCAGAAGTCACTATCTGGATCTGCACAGAGACTGCGTGGCCCTGTCTACCTGGCTGGCCTGATTGAGGTATGAGGTCTGTGTGTGTGTGGCCCTTCGACCCATTGCGGTGCTTGTCGACTCCAAGCCAGGTTTTAGCTGGTCAATGGGGGGCCCACAGACATGCTCTGGGCAGAGTGTTGATTAAGCATGGGCGTGCAGGTGCCAGGAGCATGTCAGAGGTCCATGCGTCAGGTCAAGTGCCCACTTGGCAAATTTAGTGTCTAGGAGTTCCCATGAATGGCTTATGCTTTCTCACTCTAGGTTCATTTGTGCTTTTCTTTCATTTGACCCTCAATCATAAGTATAGTCACACTACCAAGTTTGGGGTAATTTTGTTTTTCTTAGCTTTCTTGGTTCATGGTTTCCTGTACTACCGGTGAGTTTGTTCATTTCACTTGTGTTGGATTTATGTGGTGTCATGGTTGTGGCAGGTTTATGGTTGTTTTGCAATGGTGGTTGGTAAATTATGGTTGCTTTAGGAACCATATTTAGTGAAGTTGTGAGGTTTTGTTTTTCTCCACTGCAACCACAATGTCTTAACAAAAGTCTAATAGTCGTGGGATGGACAGTAATGCATGTGATTGATCATGATCAGTGTATTGGCCTTTATAGGCTGCTCTTTCTTAATTCCTTTAACATGGCTTACAAGCCAGATAAGATCAGTCATCCACTAAATTGCGCATGTCCGGCACCTAATCATTAACGTGAATGTTGTTTGGAGCTGTATGTTTCCCTATTGGATTTGGCGAATTGATATTACAGGCACGGATAAAGTAACTCATTCTGTCAGGTGACATGCGCTTTGTGATTTAATTTCGGTGAGTTGACACAGGTCCTCAATGGGTATGGAGTGTTTGTCTTTTGGTCGTCTTTTGGTGGCCTTTTGCTTTGTTTTATCTTCCGAGCTGTATAAACATTTTGTGCAATTAATTATCCCTTCAATGGGGACTGGTTTTATATAAGGTTTTCAGTTATTTCAAACAACACATGTGTCTTTCTACATATGGACAACATCGGAGGACCAAACATGTTCACCTTACCACACTGATGCCCCTGCGCATAAACAAGACTCAACTCTCCCGAGCATGCACGTATCTCTCTTAGTCTCACACACGTACACAGCTCACTGCTTCCATTGGCCGAGTCTGATCTCCATACTCCGGAGAGACGTCCCGAACTTCAGGTGAGAGTTGTAAGTGCCCAAGGACCCGTGATCCCCTACGGTCCCTCTGCCTCAGAGCTCTTTACAAGGCTAAATACACCACATTATTCAGAAATACTACAATTATTTCTGCCCTTGCAGTGAGTGAAGCACACCCAGAATTTTTGCATGAACAAGTGGAATGGGCTTCCCACTGCACTTTCTAGAGACACTTCCCTACACCAACTCCTGGAGACTCGTGACCCTCGCTTTACCATCACGGGTTGCAGTTACTCTGCCAAACCTGACCAACGTCCAGCCTATTTCCCCCAGCCTCCAGCAGTGCGAGTTGACCCCACCTGCTGAACATGATTGGCTCACCTTTGACAACAGACACTACTGTTGATACACTCCTTTCCCCATCCCTTCACAACCCGGACCCAAGCACAAGGTAAGTTAAACACTATTCTTAGACAAAACTTGCTACTGTCTATGTTCCTTGCCCGTCCCTGACTGTATTGTTCTACAATCCTTCGGTGAAGCCTTCACTAAGAAGTCTAATTTTATTTGTGTTCACAATTTGTAGGGAGATACAATCCTGAGGCCCAGAAGAAGGCACCGCATCTGGCAGCCGAAATGTCCAAGAACCAGGCATCCCATCTGCCTGTCCATTTTCAATCTTGGGAAGCATATTCCCGATGTAGACCAAGGATTGGTCAACACTAAATCACAGAGAAATCCATATTAGACGGGGTTAATCTTGTTTAAGAAGGACATTCACTCCTAAACCACTCACGTTCCTTTTTCACTGCACCATTAATTTGTGTAATATAGATATACTTGTATTATCATGTTGGTTAATCTCATATATCTGCTGGTAGTGATTTTCAACAATGCAATGCAGTTGTTTTTTAACACACACTGTGCCGTCTACTAATTGTGAAGTTATGTCTTTTTTGTTTTCTTGAAAATGTCTGGTTTAATTGAAATTTGAGACTCATGCTCTGCTTGAGTTATTTATCTCAGATAAAGTGGTATGTACTAGCTTGATTGTTTACAACCATTATGCTGAGAATAAACATGAAATTAAACTCATGAAAAACTTTTACAAACAAGACTATGAATAAGTATGTTATTGATTCACAAACAGTCTCGATGTTTTCGTAGTTCAATACCCAATGCAAATTTACGGGCCATAGGTGTCTTAGCTAACACCAACATAACCTTACCTGAACAGAATAGCACACAGAATTAATGATATGCTCCAATTGATACCGGCGGCTACCATTCTTGTGATACATCTGCCCTCAAGAAGGCTGGGTCTTTTTGATAAATTATTTGACCCAAGGCCGAAACCCGAGTTGGCATTTCCTTACTGCATATCTTGCCAATGATTCTCTCTATAAATAATTTGTTGTTATATTGTAGTTGCACGTAGGTGTAAAATTACCCAGGGTGCCACATGGTACAGAGTAGTGCTGCACACTATTTAACAGGATGGCGTCTTTTGGTATTCATTACCCATTTTTCATCTTAATTGTGTTAACTTGATAACTCTTTATTTTACTTTGGTTTTGTTATAGTTTCAGTGTTGTATGATTGTGGATGGATGGATGTTTGATTGGGTCACTTAGGTAGGGTGTGCGAGCAACGAAAGAGGGTTTTTACCTCCACAAGTTTTATATATATTATTTTTCATTTATTTATTATTGTATATTATGTTGAAAAGGGTTTTTAATCGTTCTGCACCATTCATTGAATAATTGGTTTATTTTCCCTGTTGTCTTTATCTTTTCCTTCATCTTGATTAACTCAATTGTTTTTATATGTTGTTGAAATTGGCAAAGGCTTTTTTGTTTATTTCTATTGCAGATTTCCACTGAGCCCATGCCTCCATTGAATTTGTGGGTTCACCTCATTATTTGTGTTTTTTTTTAACAAAACTATGTGGCATGACCGTTTAAATCATATGTTTTTTAAAATTCATCTTTTTAACTTGCACACGTGATCTGCTGTACTAGTGATGTCACTGATGATTCCATAAGTCATGGCATATTTGATGTCATCAGTAATGTGTCATTTGTGATGTCATCAGTGTGCTTAAGGGCTACGCAATGAGGGCCTCATGGTTAAGGTGGCATTGTTTCGAACACAGGCGGAATTTAATTGGTTTTGTTGTATTAAATCAAACCTTAATGTCGCTTCAACTAAAACATTTTTCACTGACTTTCAAGGGTTTTGTTGCATAAGATTGTTTCACCATAATGGGCATCAACTACCGTTTTTTCACTTTATATTATAGGGCGACAATAGCTAAGGTGAAGCCTGTGTACATGGACTTTTCCCAAAATTCTATTGTTAATAACCTTTGACTCACTGGAAAATGTGTCACCTCCCTCAAACTGTAAAATGTGGGTAAAAGATGGGAAAGGTATTCATAAAACAAAAAATGCTGTTTTGGCATTCTCCCATTCATTTTCTTAGAGAAAAAGAGAGTTTTTTTGGACCGTCATAGCATGAAACCCACGGAATGGATTTGGACCAAATAAGAAACACAAAGCATCACACTAATTTCCTTTTCTGGTTTGGGGTAAATCTGTCCAGTAGTTTTTCAAATATTTGACAGAGAAGGGGGTACCCCTGCTCCCAAAAATATTTACGTTACTCTCATGGTGCTTTGCAGCAGAGAGGCTGAGGGGGTTTTCAGAAATGAAAATCTGTCTTTTTGTTGTTGCTCGGTTTGAGCGATTTGCACGATAATACCAGGGGAATGTCAAAATGAAAAGGGCTCAAAATGCTGTTTGGAGGATGTAAAAGGGATGCAATCTCAATTGACTGGAGGTGTTGAGGAGGAAGAGGTACCATGTGAAGAAGATTTGAGGGTTAACTGAAGAGCCAAGTACAGTTAGGAACATTTTGGCTTATCAAGGGAACACCAGGGGAATCTCGCGACATTACAGCGGCAGTGTCGCAAGACGTGATCAGAAAAGAAACTGAGTCACACAAACTGAAGAGTGAAAGTGGATAATGGGAGTGGGTCAGGGAGTGAAAAGCAACTGAGCAGACTAGAGGGACATGAAAAGAGGAGAGAGACACATGGTGAATGCCTGTGAGGATGGGGAAGACTATACAGTTTTTTTCTATTATCACAGGACTCAGCACAATGCTATGCTACCGCGGGTTCGGAAATTATTTCTGAGAAATCACTGTGGGAATACGGAGTGGAACAATTTTGTTTGACATCTGCAGAGATAACATCTTCTAGCCAAGGGGCAATGGGTCTTTGGAACGGAAGACATGGCTAATGGGCCCCAAAAAAATGATAGTGTAATAAAACCCTTGCAATTCAGTGAAAAACTTTAGTTAATAGAGAGTTAAGGTGATCAGATATAACTCAACAAAACCCTTGAAATTGAGCAGATGAAGTCTCTCTTAACTAAAGTGCACTGCAGCCATGCCCAAAACATTCCTGAGTGACCTCATGGCCTCACTGAGGATAGCCCATGGCCATGCTCAATGCCAAATTCTCCAGAGGTTAGGGCTTCAGCCACACCACAAGCACCCCCAAGCATCATGATGGGGCAACTGAACATAGTCTGTGGAAACCCAGAGCATGGCATTAGGTCATGCTCCAGATCCCAACAAGCCACCCACACTGCAATCTGGCCTTCAACCATTAACAGTGGCCACTATGCTGGGGGCATGATCTTCGGTTGTGCCCTGGGACCACCAAACTCAAGAAGTGTCCACTGCCCAGGGCCAATGCCAAGTTTTTCAGAGGCATGTCCAAAGGCTGGTGGCCAGTTTATCCAAGCACTGGGCATTGCAAGTGGCCACTAAGCCCAGGCATAGGCAATGACACAGGCACCTCCAAGCCATACAAAGTGGCCTCTGGCCCTGGCCAGTGGCCAGTTCACCAAGAGTATTGTCTTTGGCCATGTTCCGAGCCCATGGCCAGCAGCTACTTTGGGGGGCATGTCCCAGGGTAACTGCATATTGGCCATAGGCCCAGAGCATGACCAAGACCATACCTTGTATAAAATGATCATGGTAGAGGCCATTTTATGTGGCTTGGTCTAATGCCATGGCCAATGGACATGTACTCAGGACATGGCCTTTTTTCATTGCTCAGACTCTTCCTAGCCACAAAAATGACCACTAAGCACTGTGTTCAGGTCATCTCCTTTGGCAATGCTCCAGGCCTAGACAGCTTCTCAAATGTGGCCACGCCCCCCCCTCCCACTATGGGCCCATGCTCAACTGGTGAGCCACAGACAAACACCCAGGTCTTTGTGCCTAAAGTTTGGTATTTTTTCTTTCTTCATTGGGGTCATAATCAACCCCTTTTGCATTCCTCTCCCACTCCATATGGTGGGGGTGATTCCAAGCAGGTTGAAGCATACTCCTGATGGGTAACCCACCAGGGGCCTTTGGACCCTGTTGCCAAAACTGATTTGTTACTTTTTTGGGGCATTTTGGAGCAATCTGATGCCACCCATAGCCCCCTAGGATTGGGGCAGGCAATCCCAGGAGAAATGCAATATTCTCCTTTTTAAAATGTTTGCAAGGTGAGGTCTGGATGGACCCATCAAAAGGCTTCAGACTGCATTGGAAGCCTATTAGAAAATGCTAGACTCACAGCAGCCAACCAGATTGGTTGCTTTTGAACTAGCCACTCTGGTCCGCTTACTTCTTTTACAGAACAAGGCCAAGTCCGTGGACACATGTAGGCCAGAGAAATGCATAAATAGGGATATGAGGGTCTTCCTTCGGATTGTTGCAAGCAAGCCCAGCACACTTTTAGGACAGGATACCTGCTTCTCATGATGGTTTGGTAAAAATGCATTCAACAGGAGGTCAATGAACCTGCATCTTCATTTACCAGGTCTGAAACGTGAGTTGGACCTATGTAGTCCTTTCAAGCTGAAAGTATTTCATGTGCTTGCCATTCTCTGTAACAGTGTGGCAGAGGAATTGAGCAGCTACCTAGTGAACCCTCGCTGGATGGCGACCAGGGGTCAAACCTAGGGTGCGCCTCATGAACTAGGCTACTCCCTCATCAACTGGGGGACTCCTAAATTGACTGGGTCAAAGGTTAACACTCTCTCAATTTCTGTTATTTTGAGGGAATTCAGTGAACAGTATATTTCACACTTGATAAATGTATTTATAATGTATTCATTGTTTGATGTATCCCCTGCTTTTTACAGCATGTGTTGCTATATATTCAAATTGATTTTGGGTGGTGGAAATAAGTGCTGGTCAATGTATGCAGTATTTACTGTTGCATGTTTATAATTTACTAATTTTGTACATATCTCCTATGCTTTTTATAGTAAAAATATTGTGATTGCTGCCAATTATATGGTTTCCAGTTGCTTTGTTGGATCTGAAAATGATGGGGTGGATTATGTTAGTGGGGAGCGAGGCAAAATGCCTTTGTGGTTGTGTTGATGCATGCAGACCGAATATGCACTGAGCTCTGGGTGAAGATCTGTTTCTAGGTGTCCTGTGGCAAATGTGTAGAAGCATTTTTGTCCAGAGGAGAATCGAATGTGTCTGTGGTACTTGGATGCATTGCCGAGGACTTTCATATGTAAGGTTATAGTAACAGTGTGTATTATGTTGTTTGCTGACTGCTGGGAAAGTTACTCAATTTCCATGTGAGAGTGGATTAGTTGCTATGGTTATTTATTTACTCATTTATTTATTGTGCATTTGTAAGCCGCTTATACATCAAGAAATTGTGTTTCAAATCGTCCTCAGGGCAACAGGGAGGGAACATGGAAACAAAAGGCAAATAGAATAAAACTGATAGATGTGAAAGGGGCGGTCCTAGTAGGCCTTGTGAGCATTCAGAATGTGCAAGTGCAGAGAGAGAGAGAAGGGACAAGGTAAGGGGGTAAGTGCTAGGAGTTCCACAGAGAGAAGTGCCAGGGGGGGGTCCGTTTTGAGCAGCAGTTGGGTGCCTGGCAGAGGTCACATGGTAAAGGGTTATCAACTGCCAATACAATAAGTGCAAGCCTGTCAACCAACACAGGCCAGTGGTTGCCCAAAGGCAAATGCTGGAAGAGGGTGAAAGGCTGAAGGTGATTAGGCGGAAGGCCAGGGCCCAGGCCACCCATCTCAAGGACTGTGGGGTTTTGCACAGGAGGGGTAGGGGGAAGGAGGTGGTGAAGAGGAAAGTCTTGAGGAGCTTCCAGAATTTGAGGAGACCCGGCTCAAAATAGAGAGGGAGGGGGACCATGTTCCAGATGATTTAGCCAGCAGAGGAAATGGAACACCCACCAGCTCGCTGCTTAGAGAAGCACTTGACACACAGAGAGTTGGGGCCGGAGGAATGTAAAGATCTGGAGGGAGAGTATTTGGTGAGAGTAAGTTGAAGATAGCGTGGTCCCTGGCCCCAGATGGCCTTATGGATGATGCCGAGGGATTTGAATTTGATCTTTGCAGCAACCTAGAGCCAGTGGAGAGATTTTAGGGCTGGAGAGATATGGTCCCTGGGCTTGAGGGTTTATCGAATTCCTTGCATCTAAATGCATTTGGATCACATTTTGTCCATCTAAAAAATTTGCATCAAATGCATTTGTTTTTCTTTTTTTTCCCCAAACACCCTGAACAAAAATTAACCCTTTACCCCCGAAAAACATGCATTTGATGCACATTTTTTTAGATGGAAAAAATGTGATGGAATGGCATTAGATGCAATGACCAGAAACCGGCTTAAGGCCAAGGTAAATCTTGCAGTCCTATTCTGGACAAGCTGGAGAGATTAAGGAGAGGACGAGGGTAGATTAAAGAAGAGTCTGTTGCATTAGTCCAGCCTAGAGACTACCAGAGCTCTAGAGATATTGAGCTTCTGGGGAAAAGTAAGGGATCGAAGGATATCTCTGAGGAGTTGGAGTTGAATGTGGGCCTTCGTGGCAAGGTCCAGGATGTGAGGGAGGAAAGAGAGAGAGAGGAGTCAAAGATGACTTTGGTCAAGGTTTATGGCTTCAGAAAAAGGGGGGAGGGGAGAGCCCATAGAGGGCGGCCATAGTGAAGGAGGGGAAAGAGGAAGAAAGAGTCCCAGTAGGAAGGATCTCAGTCTTGCTGGCATTGAGGCAAAGATCATTAGAAGCGGTACACCAGGACTGAATAGCAGATAGGCGGTCAGGAATGGTAGAGGAAGTAGGGAGAGAATCAGAAGGAAGTTTGAAGAAGAGTTGAGTGTCATCTGCATAACACTGGAAGTGTGGTGAGAAAGTGGAAATAGGGTGAGCGAGGTAGACGTTAAAAAGTCAGGGTGACAGATTGGAGCCCTGGGGTACGCCACAGGTGGAGGTAGAGGTCTTAGAGGAGAAAGAGCCGAGGATAACCTGGGAGGGATGGTCAGTGAGGAAGGAGGAAGGAGGTCAGACTGACCAGTGCCTGCTCCGAGATACCAAGGGTATCATGGAGCTATTTTATGATGATGGAGTGGGTAACCGTATAAAATGCAGAGGAGAGATCAAGTAGAATGTTAAGTTTAATTAAATATGTTAAGTGTTTTTGACCATAGAGGTTGAAAAATTAAATGTCTTGATAGTGGCACCCTTTATCTAACCTGTGAGAAAATTCCCTAAGGCTCCCTCGAGTGTGCTAGTATCTCTGGCAGTGGACTATGTGCAGGTCCTTTAAATGACTGGGAGAACACAGGAAGGAGTGTAAAACATAGGGAGCATGCTGCAGTGGATACTGAGTAAACATTGAGGATATTTCCAAAGGAAGTTCAGAGTAGGGCTTCCAGAAAGGGCAAAGTCGCTGTGGATTCTGTAGGAAAAGCTCAGCATGATAATAGGTAAAAGTGTGATATTGAGGAGTAAGACATGTGAATAGGCATCGAAGAGACAAACACGGTAGCGCATTGGGAATCAGTGGACTAAAGCACAGCAGGACACAAGGGAGCAAAACCCAAGAGGGGCAATATAACAGTGCAAAAGAAAGCAGCAAAATTACATGGACGCAGAATCCAGCAGGTAGAATGCAATGGGGGCACCTGGGAGAAATGCGGTATAAAATGGCAGGTTAGCGAGGGGCGCAAGCAAACGAGCCACACACTGCAAGTCATTACATGGCCTAGCTTGGCATGATGAGGTTATGAAAAGGCATGACAAAACATCAGAACATGTAGAAAAGCATGAAGAGACACAAGAGAAAACAGTTTGTTCTCCTCACATACTCCTACCACAGGTATACAGACATCTGCCAGTACCTTTCTTACTGTGCCACTTCCAATCTCTCTCTCTCTCTCTTTCTCTCACTGTCTCTTTATCAGTGTCTCCCTTTCTCTCTCGCTCTCTCTCTCTATCTTGTAATCTCTGAAATAGATACATTGCGCACTGTGAGCAGCAAGTACCTGAGAATTGACAGATGAGGTGTGGGATTGCTATGAAAACTCTACTCATTAAAATAAGCAGAATGGCAGTTTCTGCAGTGTGTTCAATGTGATTCCTGGCGATTCCTGTGCTGGGCAGTCTTTTTTCACTGCCTGTCAACTTGAGGGCGGACTTTTCTTTAAAAGCCCTCTTTCCCCACGGAGTGGCTGCAGAGTGGCAGTCTCTGCAGTGTGTTCAACGTGATTCCTGGCGATTCCTGTGCTGGGCAGTCTTTTTTCACTGCCTGTCAACTTGAGGGCAAACTTTTCTTTAAAAGCCCTCTTTCCCCGCAGAGCGGCCGCGGAGTGGCTGCAGAGTGGCAGTCTCTGCAGTCTATGGCAGCTAAGGCAGCTCGTGCCGCGAATAAAAAGGCCAGTCCTCTGCTAACCAAGGCCTCTGTTAAACCGACACAGTCGCCAAATGTGTCAGCTGATTCATTGGCATCTCAATCGGAGGTGAAGGGGTCACGTCTACGAAGTTTGTGCAGTGCCAATAAGGATATGGCCCACTTTGAATCAAGCCCGCCTCCTTGTGGCGGTGAAGCAGACTTTTCACCAACGCGGCAGGTGCCGCGTGTAACCATTGAACTACACCTTCGCCCTGGAGAAGACGAAAAAGACCTGGAGCAGTGGGAGTCTCATACCGACATCGGTCGGCCTGCCCAGCCTGTGCTTCCTCCTCCCGTCCGATGCTTCTCACCGTGTGAGCTGGTTCCTGCGTCGCCCCTCGGAGGAGAGGAGATGCCGCCTGCAAACTGTGAGGAGGGGGCTGGGGATGGGGGGGAATCGTGGGGGGACGAGGCGACCCAAAATGGGCCGCACACCTGGACTTGCTATTGGCGGGATGTGCGGCTCCGGAGGGTACAGTCAATCTGGTACATAGTCCAACTACTCTTTCCTCAGCAATGGAGGACCCCCGTGGTCGTGCGGAGGCGAAGGAACCGCCTCCCAGGGAAGTGTCCCCATTGAACCCGGTGCCGTCAGAGCCAAGGGTGTCAGATGGTTCGCCAATCTCCCTGAGCAATGCTAAACCATTGCATGCATCCACGAACGCCCTCCACCAAAAGAAAAAGGCAGCACCCGCGCGCAGAAGACGATGCGCCCACCAGCGACAAAAGCATGTCCTTAAAGCTCAGTCGACCTTACGACCAAGACCTCCAAAAAAATCAAAAAGTGCACTGCAATCCCCTCAAGAGGAGGTCTCGTGCCTGTCAGCATCCAGTAACAAGTTTTTTTTGCAAACTTTTAAAAAAAGAAAAAACCTGTACCAGAAGAACTCTCGGATGCCGAGATTCTTAATGCTGTAGCAAACCAAATCCCCGTGCATAATTAACCTGAAAGAACTGTGGCGGAGGGCTCAACCTTCTCGCTGGACCCTCCACGCTTCACATTTTCCGACATGGTACCCGACGCTAGAGTGAGATGGCACTTTGGATCACCCCAACCTAGACCAATTCCTTCTCGGTCTAGAAAATCTTCAACCAATCAAAATGAGGGGGAGGAGAGCACAAACCCGTTCTTTTGCACAAACACTGAAAAACCAGAAAGGGTTGCCTCAAACCAAAAGTTAAAGGCTTTGGAGTCCTCTTGTGCTCCCGACGAATCCTTGGCAATACCACCTTTGCCCATGATGACACCAGGGAACATGGAACCAAAACGACCTTTATTGAAACCTAAAATTGTTCAACAGGCCGCGGAAAACAACCAGCTGGGCATGTCCTCGTCGGTCCAGGATCAGCAATTAAAAGAAGCAGTGGCCATTGACTTAGCACGGGCCCCTGTTTCCTTGGAGGCGCCTGAGTTTGTTGACCTGACAAAACCAGAGCCTTCCTCTGGAATACGGGCTACACAAGAACCGGACAGGAAGGAAATTGATAGGCAGATGGCGAGTCCAGTGGCCCTGGCCCCTACCAGTCTGGCTCCTAGTGGAGACTTAGTAGGGGCACAAAACTCTAGCTCGCAGACCACACCCAGTCCTATGAGTGCCCGTCGTCAGTGAGCGGCTCAGTTACTCGTCTAAAGATTCCCCGTCTAAAAAGACTGACTTAAGGCTAATTATGTCAACAGTTACCTTGGCCATGGCACCTTTCTGCAAATTATACGAGTCGATAAACGACTCCTTGAAAGACCACACTTCGATTATAGCCATGATGAACAGTCGGCTGATTTTCCTAGAAGGGTACATAAAAGCCCTCAACAGCAAAATGGAAAAACGGGCATCAGACGAACAGTCTTTACCAGCCCGAGAAGGTTATGAAACCTCTGGAAACATGAACCTAAATAGACCTACAAGACCCTCACTATCTGACACCTGCGTCCAGAACTCAAATGATCGATTGATTCCCCCAGTTACGAGCCATGAGGAACCATCAGGGGTAAATCTTGTCGAGTCAGACACCTTGAGAAAGAAACTGAAGAAGAAAATCACAACCACAAATGGTGCCATCTGTAATGAAAACATTTTCAATTTGCAAGAGCTCGAGTCGACCCATGAACCTAAAAGGAAAGAGAAAATTAATGCAAACGAAAACCAGGGCAGTCGGCAACCTACGAAAGTAGTTAGCTTTACTCCCTGGCAACTGAACAATTTACAAGAAGAGCCCACTACAAAGAAAGTGGCCCCGAGAATTTGGACGGAGAACCAGCAACGCCCTAAACCGTTGGGAACATCAGCCCAGCATGAGAACCCACACAGAAAAAGAGAAGAACCCGCCAGGGTTAGTCCCAAAGGAGTCAAAGGGGCAGGCACTGAGGTGAACGAAGATCTGTTAAACCTCAGTGTCTACTCGGTATCCGACGATCAGGAGGACAGCTGCCTGCCTCAAACAAGCAATGAGGTGTCTTCACCTTTCCAAACTTTAGAAGACAGATGCAAGAAGCTAACTAAAAAACCTGATTGGGGGCAGGATTCAATAAAGACGCAAGTGAAGGACAATGAACTAAATCTCAACAAAAAAAGCAAAAGAGTTCTGCACAGTCCTTCTCCGTCCCCTCGTAGGCAGAAAGCGAGTTTGACTTCCCCGATAGAGCTTGAAAACACTTCTAAAGTGCGATGGGTACACGCAACTCAGGCCAAAGGGCAACCAGAAAGGCAACCACAACTTGAACATTCGAGAAAGGAAAATAGGACCAGAAATTCCGGCGAATCCAGCACAAGACCGATAGCCCAGACAGTGACCCGACTACCCAAAACAACTGCCGGATAACAAGAAATATGTGGTCCTAAACAGAGGCTACGTGCTTCAACTTCTAAAGTGCGTGCCGTCACTCAGACATGTGGATACGAAAGACCTCGCCCAAGTAGAACCCTTTCACAAAGGGAAAATTGCCAGCGCTTATCTTTATGTAAGCACACATTGGGCGAAAATCAGGATCTCAGAAGCAGCTGAAAAATTATTGAAATTAGGGTTCGACCTGTTCGAACTCGAAGAGTGCTCTGACTCTTCCTCAAAAAGGAAATCCCGTGAGCTGAGCGGGTCTCTAAAATCTATGTGTCCCATGGTAGAAAGCGAAAAATTGGAACGACCTCAGAAATCCTCGGAGCAGACGGGCCATAAACAACAACCCTTATCTAAGGAGCATTCCCCCAAGGCTAGTTACACACAGAGTATTCCTCCGAATTCTGACCTGGAATCACCCAGCCTCGTTCCCCGGAAGAAGTGTAATGAAGTAACTGTGTCTACAAAGATGTGAGTAGTGTGGAAAAGGTGGCCCAAGAAAATGTGTGGATGCGCAACCTTGAGATATTCACAAATCTCACTAAGATAAGTCAAAAATGGAAACAGCTGCAGCCGTGTGGTTAGACTGGTGATTTTCCACTGTCACCTTGAAAAACATGTAACTTAAGAAGTTGCTAGCCTCACAGACTGCGCTTGATCTTGCATTTGTCACACTCTTGTGGCATTAGATAGGTGAATTTGTTCAATTTGTAAAATATATTCATTGATTAGAGACACACCTGGTAAGTGTTGATAAGTAGGGTTCCAAGTTTTAATATCAATAGATAAACAAATCACTTAAAACACGTTGCATCAATCTGGCAATATCAATTGTTCATTGCTAAGTGCACCCTAGTATTCCAGAGTACTTTACGCATTAGAACATATTATGCCAAAAATATATTGAACCTATTATACCAAAAACACATTACGCCAAGTTTATAAAAAGACATTTAAGTCATGATCCTTGTTTAGACCAAGTGATACACATCGAAGTTTACAAATCATTTTTGCTTCCTGTTGGCGTAGCTTCAACTCTCTGTCACCTCCTCTTGGATGGGGTGGGATCTGCTGTAGTCCAACATATCTGATATCCTTTACATCGTCCATTTGGTGATGTTCCTGCCAGTGGGAAGCCAACGGTAGTCTAATATCTTGACTGTTTAAGCTGTTAAGGTGTTCCCGAATACGGAAGCGAACTTCCCTTATAGTGCTCCCGATATACACTTTTTTACAAACACATTGTATTGCATATATCACAAATTTTGATCGGCAATTAATAAAATCCTTAATCTTAATTTCCAAGTTTCCATGACATTTAAATGTTTTCATTGGTGATAACGTGTATTTGCAAAAATTACACATTCCACATTTATAAAAACCCGATGGTTGAGTCTTAGAAGTTAGCCAATGTTCCTGTCCAGGAGGTGCAGGTTTCAGGAAAGAAGGGCATAGCATATTTCTAAATGTGGTAGCTTTGGTAAAAATTATATTAGGACATTTTGAAATGTAATTATGAAGATCTGTGTCCAAAAGTAATATATGCCAATTTTTCTTCAACATTTGGAAAATAAGTTTACTGTCCCGTGAATATTTAGTGATAAAACTGACAGATTCTGGATACGGTGTTTCCTCGCCCTTAGACTTTGTTTCTAATAATGCTTGTCTAGATACTTTCTGTGTTGAATCTATTGTTTGTCTAATCAGATTTTTAGAATACCCTCTTGCCTGGAATCTTGCACCTGTGGACTTACATTCTCTTTGGAAACTTTCAAGTTGACTGCAATTCCGTTTTGATCGGAGAAATTCTCCTCTTGGTATATTTTCTACGACACTGCGTTTGTGGCAGCTAGCTGCATGTAAAATAGAGTTGACTGCTGTGTCCTTCCTATTTGTGCAGGTATGGCCAGGACATCATCAATGAATCTTTTCCAAATAATAATATGGTCTTGAAAGTCCAGGAAGTTTTTGATCATTTGGACATGCAGACTAAATGGCAAACTACCTATGCACTAATGACATTAGATGTAGCATCACTCTACACATCGATCCCCCACTCTTTGGCTTTGGAAACAATAGACTATAGTTTCAGGACCTTCTCTGCCTCTCATTATATGCATGTCCAAATGATCAAAAACTTCCTGGATTTTACCTTAACACATAATCAGTTCATCTTTAATGGAGAGTACTTTTCACAAACAAAAGGGATAGCAATGGGAGCAAAATACGCCCCATCTTTGGCTAATTTGTTTATGGCATACTTTGAGGAGAAATATATTTTTCATAATAACCCCTTTCAAGACCATATTATTATTTGGAAAAGATTCATTGATGATGTCCTGGCCATATGGGAAGGCACAAGAGATGAATATGCAAATTTTCTAGACTACCTGAATCACAATACCTTCGGGATTAAATTTACAGGACAAATTGACTCACAGGAGATTGTATTTTTGGATCTCAAAATCACAATAGATGCAGGCGAATTACATACCTGCACAAATAGGAAGGACACAGCAGTCAACTCTATTTTACATGCAGCTAGCTGCCACAAACGCAGTGTCGTAGAAAATATACCAAGAGGAGAATTTCTCCGATCAAAACGGAATTGCAGTCAACTTGAAAGTTTCCAAAGAGAATGTAAGTCCACAGGTGCAAGATTCCAGGCAAGAGGGTATTCTAAAAATCTGATTAGACAAACAATAGATTCAACACAGAAAGTATCTAGACAAGCATTATTAGAAACAAAGTCTAAGGGCGAGGAAACACCGTATCCAGAATCTGTCAGTTTTATCACTAAATATTCACGGGACAGTAAACTTATTTTCCAAATGTTGAAGAAAAATTGGCATATATTACTTTTGGACACAGATCTTCATAATTACATTTCAAAATTTCCTAATATAATTTTTACCAAAGCTACCACATTTAGAAATATGCTATGCCCTTCTTTCCTGAAACCTGCACCTCCTGGACAGGAACATTGGCTAACTTCTAAGACTCAACCATCGGGTTTTTATAAATGTGGAATGTGTAATTTTTGCAAATACACGTTATCACCAATGAAAACATTTAAATGTCATGGAAACTTGGAAATTAAGATTAAGGATTTTATTAATTGCCGATCAAAATTTGTGATATATGCAATACAATGTGTTTGTAAAAAAGTGTATATCGGGAGCACTATAAGGGAAGTTCGCTTCCGTATTCGGGAACACCTTAACAGCTTAAACAGTCAAGATATTAGACTACCGTTGGCTTCCCACTGGCAGGAACATCACCAAATGGACGATGTAAAGGATATCAGATATGTTGGACTACAGCAGATCCCACCCCATCCAAGAGGAGGTGACAGAGAGTTGAAGCTACGCCAACAGGAAGCAAAAATGATTTGTAAACTTTGATGTGTATCACTTGGTCTAAACAAGGATCATGACTTAAATGTCTTTTTATAAACTTGGCGTAATGTGTTTTTGGTATAATAGGTTCAATATATTTTTGGCATAATATGTTCTAATGCGTAAAGTACTCTGGAATACTAGGGTGCACTTAGCAATGAACAATTGATATTGCCAGATTGATGCAACGTGTTTTAAGTGATTTGTTTATCTATTGATATTAAAACTTGGAACCCTACTTATCAACACTTACCAGGTGTGTCTCTAATCAATGAATATATTTTACAAATTGAACAAATTCACCTATCTAATGCCACAAGAGTGTGACAAATGCAAGATCAAGCGCAGTCTGTGAGGCTAGCAACTTCTTAAGATACGTGTCTACAAAGATCCTCTGGGATTAGGAAGAGTCCCTGCAGGTCCCATGCCAAAAATTCAACGTACTGTCACCCAACCTTCTAAACCAAATGAACCAGGCACTTTACAATTTTTACAGTCCAAATCTGCCCCTTTACTGCAACTATGGGCCTGGTTACCGAAGGCTTTGCCACTCAACAAGAACAAATAGCAATCCGCTAAACTCCCCGAAGCTCCACTTTCCATCAGATACATCGCGGAGAAGGAAGAGCTATCCTTGGGGTCATGGAACACTCGCGGATTTTTACATCTGACAAAGAAAGGTGATCTAAATCTGAGAGACTTCGACATAGTTTGCCTGCAAGAGTCTTGGATGACAGCTCGCCTAGTCATGGACGGATACTCAATAGCCTGTGTCACAGCAATCAAAGGAATTTTTGGCCGACCATCATCAGGTCTTATAACTGCAATTCGGGGAGGCTGTGGACTACAGCTGAACAAAATATTGAGATCAACTACTTACCTCTTAGCTACCGAGATAAGCTGGGACCAGCCAGTGGGGAAAATGGAGGCCCCCCGCGTGCAGCTCCTGATTGTTATGAACGTTTACTGGAACCCTGTTGCCCAGAGTGACTCCGCTTTTTTAGCTCTGATCGGAGAGACTATTGATGAGGCCCGTATAAAGTCACCTGAGGCCATGCTGATCCTCTGCGGCGACCTAAATGCTACCTGGGCTGCGCATGAGGTAGCCTCCTGCGCCATACCTCCATCCTTGCCGAGGAAAAAATGGGGGACAAAGTGGTTGACCCTGATGTCCTCAAGGGATCTACTTTGTGCCGAAGAACTGTTCGCCAGAGAAAACAGACCGCCAACTTGGGAACGTGGAAACTCCAAGGGGGACATTGACCACATCTTTATTAGCAGACCACTGGCAACTCTAACAAGCTCATTTGAAGTCTTAAAGTCTACAGCCAGCGATCACAATTTACTGGCTCTTAGGTGGAAGAGAGGACCAAAGGAAAACCTGCACATGATCGTGCAAGTAGAGACAAACAATCAACAAAATTGATTAAAACTTTCGGCGGCCTCCATTCTGAAGATCAAGGCTAATTACCAACGAAAAGAAACGGCTCATAGGGGAGGGCAAGTTCCAACAGCACCTGATTACCAACCTTTGCTGATACCGTTTATAAGGAAAACTAACAGTTCGCGACACAGAAATCAACCTCACTCACATAAATACAGTCACGAAGTAGTGGAGAAAAGGCGAGCAGTGAAACAAGCAAAAAGAAAGTTTATTACCTACCCGTCAGCTGAGAACCAAGAGAGCTTAACCAAGATCACGAAAGCCTACAAATCCTGGATTAGACAACACAGGCTCCACCTTTACCAACAGGATGCGGAATCTATGTTGAAGTTGGTTTGTGGCCACCATCCACGGGAGTTCTGAGCCCTGTTAAGATCTTCATCTGCTCCATCGGAAATGGCCCAAACTAACCCAATTAGTGAGAAAGAATGGACAAACTTCTACAAAAATCTGTTCCAGTTACCATTGACCCATCCCCCTTTGTAAATTACAGCAAACTCGAGTGTTGGGTTGACCTGACCGACAGAGCTGAAATTACAAAGACCCTTCAAAGGCTCAGAGCATCTTGTGCCCCTGGCCCGGATGGTATCACTAATCTCGACCTAAAACAAAATGTAAAAGAATGGACACCACTGATTAGCGAGATCTTTAAACGCTGCAAACAATCCAGACAAATCCCGGCGTCATGGACTGCATCTATCGTGGTGCCCATATTTAAAAAAGGTCACAAGGAAGACCCAAAAAACTACCGCCCCATAACGTTACTCGATACCATCGGTAAAGTCTTTGGGTCACTTCTACATCAACACTTCCAGTGATGGGCAAAGAAAGCAGCGTGCGCTGACCCGTTTCAAACGGGTTTTACGAAAGACAACGGGACGGCTACAAATATCTTGTTTCTTAGCGCCTTAAAAAGCAACGTCCTCGGGGGTGGTCCTCGTGTCTTCCTTGCGTTTGTAGATTTAGCGCAAGCTTTTGACCAGGTGAACAGAGCGAAGTTGTGGGAAAATCTGAGACTTTGGAACTGCCCGACAGATATTCTTCAACCTATTCAAGCTCTCCACAAAGACACCAAACTCTGTGTAAGGTTGAACCAAGCCGGCCTGCTGTCATCCGAAATCTCCGTGGAAAGAGGGGTAAAACAGGGCTGTCCACTAGCCCCGGCCCTCTTCATTGCATATCTGGGAGACTTCAAGAAATCGGAACTATTCATACAATCTTTTCCACCGTCTATGGGAAACCAGAAAGTCACGAGACTACTTTACGCAGATGATCTTATACTTATGGACTTAACCCCAATTGGTCTTCAGCGTCAGTTAGACAATCTAGCGTCCTATACAAAAGAAAACAACCTCACAATCAATGTTTCAAAAACAAAAATATTGGTCCTAGAAAAAAGGAGGCGACCAAAAGAAAAGACATCCTGGTATCTGGAAGGGATTGCTTTAGAAAAAGTCAACAACTTTAAATACCTTGAAATAACGTTCGACAGTTCAAGCATAAATGCATCCCTACATGAAACGTTGATGGAAAAGGCGATCAAACTGGCGGCCCAAGCCTGTGCTATGGATCTCAAATTTGGATGATTTTCGCTGCTTCCAGTGATTAAATTCTACCGTGCAAAGGTGGTAGCGTCTCTTAATATGCAGCAGAAGCCCTGCCACATACCCCCGCCATTCTCTGGTTGAAACTCGAGGGGTACTTCTGGCGTCCAGTTTTAGGCCTTCCTAAGATATCTTCTATGCCTTTAATCAGAAGAGAGCTGGGTCTCCTATCGTTGACAGGGACCACAGAGATCAAAGCAATGTCCCTCTACAGGAAAACGCTGCTCCCGGACTGCCCTCATTTACTTGCGATAATACGTGCGGAAACAACAGCCGCCCGCGGTAACGTGCTAAACTCCTGGGAAGCAGCGTGTAAAACAAAATTGCTTGAAATTCAGTCCTCAGAGAACGAACTGATCCGGTACCCGAAAAGAATAAAAAGGAAAATGGACGAGTTAGATTGGATTAAAACTTTGGATACTGCTGCAAAGGCGAAGTCAGTTAGCCATCTCCCACCCTATCAAACCAAACTGAACTTGTTGCCGAGTTATTTAGCCACGTTTCCTAGCAAACCAGTAAGAAACCTGTTCTTAAGTGCCAGATTAAACCTGTTGGCTACAAATCAAATTCTAAAACTGAGAGGACAAAGCACCTAAGACTTATGTTGTTTCTGCGAAAGCGAAGCAAAGGTGGAAACTATACGCCATCTGCTACTAAACTGTCCTGGTACAAGAGAAATAGGTGAGAAATATCTGTTATCTCACCTCTCCGCATCTTACACAAAGGAAGAGGAAGTATGGTGGTACCGTTTGATGAGCGGAGAAAGAACAACTTGGACTATTGCCACAGTACAAACTCTCCAATCTATCTTGTCAAAGTGGCCAGCAGGGGCAGATACCCAACCTTAGCAGAACAAGTCTTCTCAAAGCAGTAAATTAAAGAAAAAAACTGTTCTGGAAAGCCGAAATTCTATTGACTCTACAAGAAATGTGTAGTTTTGGCTTGAAACTTCGGCTTACTTCAACTTATGTTTGCCTTTTGTCTAACTCTGTCTACTCTACTGTCTGCGGGAGTTTCTCACCCTCCCTCGTTCTCTTCTTTCTATTTCTATTTCTACTTTCACTCTCTTGTTTACTTTTACAAACTCTTCGTCTTCTTCTTCTATGTTTTTCTATGCCTACATGAACCTTTTGTTTTTCGAATTTCTTTCCTCTGTATTATCGTTGATGATTGAGTTTCTTTCACTTCTACAACATTTTTGTAAAAATCATTGAATTGATTGAATCAAGTAAATAAATAAGAATGCTTAGAGCTATGACAGACATAAACTTTAGGTTCAGAGAAAAAGGCTGCCTGAGAGGTGGCGACCTCAGGTGCTCGCTTCACTTTCCTCAGTTTGTTGGTTATCAGGCTAAGCACTGTTTTAACTTGCTCGCTGCGCCATAGGGAACCAAGCTGCACCTCACTGATGAGGCCCAAAAACACCGAAACATGTCTGGGGTTGCTTGTGTTTTTGTGCAGAGGAGACATGGCCTAGCAGTTCGGTCAGGGCGGCTCCCACTGGTGGCAGTACCTGACTTATTTGCATATGGCTGGACCCCTTTTGCAATGGCACAGACAGGCTAACAAACAATGGTGTGTAGGGTTGCCCAGAGCAATGCAGTGGTTCAGATTAATTCAAAACCTTCCACCCGTCACTTTTTTGTTTTTCCTTTTTGAGGGTCTACAACATGACCCTAAGACTCACTTGTCTTTTTTGGACTTGATTTTGAAGTTAAATAATATGGGTAACTTAGAGGCTGAGAAGGGTTTAAGTCAGTCAATTGTTGATACCAATGGTCATGTGTCACGAGAATCGACTAGTTATAATAAGGGCAACAACTATAAAAATGATAACTCTGGCCAGGTGTGCGCACATGCGGTACTACCCGAAGTAACTGTTGGGGATAAGATTGACCTTCTCCAATCAGTAGATAACGCATCTGCGCAGGTACATGTGCTGGAGGAACAGGCGGTTGTAGCTAATAACACAGCTGAAGAGGCAAAAAAGTGCAATGGTAAATCAAAGAGGGAGCAGAGCAAGAAGTCTTAAAATATGAAGCTTTGTAAAGGAAAGCGTATTAGTTCTAGAACATTTTTGAAATCCCTTAACCTCTATAATAATGGTGATCAAGGCTCCAGAAAGATCACAGAATTTGTCTCTAAACCCATCCTATCGGTACTAGTTGAAATGTTAGATGAAACTTCCAATGATCCTGGTAATGAAATAGACCAGTTTGATTCTAATACCATAAAGTTGGGTCCCTTGAAGGTTAATTCCTTTGCCCAACTGATTTGTGTATGGGTAAGCAAACTCAGTGTATTGATTTGGAATTAGCTGCCCCAAGTGTTCCAAATACAAATTGTAATATATCATTTAAACACTTGGAGGCCAATACTGGCCAATTGGGTTTCGCAGATTGCTTGAAGTTGGGAAGGGTAAATACTTTTTTTTGTCATTTCAATCCCTCCGCTAAATTGGGTTTGGAGGATTGCTCTAATAAAAATCGAAGTGAGCATGGCCTCTGCTTTACCTTACCAAATGGGGCTTCCGACAGAAAGGGTGCAGCAATAGGACATGGGGGGAGTAGGGGTTATGCAAAATCAAAGGGTTTGTGATTGGAAAGGGAGTTGGGAGGGGGACAATATGATTATGAACAATATGTGTATTCAAACCATGAAGTTCACAGTATTTTTAAAGGTGCATTGGGTCCTCAATCAATGTTATCAGAAGCAAAAGGAACCACAAGTTCCTTAAAAGTGAATAGGAAATGGAGGGAGGACAATAACCAAAGTCCCGAGAAAGAAATTTCCAAATGTAATAACTGGAAACCTTTGATTGAAAGTCTTCTACCAGAGAATAGAAGTATGGTTCTGAATAGGTCCTGTATCGTGTCTCCTATATCAGAAACACCAATATTGAGGGCTATATCCATTAAAGATCTGCAGAGAGTTGATTATGTCAACGCTGACAGAACGGATGTTGCAATCGTGGATATTAGCCCAAAAATTGTATTTGATTTAATAATCAAAGAAGCTGTTCCTTTACGGCAGCTTGGATATGAGAGTTCCCCCTATGAATCAATGAATTCTTTACATCGCGAAAAATAATAATATTCCCTTTTATGATATACCCAATAATGAAATTGTTGTATCAATTAGTAGCAACCACAACAAACCACGAGAAATCCACTGGGCGAGATCACGTGTGTCCGAGGGTCCGTACTCATTACATTGGGCCTGGCTTTCAAATGCACTGCATGAGAATTCTAGGCAAATTCAACATCCTCTTTAGCATTAAGAAACCATTAGCTGTGATATCATGGAATTCCTGTGGGAACTCAAATTTGTTTACAAATCAAACCTTGAGTAGAATGTTGAAAGAATATTCTATTATTTTTCTGCAAGAAACATGGTTAAAGAATTGCCCTGCTTTTTATGATGTCGTAACCATTTTTCAGTCAGCCGAGCAGGAAGAGCAAGGTCACTTTTAAGTCCTCTGTTGGCACTCTCATTGATTAGTAGTACCAAGTTGGGAAGGAAATTTTAGCAGCACAGGTTTCTATTCAGATAAATTGAGTGACTTATAAACTGCTGCTTCTTAATATATATTGGCACCAGTTAGTGTGTAGTATAGATCAAGTTGTGTACTGGGTTGTGGTTTTTGTCTCTGATTGCATCTCTTCTAATGAGAGTGGACTGGTTCTCCTGGGAGGCAACCTTAATTCCACCTGTGTAGAAGTAGGGCTGAGTGGAGGTAACTTCAGTAGGGGTAATCATAAAAGGAAAATATGTCATGGAATGAAATGGCAAAGTAGTCTCCAACGGCTTAATGGAGTAGTTGAGGAGGATATTCCATGTCAGGCTAAATGGTCAAGAGGATTGAAGCAATTAATCTTGCATTACATTTTTGTTAACTAATACTTATTTGAGAGATGTAAATGTTTTAAAGCTATTCCGAATGAATGGGGTGACCACAAAATGAGTGCAGCTGTGTTTATCTTCTCGTTAGAAGTAGAACCTAAGCTTATAGCTACGGGACTAATGGTTAACCAAGGTAATAACTGGATTGTTTTGAACTGGGGGAGAGCTGAGAGTTTTAATATGTGATTATCGTATATATGGTCATCCATGTCATTAGAGTGGACCTTTAATATGTTTAATTTTAATTCCATTGAAAATCTTATTGTGGACCAACTGAAGCAGACTATGAATGGGAAATGTCAGCGAATTGTTAAACATACTCATCAATTTCATCAAAAGGTTTTGCAGAAGAAAGGCATTATGAGGGCTCAAATCATGGCAATTAAATTAAAGGTCATTGTGGTAGGGGTAGTGACACAGGGACTGCTATTATAAAAAAGTTAAAAAAGCTTATCGTTATTGGCTTAAAGTCCATTGTGTTTTCCTCCTGCAGAGATTATAATGGATTTTATGCATAACAAAGTCTCTGCTGCATTTGGAGGATTATCAATGAACTAGGGAAGAACCAAGTGAATATTCATTTGAACCGAGTTGGTGGAGGAGTGTGGGTGGATTATTTTGATGCATCCTTTGGGCAGAGTAGCCTGACAGGAGTGACTGGAAATGTTGATGATCAAGATGTTATTAATGAGATGATTTTGGGAATTAGTAAGTCTCAGGTGTCATGCACAAATGGGTTATCAAATTTGTTATTTAAGGAAAGTCCTGTAATTTGGTCAAAAATGTTTATAATGTATTTTAGGCAGGGGGTTATTAAAATGAATATGCCCTTGTCATGGCATACAGCATATGTTATTCCAGTCTCTAAAAAAGGTAATCATATGGATCCAAAGAATTACAGACCGTTATCAATCTTGGATGAGGACAGCAAGGCCTTTTCAGCCTTGCTGTTATGACAGTCAGAGAGCTGGACATTCAATGTTCGTAGGCTGCAGAAACGGGAGGCAGGATTCAGAGCAAATCATGGCACAAATCTGAATGTATTTGTGGTATGATTTGCTAAAAAGCTAGCTTGGAATAAGAAAATTGGCTCATTATTTGTGGTGACAATCGATTTTACTGCTGCATTCGATAACGTCAATAGAGATCTGTGGATCAAATGAGCAGGCTGGGGATCCCGAGGGGCCTGCTACAGTTAATTATTGCCCTTTATTCCAATTCCAACATCCAGGCTAGACTGGATTATCAGGGTTCACTCTGCATTCTTGCCCCCTGCCTATTTAGCATTTATGTATTGTGCATTGGTGAGTCGCTACCGAAGGTGGCTTTTGCCTTTCCTAAGTTTAATAAGCAATGACTCACGTGGCTATCTTATGCTGATGATTTTCTGTTGTTTGACCTTACACCAAGGGGTTTGCAGATTCTTATTGATGCCTTTGGACAGTATGCAGAGAGGAATTGTTTAAAACTTAACTCTGGAAAAACAAAGGTGATTCACTGTACAATGGGTACAAAGTTTCAAAAATATATACATACTGTTCCGGTATTGGCAATCCAATATGAATTGGATCTTCATTCACTACGTTGCAGAGTGATTTGGAATTTTTTTATTTTTTATGGGAAGATCCTGAATTCTAAAATGAACATGCTGTACAGGGATTTGTTTGAAATGTTAAACAATGACGAATTTCAAGGTATTTCTACTTTTATTTATTCTTTTAGTGCTATATGTGAAACATTTTTAAACAAAATAGGTTCTGATAGAGAAGAACTGGTAATAAGACCTTCTACTTCCAAACATCTTTTAGGGGAATGGGATTGGATTAAGAAAATGGACACATTTCATAGTTATTCCTTTTTGCACCATTTACAAGAGGCCCATACGAAATTGGGAATACTTGCACCTTATTTAGAGGTGTACCCAAATAGATGGATTGGAAGTGAATTCGTAAGATTCTGGCAGAATTTAAAATTATCCGATGATGTTTTGGTGAGATATAAGAGACTGGAAAAAGAGAAAGCTCTGTGCAGGTTCTGTCAAGCACCGAATTAAATTGCAACACTCAAACATTTGTTTTTAAAGTATCCTAATATTTGTGTAAATAGTTTGAGATATTTTAGGCATGTTTTCTCACTGTCAATTTTAGATTCAGAACTTTTCTGGAAGCAAAGCTTAAATGGTCATACAACATCAGATGTGATTGCTGTTGTGAGTTTCTGAAGCTTTTAAGAATTGAGGAGGGGATTGGTCAAGTAACTTTTTAGTCTCTTATACTGGCTTTAAGCATTTAAGAAAGCTTTTTATATTAGATTTCAAATGCTTGATGAAATGCACTATTTGGATATCTGTAAACAATTACTTTTAGATACTGCATTAATGTGTGTTTCTATATCATGATTTCCTAAGTACATTTTTCTTTGTTAAAGGTTGTAATTAGCCAACTACAATAAAACACATTTTTTAAATGGTGCAGCTTTTATAAAATGTTTGCTTTGAGGGAATAGAAAGGCGGCTAGCGGGTGCCACTTTTCTGTTGATTAGTGTGACTTCTCCGCAATTGACAGCAAATGGATGGCTGATGTTTTTCTTTTGAATGAGAAATGAGAACACTGGATTCTAATTTCTGCAACTATGCTGTGTCCCTCGTATGCAGGTTCGCATGTGTGCGTGCCCGTTTAAGGGATGTTTATTTTTCCCTTGTGTCATTCAGATACTAGATCCCAGTTTTTACTGATGCTTTGTGAATAAAACATTGCTAATGCAAGGAAACATATATCATTATAAAATGGTAATTTGAAAACAGTTGCCAAAGTCAAAAAACACTTTGAAATAAAATAAAATAGGCTACTCAACATTAGAAAAAGAAAACCTACATTTTCAATCGATTTACTGTTTACGATTGTTTACCAAAAATGAAGGAGAAACCTCATTGCAAATTAGATAAATTATCCTGTCAATGCACTGCACCAGATAGTGAACGAAAAAAAAAACGTTATTTCTTGAAGGCAATGAAAGAATGTTTTCAGTGTGTTCATTTTTCAAGAAAGTGTAAATGGTCTGCATACAAATACTATTTAGACAATTACATGTAAGCAATTGTCCAGTCCAGCGCCTCAGTAAGTGGCCTCGGAAGAGGCCTGTTGTGCCTGAAGATCTGCTGAGCTCCTCCTGCTGTTTGTCCTTCGTGCTTCGATTCACCTGGAATCTCCAATTTGTGGACTTGGACTTTAAATCTTGGGACACACCCACAGTGACGTGCACCATACTTTTTCACGGGCCAGCGCGCGTCTCAGCGCGCGTCTCAGTAAGTGGCCTCGGAAGTGGCCTATTGTGCCTGAAGATCTGCTCAGCTCCTCCTGGTGTTTGTCCTTCATGCTTTGTTTCACCTGGAATCTGCAATTTGTGGACTTGGACTTTAAATCTTCGGTGAATACTTGGATAATAATGACATATATATTGATGGACATACATATGCTCTTGTAGTAAACACTGTTTAAATGATTTATCTACAGGACACGCCCACAGTGAAGTGCACTGTACTTATTCACGGGCCCGCACTCCTCAGCGTGCACGCCTCTGTAAGTGGCCTTGGAAGTGGCCTGTTGTGCCTGTTTGGTCTGGATGCATGGGGCTGGGCAGATGGGCGTAGGACTGCTGAAATGGTGTATTGAAAAGCTCTGTTCCTGATAGAAGCGTGACCTATCCACGAGGGTATATGGTAGGTTCTCTCTTCATCTGCTGACCAATTGGGGGTGCGGTGTGAAAGGTTTTAACCTTCCGCTTGCGTGCAATATATCAAAGCCACTGGGCAGTCGTAGGAACAGCGCACTGTGGTCTGCTGTTAAATCCACCTTCTCACTAATGCCGGCAGTTATAACCGAGGGGAAAATGCTGTGCGGATGATGATAATAGACATAATTGTGCACATATGGTCATTTCGGCACAGATATAGTAGGTACTTTGTATTCTGGTCATCTTGAAGCCGTATCCATATTGTGAGTGACTGGGGTCTTGTGCCCTGTCAAAAAAGAAGATAATGCCTTGCAGAAATAGTAAAGTGAAAGTAAGTGCCGATGCAGAGCCCTAAGTTATCATGACCAGACGCACAAGCTTAGCTTATGCTGCTGCTATGCCATTGCCATGGTCATCTGACACTGATGAAGAGCTAATTCAGTGTGCGCAAATATGCTCCTTAGGTACGGCTAGTGTACCCCCCCCACCCCGATATTGAGGAGCTATTAGAAAAATCCCAATCTTTATTCGGTGACAGTGTTAAACAGGGAAAAACCAGCAATGAAGATGGTGCTCCAACTAAAAAACTTAATTCAAGCTATTCATTTGCTACTACCCCCTTAATATTCAGTACAGGCAACCATGTTGGGTCTTTCTCCACATCTACACCCAATACATGGATATTCGAGTGAATATGGAAATAACGCCAGTGATGCTAAAGTGACGGACACCGACGATGACAGAAATCCTACTATCAATAAAATGATGTTCGTGGAATTAAAAAAGCACCCAAGATTGCTAAATGAAATCGTAATGGCACTAACTTCCTTGCCCGAGCTGAGTAGTAAAATGGCGGCAGAGTTGAGGATGGATTAACACACCCATACAAACTTCTCGAGGTAAAGAACCCTTCGGACACCTGAATAATACCTCAGACTCAGTGCTGGGAGTTGACACGATTCATGCTAATAAATCCACCACTGTTGATCTGTGTAGTAAATCTGACAGTTTAAAAAATGCCTCCAGCAGTATCAGTCCCCTCAAAGGTGGGGGACCATATAAGAGCAGGGAATCTGAACCATATGTGGTAAACATTTCTTTAAAAAAATGAAAAAAGAAAAAGAAAAAAATATGAGTGCTGCTAAAGATTCAAATGTGTCCTTGCGGAAGTTCATGCAGTGCATGGATCTCTGTGATGACATTGCTGATTATCAAAAAGGAAAAAAAGATAACCTCAATGCCACAAAACAAGGGGACTGCATGGGGTCATAAATGATACAAGTCGGAAAGGATGTAGATAACAATGTGAAGCAAGGTGAATATTCTGGGGGCTCCTCAAGATTAACTGATGCAATAAAACACAAAGAAACTACCGCAAGAATTGATAGGAAGCTCAAAATAATGGAACGAGGGGTGCTCGACATTTTTGACATATTTAAGAACCCAGATGCACCGTCTCAGTCCAATACTCCAACATCTGTCGGTCCGGAAGCTAATAACCTACTTACCAACTTAAATGATCGAACTGTAATTTGTTTGGATGATCTTAAACCCCCTGTCGAGACCAGTAACATAGAGAATACTGGTAAGAGAGGAGTCCACTCTCTGCAATCTGCAATCTGGCTCCCTGACCGCAGCCTTAAGTGATCCTAGCAATGGGATAACAGATTTAAATGCTGTAAAGAAGGCATTGATGGCCGTCAGTGACATTGAGATTGGGTTATCAGAGGCTTCAGTAAGCATTCTCATTGAAAATATCTTGAACAAAAAAATTCACGATGCAAAATTACAAATGCCAGGGAATGAGGCCTCATATATGGGCCAGGTGAAAAATGTTGAAAACCCGATATCTACCAGCATAGGGGTTAGTGCCACGGACATTAATACCTTGAAGGTAACAATCTATTCGGGGGCGGTATTGAGTGCAGAGAACAATGCACCAAAGAGGGTAGTGTGTTATAACCATGGTCAGAAATTCACCCAAGTAATAATAAAGGTATATTTAATTGTCTGAGGGCACCTGCCTTCCCTAAAAAGGCAAGATTAATTCTATACTATGTGTTTGAGGAAGGGGGCCCAATGTCACTTAATAGGCCATACATATTAAATATGTTTGGTGACATCAAAGAACTCAGCCTGATTACCACAGCTGATATGCAACTGGTGGATTTCATTCACAACTACAGGTACGATTATGTTAGGTTAATAATGTCTTCCCCCTGGTTAGGGCTTTAATCATGAAGGAGGCAGGATCCCTACAAAAAAGGGCGTTTGACATAATTCCTTATCCTGATAATACAAGCAAGACATTTGAAACCAATGGGAATATGGCCAGAATGGTAAATAAAAGTAGGCATGAAGTATCAATCCCCAAACAGGATGAGGGACCATCAATTATTGCAGAAGAAAGGACGCATTTGAAAGACATGCAAGAATGGTGATGGTTGGTTCTCTCATTGAGAGAGCGTATTGAGCAATTAAAATCGACAAATAAACCTCTTTAACACCGATAGTAAATATAGGCTGGCATCTTGGAACTCTAGGGGGTGTACGCAACTTGTAAAGGCAAACTATGTAAAGTCTTAGACCGGTTCGATTTTATTCTTTTGCAAGAAACATGGGCCACCTGATGATGGACTGTTTTAGCTGTATCCTTGGCATATCGTAATGATACTACAATTGTGTAGAGTAAATCTGTGATTATGGATTGTACTATCTCTGCCAGTTTTTAAATTAACTCTATATCTATTTTGATGTTTAACATATATTGGAATACTGCTGAATTACTTGACTTGCAGCTGATAAACCTGTTTGATTGTTTAAAGTTGCCAATAAGTACCTGGTTGAATATTAATGCAACAGGGGCTATTCTGCTATTCCGAAATGCAGATTGTAACCTTGCAATTGACGATATGCAATGGGTTTTGGCTACTTTTCAGTCTTCATCCTTGGTAGCAACAAACAAAATATATAGAGGGTGTCTATGGCTGGAATTTGGTGCGAGCTGGGGGCTGCAGCCAATGTTTAATATAATGCCCACCTGGAAAGCTAGAGGAGTTAGCTCCACAATAGATTACATTTTTGTGAGTGAATACCTTGAGTCATAGCATGTGTAATATGAAAGTAGAGATTCTCCCTGTAGGCAATCATTCATTGCTGTCTATTGCCTTCCCATGGGAAATGATCGAAAAAGATGTGGTTCAGTTTACGGAGAATGTGGAAGTGAATATCTCTGGTACACGGGTCAAATGTGAACATTGTGCACCTTGCACAGGCAAGGTAACTTTACTCTTAGCCCGCACGAGGGCTCGCAACGCATGCACCCGCTACCTCACTTTCCGGAATAGACTTTTTTTTTTTTTTTTTGCCTATAACGCTGTGTCTCATGAGCTTGCCGCATCACCTGTTGTTCTGATTTTCTGCCGTACCTTTTATTGCCTACACACTCTCACCAGCTTGCAGAAATCCTCACTACGACTTGTGTGTGTGCCACAGATCCCAGACTAATGCTCAATCCCATCTGTATGACCACCCTTGATCTGCCATCCAGTAGCCCAGCCTAAACCAAACCGAGGTCAATGTATGTGCATTAATTATTTGTTCAGTATCAAATTAGACTACACTTTGCATTATATCTGATCCAATCATGGCACATGATACTGTGTCAGACTTGTGTTGTATGCTACTGAATAATATGCTATTTTTAGAAGTGTTACTATAATGTGAATCAGCCTACTATTTTGCATTACTGACCTAGCACCTAGCATCTTAATTTAACCTCTTCTGCATCTCATGTGTACCAACACTGCTGTATACGTGACTCATGCCCCACTGATAGGGAAAGCCCTTATTAGCCCGTTTTTGCCTACCATATTTGTCATCGTACTTACTGCTGTGTCTCTATGTGCCTGCCCACGCCTGCTTAGCATGTACGCCTAGCTGTTGCCTCACAGCATTTAACCTTAGAGTGTATTCTCCAATCTAGGCATTGCCCCACTGCAACCCAGCCTAGAGTGTACCGGACTTGCATTGTGCAACCCTGCGCCCAGACCATGATCACCTGGCTTAGTCTCACCATGTTCCCCTTCTGCATCATGCTGGACAATGTACCCTGTAGCGGCAACAACTTCATAACTGTCAACGATGGCCTAGCCAATCTTGGTTGCCCCAGGCACTACTCAATCCCTTGCCCCACACCCTTCCTACCCTCCCAGCCACCTTTTCCACCTAACCACTACTCTCACCATACCTCCTCTGCAGACAACAGCTACCTAGCCAATACTTTCTCTAACAAAACTCCCAATCACAGTAGACACAGTGCTCCATGCCACACTGTGCCCCCCACACCGAAATCTCCAGAACCCTGATGCTCAACAAACCTGGACATCATAGCCCGCAACAACAGACTAGGCACTAGGCTCCCCTATACAAATAGCAACCACCCTGCCAAACTCAACACCAAAACTAAGAAGAACTTAAAGACCCCAAAAAGCCTGAACCACCCCACTAAAAGGAGCCTTACTCAATGTCAGATCCCTGGTCGCACACCCCACAGAAATTGCTGACACCATTCTAACCAATGATCTCGACTTCCTTGCCTTAACAGAAACATGGCTACACGAGGCATCAAGACCACATTTATCGTTAGCCATTCCTGTCAATTACTCCATCCTCAGAGCTGACAGACCTAATTGTAAGGGAGGAGGCGTAGCGATCATATCTAAATCACTACTAGGCTGTAGACTAGTCTCCGCCCTATCATTTAAATCCTGTGAGCTACTCACAGTCAAGTTACAAACCTCCCCCTCAAGCACAATCACACTCCACCTTATATATAGACCCCCAGGCCCTCCTGGAGTCTTCGAAGAAGACATCACGGCGCTCATCACTGAAAATTCCAAGTCGCTAGCACAAACTATTATCCTCAGTGACTTCAATCTTGGTTACAATGACCCCAAGGACACACCAACCAAATCCTTAGCAAACGCCCTAACTGAACACGGATTCACTCAACTCAGTATTTCACCGACTCACCAGAAAGGTAGAATTATCGACTGGGTAGCAACTCTTAAGTGCAACACCACTTTTAAGGACCCCCAACCTTTCACATGGACGGATCATTACCTTATCCCTCTCGAAATTCACATCAACCATGCCATTCCTACTAAGCGCCCCATGGCACCAACCTGCCCAACCAGAAACAAGAGCAACATCACCGCCGAAGCCCTATTACCCTTGGTCCTACCCACCCTTAACGCTCTACTGGTCAATGCTGATCTAAACCTACTAGTTGGCTCCTCCAACAACTCCATGTCCACTGCCATCGATACCATTGCCCCGCTGAAACTACGTAAAAGCAAGCCAATAAGCCACTTGAATTTGTGGTACACCCCCGAACTTAAACTACTTAGGAAAAAGAAAGCCAAATAAGAACTCCTATGGAAAACGAACCCCTCATCTAAAAACAAATCCAATCTCAAGAACATCTCCACGCTATACAAAAGTGAGATAATTCGCACTAAAAAAGATACCTATAATGTTAGGATAGATCAGGCAGGTTCTTCCACCAAAGAACTATTTAAAATACTAAAGGAGCTAGAAATCCCCAATCCACCTCCAGACACCTGTTCAAAAGATAAATCTTGGTGCACCAGCATCCAGAACTCCCTCAACAATAAAATCATAGGACTCCAAACCAAAATTGAGGACAAACGTCAACAACTCTTCAGCAACAAGACTACTAACCTAAGCTCACCAACACCTATCAAAGCTAATATAGGCTTCACCTTTAAGAAAGTAACTATCTTAGAAGTCCAAAAAATCATCACATCCTTAAAACCATCTAACTGCAAAGGGGACAGCTGTCCTGCCCAGATAATAAAAGACGCAGCCAGAGACCTCTCCCCTTTTATCACCAAGCTAATTAACCTTTCATTTGCTAATAACTCTGTCCCCAGCAACCTAAAACAATCCTGGGTTCTCCCTCTCTTAAAAAAACAATACCTAGACACAACCATACCAACTAATTATAGACCCATCACCACTGCCCCTTTCCTGTTAAAAATCCTGGACAGAGTCGCCTACATCCAGATTCAGGAGTACCTAGAATCTAACCAACTGTTAGGTATACGTCAGTCTGGCTTCAGACCTCAACACAGGATAGAAACCGCTCTGGTTGACCTCAAAGGCCAGATTGACGAAATCAAAGACAAAGGCAACGCCGCAATCCTACTTCTCTTAGACCTCTCAGTGGCCTTCGATTTAGTCGATCACTAAATCCTATGCAACTACCTATCTATCGCAGCCCACTTCTCCTCCTCTGCCTCCTCATGGATACAATCCTTCCTGGCGAATAGAACCATGCAAGTTTTCTCCACAACAACAGCAGCAGACCAGATCCCCATTACATGCGGAGTCCCACAAGGCTCCTGTGTCTCCCCCACCTTGTATAATATATTTACGAAGCCGTTTTTCGACAAACTGGACCGTCTGGGTGTCACCTACATTAACTATGCAGATGACACCCAGATTCTTCTCACCATCTCAGGAAACTACAATGCGGACGTCACCCAGATTGACTAAATCTTCTCCATCATTCAGGCATGGATGGCCACCACGGCTTATGTCTGAATGATGAGAAGACGGAGCTTCTGCTGGTCGGCTCCCCTAACAACCTGTCTAAACTCAGTCCTAGCTACAAGAACATTATCATAGATGGTAACACCATCCCCATTGCTAAAAGTGTGAAAATCCTAGGCTTCCACCTTGATGCTAACACTAACCTCACCAAACACACCAACACGACCGCCTCAGCTACTGCCTATACAGGTAAGCTAATTAGGGCTAGCAGACCCTTCCTATCTTCCAACAGCTGCCTCACTCTTATTAGAGCACTCATTCAGTCCAAACTGGACTATTGCAATAGTCTGTACCTAGGAGCCCACCAGTCCATAACCAACAAACTCCAGGTTCTTCAAAATAATGCTCTATACGCAGCACTCAACATCCCAAGGCGTGAGCACATTTCCACTACCAGGAAAGCATGTAAATGGCTCTCCATACAGCAAAGAATTGACCTCAAAACCATTTGCCTCACTTACAAGGCCTTAAACCACCTAGCCCCACCGTATCTCACTAATAAATTTACTATAAAATCCGCCACCAGAACCACCAGATCATCCAACTCCTCATGCCTGTTAGTGCCTAGATTTGCCTTAAAAAGAGCAGGTGGCGCTAGCTTCACAGTGCTAGCCTCCCAACTTTGGAACACCCTACCACTCAACATTAAAACTATTGAGTCTTTTCCGATCTTTAGGCAACATGTTATTGGCTGGTTACTGAATAAAGAGTAGAATTTACCTTCACTCTCTAATATCTAATAGACGCAACCATGCCTGTATTATATGTAAATTGTTGTACCATGTAAATTATGTAAATTGGTGTACTATGTAAATGTATATCTCATGCCTGTAACCACTTCCTTAAGCGCCCTTCTACCCATGGGTCCGGAGCGCTATTCAAATAAATAAAACAAACAAACAAACAAACAAACAAACAAAATGGACCCCATACAAACTTGGGTACCTTAATTCCACAATGTTACATGATTTTAACACATTTCCATATGAAACTAAGTCAGACGTGTATCAGTAAAATCGTTTAATGTATACTTAGAGTTAGCTTTGCAACAATGTAGTTTATTCAATTGTCCAAAGTTGGCTGTGAGGAAGAGTCATAAGCATACACTTGACTCAGAAATAAAAAAAACAGGAAAGCAAATAGGAAAGCAAACCTTAGAAAAGATGTTCAACGAATAATGTATGGGCAAGACATTAAAGAGGAAATAATCCACAAGGTGAAACAATGTAAATAATCTTATAAAAATTGGGTCATAGCTCATAGAGCCTCTATTGCCCAAAAAGATGGTGAGCAAATGATTTGGGCAATGAAAGGGCCTAATTCTCGCGAATACTGGTCTATTACAAATAGTACTCAAATGTGTCAGATTAACTGACAATGAATCCAATTGATCCTACAGTATGGACTGATTACTTTGAGAGTATATATAAGAAGCAGTTGGCTGGATTTAAAATAACTCAAGGTAATGATTTATTTTGGTCCCTAGATACCTCTGTCACTTATGTTTTACACTACATTAGAAAATCTAAATCTACTACCACTTCAGGTCCAAACCATTTGTCATTTGCAAACTTGAAAAATAATCCACCCATGTGGGCCAGTCTGTTACCTATATTGTTTATGGACATCTGCAAAAACAGGAGGACACCAGAGTCATGGAAAATTACCGTTCCATCACATTGATGAATGTGGAGTCTAAAATATTTGCTGCAATTGTTTTGGAGAATCTGTCTGCATGGATTGATGAATATTCCATATTAGATTGCAGGCAAATTGGTTTTCGGAGAGCAATGGGAATGGACGTGGGTGGGCTACTGGTGTCTCAATTACAGAGCTTTGCTAAAGTACAACTGGCATAGCCTCTATATATCGCCTCAATGGATTTAACGATGGCGTTTGATCTGGTAAATAGGCCCACTTTATGGAAAATGCTGTGTGACCTACAGATCGATAGAGGCTTGCTAGATGTAATAATATATTTGTATTCTGACACAGTTCTGAGACTGAGATTGAACAATAAGGGTCTACTATCAACCGTAATCACAACACATAATGGTCTGAAGCAAGGGTGTATACTTGCGGCAACCATTTTTAATGTATGTTTCGCAAGCAGGTACTGTCTTGAATAAGAGTGGTCTAATTGCCCCTAAGATTGGCAGATTGTCTGTAAAGTGGGTCGCCTATGCAGACGATTTTTTGCTATTCGACTGTACTAAGACTGGTCTCCAGAGACTGATCGTATCATTTGAGAATTTTATTGTGGAAAGAAAACTGACTATTAATCCCTGCAAAACAGTTATATATCGTGCTGGTCTTAAAACTATTAGACCCTCAACAATCTTGTGGGGATGGGGGGTATGAGAATCAAAAACCAAGCAGTATTACATTATCTAGGATATGTATTCACAAGTACTCAATCGGATGGGTTTATCAAAAATATTCTCCTAATGAAAGCTTAGGAATCAGTAAACCAAATTATGGCCATCAAAAGGAAATATGGGAAGTTCACATTGGCTCCCTATATTCAATTCTATCGGTTAAAGGTGATCCCTGGATTATCCTATGGTTTAGAGTTCTTACCTGATGCCCTGACGTCTTTCCTGAAAACACTTGAAACAACAATTTGGCGTAACATATTGTTCTTTATTTCAAAGTGTATTCCTTTTGAGATGATTTGTTATGAATTAGGGCTGTTATCAATTAAAAGTAATATGTATGTAAAAAAGTTAGCCCTGTTGAGAAAATGCTTAATGTCTGAAAAAGACTCAATGTATTATTTTCTAAATGAAGACCGGAAAAGAAACTTCTTGAGTTCTTTGAAAACTGAGGGTGAGAAAACTCTATTGAATGTGGGGCTTTCAATCAACACTCTCATCAAGAATCCTGGAAAGGTAAAAGAAATTGTAAAAGCTTATGATTGGATTGAAAATAATGATGTTGTTCTAAACTCAAATTTGTACTCCCGAGTCATCTTATTCAGGAAGTGGGCTCCAAACCCAGAAAAATACTTAGTGCGATATCCCTCACGGTCCTTTAGAAATAGGACCATGCGCTTTAGATTCAATGTTATAAGTACCCGCGAGATCCAAAATATACGAGCCAAGAGCGGGGAGGCGATAAAACATTGTCGCTTTTGTAACAAAGTAGGCACGATTGAATCGTTAATGCATCTGCTATTGATATGTCCCAATCTGTTGCAGTTTGCCTCTAACACTTCTGATGTCCATAGAGATAAGCTCTGGTGTGAAATGTTGCATGGGAATTCGGTCGCACTGAAAATAAGGGTAAATGCATTTTTGAATAATATTTGTCATGTTGAATGAGCAGTGTAAAAAAGTAAGTTTTATATGAATTATCCTCCGTAATCACATGAACTATTATAGGAATCGTAAAGGAATTTAGGCATAGTATTGGGTTGAAATCTTATTTATTTATCTTAGAAATGTGCGATCTAATGATATGGAGTTGTTGTATATTGTTGTAATTGTTTCTGAATCAATTGTACATTTTAAGCTGTAATTTTAGTTTTTGTAAAGGTTTATATAAACCAAAACAATTTTTAAAAAAGCACTTGTCCATCTTTTCACACAATTAAGAATTAACAGACTAAAATACTCTTCAGAACATATTGGACCCCAGAACAAACGTTTAAAAGACACCTTTTAGAGAGTGACCAATGTTAATGTAGACAGGTGAAGGGGACACAGAGCCACCTCCTCTTTTGACGCATGACTAGGGAATTTTGGGAAGGAGTCTGTGAAAGACTGGGTCTGGTGTTGGGGTATACCATCCCTAGAAGGACCTCCCTCTTGATCCTAGGTGATGTCCATCTGTTGGAGGATCTGTCATTTGCTAACAAGACTTGGCTGTTGTGTGGGTGCATGCTTGCAAGAAGAATGATCCTGCATGCATGGAAATCCTCCCACTCTTTCTGCTTTCATGATTGGGGGAGGAATTACTTACTTTGCCAACCTTTGATGATTTCAGAGGTGAAATGGACACATTCAATGAGATCTGGGGGCTATTCATGGATATTTATGGATGATGGACGTTTAGGTTGAATACCCTGTAATTGTTTCAAATGAATACTGCTTTTGCCCTGCTGTTCTTACTGTAGTGTCCTGCTGAAAGATCATTTGGATTGTGTGTTTTCATGATGTGTTTTTTTTTTCTTCTCTCTTTCTTTCACCTCCTCCATGCACTTATTCAGCCTGTCACATACCTGATGGGGCACTGTCCTTGCTTTACCACTTGACTATACAGGTTACATTGGTTGCACATTTATTCAATCTATTGAATTGCTTGTAAGAAACATGTTGTCTCTATGTTATTGGTGTATTTAAAATAGAAATTAGAAATCTAAAAAAAATTATTACCCAAAGTATTTATGAAAGCTCAGAACACAAGGATTAAAAGACAAAGGCCCTGATTTAAAGTTGGGCAGTATTTCTCTCATAAATACTGGCAAACGGTAATACCATTACTGCATGCAGTAAGCATGATTCCGAGTCATGAGGTCCCTCAAATTATTTTGAAGAACCATTGGACTCAAGGGCGATATCTTTTAACTGCATGTGGTCATTTCCACATGAGATCATTACTGTACACAGTAACGCCTGTTTGTGGTGGTTATTAACTCCAAACAAAAGTAGGCGAAGTAGATGTGTTTTAAGGTTGAAACTCGTAGTTTGGTGGAGTGGCAAAACATCTGTTATTCCGAAATAACAGCTGTTTTAAACTACTGCCATACTTATAACCGGGTCCAAAGTGGAAACCGGTGTATGCCCATATCTAACGTGTACTACACACACCAACGTGATTAAAGCCAGCACCATGCAATACCCCTAACAAGGAGAACTCATTCCCATAAGATGTTATGCCTTTAGCATTTGCATATTTTATTTTGAGTCTATTTGGTTAAACAGAGAAAAGAGCTATGCCATGAAGCTCCTTATACCAGGACAAACGCAGTAATGCCATTACTAGATGCACTGGAATGGAATACAAGATGCATTGAAAGATACAATAGCCAGATGAAGAGAATGATGGCATCAGGGTATCACGAGGGGGCAACACTGACATATACTGAGTACAAACAGATCTATACAGAAATCTTCATTTACAGTATTTACATGTGTGTATTTAATGCAGTACTGACATACAAGGAGCCCACATGGACATATCCAGAGACTATAAATTGACAGTATTTATACTTATGTGCATATAATGGGATAGAGTGGGGGATCATAAGGGTGAGTGTGTACGTTTACCGGCTGACCATGGTGCTCCCTCATTGGAAAGGAGATGACTTTGCCACAGTGAAAATGGACTTGATATTAAGGGTGGTGGGGAGCAGTGAGGATGAAGGAACAAATACATGAGGTTCCTCTGGGGGTACGGTGAACATAGAGGCTAAGGAGGGCTTGAGATCTTAGAGCACAAGGGGGTGAGCAGCAGGAGATGTAGCTAGCCAGATTAGGGTTGACTTAGCCCAAGGACTTATATGAAGACAAGGAGAGAAATGTACAGAGGGAGTGAATGAGCATTGACAGACACTTCAAACTGAGGCAGTGTGCTGGAGTGGGTGAGCATGTTGGGAGTGAGAAAAAAGGTTTGGATGGCAATGCTCGGTATATCGTCCAGCGGGGTAAAGTAGTACCTGAGGAGTTCCAGTTGGAAGCTGGATCAGCAGTCCAACCTGTGGTGGATGAGGGTGAAGGTAAGAATCCAAGTAGATTTAAAGGTGAGGTGGGGCACAATTATTGGATGATCACAAGATTAAGCCCGGCAGCCATTGTGCAAGAGGCAGTCAAATGTATCACTCAAAAATATTAGGGACTGACCACCAGGGGGTGCAGGCATGATGGCCGCCTAAGCGCTCTGCTCCAGTGGAACCGTCAGTTTGCGGCGACAAACCCAAACTTGCCCAGCCCGCAAGTCGCCTAAATGAGGGATAAGCAGAGGAGAAGGTGCCGGCCGCAAGTGTACCGATTTCTGAGAAAAATCGGACCTGGCCTGACCAGAAACAGAGCGAGCGAAGTGAGGCCCCCCTCCAGCGGAGAAGGCATATCGCAGAGGCCCTCTCAGGGCCCTCTCTGGGGCCGACCATGTGGACACACGAGAGACTGGGAGCTGAGCCGTATGACACCCAGCGGCTGCCGTATTAGGAAGCAAAGTGCCCCACAGAAACCCGGTCCCCATAGAAGAGGACAAGAGCTGGGCACCCCGACTCACAGAACAGCCGAGCCGTAGGATAAATATGCCGCAGAAGAGAGCAGTGGGCTGGAGTTGCAGGGAGGGTGCCCTGAGCCTCGCCACTGCTAGCCGTGGATTATGGGCCGAAGTATCCAGCAAGTGGCCTGAGACCTGTGGTGAACAGCATCTACCACCCGCGGGCCGCCGCCTCATGCTGAACGGACCGAGAAAGTCCCCAGTGACAGCCTGCCACTAAGACTGCAATACCTCCATGGACCGCATAGACAGTATTTAATATTGTAGGAAAATAATTCTCTGCATCTGTTTTTACTGTTCAATATATAAAGAGACTTGTAATACTAAGTATAATCATTACCAAGTAGAATGGACAACTACCACTACAGAAAAGTGTTCGTAAAGTTGAAGTGTAGATATTTTGGTAGAAGTCTCTTAAGGAACCAATAAGTAAGCAGAAAGCTGCCACTTGCATTACAAACTGGGTATCAATACATGTTGTTGTGTTATTCGGTCATTTAAAACATATATATTTATCAAGCCAGAATTTTATGTTATGTAGAACAGAAGACAATCATTACAAGACGAAAATAAGATAAATGCAATAGAGAATAACTTTTCTTTTCTTTTCTATTTTTGACCCATCTTCCAATCCCAACTACACAACCAATTAATAAAAAAATAGGGCAAAACATATTTAACACAATTTAGTGTACATGACAGGTTGACACCAATGAGCCAGAAGATGTTTGGATTCCTGAAAAAGAAAAGTGCTTATATTCCAACTAAACCAGCTCACAACACTACCTCCAACATGTTTTCTGCATTTCATTGGATAGGGCATGCAATCTGTTAGGGGTTTAATGCCATGTGTAAACAATGTTATGTTTGATAATTGGACTCAGGTGAAAAATGTATTTGCTTCCTTCTGCATTTCTATCAATGAATCATTGTTTGTTCGTAGTCCAATTACAGCTTCTCATTGTGTTCTATAAATGCCTATAATGGGCTGTTTAGCTACAACCAGAAGGCAGTAAATGGACAGAATTAAGCCCCGGAGGAATCAGATATTTGGCTAACTTTTCAAAACCTGTTCAAGTAATACTCCCAACAGGTTTGATTGATTAATGTAGTATCCAATTCCAGAGTTGTAAGTATTTCATACAGTCTATTTCTTGGATTTCATACTCTTTCTTGCAAGCCTCAATGTAAAAGGGCCTCCAGTACTTTTCAGGAGTAAATTTAGGATTCTGGAAGAGTGGATTTAAAGAAGATGGAAACATAATGTGTATATCTCTTAATGACTTTATCACAGACTGAAAATGTAGCAATCACACCCCAGCCGGGGGATGTACATGGCCGGTTACGGCCCACCAGCACGAGCCTAGGCTCCGGGCCGTAACCGGCCTGTACGCCCCCCAGCTGGGGTGTGATTGCTATTCACACGCCAGGGTTTGCCTGGGGTGCAAATAGTTCATTTTTTCTCAGGAGATGGGATCTGTGCTATTGCGCGAACCCAATCTCCTGAGAAGAAAAGAAAGAAAAGATGGCTGCCACCATTAGAAAAAGGACATAGTCCCCTTTCGATTTACATGGAAAGGGCCATGGTTGGGAGCAGGGCCAGGACTAGAGCACAAATCTCTGGTCCAGCAGATAATTGGGGTTTTTGTGGGGAAGGGGGTTAGGAAAGGGTATGTTTTGTTTTGGGGGTATAGGAGGGAGGGAGGGGACAGGATCTCTGTTGCCCGACCACATTAAAAATAAAAATGATGGCGCCTCTGGGGAAGGGTCTCAGGTGGCTGGAAACAGCAGGCAGAACACTGTGTTTTCTCACCCACTGTTCCAGCCACCCGATTGGCTGAGTGCCCTTCCCTGGGCCACATATAAACCCAGGGCCTTTATGGTTCTGCCCACATCCACTCTACTAAGATCCTCAATTGGGCTACAACACTATATTTGTTAAGGTTCAGACTCCTCAAAACACCTCTATCTCTGGGGTGCATATGAATATTCTTGCTAATTCTAGATCTCTTTGCCCCTTAAATAAATTCAAACGCCTTCTTGTATAATGTTTTAATCTCTGTGGGAGTGATATGAAGATGCTGAAAAATATGAATTTTGACTATAGCAATCTTCCCTAGCTATAGAACTGTCAGATGCTTTCATGTATATACGTTCACCTTAACCCTCGAGAATAGTTGAGGGAAAATAGCATTAAAAAGTGAAACAACATTAGGGGTATTTATCAACTGACCTACTTGATCTTTTAGAGTTTCCATTCACGGAGCGGTTGTAGAGAGACAAGTCATGTCCAACTTGAAATAATTTACCTTGAAACCTGAGACTCGAGAGATCATATACATTTCATTTGACATCGCTGGCAGGGTGCCTACCATGTTAGTTAGCATTAAAATATGTAATCTGCCAACAAGCAGACTGGAGCGAAGAAAGCTTGAAAATGAGCAGCCCTACTTATCTAAAGATGAGCTCTAACCTTCCCACCAAATGCACTAATTGACCAGAAAGTACTTGCATCCTTTGTGCCTTACTCTTAAAGCAGTAAAGCCTACAGCTCAGGCGTAAACACTTCTTTCTGATTCAGATTTGTGTGCATTGTTTATGAGCTTGCCTAAGGACGAGACCGTTCAAGTGAGCAGCCATGATTGTTTCCAGCAAAGCGATTTATGGGCTCTATATTCTATATATTATTGATCAAGTGGCAAATCACGGAGTATGGTTGCAAAGTTTGGTGTATTGATTCTGGGGCCCAAATGTCCTAGTACTTTAAAGGATATGCCCCATCAGTCCATACATGAACAAATATAACTGAAGCACATCAGTGGGCCTCATTACAACCGACCCGGTATGGAAACAACAGTGGCGGTAAACCCGCCGCCACCGTTGTTTCCATACCGGGTGATCACAACTCCTGCAGGCGGAGGCGTGAATCCCGCCAGGTCTGACCTGGCGGGTTTAACACCGCCAGCGTGCAGGCGGACGAGGAAACACCGGCACCATCACGAGATGGTGCCGGTGTTTCCATGATCCCATTCCCATAGAATCCTATGGGACTCAATGGGAATGGGGATTTACACCATTTTGCCACCGAATTCCCGGGTCACCGGGGTTGTAATGCCCCGGTAATTCCGGAAATCACGAAGGCGGAATGGTAATAAGAGTCCGGTAGTAACCAGGTGGTTTTACCGCCTCGGTTGCCGCCGGACTCGTAATGAGGCCCAGTGTCTTATACATTGGATCCAGGAATAGTTCCAAGATACTGGGCCTCATTACAATGTTGCCGGTCCTGAAACAACAGTGACGGTAAGCTTACCAGCACCATTGTTTCCGGACCAGCAAAGTACAAGTCTGCGTGCCGGAGCCACTGTGCCCGACGGGTCTGACTCTGCCGTGCACAGCGACCACAGTAGGCAGACTTTCATGGAAGCACTGTTAACAAGGTTGCCGGTGCTTCCGTGGTCCCCATTCCCATAGAGTCCGATGGAATGGGGACTTACAATTTACCAGCGCCTGACTTCCCGGACCGCCGGGGTTGGAATCCCTTGGTGTTACCGTGAAGTCAGGCGCTGGTAAATCATTCCGAGTCTGGCAGCAACCCTCCGGTAACAACCACAGGGTTACCGCCGGACTCAGAATGAGGCCCACTGAGTATATTTGTGGAATAAATCAGGGGAAGCTTTCTGTGGGTCAAAACTAGGCCATCACACCCATTTCCTAGCGTCAGTTTATAGGATTTCATGACTATCAGCCTGTGCACCTTCTGAGGATTGTTAGGAACTCCAGTGCTAATAAAATTAGAGAAGATCATAGTCCCTTCCATCTCTATGGCGAACCTAGACATGACCTATCGCCTACTCAGACTCATTACTAAGAAAAATGTTCTCATAGCAGGAGTATCTGTTTTGAATGACCAAAGCCGTAGAATAGTTTTGACTATCAAAATACATAGCGACACGAGGTGAAGCTCTGACATCACGTGCACATTTGTAATAGAGGGTGGTTGCAACAGTGATGCTGATAATGATATTACTGCTATGAAATCACCAACCAAGACATTCTCTGTGTTCAACTCTACCTCTCACACAGACATGAACATAAATTAATTGACACTGTCCCCTTGCACCACTCCACCAATTACTTAAGTGGATGCTGCCATTGTAGCAACATCATCCGAATGAACAGTCCATTTAGCACACAAATTCCTAATTTTGCAAGTTCAGCATCCTCCCTAATACACATTCTTCAGACAACAAGTGTACCAACCACCAGGGCAGAGAATGAAAAGTAGGGAGAAGAGAACATACATTGTTTACTGTAATTGCACAGGCACGCAATAGTTACATGAAATGGAGTTGCATCCAGGATATCAGGACGTGTGGGGTGAAGTGGATGGGAAAACTCCTTTTGGACAGGAATGGAGCTTAGTGGGCCAGGGGAATGTAATCATGGCCTGTAGGTTGCAGGCATGGAGGAGGAGGCAGAGGTGTGAGAAGGTTCTTAGTATGAACTGTCCTCTGGAAAGAGCAAGCTAGTGGGGGTTGAGTCCCATCCACACTGAACAGATGGCTTTGGAATATGGCGTTAATCCCCCGTTCCAAGTGCTGGAATGGGGGATAACGGCGCAGCAGCTCAAATTATTGGCCCGAGCGAAGCAAGGGCCGATAACGAGGACTCCAGGCTATTATCCCCCGTTCCAGCCACTGGAACGGGGGATTAAGGCTATTAGCACCACGGGTTGCCAAAGAGGTAATCCGGGGAGCTAAAAAAAAGATTTTCCTTCGTACAACGGGACACACACAGCGTCCCATTGTACGCAGGAAAATCCCTTTCCATGGACCTGCGGGAAGCAAGGGGAAGGGGCGGATGCGGCAGCGGCACCCACCGCTGCCAAAATAGGATAAGTATGGGCTAGGGGAAAGAAATCAAATAAGGGGACGGAGGGTGGGGGAAGATGGCACCAGGGGGAGCCACCCGCCAGGCAGTAGGGATTGCAGGCTTGCACCGGAGGTTCAAGCCCACGCTCCTAGCCATCTGAATGGCTGGCTCCCCACGGAAGGGTGCTAATTGTAGGAAAAAGTAAGACATGGAGAGAGGACTAAGCAAAATCAGTCTCTAATTGTAAACACAGTGGAAATAGATTCCAACATGAGTGTGGTAGTAATGCGTAGTGACACAGGACGGATAATTAAAAAATCCAGCAAATACACTGTAAATGTAAAAAATTAGCAACATTCAGAAATTGGCATTAACAGTAGTTGGTAACATTTACCAATGTATCAGAAAAACAGAGTTCATTATATATACACTTGAAGGGAAAACGTGTTGGTAAACAAATTGCAAAAATATCTGCAGGAGGATTCACCTTGTGAGTATTGACAAGTGGTGTCACCACTCCCACACAGATCCATCATCACCTTACTTAAAGATTTCACAATTAGGTAGATTGTTCCTTACGGAATCCTGACAATTAATTTCTCTATCAAGGCCTAATTGAACTCCATAACACTGCTCTTGTGACCCTTTCCCATGTAACATTTGCTATCTTAGTTTTTAAACAAAAGTTATTCCTACCATATGGCACACATTATGCCATGGGATTGCACTGATTTGGCCATGAGGAGGCACAGGACGTGAAAACTCACTTCCTGCTGCTATCATCAGTCTGACACAGTGCACATAGATCTATGAATTACCTGAAAAGTCAGATTTTTCACTTTGGCTGCAAAGGTCATAATATCATTTATCAGCCCCAAAAAAAGTCTGCATATAAAAGGTTACTGATAATCCAACTGAAACTGGATAAAAATAATAAAGACTTATTTTCTAAAACCACTTTAGAATTAGCTAACATGTTAGGTGGAGCTGTGTTGTCAGACACGTGGTTTGTCAGAGACATCTTTAAAAGTTAAATTTCAATTCCCATATTTAAAACAAATGCTACTGGCCATGCCAATCACTCCTTCTATCAACCTGTATCACTACTGCCACACCATTTCAAAATACTAGAGGTGTTTTTCAACTACAGCAATAATCAAATTAAGGAACACACCTCCAATCTGGATTTCATAGGAAGCACACCACTGAAACTGGCATCACTCATGAACACACCTTTCTTACGGAAATGGGTGGGCCCTACAATATCTCCCTCACTGTATGGGTTTGCATTGCCTGATGGGTAATTCCTCTAAAATGGAACTCATCTAACTTCCAGCCTCGACAGCCAAACCCCACTCTCCCGTGACCTATGTTCTTTCCTCCAACCTCCCCACTCAATTGTGCAATGTTGATTACTCTTCGTCAGCCCTCTAGAACATAACCACTCCATCCCGGCTACTGCTACCTAGGACAGAGTCAGTCCCTTAAATGTGAGGAAAATTGCCCAGAACTCAACCAGCACTATTCTAACAGTCTCATCTCTGCCCCTGTCGTCTGAAAGCTTTATTACTTCTATAGCCGACTCTTCAGCCTTGCCCTCTACTCCTTGCCATCATTAAAAAAAAGTATTCAACTTTGACACTAACACCCTTTAGAATCTTTCTAGATCATAGCTGACCTCGGCTCAGCGCCACAATGCCAGGTGGAACTCAAACTGAACCCTCTTAGAGTTTATACTAGTCGCCTTCAAATCGTTTCATTGCCTTGCCCCCATCTACCGGCAGACTTCGTCTATCTCTATTCTTCCACTCAAGCCCTTCACTCTTCTACTCTCAACAGCCTATCAGTCTGCCGTCCAACCTGTGTCCCCATACGTCTGCTTCTTCTGACTGTTTCTTTCTAAAAGCCCTTCACCACTGAATGCTTGACCTCTCGACTTTAAAGCAATCCAAGACATTTAACTCTTCAAGATCAAGCTCCAGCTACACCTGCTTACAGGACAGGGGTCTTCCTCAACTCTCTTTTATGCACCCTACCTAAATGTGAGTACTATGTATATAGGTAAATGACACCTCTGTAAATACCAACCAAATGCCTAACTAAGCACCTTACTCATGGCTATGTCCCTTTTTATGTTCCAAGCACTACCGCTTCAACAGCTGGCTCGCCCCACCCGTTTTAATCATGTAACTTGTAGTATCTATGATGCCTGTGAGAATGGAACAGAATGAAGAGGAGATAGAATGAGAGGAAGTAAAAATTATGCAGAAGAAGCTTAAAGAAGTGTGGCAGAGTTCTCAGGATGAAATTAAATAAAGTATCATAATACAATAAAAGTGGCGTCTCATCATTGCAGGTCGGTGATGAGGTGCTCCACAGGCGTGCCACTAGGAAAGGCCTAAAGTGAGAGGGAGCTGCACTAGCAGGCCTGTGACAAACCGAGTGAAAAGAGAGACACATCATCCCACCCCACAGCCAGAGAGCAAGTAATGTTAATAAGCAACGCACAGAAATCCAAGAAAGAAAATGTTATATATGTTTAATAAGGGGAAGTCATTTGTACCTGCAATAGGTGTGAGGTCTGGCTCTGGGCAGAACACCAGGGCTGTGGCGCAAGTGTTGCAAGAGTATGCAAGTTGCGATGTGACGGGACTGAATGTGGTGCTCATGAAGCGTAAGCACGGCCATTGCTAAGGACAGAGACAAGCAGAGATACAGAGCCACTGCTCAAGTAGTACACTACAACTGTGAAGCAAACAAGCATAAACAAGGCGACACCAAAGATTGGTAATACAGTAACATCACATGCAAATAGAGGATCAGAGGAAAAGAAAAAACGGGAAGATATACATATAAATAAGTAAATCATCAAACAGCAAGCAGATGCCAAAATTCTAAAATTGAGGCAGCTGAGTGAGACATGCAGTGTGTTCCACCACCCAGTCATATTTCTGCTGGAACTTGGGGAGACTGTACTCCCATTCAGTGGTATGTGGCACCAATAACAATGCTGAAAGGAAGACATCTTTGTTACTGCAATGCCTATGTGTATTCAATGGAGGAGAAGTTTGAAGATCGGCATGCACTGTCTCAGGAGGGAGCCCGAAACCTAAATAAATATGAAACAGTGTGAAGAAATTGAACAAACACTATGATAAGAGGACTCGCAATATACTAGAGTAATATTACTTGGGGAAAAAGTACAGCAAAAAGGAGAATCTGCGGAACAATATATCAAGGCACTGAGGGGGTTAGGTTGCTTGTGCAAATTTGGTGTGCTCACAGTTTCACAGTTGAAAGACTGAGAGATCAATTTATGTTCGAATGGCATCACAGCAAGGGAAAGAACATACTATGGCCAAAACCCATGATTGAGGGAAGTACTACATGTGGCTAAAGATGTAGAACACACTAATATATGCATAAAGACGCTGGAAGACAGAATGAAAAAGGTGAATGTAAAGGAGACGGAAACCTCTTAAAGAGACCAAAACACAATACAAGCAGTGGCCCGAGGAAATGCACAAAGTTACAATAGTTACCTGAACGCATAAGGTGGAACTAGAGAAAGGAATGCATACCACTTCAACAGCTCCAACAGGGGAGGAAGGATAGCTCAGGGGCAACCGGTTTGTCTTGGAGGCAAGACAACGCAGCAAGACAACGCAGCGCAACACAGGTTCGAATCCCGATCCTGCACTTAGAAACCACTTGCTGGTATTAAGCACGTTATAAAAGAACAATTATAATTATACTGGAGGAGTCATACAGTGGGCAGACAGAGGTTCAATGTAGAACAGAGATGTTACAGGTTTGATAGCCCATCAAAAAGTGTCAATAACCCATAATGTACTGCAGTGAGGATAATATGCAAGACAGTAACAGAAGGAGACATTTCACAAAATGTTGTAAAGCTACAAATTCGATAAACTAGATTGAGGATCGAAGAAGAGAGAATGACTATGAAGACTTGGAGTAGAGCATACACCTTGCAAATAATGAGAAGAAAGATATAGAAGGGCTGATGACTATGGTATGGGTGAATGGGGCACCGATAACCATGATGATTGATTCGGGAGAAACGTATACTTCGAAGACAGAGAATATTTGGAAGGAGAAATTTGTACACGGGTTGCTACATGAGTTGGATATTAAGGAAGTCGCAAAAGGAGGAATTCAAATTGATCTGATTGGATGGTACCAAGAAGAGCTACAGTTCAAAGGGAGAATGGCAACTGGAAAGAGGAACCACACCAGTTGGTAGCATCCAAAAAAATTAAAAGTGAAATGAGACCACAATGCATGAGAAACTGTATATGCATGTGAGGATGAGAAAAAAAGTATGATGGACGTAGTGTTCAGAAATGAGCTGGGGTGGATCAAGGGCTTTGTGCACCAAATAAGACTGAAGCCAGGATTTAAACCACTAGTGCAGAAACTATGTAATATACCAATAGCAATGTGAGAAGAAGTTAACAAGGAATTGGAAGAACTAGAAAAACGAGGCATCATTCAGAGAAGCTAAGCAGCAGAATGGGTGTTGCCTCTAGTAGCAGTAAGAAAACCAACAGGCAAATTTTGATTATGCGTAGATTTGAGAGAGTTGAAAACGTGTAATGCTGGACAGATATCCACTTCCCAACATTAATGAGCTAATTGTGGCTGTAAGCCCTGCAAATTACTTTTCAACACATGACCTTACAGCTTTGTACCAACAAGTCCATTTACTTGAAGTATCAAAGGAGTCAACCATCTTCAGAACACCAAAGGGGTTGTTTCAGTTTTCAGGAATGCTCTTTGAACTGGTATTGGTGTCTTCCATTTTCCAAAACATAATGTATAGACTAATTAATAAAAACCCAGGTGTAATATTCTTGCAAAACGATATATTAATATATGGAGGCATGGGTAAAAAGTAAAAAATAGACTTGAAATGGTTTTAAAGAAAATAGCATCTGATACTGAGCCGAGGAAAGTGCAAGATAAAGAAAAGAGAAATAGAGTATTTAGGTCATGCAATATCTTACAAGGGTGTCAAACCAAAGAAGGAACTAATGGACACCATCAAAACAACATATGCTAATGTTGGAGTGGTGTTTACTCAAAGAGAAGAAGAGAAAGAATATACTATAGCCTTTATATCAAGACTTCTGAGGGGCACAGAAAGACATAGACTACCATCGACAAGGACATTCTAGCAATAAAGTGGTCAGTAGTAAAATGTATATCCTTCATTTGGGACACTGAATTACACCTTATACGAAATCCACTCAGCCATAAACCTCTGAAGGAAATGAAAACATCAATAGCATCAGAAAACATATCCAGAAGAATAAGAGAGATTGGTGATGGCATTACGAGAACATTCATTTGAAACAGTACACATACCAGGAGTAGAAAAATTACACTGTAGATTGTCAAGATTGACTGATAAGGAAGAACTAACCGAGGAGACAGATTTAGATTATATTATATGAGTAACAAATCATACGATCGCTAAAAAGGAATGGGAGGAAGCCTTCGCAAAAGACGAAACACTAAAGAAGGTGATGCACTGGCAGGATGAAATATATGTCGACATAGAGATGGTTAAAATTCCTCCGATGGAGATTAGAGAACACATTATAAATGTGGGACACAAAGGTCACCAAGGAATTACTAAAACCAAGCAGCGGATATACAGCAAGTACTGGTGAGCTGGTTGTGATGTGGGAATAGGGTTGTGAGGGAATGTATATTGAGTGAAAGGAGTGACAAAGTGTGCAAGAGCCATAAGTGCTCAATGACGGTGTCACACATACCAGCGATGCCCTGGGGAAAACTAGGTCTATACATATTAGGAACCATATATGAGGGTTGCAATCAGGCATATTGTGTGGTTTTAGTGTATGAACTGATGAAGCGGGTTGAAGTAAGATGGTTTACGAATACCAGCATGAAAAATAATGATTGCCTTTGTTAGCATCTGTAAACCAGAGAAAGAGAGAAAGAGAGAGAGATAAAGAGAGAGAAAGAGAGAGAGAGAGAGAGAGAGAGAGAGAGAGGGCAGGGAGAGGAGGGATTTGTTGTGTTGTAGTGCCAAAAGTTTGTGTTATGTTATGTTATGTTATGTTATATACATTTCTAAAGCGCACATACACCTGAGGGTACCTTGGCGATGGGTGATACAGTGACAGCAGAAGTACAAGGAGCCTAGTACAGGTAGGTTTTAAGGGCATTGCAAAAAGACAGATGGTTATCAACCATGCAAAGAGGCAATGGGAGACTGTTCCAGGTTTTTGCGGCAATGACAGAAAAAGCCTGGCCGCCGACACGATAGAGTTTGATTCGAGGGATCAAAAGTTGTAAAGGATACAATAAAATGGGAATTTGCAAATAAGAACGAATGGAAGACTGCAGTAAAAGATATGGTTGTGGCATATAGGTTCACACCGCATTCCACAGCCGGTATATCACCATTTGAATTTAGTAGGGGAAGAACACCACACACGGAGCTGAGACAGCATGGTGTAGAAGAAAAGATAGAGAGGCAAGGAGAGGAGAGTATGAAACCACAATGTATGTCAAGAGCAGGGAGGAGAGATATGTCACACCCCGCTATCTGGAAGACTATAGCAGATAGGAAGATGGTGAATAAAACAGAAGTATCCATGATGTGTGCAAGGATGGGACGGAATTGAGAGGAGATAGAATACGAGGAGCTTGTGGGCAGAGAGTAACGCTAGAATAGAAGAAGTTACAAGAAGTGGGGCCAAGCTCTCAGGACAAAATTCAATAAAGAACCGTAAAGCAATAAAGTGGCATCTCGTAATAGCGTAAGGGTCCACTGGCTGCCTGTAATATTTGACTCGTCCTCTGCAGAGCAAGTGATCGCCACTCTTCAGATTCAGTTCATATGTTACATCACCAGCATTCAAGCTTCTACATTAGGGTGTCTCTTTCCTATATGTAGTGATATAAATGAGAGTGGCAGAGATTAAGGGTTGCAATTCGGTTGCATTATTAGGAATGCATTTAAATGCAAATCAGCGCACAAGGACAAAGGCTCACTTCATGAGATATAGTTTAGAAAATAGAGAATCAAACAAGATTCCCAAACTTTAGAAAAAAGCAAGTGCATTGAGATTTGTTAAACTTAATGGTTCATAGAAGAGACACATTATCGACATGAGTGCACTCAACGCACAAAACGAAACTAACAGTTGTATGTTGAGTGGAAGAGCACCATGTCTGAAGGTAATGCAGCTGTTGACTGATGGGGGATCATATTACTGAAGACATTCAGATGCACTTTTGCTTTATAAAGTTGCATGCAGTGAACGCTTCACCCATTGATAATGTTACCCACCCCAATTGAAGTGGAACTGTGGAGCTCAGGGAACTGACATTGGGAGCAAGTGCCAACCAGAGGACCCTTTCAGGACAGGGGATCTTTGACATTGTCTGCGTTTTCCATCCCGGCTGTCATGGTACTCTCTTTCCCCGGCCTCAAAAGGAAAATGACACCCTTCCCTCCATTGCTTCGAGGCATTTGTAATTGAAAACAGTCTTGATAAGTCAATACCATATTATAAAAAAAGACGTCTCAGCCCGTACGGTACATAGATTGCTGTTGTCCTTCGAAAACCTTACATCAATGGAGACCATTAAGTCATTATGGTTTCTTCCCAAATATATTCCCTTTGAACGATGACCTGGAAAGCTAAATGCTGCATGCCTGTGTACAGGACAGATGGAACCTGGATTGCATTTATTGCTGCTGAAGGTTTAAATTCTGTGTTTGTTCTTGTGCCCAAGCATATCCTAAACTGTCCTCTTGTCTAGAACATAATGGGATATAATGTTAGCTCCGGACAGTGGTTGTTGAGCCCTTGCCAGCCTCACTAATGAACATGTGGTTTTCATAATAACATGGCTACTTGTAGTTTGGATGGCAAGACGCCAAGCACCTCTTCCAAAGGAGAGACACGATGTATAAAGTGCCATCCTGTGACAAACTGTAATTACCTTTTCATAAATGTTCTGTTAATATGAACTAAATACAAAGCCGGTGCTCAAAAACTCTCTGTCACCCCTTTTCCACACCACTCCCCCCCACCCCACACACACATACGATGCTAATTTCAGTTTGTGGAAACTGTGTGTCTAGCTCCAGCAAGAGGTGTTAGGAAGGATTAGGGACACTTTACGAAAAGCACGCACTCATGACATTCCAAGCAGTGACTTAAGGGACCAAATGCAAGGAGGCAGTGACATGAATTACTGCTTCACAATATTCCCAAAATACTGACAGCGTGTATTGAGTTACATAATGGTAATATTAAATTGTATTTGGAAAGGGGTCCAAAGGCGTGAGGCCAGACTTTCAGAAAATCACAATCATATTCTTTAAAACCAGCTGAAGCAGCTTTAAGTAGTTATAACGTAGCATGTGTATCGCTTTTCCAGACGTAGATTTGTTGATGAGAAAAATTGTGTTTTAGGTCCTTGTTTAAACTCCCTGGGCCAGATTAGCAAAGCATTTTTCAATGGGATTTATCAGGCCCGCAGTCTTTCGATTCTGCTGAATAGACTGGCATGCAACGAGGTGCTGTCAGTATTTTTCACATTTCCAATCACAGCTCGACCTGTACTTGTCCGAAGCATTAATAAGTGGCAGCTGCTAGAATGTACTTGTCCTACTCTTAGGCCCTGAATATTTGTTTTGGCAGGTTGCTGAATCTAACTATTGCAGGGTGCAGTTTACATTATCCTGCTGTGCTTTTTAGAGAAAGCTGCCTTATTTTGCGAACTTCACTGCCTTGCGCTAATGGGTGCATATTTCTAGAACTCCTGCATGCAGTCTTTCTGGAAATATGCATCCATATTTTTTCCATTTCCTATTTTTAAATGACTATCTTTCATTTGCATACGATAGCAGATTACACTGCTACTGTGCGCACATTTCTAATGCACAAAATGGTTACTCCTGAACCTTTTTGGCTAAAGATGGCGAGAAGGTGGTCATCACTATCCACACCAATTATAGACCCATCACCACAGTGTCTTTCCTTCTAAAAATTATCGATAAAGTAGCTTCTACCCAAATGCAAGCGTTGAAACCTATCATATCCTCAGCCCTAGCCAGTCCGGCTTCCGCCCCTGCCATTGGACTGAAAGAGCAGTCCTTGATTTGAAGAATCAGCTTGACGAAGGCAATGATGGAGGAAAATTTTCTCTCCTTCTCCTCCTGGACCCATCAGCTGCATTCGACTTAGTCAACCACCGAACCCACTAAGGTTGCAGGCTTCTCCCATGAAGCAGCTAACTGGGTTGCTTCCTAGCCAACAGATCCTCCAGAGTCTTCTCTGACAAAGCATCAGCCATACCCACTCCTATATCCTGCGGTGTGCCCCAAGGTTCATGTGTCTCGCCCACTTTGTATAACATTTACACCAAACCATTATTTGACCACCTTGATGCTCTGGTATCACATTCACTAACTATGCCGATGATACCCATATCCCCATTCCCCTTTCGGGTGATTATAACCAAAGTCGGGGAGCATAAACATAATCTACAAAACAATTCAACAGTGGATGGCCCAACATAGTCTTTGTTTGAACGACGAAAAGACGGAGCTCCTCATAGTTGGGATTCCACCCATCTTGGCACACCTCGACTCACCATTCAGGTTCTTCACTATTGATGGCCATACAATTCTGGTCTAACCATCTATAAATACTCGGGGGTCTACCTTTATGCCTCAATAAGCATGTAACACCAAATCCACCACATCACCTCTTCTGCAGCTAATGCTACCAAATTGATACGAGCAATCAAACCATTCCTATCATCTGATAACTGCCTCACCATCGCATGAACCCTTTTAGGTTCAAAGTTGGACTTTTGCAATGCCTTGCTTTGTGGCTCATCTGACAGAAACATATAAAAGCTCCAGGTAATACAAAACAACTCCCTCTGAGCAGCACTGGACCTAAGCAAATTTTACCACATCTCTGAAGCTCGGAGATCTGTACACTTCGTCCCCGTCAGAGTATGATTAAATTCAAAATCCTCTCAAGTACGCATAAATGTCTATCCAACAATGCCCCATCTTATCTAACCCAGAAAATGATTCCTCATATATCACCCAGACCTCTAAGATCCACCCAGAGCCACTGCCTGCTCAAACCTAGATTCAGACGCAAAAGAGTCGGTGGCTCCAGCTTCACTACCATGGCAGCCAACCTCTGGAACAATCTACCCCAGCACATACGCTTTGAGCGATCCTTACTCACTTTCCGGAAATGCCTAAAGACCCATCTCGTCAATTAGTCCTATGAAAATGTACCTAATATGTCTCTGACCAGCACCTAGATGCCCCCGGGCTTTGTGCACTTGTGAAAACAGAAACTAAATATTGAGGCTGAGTACCCCAAAAGGAAATACACAGAACACGGGTTACAAAGGAACATACAAAGTACTTTATTCTCTACTGAATTCAATTACAAAAACAGTGCAAAGTCAGATAGCTATCGGCCCTCAGTACAACACAACAAACTCCAGCGTGGTTCAGTGTGTTCAGTGAGAGAGTGTACATTATAATGCATTTGCTTTTTATACATTTTGTGGGCACTATGTCCAGCCTCACTTCGGGTTAATATTCCACTTTATACATCACCAATTCTAGGGTTTGTTGCCAAATCCCAAATAACCGCATTTAACTGGTTTGTTTTTATTACATGTAACAATAAACATATGCATTAACTGTGTATTCTAAAGTTTTGCATTGCAGGTCTTCTTAAACATAAATACAATGTAGTAAAACAGATGTTCTTCGTTCAATATGTAAATACATTATCATAATATATACTCGTGGATTGGTTTCATTGTGCAAGTAGCCCTTTTACACATAGGTCAACGTAGGACGAGGTCTCAGTTCATGACCTCCACAAGTAGCCTGCAGGCAGATTACACATTAGCGATGCACAGAGGTCAAGACGGCCATGTTGTATTTTGCAATGACATTGTCCACCATTTTAGCTCACAGGGTGACTTTTCCACACAAATCCTAAAATGGTGGTTTGACCTAAAATGGCGACCTACATGGATTAAAGGTCAGGACCTTGCAACACAGATTTCTCTCGCAAGCGACTTTCGAGCAGCTTGGCGTAGGCCAATATTAAATATATTTTCCACAATAGGAGGCACGATATACTTTCTATTCCGACAAACCCTCCTTTTGGCCTATGCCAAGTGCTAAAAACTACTTTGGATCTCCTTGCGAATAACTCCATGCATCAGTATCCATGTACCCTGAATCACTATCTGAAATATCTATTGCCATTAGGTCTTTTACTAATATATCTTTTAATACATATTCTTTGGAAGTCTTATTTGAGGCATACACCTTATGTCCTATCGAATCTATTGCTCTTGCGCCACATCCCCCTAGCATCGAACACATACCAGACAGACACTGAATACAGCAACAAAGGAACAACAGAATTCCTAAAATAGTTAATAAGACCGAAAGTACCTTCCAACCCCAAGATCGTAAGAAGTCCCAGAACCAAGCGCCAAGATCCCAATTTCCCTCGGGAACATGCACTTCGGAACTAAGGACGTGCAGATTCTGTATTGCCTTGAAGATAGTTGGGGAGGAATCCAGTACGAAAACACAGCAAGCGGACCCCAATAATTTGCATACTCCACCACGCTCAGCTAAAATGACATCTAATGCCATACGATTTTGGAGTGCTACTAATCTTATTGCTTTCTGCTCTAATGTCATATTGTAGAGTATATCCGTGGTCCGGTTGATGGTTCTCTCCAGTACTCTCGCTAGTCTCCTGATATCCTCTGAATTCGCTATCTGCCCCCAAAATGGCACAATTGATTTCGCTATATCTCCCAAGACTTGTGCTGGGGTGTCACCATTCTCGTCCCGTCGTGGACAAGCTTTTGAAATTTATATAGTACTTGCTGTGAACACCCCAGGTAACAGGATCCCTAAATAACAGGTTCCCGGCCAATCCGTGGGCAACCATGGAAACGCTACATTACCGCAAACAAAATAGACAGGTTCGCCTACATACAAAGGTCTGTCTTCCCCAGTCAAATTCGCAACGTTGGCACAACCTTTAAAAACTCCCATTGACCGAGTGCCATTCCTCTGTATGCAGAAAGAAACTGAATTGGGGCTATGGTTAACAGTGTAAGAAGGAGGCATGGCATCCTTATTGCCTATCAGAGCCATTTTAAAGGAAATCAAAGATTGAAAGGGACAAGACAGTCTATCAGAAAGCCTAATAGAAGCAACATTCGGCTTACTCCTATTTGCGAAAAGGGAGCATCCCAGGGGAGTCAAAACACGCTTCTCAAAACTATTCAAATTAGTGCCATCAAAGTTCCCTGAGACGCTATCATTCCATCGGCCAAAGAACAGTGCACTAAGAGAAGCATAGCAAGCAGTTGTCAACGGTAAAGGATGAATATACCAACCTAGCCCCTTATCCCTGTGTTCCAGACCCAGCAATTGGACCTATTAAAAATGGCATGTGTAGCGTTCATGATAAGTGACAGAGTATTATTATTATACCTTTGTCTGTGCTGGGAATCTCTAGGGGACAAAGTATGCAAATGCACAAAAGGACAGTGGGTACATTTTTAGTCGGTAGCGAAAACTCTAAAGGATAAGCTTCTTCTAAATACCAGAGGCCTACAACAGTGCCTATTATAAAACCAAATATTATTACAAAAATACAGCAGTACATTTTCAGGGCCCAGGCATTTTGTCCATTGTCCCGGTTGGTCACCCCCTTATTTACAAGTCCAATAAGGGCAGCGGCGGTAGCAGGCATTGCAGTCTTCAAACGGAAACCCCAATGTTCGTTGCTGGCGACCCCCCGGTCGCGCGATTTCTGTGTCCTTCCAAAACCCTAGCCAACAGAATCCCCTTTCTCAAATTTGGGCAAAAGCAAGCCCTCGATGACTCTTTTCCTTCCTTGAATGCACAGCCGAACCGTGCCGTATGTCTATTTTCTCAGACACAAGTGATATCTGGCTATTCCTGGTACTGATTGATCCAGAAACAATGTGTCATCACTTCCCGTTAGAAGCAACGTATCAGGGACAGATGAAGAGGCTGAATTTGAAACAGCTGTTTCCGGGTGCAAAATTTGTGGAGAGTGTGGAAACAAAATGGCAGCTTCCCCAAGCCTCTCGGGCTTAGAGATATTCTCTGACACACTCTCAGTGCTGCTTACTGCTTTGGGATCATCAGTTGCAGTATCAGCGAGGGGTTCTGCTTCTTCTGTAACGTGTGGCACAGGGTGAGGAAGTTTCTTGATGTGTGACGCGTGGATCCAATTCTTTCGGCCAGCTACCCGCACCGCTGTTTGGGTGACCAACAGGACCTGGAATGGCCCACGCCAGCGAGGCGCGAGGCAGGAGGTGCGCTGAAATGATTTAATGAGCACCCAGCTCCCTGGTCGTATGCCGTGGCCCGGGCCTTCGTAATGCACAGGCAAGGCCTCTCGTACCTGGTGGTAAATCAAATACAGGTTTTTAGTCAATTGGCTACAATAATCTGAAAGTAGTACATTTTCAATATTTCTCAAATTTCGACATTTTGGAACATTCCAGATATTGGCAGGTCTCCCCATTACCACCTCAAATGGAGAGAGCCCAGTCTTAGTTTGAGGGGTTCTACGCATAGCTAGTAACACGATCGGTAAGGCGTCCGGCCATTTTAGTTCGGTGCCGGCACACGTCTTAGCGAGCTTGTTCTTGCTGATACCATTGTGTCTTTCTACTAGTCCGGCGCTTTGAGGATGTCTGGCTGAATGGAACCGTTTGTCATTTCGTAATGCTGGACATATCTGTAGGATTACAGCGGCGACAAAGAGTGGACCATTGTCCGACCAGATAACTCTCATCAAACCGAACCGGGGAAAGTACTCCTTTAACATGGTTTTTGCAGTGGTCATGGCTGTAGCATCTTTAACAGGGAAAGCCTCAACCCACTTACTAAAGGCACAAATGACTACCAATACATATTTTAAATTGTTGCATCGCTCCATTTCAATGAAATCAAAGTGAATTACTTCAAATGGGACAGAGGGTGGCCCAAAACTTCCCCTCGGGGTTGCTGTCCCCTTTCCCACATTATGTTGTAAGCAAATCATACAATTCTGGACATAGTGCTAAGTAATTTTTGAAATTTTGTCGTTTACCCAAACTTTTTCTAACATTTTCGTCATCTGTTGGGCACACACATGCGTAGGACCGTGTGCCATTACAACCATCATCATCACGTAAGCATCGGGAAGTAACCATTTCCCGTCAACCGTGTCCACCCAACACCCATCATCATCAAGTTTTTCCAAGCCCTCAGCCCACCTCTTAGCTTCCTCTACTGTGGCATCGGCTTGGATATCCCGTACAGACCCCACACCCTCATCCATCACATTAGCATTTTCAGTCTCCCTAGAAACATATATCTCCGTAAGGAGATCAGTGGCAGTTTGTCTAGCTATTTGATCAGCGAAAGCATTCCCTCTTTCAATATTATCTACAATCTTGCGATGTGCTGCACATTTTACAACTGCTAACTGAGTAGGGAGCGCAAGTGCTGAGAGTTGTTGCACTATTAGGGTGCCATGTTGGATCTTGGTGCCATGCGAGGTTAGGAATCCTCTTTCTAACCAAAGTCTCCCAAAGTTGTGAACCACCCCAAAGGCATACTGACTATCAGTATATATATTTAATACAAGCCCTTCGGAAAGTTCACAAGCTCGGGTTAATGCTATAATCTTTGCAGCCTGTGCAGAATTATGCGTAATTCTCTTAGTTTCCACAACCGTGCTCAAGGTAGTGATTGCATAAGCGGCTGTGGATGTACCATCCGGAAGTTTAAAGCAGGAGCCGTCACAAAACAGCTCTCCTTGCGTATTATCCAAAGGGGTATCTTTCAAATCAATCCTGCCCTTTGTTTCTTGTTCAGTCGTATACAAACAATCATGTGAGTCTTCATCGCCGCAAGTAATATCTTGCGGGAAAGGTAGGAGTTCAGCCGGATTAAGAACACAACACCTCTTAATTTGAATGTGAGGGGCAAACAAGATCAATTCATATCTCGTCAACCGTGCGGAAGTGAGGTGTTGCGTTTGAATTTGGTTCAATAGAACATCTACAGAGTGAGGCACCATCAGGTTCAAATCATGGCCTCGGACCATCCCCTCACTCTGCTTTACAGATGCAGCAGCGCAGCGACAGCACGCAAACATCTTGGCAAAGCGCATGCTACAGGATCAAGGGTGGAGGAATAGTAACCGCACATCCTATTCTTCCCTCCATGCTCCTGCGTTAATACAGCCAAAGCACATCCATCACATCCATGCACAATTAATACGAAGGCCTTTTCATAGTTTGGTGTGCCCAAAACTGGTGCAGAGCATAATGCAGTCTTAAGCAAGTCAAATGATTGCTGGTGTTCTGAGGTCCATGGCAACGGTGAAGAAATTGAAGAAATGCCCTTCTTCGTCAAAGCCAACATCGGTTTTATCACTAGTAAAAAAATTGGGATCCACAACCTACAGTAAGAAGCCATACCTATCAAGGCCCTAACTTCCTTCTGTGTATTTGGGACAGACATGCCAGAAATGTGTTTTATTCTTTCAGGTGTCAATAGGCGACCTCCTGACAACAATATTGAAATTTCTTAAGCAAAGCTTTGTGACCATGCTTAGCTAGATGAATGAGTAGTAACACAGTGCCCTCCTTATCGGCACTCTCAGAGTCAGCAGCCAGAAGCAAATCGTCAACATACTGAAGCAAAGTACAAGTAGAGGGCAATTCAAGGGTATCAAGTTGTTCTTTCAAAGCCCTACTATAAATACTAGGACTCTCTGTGTACCCTTGAGGTGCACGAGTAAATGTAAACGAGCGTCCCCCTAAGGTGAACGCGAACAAATATCTACTATCCTTATGTATAGGAATACTAAAGAACGCATTCTTTAGGTCCACAACATTAAAGTAAGTAGCTGTGGCTGGAATCATGGTTAGAATTGTCGTCACATCAGGCACAATTGGAAATTGCGGTGCCACAACTTTATTAATGGCACGTAAATCAATTATAAAACGGAATGGAATTACATTATCGCCTTTCTTGTACACGGGTAAAATCGGACTATTACACAAACTTCCTGAAATTTCTTCAATCACACCGCGGTGCACAAAATCGGAAACAATACATTTCAAAGCTCGCTCGCCCTCAGCCCAAATCTTATACTGGGTGATGCGTGGCAGCTCAATTCCATGTTTCAAAACTATCTTAACAGGCTCAATCTGCAAAACACCGACATAATTGTCGTCAACAGCCCACAAGTTCTCTGGTACATCAATGAATTCTGGAGGCAAAGGTCTAGTCAGAAATTGTGAGGCAGAAGATTGCTGTGGTGAAATCGTCAAGCGCACTCCATCGGAAGAACAATAAATCACTGCATTCAATTCTTTTAACAAATACAACCCCAGCAAGTTTTCCCCGCAATCCGAGGTCAATAGAAAAGGCCACTGGTCCGTAAAGGGACCCAAAGAAATAGGTACCGTCATAGAGACCGGACAAACAACTGGTGTACTGGAAAACCCTACACAAATATTGGTTTGCCCTGACAGTGGAATGTTTGGAACCCGCGAACAATCAATGGAACACTTCTGTGCTCCAGTGTCTATCAAAAACTGATGTTTCCTATTTCCCACCATCATCTCAACGTAGGGACCTTTCTGATTGACGGGAATAGGTGTAGGTTCCAAACCCTGCTTCGGGCAATCCTAATGAAACAGAATATTATCAAAAGGAAGCTCTTCAGATAAATATGCAGCGGAGGGATGATCGAATATGTTCCTAGTGTCTGCACTCAGAGTCTGATTGTCCTTTGAAAAAGGCTGTTGAGGGTCCTGTGTAAACTGACCTCTACCAGGGCTCCCTACGCCCGGGCGACCTCTGGATCGCCTACCCATATTATTATTCGACCTCTGTTGAAGTACGGGGCATTGTGCTCGCCAATGACCCTCTCGACGACAATATGCACATTGATTAATGTTCACAGGACCCAAGGGCACATTCCCCTGTGGGACATACTGACCCCTAACCTGAGAGTTACCCCCTCTGGGGCCTCTAACAATTTTCTGCAATAGCACCTTTGTTTTTAAATCACCTTTCCGTTTTTCAATCCTATCTTTTTCATTATTGACACGATTCTCATAGTACTGAGCCATGTGCAGTACTTCTGATTGCGATTTCGCCTGCCAAGCGCTCTCAGAGGACATAATCTGTGACTGGATGTCAGGCAGTGATCCATGTACAAATTTGTCCACAAATAATCTTTTCCCAGACTCTGTGCCTAAGTCTTGTCCACTGAAATCTGAAAATACCTGTTCGAACCGATTAAAGAACTCGGTAGCACCCTCAGACTTTCCTTGGACACAGGCCGTAAGCTTGTCCCAAATAATTCTTTTTTTTGGGAATTATGGTTTTTAATTTAGCAATAATTCTATCAGGCAGAGTTAATATCACCTGTTGTGGTCTTTCGCCAGCTGGCCTTTCCCCATCGAGCCTAGTTAAATTCACCCATGTATCTCCCAACCCAGGTACATCGTCAATAGTTCTAACTTGTTTCCATAAATCTACGGGCAGGAGTACTGGAAACAATAAATCAATGTCACCTAAGGTGAACACTGAGGATTGCAAAACAGATTCCATCTCTTTATAGAACCCTGTCGGATTTTTCCTAATATCAGGAATAGGCTGTCTAATGGTGTTCACTTCCTGTCGTGAAAACGGGACGTGAACAAGCTGTGATACATAATATGCGGGAATGTCCACAGCGACTATACATTGAGCAGCATTGGCCGCGACCTCAACCTTCAGGACAAATGTCTGAGGAACCTATCTCATAGGCAACTGAGATGTAGGCAACTCCGAACGCTTACTAAGCAACAGAGCCAAGTCGAGCGCTAAAGCAGTCAAAGAAGTGTCAAGTGAAAAAGCTCTCTTATGAATATTCAATAACTCCGTGGGACAACTAATCTTCCTCTTTACACATTCATCCTGCAGGTACTCTACCATTACCTGTATCACTTTCCTCTGCATTTCCAGCGTATATTGACTATATGTGTCATATACCTCAACTGGAGTTATCGATATGTCTAAAACCCATCTAATCGCATCTTTCTTACAAATTTGCATTTCCTCCGATATCGGTTTACGACACGGAAGGTACCGTTTCTGTACCTACATACTTTCCTCTTCATCATCCTCATTCCGTATCCTTTCTAACTCCTTTCTATACTCAAATAACCTCTCGACATGCTCATTTGCCTTCTCCACAGTGTCTCTGGAAAGTGCTAAAGTATTTAGATCCCTTAACCCTTGCGGAACGTCTGCATTATTTAATCTTCCCCACATTATACATAACTGAATCCCCCAACCTTCAATAAAAACATTTTTCTCAGGAAAATTATCCGTATTAAAAAGTGTAGAAAAAACACTAGCTTGATCATCCTTCTCCATACAATGCTTAGCCCATGCAATTAACTCACGTTTCTTCTCCGGTGGTACAGTACTTTGAGTGACAACCTTCGAACCTGCACCATGATCGATTACAAGCGGCCCAAGACCACTTGGAAGAGGGGGAGCAGGCAAATTTGATGGAGGAGCTATAACTAGCGCGATAAAAAGAGGCGGAGGAGCAGGTGGAGGGACAAAAGTCGGGGGAATAGGAACAACAGGTTGAGCAGGGAGAGCAGGAATAACAACAGGAAAAGGTACAGCAGCGGGAAGAGGAACATACGGAGGTGGCGCAGAGGCACCAGGCCTTCGTTCATTTAATATTTTCTCAAAAAACTCATCAGAATCATGAAGATCTTTGGAAGGATAGATTTTCTGAATACCAAGTGAGAAAGCCCTTTCCATATTTTTAGCCGATTCAGACTGTTTATCCTGGTCATATAATAAAGCTTTTTCGGCATTCGTTTTATGACGGCGCACATGTTTCTCTCTACTCTTAAGCTGTTGTAACGCTTCTTTTTTCCAATTCTGCAAAACATCAAATGCTGCAGGTCTAGCCTTTTTCTTTAACAATACTGACTCCAAATATTCAATACGAGGGATCTCGGAACTACCATTGATTGGCCACTGAAGTTCGGAGGCATGTCTGGTTTGTCTGTGCCAAATATCATTAAATACTATACTTCCAATGCCATGCTTACAGTACATAGTACATGCCGGCGACCCCTCCTGTGGCGCGGGACGGCTAAATTCCAAAGATTGTCTATCACTGCAGAATAATGCCCTACAGCAGGTAGACAATTTCCCAGGCATATCTCAAATTCTTGGTGTTACCTGGTCAAAAATTGTGTCTGCAGATACAATGTGCCAAAATTCAAATTGCCAGGGTTAAATTAACAGTCGGGTCATGACTCACCTGGCCAAACCTAAGGAGGACCGATCGGTACTTCTAAGAATCTTACCTAACTAATCTTACCTCATGTATGAAGATTTCGGCAAATCTGCCCGCCTCGATAAGTGGACCCTCGTCAATACGCCGTCTCAGACCACAGGCTAATCGTCCAGGGATCGGATCATGCAGCGCTGCTGAGGTGTCGCGTCTCGTCCAGGGGCCCCTTACTTTTTGTCGCACCGTCCGATCCTGGTCCGATAGCGTGTGTCAACCTTCAACAATCCGGCATCAATCTTGAGGGCCCTATTCGGGCACCAACTGTGAAAACAGAAACAAAATATTGAGGCTGAGTACCCCAAAAGGAAATACACCGAACACGGGTTACAAAGGAACAAACAAAGTACTTTATTCTCTACTGAATTCAATTACAAAAACAGTGCAAAGTCAGATAGCTATCGGCCCTCAGTACAACACAACGAACTCCAGCGTGGTTCAGTGTGTTCAGTGAGAGAGTGTACATTATAATGCATTCGGTTTTTATACATTTTGTGGGCACTATGTCCAGCCCCACTTCGGGTTAATATTCCATTTTATACATCACCAATTCTAGGGTTCGTTGCTGAATCCCAAATAACCTCATCTAACTGGTTTGTTTTTATTACATTTAACAATAAACATATGCATCAACTGTGTATTCTAAAGTTTCGCATTGCAGGTCTTCTTAAACATAAATACAATGTAGTAAAACAGATGTTCTTCATTCAATATGTAAATACATTATCATAATATATACTCGTGGATTGGTTTCATTGCGCGAGTAGTCCTTTTAAACATAGGTCAACATAGGACGAGGTCTCAGTTCATGACCTCAACAAGTAGCCTGCAGGCAGATTACACATTAGCGATGCACAGAGGTCAAGACGGCCATGTTGTATTTTGCAATGACATCGTCCACCATTTTAGCTCACAGGGTGACTTTTCCACACAAATCCTAAAATGGCGGTTTGATGTAAAATGGCGACCTACATGGATTAAAGGTCAGGACCTTGCAACACAGATTTCTCTCGCAAGCGACTTTCGAGCAGCTTGGCCTAGGCCAATATTAAATATATTTTCCACAATAGGAGGCACGATATACTTTCTATTCTGACACACTCATACAAAATAAAATGAAATCATGGAGGCACAGTCTTGCAATTCCTATTTTATTCCCATACCAACAAATTATTTTCTCCATTGAAGGGAAGCATTTGTGTTTCCCATCAGTAGAGGAACAAAAGGTTTTGGACACTTCAGAGAGGTTTTTGCAATGTTTCCTTCACCTGTTTGATGGAGATAAAAACTGACGGTTAATTATGCAGTAGTGTAACTCGGCGGAATATCACATGCAGTAATTGTGCCAATCCTGTTATCAGCCAGGTGGTAAAACAGACTTTGTTTAAAAGTACCCAGAGGTTTTACTCTTACCACAATACTCATGAGGGCCCTAGTGTCAGGCGTGTCACACACAACTTGGTCACACACAGGATATAACCTGCCGTTAATGTAAGTTATTACCCCAGATTTAAAGTTTAATTTCATTATGAAAAGGTATTACTATTACCCCAGGTCATTGCTACTTATTTTGTCAAATGCAAAAAGTTGAAAATCTCAGTGCTGATGGGCTTCAAACCGAAGGAATTCACACAGATCTCTGCAGCAACCATTTAACTTGCTGAGCTATCTTGAAGTTATCTATTAATCATGTTCATTTTACATTTTGTATGGTAGTATCTTCAAGAGAGAATTGCAGGTCTGCTGACTGAGACTTAGCAAAGATAATGGTTTATCAAATGCCCCTAGAAACATGTGCTGTGTTAACTGCTTGATAGAAAGCGGAGAATACGAATGATGGAAAGTGAGATGGGAACATATTTTGAAGTGATAAAATGAATGTAGTTTTTGTAAAATGTTTCTATCCTGTCTTAGATTAAATAGGTTACTGTGGAGCAAATTCTTCCATATCAGACAGTCAATTATGGGAGAAAACAGTCCTTTTTGTGAATCAGGTGCAACTCAGACAGAATTTCCACTATCATTAAGTTTCACCTGATATCTTTGTGAATACCATTTTTAGGTGTAGGGTGCAATCACACTTACAAGTAATGTACACCTTTAGTAACTTACGTTCGTGAATCATCCTTTTTTACCCAATCCAAGGTGACAGCATCCACTGCAGTTGAAAAAGCCAATAGTAGTATATGGGATAACAATGTCATATTTTCTTGTGACACTTTTAGAAAATGTGTTGTTAGTCTGTTAATCAACATAAGGAACTAAAATAGACCAATTGTTGGCCTCTAATTTACCACTGTTCTAAGATACTTATATTCATGCATGGTACAAATGGTTTTGTTCTTACCTACTTTATTAGGAAGACTTAAAAATAAAAGATCTTCCCATGTGTTTGTTGATTGCACCCTCAAAGGGGAAGTTCATTCATTCCGGGCTCTATTACCGAGTTCCTGCAATGACGATATACTGGGTTACTCTGACATCGGAGGACCCGGTAATTCCTCCTTGCAGGAACCCATCCCCATTCCCATTTGAGCCCCCATAGGGCTCAATGAGAATGGGGAGGGAGGTAATTACATCTGGCCCGTTATTGCCTCCCTGTTCCCCTCGCGGGACCCAGAAAGCAGGCCTGGTTTCACCAGGCGTGCGATCCGGGTCCCACGATGGGAAGCTTGTAATCAGCGCTCCCGGAATGAAGGGGGGCGGTGCTGTACCGGCCCCCTTCATTCCGGGATTGCCAGCCTTATAATGAGGCCCATTGTCTCAAAAGATGGGCTATATTAAAAAATATATACAAAAAGTATTTGTGAAGAATGTCCCTATGTAAAATTTTGAGCAAATGAGGCTCAAAGTAAAACATTTCAAGCACTACGAGGCATCCATTTTAGGAATGTATTTATTTTTTTGAATTATTTTTCCTGATTTAATTTACATACAATTTTAACACATTTTTTTTATCCATTAATTTCCATCCAAATAAAAAATATAAATAATCAGACACAAAGGAAGACGTAACGTCGAAAGTCGTAAATCAGAAGCCCCAGTCCTCGTTGATCTGTAGCCATGGCCAACGGGCAAAGTCAATTCACTTCCTCAAGAACTTTGAAACGGCTATAACATGACATGTATCGTCTCCTTCAAATAGGCAAGACCACTATTCGTCTTCACTCCAAGTTCACAGATCTTTGAATAGGTGGTTAATGTAGGAATTTCTTAGGGCGATTAGGCCTACACATGATAGTAGGAGGTGTCTGATTGTCTCTATGTATTCCTTGTTCCTGCAGAAACCAACCCTCTTATCACTCTGATTTCATTTGTCATCAGTAGATTTAGCCGTATCTGTAAGAAGGTGTTTCTCAAGGTTTTGTTTGGGAACTTCTTCATATAGTTTGGTAGTTTGTTTATTCCCCCGGTTGCTGGGGGAAGATGGCTTATCAATTTGCTTCTGGAAGCCAGCGCAATCGTCTGTGTCCAGTCCCACTCTCTCAGCTTTTGTTTCGACTTGAGAGGATTTTGAATAAGTTCTTCTTCAGAACTGTTTATTTCTTCCAGGATCTTCTTGTTTCCTTGTACCCAGCTCGTCAGTAGGTTACTTTTTTTCCCACGATTTCTGTGTTGATGATACTCAGGATATTTGTTTGTTTGCTGGTGATTATTTTTCGCTACAGCATCACCGCGTTCCTGATTACCATAGATTGTAGCAATTGGAAACAGAGTTAATGGCGTATTGATGTCACTGGTGTTGATGTTGGTAATTGTAGCACTGTTCGCCAGAAAAGGCCTTCCATACAAGGCCAGCAATCATTTGAGAGCTCCGATAGGGCGTCTGAGCCGTGTATCAAAGACGGTACAACCTTTCCTTTATAGAAATGCATGAGCCGGATCATGAGCTCTGGCTTGTAATGCAAGGCGCTTAGTTTTTTCCGTTAAGTTACTTAGCATGGGACCTTCGCGTTTGCTGTTACTTAGAATCACCCCCAAGTATTTAAACTCTTGGACCTGTTCGATTTCCTGTCCTTCCAATTTCCAACGGCAAAAGTCTCCTTTCTCTTTGTTTGATTTTCCATGATCATAAACTTGGTTTTTGTTTTATTAATTTCTGAGTTGTTTTTCTTGATGTATTCCATCAGGTCGTTTAATTGGCGTTGCAGCCCAATTGGTGTGTAGTCCAGTAGGATTAGGTTGTCTGCGTAAAGAAGATGACATACTTTTACCTTCCCTACTGTTAGAGGAAATGATCTGGTGTTAGATTCTGGGACTTTAATGTCCCATAGGTATGAGTAGAACAAGGTGGGTCACCCTTTTTTGACCCCTCTAGCTGTTAAGATTTCTTTGGACAGGGTACCTCCCCTTTTAGGCGCACCCTCATTAATGTATTTTGGCAAAGGTCTTTGATTGGCTCCAAGATTTTGTCAGGGCAATTCTGTACTGTCAGTTTTTCCCACAACATTTCTCGGTTGACCTGGACCAGATCAACAAGTGCGAGGTCATTTTTGGGGCTACCTTCTTGAATCTTGCCCTTTAGAGTACTCAGCAGGAGAATGTTTGGTGATGTTCCTGCATCTTTCATGAACCTTTATTGGAAAGGGACTTCATTTCCAGATGTTCTTTCCCAGGTTTGGAAATTGTCAAGCATCAAAGACCCAAAAACCTTGCCAATTACGTCCAGTAACGCTATGGGACGATAATTGTTTGCTAATTCTCTTGGACCACTTTTATGGATGGCCACTACTATTGATGTTGTCCATGAGGAAGGAATAATTTTTGTTTCCATACAGTTGTTGATCACTCTATGGATGAAGGCATTGCATTCTTGAAGGTGTTCTTTTAAATCCGCGTTGGTGATCCCATCCGGGCCTGGGACCCTACAGGTGTTCAGGCAAGATAGTTTCTTCTTAATGTCTGCCAATTCCCAGGTGATACTCCAGTGGACGTTGTTTCTATTCTGCTTTGTTATAAGATATTGCACTGGTTTTTGGAATATGGCGTTAATATGGTCTATCAAAGCCTTTTCACTGACGTTGTTATCCAGGGCATTGTTTTGATCATTTGATGTTGTTTTAATTAGCATCCAAAATTCTCTTGATTTTTGACTACACCCTGTTTTCAACATTTCAGTGGCATCCGCTTGGTATAAGATTACCCTTTGGGACCTCAGCCAGTTCTTGTACATCTTTTTCGCTGCTATTACCTGTTCAAGGTGTTCACGAGAGTTTGTCTTCTTCGCTAACCACTTTATCTTTCTCAGTTTTTTCCTCTCTGTCACCAGTTGTTTGTTAAATTTGTGTTGGCGATGTGTATGTTTGCTGTTGTTTCACCTTTTTTTCTTTATTTGGTAAGCAGTTAGGAATGATTGGTAATCAATGGAGCCTTTCAGACCGCCTTCTTTGCTCTTTCTGCAGGTGCCATTGTAAGTGTCAGTTAGCGCTACGACTGACTCTGCGGTCAGTCTGAGACATGTACCCTCATTGCAAGCCTCCACCTCCGTCAACATTCTCAGTCTGGACTCACGGATTGAGGTCCATGTAACCCTCAGCAGATTGTGATTGTTGTTGTTTGTTCTAATTGTCTCATACTCAATTTCGCCAACATTTCTCTTGAAACGATATGTGGTCCAAGTTTGTCAGTTTCTTTCCCAAGTTGGGATCGTGACACTCTTTTTAGTTGTTAAGGTTTGCAGGTTGTGTATCTCTCGGGAGGCCATCAGGGACGACCACAGATGGCCTCGTACTATGTTTAGTGCCACGTTTTTTAGATTTTGCTTTGTTTCTTTTATTGTCGAACAGATGGCGTTCAGGTCTCCACAAATTATAATGAATTTCGGTTGACAGGTTGCATAGGCTTCTTCCAAAATGTCCTCAGTCATTTATAAAAATTAATCATTTGTAATTTCTGAGGGGTTCCAGTATGTATTTATCAAGATTATGGTGTCTCCTTGGTCTCTTTTACTTTGCGGGTTTGCTGATGTCAATTTAGGAGAGACACTAGAAAATGCGTGTTCGTAGTCATAGGTCTTATGTATTGAAATTCATTCCCGAATTGAATAGCAGTCAAGAGTACGGAAGATGGACGTCTATCGGGCCCTGTGCCGCCGGCGACAAATACATTTCGAAGCCATCCAGGTATGGTATTGGTTAACCACATTTCCTGGAGGCACAAGATGTCAAAAGCACCCAAGTTGACATCACTAGGCTCCCGAAGATGACCAAAGCCTCTGGTGTTCCAGGAGCCCATAGTTATTTGTGTATCCACAGTGGTGGAGGTTCGTCCCTCCAGAGTGTCGTCCCGTGGCACGACAAGTCTTTTGAGTGGCTATCTTCTAGGTGCTAAAGCTTTTGAGATCCAAGTCCTTTTGCATTTGTTATTTCTTTTGACTTCTTCACTTTGGTTGTTAGGCTGGTCCTCGATTTCAGAATCGATTTCTTCTGGTTCAAAGGTTATTGTCAGCTTCGGCAACGGGCCTCCTGGGGCTCGTCCAATCTCCAGGGGGTCCTTAAGTACGCCCCGTTCCTCTCCCTTGTTCTCTCTGTCCGTCTCCCGCTCAGTTCTTACTGATCTTAACCTGGTCTCGCTACCCGAATCTTCTCCCGTGTCAGCTGTATTGCTTTTGTGGGTGAAGTGATCTTTTCCCCTTATAAGTTTGCTTGATGTTATCTTTTGGTTTTTATTTGTCTTTGTATTCCCTCGTTGCTCTTGTTGGTCACTAGCCGATCCCTTTTTATAGGCCGACTGGGTGGTTTTCTGGCCACTTTCTGCACCGCTTCCAGTCGGGCATTCGATTAAGTCATATCCCAACATTTGGAAACTATCCGATGCTGCACTCAGCATAGTACGGGTTATTGGTGATGGAATGTGTAGGTAAACGCGATCCCTTCTTCCAGAGGTGCTAAATTTCACAATTTTAACATCGTCTGTACGAATCTGTCATAAATTGGGAATTTATGGAACAGGGTCATAATGTTATTCCTGTTAAGGATCACCTTGTCCTGTTTGGTTCCTAGTCGTTCCAGTTTGAAGGTGCGTTCACTGTTCAGCATTTTGCTGCAAGGAATGTGTTGATCTTTCTCGATTTCATACTTTTGACTGTTCTTTGTTTGGTGTATACTTTGTTTCTGCTGTTAGAGTTGTAAGGCAAGTAGTTTGTCCTACTCCGACGCTTCCGCGAGTACGTTCCTGATCTTTTTCGATGATCTGTGGCTGGCACTGTTGTTTTCCGATCTGACTCTGTCCTTGTTTTTAATTGCTTGAGTAGATGATTTTGTATGGCTAATGACCTTACCCTACGCTTCTCTTGTTGCTTGCAGGATGTCTCTAGTTCCATTTGTGCTTTGATAATTTTTCGCATCTCTCAGCTAGAGTCAGAAAGTTCCCAGCTGCTTTTTCCTTGGCCATTTCCATGATGCCTGGGGTTGATTCCTTTCTTGGTCCCTGTGCAGTGTTTGGTGATGTTTGGAGTTCTGATTCAGAGGCTTCCACCGACTATTCAGATAAATCCACAAGATCAATGCTGGCTTCTGAGTCCTCGATTTGTTGGGCGTCAGTTGAGTCTGTTTTCGGTTCCTGCACTTGAGGATTCATCTTCTGCCCTGAGACCACCACTACCCGATTTCTATGATGCAGTGTTAGGCTCAGTTCAGGGCCCTTAATCTCTTTGGTTTTTTATTTCAGTTGGGCACTATCGGACAGCCTCTGCAGTTACTACTCTTCTCCCTTCAGGTTGCTTTTTTTCCCTTCCTTGTGCAAAAATGGGGTAGGCTGATGGTTCTTTGTCCAGGATGGTTCTGTCTTGCTTTGAGGTAGATGACATAGGAAATGTTCTTTCCCTCTCTGTTTGTCTTCGAGCTGCCTCTGCTGTGCAATGTCTAGACTAGGAGCGGCATCTGGGAAACTCAGAACCACACAGCTGTTAACCGCTTTTCCTGTTGCTGATCGTTGTGGAGGGACAGCCGGTCCTTTTGAGGATTTTGGTAGGTTCTTTGCATAATTTGCACTGAAGGTTGGCTTTGTTGACTTAGTTTTATTTGAGCTTAACTCTATCTCAACTCTTGCTGTTATCGGAAAGTCTTTGGGGGTGGTGGTTGTAGATTGAGATCTGAAAGTTTTCTTGGACTCCTCTTCAGTCTGAGAAGCTATGGAGGTTTTTTGGATTACAGAAGGTTCTGTGGCTGATTCTGTTTGTTGATTAGCTTCTGCTTCTGTGGTTTGACGGAGGTTTGTTGGAGAGGGGATCGTTATCCCCCAGGTTTCCAGCGCAGTGACATAACCTTCCAGGTATATCATTTTTGTATGTAGCATTGCTACCAGCGTTGTGTGATCCTTCAGCGTGTCGTTTATAGATTCATACAGTAACTGAAGGGTGCCAGAGCTATAGTCACTGCCGACATTATGGCGAAGAGGTTATTTTTTTTTAATGGTGTTTCTTTACCATTTTGCGAAAGCAATGTCGATGACCTTCTATTTTGAGGTGGTGAGCGAGCAGAAAAGGTTTCAAAGTTGCTCGCTAGTTGCTTTGAGCTCTGTTTTGCGGTGGTTGCTGGTTCCGCACTCACTGGTTCTTACAAATCTACAGGGTTGCTTGTTGCCATCGCAGAGGAAGGTGCTTCACACATCTCAAGAGAAATTGGGAGCCCAATACCACTTGCAACTATTTCATTTATGCTAATCGAAGCAGAGGTTCTCACGCCAGCGGTCAGGTTGAAGTCTCGTCCCATGTCCTTGTTATTGACCGTACTTTCTCTTTTGTCCATATGCATTTTCGTTTGGGACGTAGGGTCTGGGCTTTCCGTCAGAAATGGTGGGCCCACCGAATTGACTTTGAGTGATTGAGCATTTGCTTTGCCAGGCCTCATGTCACCCTCTCGATAGCTCGGGCCTGGGTCTTTGAAGTAACGGATCCTATTAATGGCTGTCACACTGGCCGTGTTAACTCTTGTGCCCGACCAGGCAAACCTGTGATGTGCATGGTTTACCTGATACGTAGGAATTGATGATCCTTCCAAGATCTCAGCATCTGACAGTTCGTCCGAAGAGAGCTGTTCGGGAAATTCATGTTTTTGGAAAAAGCGGGCCACAGAGCCTAGAGGTACTGTTGTCAAAGATCTTGTTAGAATTATTTTCTGCAATGTTCTCTTTTTTTCTTGGTATCTGCAAGCTTTTTTCCAGTTAACCTTATTGCAAGGTTTGTGGGTGCCATGTTATTTGGGTCCAGGTTTACTCGTGTCAGTTTTTTGGCCAGGTCTAACTGGCACTTTCTGCTCTGTTGCAATTCAACTTTTAACAACATTTGGTGTGGCTTCTATTAAAGAAGCTTCTGTTAGTTCCGTCGAGTTCAGGTGGTCCTGAGGTCGATCGTCTGTTTCCCCCATGTTGTTTATGATGACTCTTTTCTCCATGGGGATATGAGTTCCCTAGGCATTTCTATTGACTCATCCAAAGTGCTGTTTGCCTCCGAAGTTGCTACGTTGTTTGGGCTCAGATTGTTAATTGAGCTCAAAATGTCCATTGGGCTCCTCAAGTCCGGCCCATTCATTGCTGGGTGAATTTCTATGTTGAGCTGGTGAGTGTTCAGTGCACACGTTGTGACAGTCAGTGTGGCAATGGTCATTTCATCTCGTACCTTTATGTAGCAGAGTTACTTAAAGGGGCGTGTCTTGAAGATGTTACTGCAACAAGAGAAAAAAATGCCTTAACTTAGCTTTAAAGTAAGTTTGTTTATGCTCAAAAGCATAGTCAATATACTTGTGAATCCGTTGTAGACAAAAAACACACTGTGGTAGAAGAACAGCAGGCGTGTCTCCAAATCGGTAGCACGGGCTGCAGCAGTGTCTCGTGACGGTAGCTCAGGGGCAGCATGCTCGTCTTGGAAGCAAGACAATGCAGAGCAACACGGGTTCGAACCCTGGGTCCGCACTTAGAAACCTGTGGGTATTAAGCGCATTATAAATAACTAATTGCAATCACAATTGCAATTACAGTGAATGGAAGAGCATCCCCAGGCTCAACAGGCACTTCAAAGGGCACTTCCTACAGCACTCCGTGTGCTTAAAACAGGGGGATTCAGCACAGGGAGTTTCAGGCACCTCCCCCACTTCCTGCCCCTGCCAGACACGCTGGAGCCAGATGCTGGCTTCACCAGTGAATCCCGCCAAAGTCAAAATGAACAAAGGGACCAAACCTGGTCTGGCGCACAGGGCAAATCTCAAGAAGAACTTTCCAACAAGAAATGGTGAAAAAAGAAGACCGGGCCAGTTTGACAAAATGGGCACCCATGGGTGCTTTTCTGAAGCTGCAATTGCAGCCTGTGGTAGAAACACACAATGGTTGGAAAAAAAGTAAAGCACTGCCACCAGCCATTAATTGTAGAAAGGGTAACATAAAAATGTTACATGAGAAACTAGACAAAGGGATACTTAGTAACCCCTCCAGCATGCTATTGTAAGATAGTGTGTGATGGGTCTAAAAAGTTACAAAATGTAATAATTAATTTCACTTCACTGCTCTTGGAAACAGTAGTTTCACCAAGAGAAGGTATTTAAACCTTTGGGAAATCTAAGAGACTTCCCTGTGGCACTGCACTGAAGGTGCTGTGTGTCCCAATGTAAAGATGATTCCTATGGAGTTGGTCAGACTCCAAAGTCAAAAGAAACACGGACCCAAATCAGAGGAAAATACATGAGAGAGTGGGAAAAGGGTCTCACTCTCTCCAGGTTAGAAATTAAAAGTCCTAAAAGTCCAGCTTAAAGAGCTGTGGGTCTCTAAGGTAGAAGGGAATTAGCACATTTCTCAGAATTCTCCCTAACAAACTCAATAAATATGCCCCTTGACTACATGTTAGCACTTTATGTGTAATATATAGCGCTGTGGACGTTGTTGACTCTGACACTTCAGAAGTGACACCTATGTAGACCCTTCTGCAATTGTCCAGCCAAGACATAACAGCACGGAGTAGAGCTAAACTTTAGGTGTGGGGAGGCAGGCGACGTATATTGTGGATCAGATGTCGGTGATAGAATGCACTATTCAGAACTGCCCACACTTGCAAATCAAAAACCAGTCTCTGTTAATTATGACTCAGAGGTTGTGGTCCTGCTGTTTCAGATACAGGGGTGGCCAATCAGGTGGCAGTGTGGAGGTTTTCATAGGGTCAAACAGTAGGATGACAGTCCTTGTTGCATTCAGACGGAGCCAATGTTGCTGCCTTCAGACCTGGATGTGAGACTGGCAGACTGGAATCCTGATGTCCTCCATTGGTATGGTATGTAGCACCTTGCTATATAGAATGACACATCAGAATGCCAGCAGCATGCTGTATATTTGAAAGTGCAATTGGTGGGTATTGATATTTGAGGCTAATTGGGACAATTAAATAATTATCTGGAGAAAAAAAATAGGAAGATCAACTGTTTTCAAATGGGAGCGGCAGATGCCTGTTTAAGACGTCTCCATTACACCTCTGAGTTTTACATTAAACAGTATGCAGATATGTATAGTATGAATAAGCAAATATTTTTAATTGTGAAAAGCGTACTTTACTCTGAGAAAGCGTACAATCCAATGTGCTCCTGATAGTACCTGCTGCCAGACCAACTGTGTTTTCAAATACATTACTTGTTAGTCTTGAATTGGTTATCTGCATTTTTCAAAAGATAACATGATATGTAATGTATCCTTGCTAGTTCTAGAAGTCGGGAACATATCAGCTCCTTTAAGAGCCTGTGCAAGTATCACGCACCTGTTATCATTATACATATTGGCCACTGCTTTTGCTCCTGATATTTCCTTTCAGGCAAATGTGAAGGCAGGGCCCAGGTGAGGTTGGAGACAGTTCATATGCCCTGGCAGCCGCTCCTCTCTATGGTCAGAGTTCACGAAAGAACAAGGAGTGCTAGGGAGCTCTGGACATATTGAAATAAATACGAGGGCCTTGGAGGATATGGGAAAGGCGAACGTGCTCTGGCAGCAGCGCTGAACTGTGGAGTGCTGCCAAGGCCAAGGGGGAATGCAATCTACCTCAGCCAACATGGCGCATCAGAGACTGAGGGCCCCGGCGGGACGGGAATATGAACTGACTGGGCAGAAGTGACAAATGGTCAGGATTGGGCCAGCTTCCCGAGTGGGGAATGCATGAACGCGTGGAGCCATCAGAGCCAGTACTTTTTTCAAGGCCCAACCAGAGATGTACAGTTGCATGTAATAATGGATGCAACAAGTAATGTACATTTGTATATAATTGTGGCACCATACACATCAACGAGTCAGAAATAATAATGACATAAGTTGTACTGTTACCTATCTCTGACACCAGCGTTCGGATTCATTGTGTGACCTAATGTTAAACAACTTTCTTTTTGCCATAACTCTAACCGCCTTTGGCTATTAACCAGAGACTTCACGCTGTAACATGTTGTGCTACTTACTCCCTTTGTGTATGTGACATTACATGGTGCTTGGTCAAAGGGGGAACTATACAAATGAGATCGAACAAGGGGGTGGTTTCACTTAAAGGCATGATAAATAGTACAGTGATATTAATAAAAGCACACATTTTGAAAACATGCGCAGTATTTAACCCTTGGTGCCCATAGAAAGTAGTGCATGGATTTACCCTGGCAGTACTTTCTGCAGTACGTATGTCGTGCAATCCCAACTGAAAATGAGGTGACGTTTTGAAAATGTGAAGGTCTGTGAAAGACTTGAAGCCTCAATGCAAAGGCTGCAATGGTAAAAGCAGTTGCTGTTTTAGATACCACTTGTTTTTAAAATAACATGTGTTGGGATCACATGGGATATTTACCACATGAGGAACATAGGAAGTGCTGAATTGGGCAAATATGGGTTATTTACCCTATGCAGTACATACTAAGTACAGCTTTGAGTAAATAGCTCATGCATACTCAACCTATCATTAAATGATATCTTAAAAAGAGGAGTTACGTAAATAGCACGTTTTTACCATGACCAACAGACCCATAATTAGACCCCACACCTTTAAACAATGTCATGTGTAGTGGGTACACCGGGGGCAATGAGACAGTCTAACTCTGGCCCTGGGCAAGTGCAGCTGATCCCTGGTTCTGATGTCTCCAGATATGCATTTTAATAATTTAATTTTTGTATTTATGGAGCGCAGATCTAGTTTCAAGATGCAGAAGAGCGCTGCACAACAATGGGTTAATAGGGATACGGGTAAAGGGGTACAAACTACAGCAGGACTGTTTTACATAAAATTAAGCACCAAGAGCAGTTATTAGGGGTGCAGTGGGGTTGGCTGGCATGTGGCATTGTGGGTGTCTGTGGGGTTCTATGTCATTTCATCGACACCCGTTTTTACGACGGGTGTTTTTACGAAGAGTTTTTGCCAAAAAAACTCATCAAAATCATTTTTCTTATTATTTTTGGGGGGTTCCCCCAAACCGCCTGTCCTCTACCTATTTATTATTATTCCCAACCCCCCGCCCTGACACTCCTTTATATACCCTTTCCAACCCCCCCCCCAAATATTTCAAAGACTTTTTTTCTGCAAAGACTCTTTGGAAAAACACGTGTCATAAAAATGGGTGTTGATGAAAGGACGTTTTACCATCTGTGGTTTGTGAAGAAGGTGCTCTTTAAAGTGGAAGGACTTGATTTCCTTTCAGAATTTCGTGACAATAATGACAGAGGCAACATTATTTTTCCCGCTTGAAAGATGCTCTTGGTTTCAACACGTGGACTGCATTCCTTGTATGCCCAGTCCTCTCGAATGGCTAACAATTTACATTCTAAATCGATCATAAAAAGCAGGGGCAATTAAGGGTACCACTACTTTGTAAATGTATGTCACGCTAAAAATATTTGTGTAAGCAATACTGCACTGAGCAAGGGAAACACTGAGGAAAATAATGTGTTCATAAACAAGACAAACAATTTATATATAAGTAACAAAAAATAACTATGAATAATCAATGTTTCTTAAAAAAGTTAAAATTATGAAACATACAAAGTTACATTTTACAAAAACAAAACTAGAAGTATTCAAAAGTAGACTACAAAATTTAGTCTGTGTCACCACTACAAAAAAAATGGAACACACTACATCAGTGTGTTTCCGCTCTTTGTTGACTACTTCTATAACAGTGAAATATCACTATCAATGCTTCTCTCCGCAATTCCAGGAGAAGGTGGTACTGTCTCCAGAAATCCCATAAGCTAAAACAGGGAATGAAAACATTGTAAATATTTTCGTTTTCCCCCTGACTTTGGAACCCCTTTATTACTGCCTGTGTGTATTGCAGTCGGGTTAAGCACTCACCTCAGACATAGGGCCAGACTCAACTTTTCAGGGTGAAATCCAGGACGGGCCGACGGGGCTCTTTATGTTGAAATTGATAAATGAGGAAACCATGTCATTATTACAGTGCCGGACGGGCCTCTAACGCATAGAGGGCCACTGGGTCAGGCTCTACCAATGGAGCTTAACTTCTCATCCCTACTGCTTAAGTCCAGCTTTTGTCAAAAAAAGAGAAGTGAGTTGGTAGCTGGGTGGATTGCAAGGACATTTCACCAAAATGCCTGGGGTAGCGGAAGTGACATTGTATGAGCATAGACCTCTGATGACATCACAGGAAGTGATGTAATTTGACCCCACCCCGAAGTAGCATCACAGGAAGCGATGGAACATGACCTTACACCCCTCGACAAAACAGGAAGGGGTATCACATAGCATTGTTCCTGAGTACACTATGGAAATGTGGTTAAGATATCACTGTAATGTGATATACATTTCATCCAAGAATGGAACACCATATGTATCGTTGATATCAGTGTGTATAGGCCCAAATGACCAAATGAAAGGGAAGGCAAGCAGATGTCCAATGTCAAATGATAATGTGTTATTATATAGCACTTACGCGGAAGTACTTCATATATAACAAATATACATACAATGGGCCTCATTACGACCCAGGCGGTAAGGGGTTTACGGCGCCGTAAACAGCGCCGACCCTTACCGCCTGAGTACGAGGTCCCTTAGCGCCATGGCAGATTTAACACCTGCTTTTAGCAGGTGTTAAAATCCATGGCGCTAAGGGACCATGGAGTTAATTACGCCACCGTAATTTACGGTGGCGTAATTAACGCCTTCCCCACCCCCATTATGCCCTATGGGGCAAAAATGGGAATGGGGAAGGGTAAATGGGGATTGGGGACTTACCGCCCCGCCGACCTCGGAATGGGGCGGTAAGTCCGCCAACCACCATGGCGTAAACGTAGTTTACGCCATGGTGGTAAAGTCACGGCCCAGGCGGTAACTTAGCGCCTGGGTCGTAATGAGGCCCAATGTCTTTTATCAACCTCAGAAACATGAAAGGCTGAGTTGGTCTTGCTGGGATCGCAATCACAGAGTGCTCAACCCACTGAGCTATCTTACCGGCTAGAGCTATCTTGCCGGTTATAGTAAAATGTGCAATTACATGTCTGAATGTTCTCAAAGTCAGAAAGCAAATTACACTCTGTAATGGATACATTAAACTTGGGACTGAGATTCAACAGCAGGTCAGTTCATCTGCAGGTCTGGTGCAAAGTTGGTCACATGTCAAGCCTGCGTGTATCTACTTTTCAGGCTTCAGAGGTTGGCAAAATACATATCATTGGGAGGGTTCATAACTGTGTATTAGAGAATTTAGAGTATTACAGGGAAACCAGCACACTCACACAGATCTCTACTCTGGGTACTCGCTACCTCATACATGCAAACAAACATCCTGAACACCATGCCAGGGAGATAGGAAAGATAGACACATTACAACAAAGCATTAATAGTGGCACCTCTATTCCCTAGTGTATGAACTGGGCTAGATATGAATGGGCCCTCTAGAGTTTAGAAATGAGAGAACTTTAGGTATGAGCTAGACATTGACAGATATTGAGAGTCGCTCCCTGAGTACATTATTTAGTAAAAGAAGAACCTACAGAGAAGAGACACAAGCTGTTTTTTAACAGAATGTTTTTAATAGAATGTTATGTATTTGGTTTTAGACAATAAGTGTTCACATATCCTGAAGAAGACATACAGATTCTGTCTGGGGGACACCCACCAGACTCTGTTGAGTCGAAACTATTGTTATATTGGAAGTCCTTTATAATTGAGAAAACCATAATTTGGGACACCTATAGTCAATAATCTTTATAATGTGGACTATTATCAGAGAATCCAATTTGTCTAAATATATTTGAATAAGCCTATATGACAATTGGAGTTCTTAAATTAATTGAACTTTTTAGAATTGAATGGTATGCATGAAGTATGAATGAATGCTGTTGAATTAGAATTTATATTTGTTTTTTACAATTGGAATTTGTACCTCATATTTAATGAGTATGAAATAAAATAATGAATAACTCACCACAGCTCTATTCTCTATCCCACCAGTCTCTTCTGATCATTCCTTCTGGCACTATTACTGTTCTATATATAAATGTTCTATCTCAGAGTTCCAGTTTAGTAGAGGTGCCCACCCTTTGGGTTTTTGTGACATATAAATCAAGGGCTACATTATTTGCTATGGTCAAACATTTCTACACTGTACACGAGCTTTTAGGTACAAGGATTTTGTCAAGTGACCAAGGACACCGAGATGGAATGTCTTGTGATGATCGTAATAGAGACAGTGGCAGAAATAAGCATGCTATAACTGCAACTTGCGAAAAGCAACATACATAGTCCGAAATGGATGCTTATTCTACCATAAATGCTTTTTGGAATGGTTTTGCATGTATTGTGAATTTGAGGTGTTTAAGAACAGAGTAAATCAGTGACTCACACCCTGAAGTGTACCTGAAATAAACCTTTAATGAGTCTAGCAATTACTGTATAGAATTCCACAAAGGCAAATGAGTTGTTGTTCCTATTTTTTCTTATTTGGGTTCACTGTTCAAAGTGTTACACTTGTGGAACCTACTGTTTTTTTGAAAGAGACCTGAACAAGAAAACCAGCCACGACAGAAACAAGGAGTCATATGGCGCCGGCCCTAACTTGACAACTCGAATCATGGAGGCGTGGTCCAGCCCTTCATACTGCCAAGTTTGATTTATTACCTTTACATTGTGTAGTAATAACAGCTATTATTCCAGCACTTAGACGTGGTAGGAATCCATCAGGAAGCACTGTATAACACTGTATAAAACACTGCTACTAATATTATTATTAGTATTATTATTAGTATTATTGTTGTTATTAATAGTGTTTGAAGATGGCAACATGCAAAACTGTTCACAAACAAAATAAATTCATTTCCTGCATAAACTGTTAGATGTGTGCAGCCCATTTGCCCACCCATGCATGTGGCATACTTGACCGAGCAGCAAGTGCGGGTCCCTAGCCAGTTGAAATATGGGGGCCCCACCTCGCAAATGATCTCCTTAATTTTCTGCACGCTTTATTTTGATCCGTTGTAGCGGGGCCCGTAAAAGGAGTGGTGCCCATGGGCCGGAGCCTACTTGGCCTAATGCATAATCCGGCACTGCCAGCAGCTGTGGTGACAGCATAAGAAAATGCAGAGTTATAGAAGGATTTCCAGCTCGACGCGTCCAAGAAGTTCTAAGTCCTGCCGTTCCTATAAGTCGTAATTGAGATTTCTCCCTCCTTGTGGTGGGAGAGAATGTCACAACACTAATTCACTGGACACCTGGAATGGCACTCAACATCTGGCATGATTTTTAGAGATTTCAAATTGCAGTGATCGAGCTATTGTTATTATAACAAAATAAAGTGACACATATTAGTTATCATTTAATGTACATGCATGGTATCATTTCTACAGTTTGCAAGCTCTGAATTCTAAAAATAAATGAAAAGTGCAGTATAGCTTCACCCGGACTGATTTGTTTGAGAGGTTTTTCAGACGTGGCAAACGCCAAGGGACGTCGAAACAAACCCGATGCACGACACCCTTCAGCTAGAGTGGATGCGGTGACATTTTCCAAAGAGCAAGTCTTTGGAAAAGGAAGTCATATACTTGTAAGTGCCTGAAAAGACGACCCTCCTGACCTGTTTGACTCGCCATCGAGCTCATTAAGCAGCGCTCAAGATCGCTAGCAGTCAAAGTCCCCTCCCCCATTTCTCTGGGATGGGCGAGCTTGCTTCTCCATCTCCATGGCATCATTTGTCGTTTATTTAGTGCGTGTTTTTTTACTTTTTCGTAAAACTGTAGAACACGGCACATGACCTCTACTAACTCCACATACAATCATGGAAGGAATCCCCAAGCGAATGTGCAAAAGTTGATTACATTAGTCACTGAATCCTGATGTGATGCAACTTTAATGAAGAATGTAAACTTTGAACATATCTTGTTGCTTTATGAAGAGCCTACCTAACCCTTTATTCCCTATGCATTCTGAGGCTTGTAGTTCCCCAGAACTACAAGTTTTAGAAAGCATAGAAGAAAACAGGACTTGTCACATATGACAAAGCGTTGCAGCTTGCATGCCACTGACCAATGTATGCACTGCAGATCTCTGTCATAGGAGTACAGAAAGCTGCTCCGGTCATGGGAAAGGCAGAGGACCTCTCATTCGATGCAATGCTTGGAAATATTTTCGCCGCATTTCATTAAAAAAATCGTAACGACTGATATTAGATCACTAAAGAAGATTAGAATAATTCAAGTCAATACAATGAAAATCTTTACAAAATTAAATGTGTTAAAACAAAAGCTTCCGCCATACGAACCCTCATATCACCATATAGTAAAGCATGCAAGCACAGGTGAGCCCAATCGATTTGGAACTAAGCCAATTTGAGGTCAAAGGAAAATAGGAAATCGTCATACTCCCAGAGACAATGTTGATCGTGGAGACGTGAGAACAGTTGTAATCCCTGAGCTGAGTTCACGCCGCCACCCTTGTTCCTTTGACCTTCAGCTATCTGTGCCAGGTGGTGGGATGGCAGCAGTGGTGTAACTTTGCTGAAAATGTTGGGGGTATGGGGCATGGCATCTAAATGAAAGGCGCCCCTGCCAAATGATTGGGACAAAATGGTGTGCCACAAAAGTTGGGGGGAACAAACACCCTTGCCCCGCCTCTAAAGTTACACCCATGGATGCCAGGATTCTTGCCAGACCTGTGGCAACTGGCTTCAGGTTGGCAGAAACAAAAGCCAAACTCAAGGAGATAATTGTTGTGTGTGTGGACATGGAAAAACAGTGATATAACCAAGCACCATGATTGTTAATTTGACTATAAAACCAATGTTCCTTAAGGGATGAAAGGATGGGAAAATGTTGAATGCCTCGCAATAAAACCTGGGTTCTCTGGTTACAAGGAGGCTAAACTGGGTGAGCCTGTTTTTTTAAAAATGTATCTCTGTTTTCTGTAGGATCATGCCCTACTGGCCTGCAGCCAATTACATCAAGCGTGTAACTATGGAGACCTAGATGTAGTGTGCAACCTTAAGGTGTGAGAAGCATCTCGGCACTGTCCTCAAGCCACTGCCTTCCTAATCCTATGTCCTTCCTGCTCCCTGGAGGCACACATTGAGCATAGGAAGAGGTTGCGATGGGAGGCCACTTAAAACACCAAGACTCAATTGATACAAATCTTGAAAGACATTTTGATTGTGTGCATTCAGGCTCAGCCTGGCTTATAAGGCAATAAAGCAAATGCCCGAAGTACCAGCCCATGTTTTAGGATGGTTCCATTTTGTTTTGTTCTAATAGAATGGACCACTGTATTGGCCAGAGTGGGCCAGTTTCATAAGCTGCTACACTACTTTTAATCAATGTTACTGAGCACACATGGTTTCAAATGTATTATTTGAAACGTACTTTAGCAAAAACAATCGTTTGGATACTACTCAAACCGGCTGTTTGGGATAGTAATGAATTGTAAAGAGTGATTGTGGGCCACTTTTTTACTGATGCCTGGACGGAATGTATGCCCCAGTCCGACTCTGGCTATAATCACGATCAATTGCACCTTTGACAGCCATGTTACAATACAAACCACGATGCTTTCTGGAGCGAGAAAGCCAGTAGCTCAGAGGTCAGAGTTTGGGTTTACAGAGACAGGATTACAAATTCAAGCACCCGCATTCACGTCCCTGTGTGCTGTGGGGGACATTGATATGTGTTTACTGTTATAAAAACATTGTTTTATCATTATTTCCATTACTGATGGCTCCGTGAGAGAGACCAGCACCTTTGTTAATCCCAACCATTATTGCTAATTCCCAGATGCATCTTCATTTATGACACCTTGGACCGCCGTGTCGTAACACAAAAAGCTATGATCTCAGAAGAGCACCCCAAAAGGTTCAAGCGTGGATTCACTAATGGCAAAGTGACAAATTCACATTCCCTCATAGGTGAGAGCATTTTCAGACTGGTAAACTGAGCTGTGTATTGGGAGGAATTAGTTAACATTTTTGATGTTTTTTAATTGTTGTAGAACTGTTGTTTTATCTTTGTTTCCATTACAAATGGCTGAGAGAGGGAGACCAGCACCTTTGTTTATCCCAGCCAACATTTCTAGATCGCACATACACCTTCAGCCATTAAAACTTTAACCGCCATGTCATAATGCAAATAGCCAGGCGTGGTGAAGGTTGAAACAGTGGCTCATAGTTTAGCAAAGGCAGCGTGGCAAGTTCAAGAACCCTCACTTACGGGCAAATACTCAAACTAGTAGGATGACCTGTGTTTTGGAAGGAAATAGGTAAACATTTATTTTTTTTATTTTTTTAATAAAATATTGTTTATCTTTAGTTCCATTACAAATGGCTGAGAGAGAGAGAGATCACCACCCTTGCTTATCCCAACCAGCATTGCTAGTTCCCAGATGCATCTTCATGCTTTCACCGCCATGTCATAATGAGAAAAGATGACACAGGGTCGAGTCCCCTCATTGGGAGGAAAATTACAGGCTTACCTGTGTTTTTGGAGGATATCGGTAACATTTTTTACGATTATAAAATATTGTTTTATCTTCATTGCCATTAAAAAGATCTCAGAGAGAGATGAGCACATTTCTTTATTCTATCCATTATTGATAGTTCCCAAATGCATCTTCATCCATAACACATTTGACAGCTATGTAATAATGGAAGACGCTGAGTTTTCTGAAGGGAGAGCAAGGAGCTTAGAGGTTAGTGCATGGGTTTACCACTGGGAAGGTTGCAGGTACAATCCCCCCACGCCGCCTTAGCATGAAAATATTCAAGCTGGTAGGTTGACCTGTTTGCTTGGATGAACTAGGTAAAACATTTTAGTTACATTACGAATGGTTAAGAGAGGGAGACCATCACCTTGGTTTATCCCATCCAGCATTGCTAGTTCCCAGATGCATCTCCATCCATTACAGCTTTGACCACCATGTCAAAGCCAAAACGTTCTGCTTTCTGAAGGCAGACCCAGTGTCTCAGAGGTGTGAGCATGCAGGCTCACACTGCCCTATAGGGCATTAGGATAATCCCTGAAGTGGCAGCTAATTATTCTAAGATGTGCCATGTTTTTACAGAATGGACAATTTTTTTGACCAGAATGGGCCAGTTTCATAAGTTACTGCACTAGTTTTTACCTATGTGACAAAGAAAAGATGTTTTCAAATGCATTAATTGCAACATATTTAACCAAAAACAACACTTTGGATAGTGCTCAAAGATTCTGTTCTGGATAGTAATGAATTGTAATGTGTGATTATGGGCCACTTTTACATTTGTGACTGGATGCACTTTATGCCCCAGTCCGAACCTTGTTAGTTCCCAGACGCATCTTTATTGATTCCACCTTTGACCTGTTATAATGCAAACAGATATGCTTTCTAAAAGGACAGGCAATAGCTCAGATTTTAGAGTGTGGGTTTACTAGTGGGATAGTTGTAGGATAAATGCACCTCATTTGCATGAGGATACTCACAATGATAAGTTGACTTCTGTGTTGGAAGAAAACAGGCAATGTTATTTTACTGTTATAAAAATATTGATTTATCTTTATTTTCATTACAAATGGCTCAGAGAGAAAAAACTGCACATTTGTTTATCCCAACCAGCACTGTTAGTTCCTAGATGCATCTTCATCCATTGCGCCTTTGACCGCTGTACCATAATGCAAAAAGCAATGCTTTTAGAATTGAGCCCCAGTGACTCAGAGGTTAGCGCATGAGTTTAATAATGGCAACATCAAGTCCCTCATTGACAAGCAATACTGAAACGGGTAGGTTGAGCTGTGCATTAGCAGGAAATACGTCAAATGTATAATGTGTAATTATTTTTTACTTTATTTCCATTACGAATGACTGAGAGAAAGCCTAGCAAATTTGATTATCGTAGCCAACATTGCTAGTTCCCAGATGCATCTTCATCCATAACACATTTGACTACCATATCATAATGCAAAAAGGTGTGCTTTTAAGAGGGAGAGCCAGTGGTTCAGAGATGAGAGCATGGTTCATCAATGGCACAGGGGGAGGTTCATGTCCCCTCACTCACATGAAATAGTCAAACTGGTCAGTTCTGCGGGCATTGAGAGGAAATAGGTATGTCGGTTAACTGTTATCAGATATTGTTTTATCTTTATGTCCATTAAAAATGTTTAAAGAAGAAAGTACAGTACTTTTGTTTACCCAAACTAGCATTGCAAGTTGTAAGGTCCATCATCTTCCTTTAAGTCTTTGATGGCCATGTTACAATGGAAAAATCTTTACATTCTTAACGGAGAACCAGTGGCTCAGATGTTAGAGTATGGGCTTACCAATAGCAACTCAGTCTCCGGAACTACTCTCTCCCTCGCCATCCCCTCAGGCTACACTATCTACAGGGGCGATAGATCCAATGCCAGATGAGGCAGTGTTGCCCTAATTTCCAAGGACCATTTAGGCATCAGACAAATCCAATCCACACTCAACAACAACTGCAACATCCTCTCCATCAAACTCTCCACATCCCACACAAATACCATCCTTACACACATAGTCTGGCGCCCTCCTGGCCCTGTCCTCTCATTTGAAGAACACCTACCCCTCATCCTGGGGGACAACGCTAAACCCTCCTCAAGGGCTCCTACTTGGTGATCTTAACCTTGGCCTCAATGACCCATCTGATCTGCCAGCCTGCTCCCTAGCCAATGCCCTCACCGCACTCAGCTTTTTACAATGTATTCAAAACTCCACCCACATCAAAGGGTAATCTCTTGACTAGATAGCTGACAACAACTGCCACATCTCCATCAAAGCCAACTCGCCATGCCCCTGGTCTGATCATCATTTCATCTAATTCTCGCTTCCCTATGGTCCACATGCCAAACACCCGCCTACACCCCCCGCTCGCTCAATGTTCTAAGAGACTCACTAAAGAAATCCTCTCCCTGTGTCGCGTTGCCCTGAACTCTGACTACTTGGCCTTTACTGACCCCACGTTCTTAGCCGACCTGTAGTCCAAAACTCTGACCAATGCCATTGATTCCATTGCTCCATTGGTACCAAAAAAGCCAAACCTGTTATTCACTGGAATTCATGGTACATCCCCCGACTAGCCTCCCTCAGAACTAAAAAAAAGAAACACAGAAACTTGCTGGAATAACAACCCAACAGAATACCACAAACTCCAGTTCTCAAACTTGTCCAAACAATACAAGCACGCATTATCTAAGCTAAAGCCAGTACCTTCAACACCAAAATTGCTAAACCTAACTCCAACTCTAAAGAACTCTTCACCATCCTTAGCAAACTCGTGGCCCCTATCCCCCAAACCTCCACCTTAACCAAAGATGCTGCCTGGTACAACAATATCCAGAAGGCCCTGCTGTTAAAAATTAACATGCTACAAAAGAAAATCTCTGCCAAACAAACCAGCCTTGCCCATCTGCACAGGCTCTCCCATGCCCCCATCCTGAATAAGCCTGGAGCCCCCCTGTTCACATTCACCAAAATTACCACACAGGGATCGCTGCACATTCTTTTATGCCTCAAGCCGTCACGCTGCAAAGGTGATGTCTGCCCATCCCCCTTGATCAAAGAATGTGCTGAAACATTAGCCCCTTTCATCATGGCTTTCATTAACACTTCCTTCACGTCTGGGCTCGCTGCAGCTAGCCTAAAGGAAGCCTGGGTCATCCCACTTCTAAAACTAAAAAAAACACCCTTGATCCTACCTCACCCAATAACTACCGGCCCATCACCATGGTTTCCCTTCCTCTTCAAAATTCTCGACAGGGTGACCTACATCCAAATTCAACATCATCTCGAGTCTAATCAAATCCTTGGCATGCACCAATCTGGTTTCCGTCCAGTACGTGGCACAGAATCAGCGCTCGTGGACCTGAAAATCCAGATGGCCGAGATCAGAGACGGGGGAAAGCAAGCCTTACTCCTCCTCCTTGATCTGTCAGCTGCCTTTGACCTGGTTGATCATCACATTCTATACCAACATCTCATGTCCTCAGCCTCCTTTTCTATAGAAGCAGCCTCTTGGATTGCTTCCTTTCTCAAGGGTAGAGTCATGAAAGTCTTCACAGAAAATGCCTGCGCATCTACCTCTCCCATTAACTGAAGGGTGCCACAAGGGTCCTGCATTTCCCCCACTCTGTACAACATCTTCACGAAGCCCCTCTTTGATCTCCTAGACTCCCTCTGCATCACCTTCACAAACTATGCTGATGACACCCAAATCATCCTTCCCCTATCTGGATACTACTACGATGATGCTGCTACACTAAACTCCACTTATGTCACCATCTAAGCCTGGATGGCTACCCATGTACCCTACCTCAATGATGAGAAAACAGAACTTCTCATCATTGGCTTCACTTCAGCACTGAAGCAAGTAAACCCTTCGTACTCAGCCTTCAACATTGATGGCTCCCAGTCTCTGCCTCTGTGAAAAGCCTAGGAGTGTACCTTGACTCAACTCTATCCCTCACCCGCCAAGTCAATGCCATCTCCTCAGCGGCAGCTTACTACACCAAACTCATCAATGCTGCTAGACCCTTCCTCACCAATGACAACTGTCCAACCATCGCCCGCTCAATGTTGGGTGCCAGATTAGACAACTGCAATGCCTTGTTCACCGGCACTTCATCTCACAATCTAAAGAAACTCCAGACTATACAAAACAATGCCCTTAGTGGAGCCCTCAACATTCCCCGTTCAGAGCACATCTCAACTACCTGCAGACTGGCTCCCTATAAAAGAAAGAATGATTTTCAAGACTCTCGCCATCCCTCATAAATGCATCTCCAAGTCTGCCCCCCCCTAATTGTCATGCAAAGTCACCATGTCCCAGCCCTCCAGGCCCACCATTACCCCTTACTCTCACAGGCTTGTGCAACTTTAATTCATACATGCAAAAGCAGGAGGCACAAGCTTCCCAGTCATTGCAGCCAAGCAATGGAACTGCCTCCCACCTACCCTCAAGGTTCCCTCCGGGCCATCCGTAAAGCACTGAAAACCTGGTTGTTCAACTAATCCGCCATGTAAACTAAACTGTAACCTGCTTAATGCCACATGAATGATGTACGTTGACTGTTCCTCTGTAACCTTATGACTTTTGCCATCAGGCCACATGTAACTGGTTCTATAGCACCGGGATGCCTGAGGGCTTGTGCGCACTTTACACGTGAAATAAATTAAAATAAATAGATTGGCATTCTGCAAGAAGAGAAGCGTCACAGAGGAAATGAAGGCACACTCACTGATACCGGCCCAGTAAATTGTGAGTCTGCCAGACATCCGCCACTAGTGGAGAACAGTGTCATTAAAAAAAAAAGCAGCCTTATCGGTGAAGGTGTGCCAAAACACCCCTTACTCTTCCCCACCTGATGGAACATAACACCATACTTCTGAGAAGATAGAAGAAAGGGACCATGTGAAAAGAATCTGTGACATACAACCTATACCATCTTAACCAATTAGTTTATAAATACTCTTTGTGTACCTCTCAGCAAGGCCCACTGCCTGGATCTGGTTTCTTTCATCTGCTTTTCACTGAGAGTGAGGTCCTGTTTGCACCCTCCTGGCAATCTGGTGTTTCATGCACATGTGGAGTTTCTGCCTGGCTGCCAACCACTCCATAAGGTAGGTGCACTTTCTGTGCATTACTGCACTTCCAGGGGAATTATTGAACCTGAAAAATTGAAAATTGAAAAAAGAAGAAAAAACTAAATTTGCTTGAAATTGTTGGAAAAGCACTGTTTTATTGGGCATTTTCATCGGGCTGCTGTTTTCTGAGCTTTTTAATACCTGAAGCTGCCTTGCTATTTTGAAAGCACGAGTTTTCCCACTATTGCCTGCTTATTTGACTGATTTTTGGCCCTTCCAAGATGGCTGCCATTATTTTCTTTGTTGTGTAGGCAGGCTGGCTGAACTGCCTTTCCCTTTGCAGCACTCCCATTGGTTGCTGAGGGTTTTCATCCATCCAACAAGGGACCAGCAGGCTTTAGCCGGCCCTCTCAATAAGGCCCACTTCTAAGGCCCCTGTCTGCTCCCTGTCCGCTTTCGGAATCCTAATTGGGGTCCTTCCTGCTCCTTAACCACAATGATGCTGCCACCTCACTCCTCTAAGAAATCCAGACTGCCTTGACATTGTGATCTCCAGAACTATGGGTTAGTTCCCTCCTTCTGGACTCCCTCATACCACCGTTGGCTATCACTGTTCTTTCTGCATGTTTCTTCGATGTTGTCATCCTGATGCACAGTGTTTCATAAAACCCTTTGCTAACATCTGAATCCCTGATTGGAAAGTCACATCTTGCTGTTTTTGCTTTTTGCTAGAATGACAAATCTTGCTGTCTTTACCTTTTGCTAGAAAGTCACATCTTGCTGTTTTTGCTTTTTGCTAGAATGGCAAATCTGGCTGTTTTTGCCTTTTGCTAGAAAGTCACATCTTGCTGTTTTTGCTTTTTGGTAGAATGTCAAATATTGCTGTTTTTGCCAATTGCTAGAAAGTCACATCTTGCTGTTTTTGCTTTTTGCTAGAATGTCAAATCTTGCAGTTTTTGCCTTTTGCTAGAAAGTCACATCTTGCTGTTTTTGCTTTTTGCTAGAAAGTCAAAGCTTGCTGTTTTTGCTTTTTGTGTGAAAGTCAAAACTTGCTGGCTATTGCTAAATTCTCTATATTTTGCTTGTATACTGTTGCTTCTCTGTAACATGCCAGCCCAGTCACCTTGCCACTCTCTTTTGTCCCACACCTACCTGCCTTAGCCCCCGCAGCTTCTCCATCCTCTCCTCACTTCCACCCCCATGGAGCTTTCTGTTTCTCCTATCTTTTCCAACTGGTTCTCTGTTGACTATCCTTCCCTTCTCACTGAGTCTGGTAGAAAGAAGTTCAAAAAGGATATTTTGGCCTCTGACCCTGGTATTCCTATCGCTGACACCTACTCCAATACTTCCTCCAGAAAGACCCTCACCGACATACTCTTTGTCGTTCCTTCGCCAGATCAATGGAGTCTTCATATGATCTCTGTGCTCTGTCCTATATCCTCCTCTCCCATTAATGGCGGCACTCTCTGGGAAGTTCTCATGGCTTCCTTTGACTCTTCTAAAGTCATCATTAATGCCTACCTAAATTGCACTGTCATGGTGAAAGGCCCTCAGGCCATTCTCCTCCTCTTTGATAAGTGCTTCCCCTGCCTCATCAATTTCCTCTCATCTCTTGCTGTCCCCTCCTCTCCCCCCTTGGCTACCTTGCCCTCTCTCTTCTCCTCCTCTGCCCCTCCTAGGGCTCTTTCTCCTCTGCAGGGTGTACCTCTGATCTGTACCCTTCACCGGAAGGTATTTAAAGCCGGAAACCTTCGCCATTTGCCACACTCAACTCTCGCTCTGCTGTCAAACACTCCTCTGACATCTGCCACTTCCTTGAAGAACTAGACCTTGATGTCCTTGGACCTACTGAGACATGGTTCACGGCCAGCTCTGTCACGAGCTTTGACACTCTCCTCCCTGATGGCTTCAATATCCTCTCTGCACCCAATCCTCCCGGTCCGGGGGGGTAGCCCTGACCTTTCCTGAGTGGATTCATGCCTCTATCATTCCCACTCAGACCTACTCCTCTTTTGAATGCCTTGTCTGTAGGCTCTCCCTCTCCCACCCCCATTCTCTTACTGTGGCTACCATCTACCGGCCTTCTGGTCAAATCACCTCATTTCTCTCTGAGTGGGCGGACCTCTCTTCCTCCCTCCTGGCCTATAGCACTCAACTCCTCCTCCTAGGTGACCTCAATATCCAATTAGACTCTCCTTGTTCCTCCTCTGCACTCTTCCATGATCTCTGCGACTCCCACTCCCTGTCCGTCCTCCCCTCTGGCCGACTCACTCTGCAGTGCACACACACAATGTCTTGATCTCCTCTGACCTCCCCCTCTCCATCCCTCTGACCACTCCTCTCTCCTGGAGTGATCATTCCCTCCTCTCTGCTCATCTCTCCCTCTCTTCTCCTCAAGCCAATCCTACCTCAACACAGCCACCTACCTTCTTGGACATCCGGCCCATGAAGCGTTTGTCAGTTGAGGCTTTCGCCACCACCTTCTCTCCCCCCCTCCACCTCTGGCTGTCTCACATCCTGACACAGCCCTGTCTCTGCTCTGCTCTTCAATGTCTGATACTCTTGATGCTCTTGCCCCTGTCATGAGGATCCGTTTGAAGTCCAAAGCCAAGTGCAATTCTTGGTATGATTCCGACCTAGCTACACTTAAGCATAAGTGTAGGACAGCTGAGAGGAAATGGAGGGCTTCTTGTTCATCCTCTGGCAAACGGGCCTGTCACCTGCTCCAAAGGCAATACCGACTCTCTGTCCTCACCAAGAAGAGAGTCCACATTCAAGCCTGTGTCTCTGCGTCATCTAACATCTCGGCCGAGCTCTTTAAAATCTGCAAGGAGCTGGCCAACCCTGCTGCAGTCTCAACCCCTCCTGTTGCCTCCCAGGCTCTTTGCAATGCCCGTGCCTCTCACTTTATCTCAAAAACCCAGGACATCCTGTCAACCCTCTCCTCCCCCCCATCCTATCCCCTCTCTGTCTGTGCTTGCTGACCCTCCTTCAGCCACCCCCCACCCTCCTTCTCGTCCTTTCCTCTTTTCTTCCCTGATGAGGTTGCTAGACAAGTCCGATCTATGAAAGCCTCATTAAAACAGGTTCATCCCCTTTCCTCTAAAACCATCAAGGACCACATTGACACCCTCACTCCGGCCCTTGATGATTTTTTAAACTACTCCTTTGCCTCGGGATCCTCCTCCTGCCCTCTGAAGCACTTCCTTTTGCATCCTCTACTCAAGAAACCCAAAGCTGATCCTTCTTGTCCGGCTATCGCCCAATTTCCATTACTCCTTTTCTGAGCAAACTCCTGGAAAAGCTGGCCATCTCTCACCTTAACCTTCATTCTGATTCTGTTGGCTGTCTCCATGACCACCAGTCTGGCTTCAGAGCTGCCAGAAGCACGGAAACTGCTCTCCTGACATCCGTGAAGATCTGCTCTCCAACCTAGACTCTAACATTCCCTCTGTCCTCATCCTACTCGATCTCTCTTCTGCCTTCGACACAGTCCAACGTACCATCCAGCTCAACCATCTCCGTGATAACCTGGGTATCACTGATAAGGCTCTGGCCTGGCTGACCACTTTCCTCTCTGATCGACCCTCCCAGGTACAACTTGGGCCCTTCCTATCACCTATCTTCCTCTCTACCTGTGGTGTTCCGCAGGGGTCTAACCTCTCACCCTGGCTTTTCAACCAATACCTGGCAGTTCTCACCCACTGCATGGTCATTTGCTGTTCAGAATTCCAGTGCTACGCTGATGACACTCAACTCATTTTCACGCTGCCCTCAGCATCCTTCTCTCTCTCTCTCATCTCTGATTGCCTAACTCCCATTCAAGATTGGTGTGCCGCCGATGATCTTTGTCTGAATGCCAGCAAGATGGAGATCCTCCTCATCGGTACACCTTCACCATCCTTTCCCCTCACTCTCTGGCCGGCCTCCCTTGGCCGTCCTCCTATCCCCACCTGCGAGGCTAAGAACCTCAAGGTCATCTTTGGCTCCACACTTTCCTTCTCCGCTGTACGTGATTTCAATCCGGCACTTCACCTAAGTCAATGCCTAGCGTGTAATGCACGACTGAAATCCTTATTTATTTATTTGTGTCTAAAAGTTAATTTATTCTGAACTATGTACCACTTATATAACATCCCTCTCTTGGACCCCCCCGCACCCCTGGTCACACTGAACCAGGAATCAGGCTGGTTTACAAAGTTAAAATATTTATTTATATATTCACAATATAATCACACTATTTTTAATGGGGATACAATAATCACCAATGGGGTGATGTCACACTAAGCAATATCTTTAATTACAATGAGTAATAATGATCAAAAACAATGCAGCACAGCAATAATACTTTTGTGGGTGTGGGTTCAAATCAAATAGAAATGTGGTTACTCTTTCCCCCTGCACGCCCCTCAACACCCGAATATGCAATGTAGAGAGATAGGAGGACTAGAGAGAACAGGTTTCAGAAATGCAGAATTCAAATACAAGGTCAATCCCAATTTCCCCCCAGCAAACACAAGAGAGAAACAGAGTTGATTGGCAAACTGTCAAACTGTTTTTTAAAGTTGTCTGAGAATGGATTGGGTAAAATGCTAAATATGGCTTAAATCGCTGTAATTGTTTAAATTCTAATGGGAGCCGCATTATGTGGTTGCAGACAAACACTAGCAAAGATTTGACACCAATAAGCAATGTGCAAACTGAAATTTGAGGTTGGGTGCAACGAAAAGCGATTTTACTCATTATAGAAATTTCCTAAGGCAAAATTTGCAGCAAACTTTTCCGCGCATGGTAATCGCAATCGCGGGAGAACTATAGGAATTTGAGATGCAGTTTTGGTTCTATGGAAAGCTGGGAGTGTTAGCTACAAGTAGACATTCAAATTTTGTTTCTAGCATGAGATTTAAAGAGGTTATGGACATTTTCGTGGAGGTCGTATTTTTTCAGATAGGCACAAGAAAGGTAAAAACAGGGATGCACTTTCAAAATACAAACAGGATTTCTTTACACTAGGGTCAGACTATGAAGAAGCAAATACTACACGGGAGCACAGCCACTTGACCAGGACACCTCTGGATCAAGTTTTTGCCTCCCGAGGAGCTTGCCTTCTTCAGATGAAATATATCAGCGCAAAGATCGATTTAACAGTACTAGTACAGAAGAAGATGGTAGGGATAATATAGAGAGTTCAGGCAATTCAAACTAATTCTAACAACAATGCAGTTCTGGATATAAGAGAGGATGGATTTGAGATAGGGATGGACTATGGATAGTACATAGGCTAGTGACAGTCCTATACTATGGATACTCACTAGATAGGTTTGAATGGAACCGTCTGGGATTATGGCCAGTCAAGATTTCCTGACTGGAATTCTGCTGGGCACACCGGACTGGACAAGGACTGCAATCAGCATGGCGCTCTGGTCACCGCACGACAGGACTGGACAGGATTGGCACAGCACGGCACAGGATTGGGTTTAATCTGCCCTGGTTCTGCAGATAATTATTTGGCAGGCAAGCAGTTACAGCACAGCCCAGCTGTTTTCTTTGATGTTCCCATTTGGTGGTGGGATTCTAGTTCTGGAAATTCAAGGCCTAGTTGAAAATGGTTCAACTAATGGAATGGGCCTTTATGCTTGCAATGTTTCTGGAGTCTGGAGCAAGGAATATGGATGGATCTCCTTCAGGGTGCTTCATCAGGAATCGGTTGGTGGGTGAATCTGTGTGTCTTTCTAAGTCCTCAGCTTTCTCTATTTATGCATTTGATAAAGGGGTGTGTCTGCTGGCTTTTCCTATGCGCGCCTCTAGGATGACTGTAGGTTAGAATCTCCCCTCTCCCTTGATTGGAGGAGAAAACAGGGTGTCAACATGATGATGTTGGTTTATGAGTCAGAGAATCCTCCCCTTGGCTTTTGAACATGAAATCTATTTTTAGTATACTAGATATTTACAATTTTGCAAACTTTATAACAATAACATATCAAGATCACATATTTTGTGTAGCAAATGCTCTTCCAAGCCCCGTCATTGTAGGATCTTGTGTCGGCTTTTGACAGAATTCTGCTCTTTTTGGCCGGAACACAATGTCTAGTTTATCCAAAAAATGTGTACAACTATGTGCATTTCATATGGGCATAAGTGTGTGAAGTTTCATGCTTTTGACATAATTACATTTGGTATAAAACCACAATTTCTATAGTTGCTTCCCAGAACATAGCACAGAGTTCTGGCTCCTCTTAAAATGTGCAGCCAAAAATTAGGTTCATAAGTCCGGGGTTTACATATTTTTTACAATTGTACACAGTAAATTATCAGTCTTTTTAGAAATCTGCTTTTTGTTGATTGTGAATCAACCAAAGTTGTCTGTCCCCGCCTCCTTCTCCTCCTTGCAGCTCAGAAGCAATCTCCGCCCCCTTCCTGATTAGCATCTCCTTGCCTGGGAGGAAATCCATTGTGCTCTTCCCAGAGCAGCCCAAGTGCCCCTCCCCTCTTAATCAAGGCAAGGGTGTGAGTTCCTGGTCGGTCTAGAGAGCAGAAGGGAGGTGCCTGGCCCTGTGGGGGAAGTTTTTTCTGGTTTTGGCTTGGAGTTAGGCTTAATTTAAATGTCATTTTGTTACATTTTTCTGTGTTTAAAATAAACTTGCCATTTTAAAACAAGCAGCTAGAACACTGATTCCATACCCTAAACCATGAAGTTTAAATAGTTACAACCTAGGTTACTCTTCATAACAGGTCACTTAGATTTCAGACATTAGATCTTAATGGTACAAGTTTACAGTTTTAAAGCAGGCTTTTCTTTTGAAAACAGTCCTTCAGGCGGCCGCTGGTACTGCGCCCAGATGTTGACAGATTTCACAGGCAGGCAAACTTGTGCTGTAGGTGTTTTGATGACCAATTCAGCTTTCCAGGATATTGCAATTTCACAATGATTTCTTGAATTCAGTAAAATGTGACACCTTGCAAGAAGATTGGATGTTTGTGGGTGTTTTGGACCAGCATTCTGTATTTTCAGCAACCAAGAAAAGATTTAAAAACAAGATTCCGGATTTCTTTCAGCAAGCACTGCTTTTCATGCAGGCTCAATTTTTACTGGTTGGGCAGACCAGTGACATGTTTCAGCAGTGCGATCTCCGTTCCACCACTGACAGCCATGGTAGATTTGACAGCCATCTTTTTGTGCTTTGTAGAGCGCAATTTTCATAGGTTTTGAAGCGCATAGGGCTTTTGCGGCCATTTTGATGATTCTGGTACCGCTAGGACACAGTGATGACTCAGGGCAGAGCATAAGTGGGTTAATACATCCCACAAAGTACACCCTCGCGACTTGACTTTTGACTGCCCGTCAAGGGGAAGTCGGGAGATTAGGATGTTTAGTTTTTCTTTTTGGTCCAAGTGGAAAATTTGTCTGCTTGTCAAGCTGGAAAAATGAATACCCTTCATTTGAATGACAGACGTAACTTGATGGCCGTAGGCCAACCGTCTTATGCACCAAATTATAGAAATATAGACTGCTATGCTTGACCAACGAGCAGCCATTTTACACGTAGCAAGAATCGCCATTTTGCTTGTTAACCATTGCTCATTGCTTTCTGTCTAAAACTGGTTAGTCTGCTCAACTGTTAACATTGTTGTCTGAATATGAAAGGACAAGGTCGCGGGACTGAAGAGTTTGCTGAAACTCCTCATGAGTATCCCAGAGCGGAATGCCCACGCTCCCTCTCTGTAGCCTTGGGAGAGAGCTGAAGGGCATTTAATCACTTCACAGCTGCCAGCCAGTCTCGTACAATGGTAGAATATGTTAGAATAAAAACAGCTAAAGGCTTGAATTATGCTCTTCCTACGGCCCCCCCTCGCAAAGCCCTTTAGAACGTGTCGACTCCCAGGACACGAATAGTACCTCATAGATAGCAAAGCTTGGAATGTGGCTCTTCCCCCGTGTGCAGCTTGCTTCCAAGAACAGAACCACTGTGTTCTGTTCAACAACTAAAAGATGCCTCCGGACTTTCTAATTGCACATTGTTATTAGAATAGACATCGAAAGTGTCATAATCGTCATACTCGTCGGATATGTCCATCGTCATCCCGAGTTCAAAGGAACTTAACAAAGAGGGGTGTTAAACATGACACTGCTGATTGTATGATATGCATTTTGTATATATGTAACTGATGTATGTAATTCGCTCTCTTGCGTCCCTCGAGGTCTAGGAAACTCACGTCGCGGGGCGTGAGATCAGAATTGGCCAATTGATACTATTTTTCCTTGCAATAAACCCTAGCATTGGGAATTTGGACCTCGTGTCTGGCGCATCTTTTCGTGTATGGTTATTGCCTTGTTTCCATAGCACGAGAGACCCCTAGGGGCCCCTTTCAAGATGGCACCCGAATAGGGACCCTCCCCCACTTGCCCCATCGTATACGTTGTAACGGAGTAAAGGCGGAAGAACGTCAAGGACGGGACGGTCGAGCCGGGATCAAGAAGTGTACGTGGCGCCCTGTAGAAGTGAGGAGAGATTCCTTCCGCAGATCTGCACACATCTGATCCCTGATCGATGTACCGGGCCAGAGGGCAAAGGAGGCGAGGGTCCCGAGACGAGGCAGAAGCCAGAGAAGCGCAGACACGACGTTGGGAGAGGTTGCGTTAGAACAGGCGACTTGTTTTATCAGGTGAGTAATTCCCGATTCAAAGAGAAACCTGATTTTTGGTAGAGTGTTGATTTTGCAAATTCAAACATCCAGGTAAAAATTAGCTAACCAAAGGGGAAGGTTAAAGAAACATGCCTGGAGTACTGTCCACTTTAGCGGGGCTTTTCAGCTGCGGTAGACAGTCCTTGGAATATGGGCAAAGTGCACCGCCTGGGGGAACGCCGGCTTATGATATGTATGCAAAATATGGTGTGGGTGCGATAATATTTTGTGAAATTTGGCATAGGCAAACTAGAAAGCAACCCGACCATCAGTGGCCGATTAATGGTAGTTTTGAGATTGGGAGGATAGATAACCTAGAAAGGGTGCTAATTAGAAAGAAAGCGCGACCTGCAGCTTTTGAGTCTGTCAAAGATTGGAGGAGGGAAGCAATGCTCCGACTTAGGAGTAGAGAGAAGCATTCGCGTAGGCACAAAACGAAGCTTGAGGTAGCAGAAGAAAAGGAAGAAGAGGAGTGGACGGCAAGTCTAAGACGGGAAGGGAGACGTGACCAGATGAACATAGAAGGAATATACCCGCAGCGGGAACTACACATAGCAGACAAATTAATGGAACATTTGTTAACTAACACGGGTCGAGGCCCAAAACCAGAATCGAACCAAACACGCCAGCAGTGACTGCGCAGGCCCAACCAGTAGCTCTCATACCCCCTCCCGTAGCCCAAGCACTTCCCCTCACGCAAGCGTTAACCCAAGCCCCACCCACAGCGCGAGCACTCCCACAAGTGCAGACCGCAGACACACAATTTCCCAGCATCCAGGAAGGCCCTTCACAGATTCCACCTGTGTCACTTGTCCCATCCGCACCTCCCGCTCCAGAGACAGATTCAGCACCATCCGCCCCTCCCGAAGTCGAAATTGAGACCGGGGAGGCGAGAGGCGGGGCTGAAGGAACCGGATTTGGAAGGGTAACTCGAAGCGCGATCAGCAAAGAAAGAAAGATTGAATTACGGCAAGAGGCAGAAATGTACATAGAAGCAAATGATGAGACGGCAGCATTGGCCTCATTGTATGGGTACCGAAGAAGCGACGAGAGACAGTTAGTGCTGGAATGCATGGGGGAAATTTTGGTGGGGGAATGGAAAAAGATACTCGGGAATTTACCGCCACAGCGTTTGTTAGATTTTAATAAGTTAGCACGCAGTGAGCAAAGAGATGAGGATGTAAGAAAACATGTGCACAAACTCATTGAAGTAAAAAATGAAATGGAAGGCAGATATGCTGAGATGTTTTCTACACCTGAGTATAGTAAAGAGTATATTAAGAAAGGCAGGAAGGAGGCGTCAAGGTTGAATATGAAAAAATCATGGCCGAGAGTTTTTCCAGGTGGTACAAAGCATTTGCCGGTACCGGGACAAATAGGTGATAAACAAAGATTGCAGGAATGGGTAGGGGAAACAATGCGATGGATGTCGAACAAAAGAATGTCAGTAAAGGAAGTAAGTGAGATATGTAATGGGTACCCATTGGAGATGAGAAAAGAAGCGATGCGAACGATAGTAGGGGTGTTACTGCAGCAGGTAATTGGATATAATAGAGGTAGAGGAAATGCACAAGGCAGAGGAAATTTGAATAATATGCATGGGGTGTCATTGGGATTAAATCCATGTGCGTATTGTAAGGAGGAAGGACACTGGCGAGCGCAATGCCCGCACCTACAGAATAAAGGTGGGTTTGGTCAGAGAAGGCCTCATAGAGGACATCAGGGGTCAAACGGCCCAAGCAGAAATAACATGCAGCAGGGATATACCAATGGAGGTACTCAAACCCAATCCTATGGTCAAAACCAAGCGCAACAGAACCAGGCATTGAACCAAAGTGTTTCGAACCAAAATCAGGGCAGGCAGGGCCAACAGAGAAATGATCAGAGTGGAGGACATCGAGGGGGAAATGGGAATATTTTTGATACACAACCAAACACGTATTAAAGCAGTAGCGGTGACTACACATCGGACGATGTGTTATTTTCGCGATAGGACAGCCACGGCAGGGGTCGGAACCAGTGTCTATTCCCGTGAATCAGAGAGGACCCTACGTAGAAATGAGAGTCGGGAATAAGGAGCACCGTTTCCTTGTAGATACAGGGGCACAGAAGTGCTTGATAGACCACCACTTGGTTCCGGAAATACCACTGTCGGGGCAGAAGAATGTTTCTGTAGGGTTCGCAGGTACACCAGTAATTAACCCCATGTCTGAAGCTGTCCCAATTACAATAGGACCATTTACGGAACAGTGTCCATTTCTTTTGACAGAAAATTGTGGAGAGAACTTGCTAGGATTAAATTTGTTGAGAAAATTGGGGGCAGTCATACATTGTACGGCAGACGGGGTGTTCCTCACGATGTGGCCCCACGATGTACAGGTGACGGAATTTATGTCAAAAGAGTTACCAGAAGAGCTAAGTAGAGTACCAACCTGTCTGTGGGCAATGCATGATAAAGATGTAGGGTGCTTGAAAATAGAGCCAGCAAAAATAACTTTGAAAGAAGGTGTCACACTACCACGAATTCCCCAGTATAAAATTTCTGTTGAAGGTGAGAAGGGATTGAAAAGCATTGTTACTGACCTGGTGAGATTGGGGGTGGTTGAGGAAATTGCAGGTAGCACGTGCAACAGTCCAATTCTTCCAGTTTACAAGAAAGGAGGCAATGAGGTACCCTATTGTTTCATAATTGATCTGCGCGCATTAAAAAAAGTGGTAGACCCACAATTCCCTTTGGTCCCAGATGTCACAACAATACTGACAATGATACCGCCACTGCATAATACTTTAGTGTAGTTGATTTGAAGAACGCATTCTTTAGCATTCCAGTGGATAAAAGCAGTAGATATCTGTTCGCGTTCACTCTAGGAGGTCGATCATTCACATTCACGCGCATTCCACAAGGATACACAGAAAGCCTGAGCATTTACAGCAGAGCGCTAAAAGAGCAGCTAGACATGCTAGAATTACCCGAAGGTTGCGTACTCTTGCAGTACATAGATGACTTGTTACTAGCTGCTAACACAAAAGAGATCTGTAAAGAAAGTACTATATTACTATTGACACACTTAGCGGCCCATGGTCACAAGGCAAGTTTGAAGAAATTCCAGTATAATCAGAAGGAGGTGTCTTATTTGGGTTACCTACTTTCGAAAGAAGGGAGAAGATTAACACCAGAACGCAAGGAAAGTATTTCTAGTATGCCTATTCCAAAAACTCAAAAAGGAGTGAGAGCTGTAATAGGCATGGCCTCTTATTGTCGGCAGTGGATCAGTAATTTTGCGTTGATTGTGAAGCCGATGATAAAGTTGACTAAAAAGGATGCATAGATGCCTTTACAGTGGGATGAGGAATGTCAGAAAGCGTTTCAACAATTGAAAGCTGCATTGTGTGTTTTAGGCACTCCGAACTATAAAAAGATCTTTAGACTATTTGTGAGTGAGAGTGAAGGATGTGCATTGGTGGTTTTGACACATGAACAAGGTGGAAGAAATAGGCCGTGCGGCTATTTTTCTTGCGCATTGCACCCTGTAGCGCACGCACTACCACAATGTTTGCGATCTGTCACAGCGACTGCTGCGTCAGTGAAACAAATGGAAGGAATGGTATTGGGGCACACCTTAATTCTGATGGTGCCACATGCTATAGACGTTCAATTAAATAGGACACCTCAGCTAGACTGACAAGATATGAGCTCATCTTGTTTGCACCCCACATCCAAATTATGAGGTGTAGCCCATTGAATCCTGCAGAATTAATGCCACTGCCCATAGCAGAAATTGGTGACAACGAATCACCACTCCATGATTGTTTAATGATCACTGAAGAAGAAACAAAGGGAAGGATTAATTTGAGCGATATCCCACAGAAAAAGCCAGATCCGGAGTTATTTTGTGATGGGTCTTGTTTTAAATTACCTGATGGCACATCAACGGCCGCATATGCAATTACTACCCTAAAGAGTGTTGTAGAAAGCAGAAGAATCCCTACAATTCGGCGCAAGCCGCAGAAATAATAGCACTGACCCGAGCTTGTGAACTCTCTGAGAATTTGAACGTGCATATTTATACTGACAGCCAGTACGCCTTTGGCGTGGTTCACAACTTTGGCCGACTTTGGGCTGAGAGGGGTTTCTTGACATCACATGGGGCCAGGATTCAGCATGGCCCTTTCATTGTGCGATTGTTGTCTGCACTCACGTTTCCAAAGCGCCTAGCTATAGTGAAGTGCGAGGCGCATAAGAAAGTAACATGTAGAGTGGGAGAGGAAAACGCATTTGCAGACAGGATTGCGAAGCAAACAGCCACATATTTGGGGAATAAAATGATGACAGTACAGACTGAGGAAGTACCTTGTATGATAGAGAATGGAGTTGCCACAGTCAAAGAAATGCAGGCCACGACCGAAGAGATTCAGGGGTGGGCTGAGGGCTCTGCTGAGTTAGATTTGGAAGGATGTTGGGTGGACAAGGAAACAAAGAACTGGATGTTGCCAAATTGTTAAGTGACTGCAATGGTTATAATGGCGCATAGCCCTACCCACATTTGCGCGAAGAAGATGGTACAGCATTTATCCACAGTATGGAAAAACGAGCACATAAAAAAGAATGCAGAAAGACTAGTGCAGAATTGTATTACGTGCCTGCAACACAATGTAGGGAAGGGAACCGTGACTCCAGCAGGTAGCTTCGGGCCACCCTCTATGCCATTTGAGGTGGTCCATTTTGATTTCATAGAAGTGGAAAGGTGCCAGAACTACAAATATGTGTTAGTGGTAATTTGTGCATTCAGCAAGTGGGTGGAGGCATATCCTTTACAAGACTGTACTGCCATGTCCACAGCAAAAGTAATGTTAAAAGATTATTTCTCCCGGTTTGGGTTGCCCCGTGTCCTGTGGTCAGACAACAGCCCCCACTTTGTGGGCGCAGTAGTGCCACAGATCTGTGCAGGTTTGCAGATAGGGAAGAGATTCCACAGTTCCAGGCATCCCAGTTCTGCCGGACTTGTGGAGAGACATAACGGAATCTTGAAGTCAAAGATAGCAAAAATCTGCACTGGGAGCAAGTTGAACTCAACTTGCATTACCCCTAGCGCTGCTGTGTATGCGCATGTCTGTGCAGGCTAAGACTGGGCTCTCCCCCTATGAGATTATAATGGGGAGACCAGCAAATGTATGGTGTGCACCGCAGCCCAAAAGATTATGTGAGGTCGAGCATCCTATGTTAAGCACGTATTGTGGGCTTTTAATACAGAAGTTGCGTTTGATTCATCAGAAGGTGCAGGAGGCATTACCAGTGCGATATACCAGACCGGGGCACTCGCTGGAGCCTGGAAGCTGGGTCCTAATTAAAAACTTTGAACGGAAGACAGCATTAGCACCCAGGTGGCGTGGCCCCTACCAAGTACTTTTGGCGACGCAAACGGCCATCCGAGTAGACGGACGGAAGGCATGGATCCATGCAACACATGCAAAAAGATTCCCAGGACTGCTGACAACTTCTGACGACCAGAGAAAGGAAACGGTCTTGGAAACAAAAGAAACTGTTGCCAGTCCAATGCCACAGCATCAGCCTGAGCGAGAAGTGAAAGTTGAAACAAAGCGCAAGCGAGAAGTGAAACTCGAAACAGAGCCTGAGGAGGATGCCAATAAGGGGAGAGGGCAAAAAGTGCCCCAACGGTGCTCAACAGAAACAACATCACTGCCGAGCGACACAAACCCTGCATGGCAAACACGAGCAGAAACAACGCATGTACCCCTTTGGCGCCCACCAGATTCTGCAAATGCACCAAAACCAGAGAAAGAAACTTCATCATTGCCACGGCGCTCATCGCTACCCATCATTGTGCCACAGGCTGACACTGAGCCTGATACTGGAAATGCAACGGCACTATTCACGGATCACACATTACCAGGAGTGAATCGGTATAATTTGCAGCCTCGACAGGCAAAGTGATCCACAGATCTTTGGTGCTTTTCTTTTGCCTTTGGTTCCACTCACGGACGGATGAGGAGCCAGGGGCGTAGAGGAGAGAAGTGTGAGAATTGTGCAAGTCGGACAATTCAAGACTCACGGCTCGTCAGTGCGCTTATAAAAGTACATGTGTCAGGAGCCAGAGCAGGACAAGCTGGACGCACATAAGTACTAAGGCTGATAGAGTACATGTGTCCTAAGCCAGAGCGGGACAAGCTGGATGCACATAGTACTCTATCTATAAAGAACTGTTCAGAAATCGTCTGAGCAGTGGGAGAAAGAACAACTAATCTTGCTCGGAGTGGATAAATGATCTAGGCTGTGAAAAGGCTGGCAGAAATGAACTGTGACATTTTTCATTGAACTTTTCTGGTATCAATAACAAGAGACATTTGCGACGAACTTTGCCAGCAAGAAGAAGGACGATGAAGAACAAGTCTCAGCTCGGCTCGGTTTCAGCCTCCTCCTGCACCCCTGCTGAAAAGATAATAGATTTAGAGACTGTACATTTAGGGAAAAAGCATGGTAAAAGGAATAAGGTACTGATTTGGACATTGGTCCTGTGTTTCTTAAGTATGATAGTACCAACAATAACAGATATTACATTATGGTTCCTGGAGTACGTACACCCATTAGAAACACTTTTGCCAAAAGCAGCTACTGAAAGCCCGATTCATGTAATCACTGGTACTTTGCCCCAATGGAAGAGAGACATAGAGAAGGATACGGCAACAATACATTGTTGCTCATCATGAACATGACCCATGCGGTTTTAAAGAAAAAAGATTGCTGGGTTTGCGCCCATTTACCACAGCACAGTGGGAAAGGGATAGGCTGGTATGTACAACAGTTGCCATTGATTTATTCATGTGAGGTAACATTAAGTGCAATGTTCTTTGGGAAATGGAACACGAGTAATACGGGTCAGCTAGATGAGACCAATATGAATGAATTTGAGGAAGTGATCATGAGACCTGTGGGTTGTTCCATATTCCAAAAAGCTTGCGTGTTTGCACTAGAACCCATGAGAAAGAATACACGAAAGATAACAAGACTAGATAGGTTGCATAGGCAAAATAGACCAACCCCGCCAGCAGAAAAAACATCAGTAATGACATTCCGAATGAGGGATGAATGGAACAAAGATGCTGTGCCCCCTGCCTATACAGTGGATCACAGCTCTAAAACTGCTCCCCTATGTCTACAGAAAAAGTGTGACTATAAAGTAGGAACATTTAGCAACTGCTACATCATCTTTGACATACATTTAGCAACTGCTACATCATCTTTGCCCCCTTGAGGAGAAGAGGGGAAGATTCTATGCCCCGGTACAAATACAGGGGCAATGTACAATTTTGGCACTGGTGGACACTGGATCCCAAGCTACCCTTCTGTCAAAAAGGGCCTTTGACCAACTGAATTCGGGAAGGGGGGGGAAATATCAAATTCCTCTCACCCCTCTTCCTGGACAACTTCAGAACTTTGACGGGAAGGAAATTCCCGTCGAGGGGACTGCGAATTTGGACATTAAAATTGGGTGACACAAGGTGAAGCACCCGGTCATAGTTGTGACTCCAGAGGGCACCCCTTGTTTACTAGTGAATGACATCCTGCGTAGGTTGTCTCCCCTCATAGATTGTGTAAACAAGGTCCTCTGGACCCAGGCAATAAAATTGAAACATAGTGTCAACCATGTTAGTTTAAATGGCACATGCCACATGGTTCAACAAAAACCTGACCAAATAGAATTTCACTTCCAGAATAATCAAATCCCAGACGTGACAGTAATTGCAGTAGGACAACAAACTGGTGATGGGGTTCCTCTTTATTTCTGAAAATCAACCTTCCTTACAGTCTAAGGTGGCATTCCACACTGGAAGTGTGAATCTTTACAAATTCACAATCAGAAAATCCCACTCCTATAGTCCAGAGAAATGAGAAATCAACTCAAAGCTTGGCTGATATTCAGAAAATTGGAGAGCAGTTGTTCATCCCTATTCAGTTAAATGAACGGAAGGACTCTGTTCTCGCCCTAGTGTGTGTGAACAACGGTAAGAGCTTCATCAGCGAGGCCTTATTCCACAAACTCCCAAAAGATCCAGCCATTCCCGCATTTAAACTGATAGACAAATGGGAAATTGACCTGGAAACACCCAATTCCAAACATCTCCTGCCTAGCAGGTGTATGCTCAAATTTTCCATAGGCAACACGAGCATAGTCCATAATTGTTGGGTCATGTGAGATGTCCCTGCTGCATTTTACTTAGGCAGTGACATTCTCAATCGCTTTGCATTAGTTTGGACCTAATAAACTTCAAAGCTTGGTCCCGATTAGCGGGTAATCCCATGGACTTTGATGACCCAGAGAAAGGGCCTCATTATGAGGTAGGTGGTAAGGGATTACCGGCACTGGTAAGGACAGCGGTGCCGGTAATCCCTTACCACCCTATTTTGAGGTCCCTTAGCGGGTCCCTTCCTTAACGGCTGGTTTTACCAGGTGTTATGGAAGGGACCTGTTAAGGGACTTCAGAGCTAATAATGGTACTGCAAATTGCAGTACCGTTATTAGCTCCATCCCCATTCCCATTGAGCCCTATGGGGGCTAGAATGGGAATGGGAAATGGTTCCCGGAATGGGGACTTACCGGGTCCTCCAAGGTTGGAATGACCCGGTAAGTCCCTATTTCGGGAACCCGGACCCGGAATGCGGTAAGGGGGTAGCCATGATGCTAATAGCACCATAGCTACCTCCTACCTCATAATGAGGCCCAAAGCCTTTAGGTCAGCTCAACTGCTGCCTTATGCAGTTGAAATTCAGATTGGAGAGGAAGTCACCATCCCAGAACGGAACTGACAATTCTCACTGGAAGTGAAAATTGAAAGAGGACAGAAACTAAAAAACCCTGACGCCAATATCCATCTTAATGCTCACTTCCAACAGCAGGGGTTGGGGGTAAACCCAACACCACTAGTGAACATAGAACATGAGACTATTCCAATAGAGGTGGATAACAGCGACTTAAAGAGTATCACTCGAGCTGAAGGCACCATTATTGGATGGCGGTTGATGACTGACATTTTTTCATAGATTTAGGTAATGAACTGTTGGGACCCATCCCCAAGGACTTTTTGACAGTGATAGTGACGATGACGCAACACCAGACAGGATCTTCACCCGGCATGGGGGGAATTTCCTGGTGTACACTTCCTGCCCTTATGGTAAGGAAGATGTGACCTGTGACTTCAGGAGGGATGAGGTGATATTCCAAGTCCGCGAGGACTGCCTTCCCCACCTGAAGCCAGCAGTCCAAATCAGCACTTTGACCAGGGACTTCTCCACCCAGCTGGAGGAGGCCGCTGAGATAGCAAAACCGGAAGTCTTTCCAGGCTTCAGGCAGATGGTTGAAGAGAGAGTCAACCTAGCTGATGCCTGTTAGACTCTGGAGCAAAAGCAACAATTGAAACAAGTTTTCTTAGATTTTCAAGATCTCTTTGTGGTGGACTTATATGACTGTGGTTGCACCGACACCCACACAACAACAATTCCCACGGACCCTGGCATGACTCCAGTGTTTGTGAAGCAAAATCGCTTGCCACTCGCATCAATGGAGTCCCTTACTAAAATAATTAAGCACCTTGAGTCCTGTGGGATAATTCGTCCAGTCCACAGCACATTCAATAATCCGGTGCTGGGGATTTTGAAACCAAACAAACAGTGGAGACTCTGTGCTGACCTTAGGGAGCTCAACAAATGGGTCCATACTTCCCGATGGCCTCTTCCCTACATTGACCAGGGGTCACAGGTATTCATTGCAATAGACCTGACCAATGGGTACTGGACTGTACCTGTCAGTAGGGAGGACCAATACAAGCTGGCCTTTACTTTCGGGGGGCAGCAGAACACATGGACCCGGACTCCCTTCGGATACATCAACTCAGGCAATTAATTTAACATTTTTCTACACAAGGCCATGCCCGACCTGGGTGAAAGGGGTAACCTGGCCTATGTAGATGATGTTTTAGTCAAAAGCTCGACTGTGGAGGAACACATAGCAGAGATCCGTTATGTTCTGACACAGTTGAGGGCTGCCGGAGCAAAACTCTGCTTTCAAAAGGCACAGTGGTGAAGAACTCGTGTCAATTTCTTGGGGCATGAGATTACTCCTCAGGGTCTCTGTCGCCAGCAAAAGAAAGTGGAAGCACTCCAGAAATTAAAAGACCCCACAACTCTGCGGGAACTAAGGAGCCTCCTTGGACTAACTAATTACAGCAGAAAGTTAATTGAGGACTATGCAGAGATCACAAGACCCCTGATCCATCTTTTGAAGGGGGGGTCAAGTGGGAGTGGGGTCCAGAACAAGCCAAGGCGGTAAAACAACTCAAAAGAAGCCTCTTGCAAGCACCTTGCCTAGCTTACCCTGTCAAAAACAAGGAGTTCTTCTTGGAGACAAGGTTCTCAAATACATGCTTGACTGCAGTATTATATCAAAAGCATGACAAGGTCAATAAAGTAATCTCCTATGCGAGTAAAACTTTATCCTCTGTGGGGGAAAAATTCAACGATTGCGAGAAGGCACTCCTGGCAACGGTGTGGGCATTGAAGAATTACCGTCTGTTTATCCAGGGGGAACACATCATAGTGGAGACTCCACACCAGCCTCTGCAATATCTCCAAAGTGACAGAATCCGGCCCGGAAATGTGAGTAATTCCCGAATTACTTCCTGGATTCTGTCAATGCAAGACTTTCCTGTGGAGGTCAGGTATGGCCAATACAAGAAGAGTCCCCTCGCGCAAGGTCTGGCTGACTTGCATGATTGTGCCATAGAAAACTAGGACGAAAATCTTAAAATCAAGGACAACATGGAGGCATACCTTAATTCCCCATACAAAGTCTATGAAGAAGACCAGCGTGAGGGAATGCCCACTGTCTATGTGGATGGATGCTCCTACCATGTTGACAATGATGGGGAAAAAGAACTTGTGGCCGGCCTAGGGAATGCATAGGTGAATGATACCCCAGAACCCTCGCTGGGTACAAAATCGGTCCCCGAAGTAGTCAAGTGGCAGAGTTGATGGCTGTGCATCAAGCCATCCTCACTGCTGTCCAACACCACCTCCACGAACTGGTCATAATCACTGATTCGGATTATGTAGGGAACAGGTTCGTGAAGTACCTGGTTAACTGGAAAACCAGAGGCATGCTATGTGCTAATAACAAACCATTGAAACATGGGAAATGAATCCAAAATATTGATACCTCGAATGGGATGACCATCTACTGGAAAATGATCAAGGATCACTCTAAAGTAGAGGGACCAGACAAAACTGGAAATGACCTAGCTGATCAGCTGGCCAAAACCGGAGCCATCCAAGGGGATCTACTTGAGATCGAGTCCCTGTTGAGGGAAATCCAGCTCACTGCTATCACTAGGTCCCGGACAAATGCTCACAATGAACTCTCAACTGCACAATGGAGTAAGGAGACCCCAGATGCTGATTTGATTATGGCTCAAAAAGGGGATCCAATAATTGGTAAGTTTTATCAACACATTGAGGACCCTGAGAACTTTCCCCTGACGGATACCGATTACATTGGGAAAGAGGACCTCAGAGTGTTGATGAAATGTCCAAAAATTTTCCGAATCCATTGTTGGTGAGGAGATCCATAGCTGGCCATGACCAGTGGGTGGTCCCCACCTCATTCCGAAGCCTGATGCTAAGTCACGCCCATGATGCAGCCACAGCCGGTCATCGGGGGTTTCAACGACACTAGAAATCTTGAGAGAGGTTGAATACTGGCCACACATGGGGCAGGACCTCGACCAATACTTGAAGGGGTGTCTTGTGTGTGCACAATTTCAGCCAACATCCCTCACACACCGTGCTCCCCTCCAAAAGAGGGGGATGACACTGCTTGGTCAGATTTACAAGTCAATTTTATTGGGACCGTGATTCGCTCCTCAGGGGGAACAAGTACATGTTGACCGTGACATGCTTGTTCACTAAATGGGTGGAATGTCTCCCGGCCCCAAATTGCAAGGCAGAAACAGCAGCTGCCCTGATGATCAACCACATCTTCTCGCGTTTTGGACTAACCCAAAGGATCGAGTCAGACCGAGGTAGTCACTTCACTAGCGAATGATGACAAAGATGTGGGAGATACTTGGGGTCAAAAGGAAACTACACATTGCCTATCAGCTAGCCTCTAGTGGTGGAGTTGAGAGATACAGCAAGACGATTGTGAGCATATTAAAAAAAGTTTGTGGCAGATTCTGGGCCAAGTTGGGACATTCGATTACCTCTTTTCCTGATGGTCATCAGATCTGACCCTTCTTCGGCAACCAAAATGTCGCTGTTTGAGCTGATGACTGGACGAAGGATGGTGCTTCCGCAGCATCTGCTCTACAGAACCCAAGAGCAGACCTTGATGAATGCTTCCACAACTCATGTGCATGTTGAGAATCTGAGAAAACACCTTCAAAATGCTTTTGCCTATGCTCAGCGGAATCTAGAAAGATCTGCAGACAGTATGAAGACCCACTATGACCTTAAGACAACTAGAAAAGAATACCAAGTAGGAGACCAGGTCTACTTGTGCAATTTCCAAATAAACCATGCCAAACAGCGCAAATTTCTTCCAACGGGCGGCTTCCCTTTGAAATTGTAGACAGAATCTTACCAGTCGCCTACAAAATCTGTATCCCCAAAGGCAGTTTGGCAGAGGTTGAAGATAAGTGGGTCCACATCAACCAGCTGAAGTGTTGCCATCCTAGGCATACTTTGCAGCAACTAGTGAATTCATCTGGAAATCCAGAGGGGGACCTTCCAGCTCCCTAGAAAATTCTGACTGTAAAAAACCATTCCATCTGTTATAATTAGTAGGAATTACAAGCGGGAAAGATTGTCATTTATATGTCAAATGTATGCGTCTGCCCCACTACATGAATAGTGGTGGGGAAATGTCCACAAATATGCTCTGTTTTGTCATCACAGGACTGAAACCATGGATCCTAAGCACTAAGGATGACCACTCGGGGACCGGAAGTGAAGACCCAAGGGTCCCGGGTTATCGCTCCATACTCTCATCCGGAATCAGCGAGGAGAACCTGTCGATACAGCACTGATGGGAGAAGCATGAAAGGGGCCCCTACGGGTCCCTCGTGCTATGGAAACAAGGCAATAACCATACACGAAAAGATGCACCAGACACGAGGTTCAAATTCCCAATGCTAGGGTTTATTGCAAGAAAAAATAGTATCAATTGGCCAATTCTGATCTCACGCCCCGCAACGTGAGTTTCCTAGACCTCGAGGGACGCAAGAGAGCGAATTACGTACATCAGTTACATATATACAAAATGCATATCATACAATCAGCAGTGTCATGTTTAACACCCCTCTTTGTTAAGTTCCTTTGAACTCGGGATGACGATGGACATATCCGACGAGTATGACGATTATGACACTTTCGATGTCTATTCTAGTAACAATGGAATTAGAAAGTGCGGAGGCATCTTTAGTTGTTGAACAGAACACGGTGGTTCTGTTCTTGGAAGAAAGCTGCATACGGGGGAAGAGCCACATTCCAAGCTTTGCTATCTATGAGGTACTATTCGTGTCCTGGGAGCCGACACGTTCTAAAGGGCTTTGCGAGGGGGGCCGTAGGAAGAGCATAATTCAAGCCTTTAGCTGATTTTATTCTAACATATTCTACCATCGTACGAGACTGGCTGGCAGCTGTGAAGTGATTAAATGCCCTGCAGCTCTCTCCCAAGGCTACAGAGAGGGGAGCGTGGGCATTCCTCTCTGGGCTACTCACGAGGAGTTTCAGCGAACTCTTCAGTCCCGCGACCTTGTCCTTTCATATTCAGACAACAATGTTAACAGTTGAGCAGACTAAGCAGAATTCACATGAATTGCAAGCTGCAAAGCAGTTTTAGACAGAAAGCAATGAGCAATGGTTAACAAGCAAAATGGCGATTCTTGCTACATTTAAAAAGGCCGCTCGTTGGTCAAGCATGGCAGTCTATATTTCTATAATTTGGTGCATAAGATGGTTGGCCTACGGCCATCAAGTTACGTCTGTCATTCAAATGAAGGGTATTCATTTTTCCAGATTGACAAACCCTCCATTTGGGCGTATGCCAAACGTCTTATTCATTCATTGTATCCTCCTCCAATGAGTATAAGTCTGGGGTATCTATGTCTGAACCATCTTCATCATTAATGTCTATCGCCATGAATTGTTTTACTGTTTTTGTTTCCTCCGTGTCTCTGTTATTTCGGCCATGCGTTTGTTTTCCTCTCGACACCATGTGCATACATCCCTTAGTACATCCATCAGTTATTTCAGTGCAAACTATTGGTAAACATTGTATGCAACAGCAACATGCTATGAATATCCCAAGTACCATCATTAGTATTGAAATTAACTTCCATCGCCAAGACCGCAATAATCCCCAAAACCAGGATCCTATCCCCCAACCCCCTTCTTCAGTAGAGAGTGTGGAACTTATGACATGTAATTTCCGGATCGCTTTAAATATCGTAGGGGAGTAATCATCTATATACACACAGCATGCAGTTTTTACGAGTTTGCAAACTCCCCCACGATCAACTAATATTATATCGAGAGCCATCCTGTTTTGAAGTGCCATTAGTCTTATTCCTTTTTCTTCTAACGTCATATTCAATAAAATATCCGTTGTTGAATCTATTGTTTTTTGTAATATTCCAGATAGTTTTCTTATAGTGTAAGAATTATCTATTTGGGACAAGAATGGTATAAATGATTTGGCTTTATCCATTGCTATCATTCCATCCTCGCTACTCCTTTGAGTTCTACCTTTTGTTCGTCTGGCTACTTCTGCTGTCTCCAAGAGGAACACTCCTGGGAACAGTAGACCTAGGTAGCATGTACCTCCCCAGTTCCTAGGTAACCATGAATATGCTTTTTCTCCACATATAAAGTAAAGAGGGTCCCCTACGTACACAGGTTCTATTTTGTGTTTTAAAACCACTGTTTGTCTTTGCCCCCCTTCTCCTCAAGGGGGCAAAGATGATGTACATTTTTGGACAACTGGTGGGTTAGTTTCTTGGTTTTGGATACTGACAGAAAGGTGATTTGGGCAGGATTCTGTTTGGTCTTGGGAATCTGGAAGAAAAAGGTGACAGCTAGATATGGGGGAAGTTTGGGGTTCCCCTGGTTCTGATTCTGGGCCGCCCCCCCTTTTTGGAGGCAGTCACCAGGATGGGTTTGAACCAGAGGATTTTCGTGCATGTGATTCTGGGGTTTGATGATAGGCGGTGCTAACCCAGTCCCCACATCTACCCAATCTGGATTTGGATCCTTTGGGACCGAATTTTCTTTGGGAGGAGTTCCCCCATCCCTGAAAGAGAAGATCATTTTCCCAGAATCCTCTGAGGACCCCTCTCCTTCAAACTGGAAGATCTGTACCTCCTCCACAAAATGGGTCTTTTTGAGGTCTTTATTTCTCCTATCTCCCCCTCTGCTCCTTGGGTGGCAGACTTTCAGGGGCAGGTGATTTTGGTTCCGGTTCCTGGGTTTCCAGGGGCTTTTTACAAGTGAGGAAGGAAGCTTCCTCGAAGGCTTTACACCCCCCTTCCCCTTGTGCCTCCTCCCTGGCAACCGGTGGGTTGTCGGGGTTCTTCCCCCGTCATTGCTCTGGAGCACCAGATCCTGGATTTGAGGCATTCTGTGCCGCCATGCTCATCTGAGGGTTCTGTTGAGCCCTCAGCATGTGACCCAGATGCTGTGCCATGTTCTGGACCTGGCGCTCTAGTTGTGACACCTGCTCTGCCTGGTACGGGGTCCTCATGTCTCCCCTGGGCTGATCCCAGGAAGGGTAGCTATCCCTTATCCTAAAATACCCCGGGTTAGGAAAGTTTGGGTACCCCTCCACCCTTGGCCTCCCCTCTCCTGGATTGGGCTGTCTGAGTTCAGGAAAGTGGGGAAAGAAGGATGGATTGTTTTGGGGGTTAAAGTTTGGCGGGTACCTAGGAAGGACATTTTTTTCCAGTATTTAGGGGATTACTGCCCTCCTGGGGAAAGTGAGGAGGGAAGTTCCCTGGGTTAGCTGCTGTCTGGTTGGACCCCCACCCCCTTGGGCTGGAGGAGTCCACACATAACCCAGGATGGGTCTATTGCCCTTGTAGCATGGGCTGATATAGTCATGGGAGTTAGGGGTCCCATTTGTGGGATTACCTCCCTGGCTCCCTGTTTGTGATTGGCCCAAGGGCCTTCTGGGTTTGGGGTTGTTTTGATTCTGTGCAGGCAGATTGTTAGGCCCCCCCATCTCTAAATCTAAAATGGGGGCAACCTTCACCTCCGCCACTTTAGCAGCAGCTGGGGTGTTAGTTGTTTTGGGGCTTTTTCCACTATTGTTATTTTCCACTGGCTTTTGAACCTCATAAATGTGCGTGGCTTCTTCAATGATCCCGTCTAGTGATCTTTTCTTGTGAAAGTCCCTCAATAGCTGGGCCATGATATACTTACGCAGAGCATGAAAGAAAGTGTTTACAAATTCTTTGCTGTCAGTGCGCACCCTTCTAGTCGTCTGCGCAAAGGCACGTTTTAACTCTTGAACAAATTCTTGTGGGGCCTGATCTTCCCCACATTGCAAGTTGTAGGATGCCTTGCGAGCCTCCTGCGGATTCCTGTGAACGGAAAAATGTTTCAGGATGGCTGCCCTATAGGTGGACCATCTGGAATGATTCTGATCCTCCAGCCCCGCAAAGAAGCTGGAGCACTCGGGAGAAAATGTCCACTTTACATATTGAATACAGCTTTGGCTGTCCTTCAAATGGAAAGTTTCTATCATTTGTTCAAATAGCTCAAGGTGCTCCCAAACCGAATATTTTGCATTCTTGTGATAGGGCATGATGACACTCCTAATGGCTTTTATTTGTTTCAGGGGATCCTTGAGCAAGGCCCTCCTGACCTTGTTGGCTTTCTTAGTTCGGATCACCCTGGTCCACTCATCCTCTGACTCAGAGGCACTGCTACCAGAGGTGCCTGTCTGGTCTTCTAGGCTCTCCTGGATTCTGCAAGCTTGGGAATGGCTGGCAGCATGTGGGGGCATAGTTTCTTGCATCCTGTGGTGCTCAGAAGAGTATTCTGATTCTTCCTTGCTCCCAGGATTGGCTGAGTATCCCCCTCCACTGTCCTAGCTGGGAAGAGGTTTTCAGGATGCCGTTAGTGGGCCTACTCTCATGGAGTTCCCCACCAAATTGTACCTCCTGATCTCTGGGTAACTTATATTTTTGAGGATCCATTTCTCTGATCCTCCCCTCATTGGAGTCTCCCTGATCAGAAAAGATGGCCCTAGCACTTGGGAACCCATACATAGATGCCCGCCCATCCATTGCTGGGAGGTGCTGATCTATGAGCCCCATATTTCTCATTGGGTTGAAGTATGCCATCCCTGTGGCCCTTGGCTCATGTGAGCCAGTGGACATGGGGGAGGCAGAGTCCATGGAGTTGAAGAGATGGAAGTCTCTGGTACCAGGGTTCCTGAAGTGATGCTCAGGTGTTTCCCTCTCCCAGTGGACCTCATCTCTCTCAGCCCCTGCTCCCTGTTGCCATACAAGAACCTGACCCCTTTGTTCTTCTATCAAGGCCTTACTAGTCTCTATTAGTCGTTCATAGCTACCTGTCTGTGGAGCCTGTCATGTTTCTCACAGAGAGCCTCATTGTCCCTCTGTGCTTCCTGTGTAATTTTGGAGTATTGGGCCAATTTTTGCTGCAGGAGGGTTACCTCCTGAGTCCTGTCCTTGCTGCCCTGGTCATTCTTTTCCAGAGCATCTTCCATCCTCCTGGCATGCTCTAACAGTTTTTTGTAGTCTTTCTGGAGCTCACCCAGCTCCTAAAGGGCCAAGTGATTTTCTTCCATTTTAGTTTTTAAATAACTGACGTCCTGGCCTAAGGTGTCCCTTTCCTGATTTAGATTACCCCTCTGTGCAGCCAGGTCGTCCCTTTGTCTTTGGAGTGCACCAGCTTTCTGGCGCTCTTCATCAAATTCAGTTTGGGAGTCAAGGTCTTTGAGAATTAATGTATTATTTTCTTCTTTTACTTGGTCTAGCCAGTTTTGCAGGGTGACTACCTGCTCTGCGCATGCTCTATTAAAATGTAATTGCTGTTCCAGCTTTTGTCCAAACCTTCTTGGCACTCTTTTTGCAGCACCAGTACTTTGGTATCCTGCTCGACCTTCTCTTGCTACAGGATATCCAGATCTCCTTTTACTTTTATTAGGTACTGTCTGGTTTCATTTTCTGATTCTTGGCTCTTTTGTAGCCTTTGTTCTGCAGAGTCCAGATCAGTTTGGGCTTTTTCTAGTGATTGTACTCGCCTATTTGCCAGATCTAGGTTTTTGGCATATTTTTCCTGTATTGCTCCAATGTGTAGGTACAGATCTGCTGTTATTTTGGCAATTTTACTTTGCTCTTCTTTTACCTTGGGCCATGTACAGTTCACTCAGTGCCATGTGTAATGGACCCTGATCCTGGTATATATCTAATCCTGTGGCAGTGGCTTGTTCTTTGATTTCCTGCAACCAAACATTCTGATCCTGCTCTGTCCATTTATCCCTGACAAATAATTTGTGCATTAGGTGTTATTTTGCCATATTAATTTCTACTGGGGTCGCCATTCCAGAAATATTAATTTCCTTTCTGACTTACAGAAGTTATTTTATTTTTGCAAAACAGACGAAATTCCTTAGAGTGTTTCTATTGAAGGGTGCTTTCACAGTGTAGCACAGTGTGGTAGCCCAACAGGGTTTATGTACCCCGTCAGTTAGCACTCTGTATTAGAGTGTCACAAGTGGTATGTTTAATTCAGGATCCTGGACGAGCCCCCAATCTGTAAGTGATTTCAATCCGGCACTTCACCTAAGTCAATGTTACTGGTATAATTTACTGATAACTGTAACCTCAAATCAGGTTCAAGGGATCTTTATTAAACACCCAATTAGGTAGGTTTGGATGTCTTACCTAAGCAGACTGACAATTCCAATGGGAAGCAAATGTTGAACTCAAGAATCTCCCTGACCAACGCGCCACTCTCTTACCCGGTAGGAAAACCCAGAGCGAAAAGTGCGCGCCGGTCAGGGAAACCCTCTGGGGAAGAAAACCCTGGTCGAGCGCGGGATCCGATGTTTGGAGTGTGGCACGCAGGCTGATGTCGCCAATACAACGTGGTGTTGAGTGTTGGATGGCTTCGTCTCTTAACCAGCCGGATTGGAAATACCAGGAGAGAAGCCGAGGAAACGGGAAACAGAGAGAGCGACTGGAATGCAAGTCCGGAAGACAGTAGCCCAAAAGCGGCGTTTCAGTACAAGGCGCAAGATGATTCCGGGGGGTTTGTGTGTACAAAGAATGCTGAGTAGAGAATGGAGCATTCGCTAGAACAGTAGCAACGCGAAGAGCTGGAAGTCTCAGTGTCATATGAGGAGTCATGTGAGCGGTACGCCGTATCTCTGGCGAACGTGAAAGGACTGGAGCGGTGATCGCAGAACCATTCGCACTGCGATCCGCCATCTTGAAGGTACCACTCCGAATGGAGCCACAGAGCCGGCTTCTGGACCAAAGAGACCAGCGCTTCGTGAGTATAACAGTCAATGCCTAGCGTGTAATGCACGACTGAAATCCTTATTTATTTATTTGTGTCTAAAAGTTCTTTTATTCTGAACGATGTACCACTTATATCACGCCCATCTCTTGGAACCCCCCTCGCCCCCCCGGTCACACTGAACCAGGAATCAGGCTGGTTTGCAAAGTTAAAACATTTATTTATATATTCACAATATAACCACACTATTTTTAATGGGGATACAATAATCACCAATGGGGTGATGTCACACTAAGCAATCTCTTTAATCATAAGGAGTAATAATGATCAAAAACAATGCAGCACAGCAATAATACTTTTGTGGGAATGGGTTCAAATCAAATAGCAATGTGGTTACTCTTTCCCCCTGCACGCCCCTCAACCCCCCAATATGCAATGTAGAGAGATAGGAGGAGAGAGAACAGCTTTCAGGAATGCAGAATTCAAATACAAGGTCAATCCCAATTTCCCCCCAGCAAATACAAGAGAGAAACAGAGTTGATTGGCAAACTGTCAAACTGGTTTTTAAAGTTGTCTGAGAATGGATTGGGTAAAAACTAAATATGGCTTAAATCAGTGAAATTGTTTACATTGTAATGGGAGCCGATTTATGTGGTTGCAGAAAAACATTAGCAATGATTTGACACCAATAAGCAATGTGCAAACTGAAATTTGAGGTCGGGTGCAATGAAAAGCGATTTTACACGTTATAGAAATTTCCTAAGGCAAAATACGCGGCAAACTTTTCTGCGTGCAGTAATCATGATCGCGGGAGAACTATATGGATTTGAGATGCGGTTTTTGGTGTTATGAAAGCTGGGGATGTTAGCTACAAGCAGACATTTGAATTCAAGTTTCTAGCAACAAATCTGAAGAAGTTATGGACGTTTTCGTGGAGGTCATTTTCTTTGAGATAGGCACAAGAATGGGAGAAAAAGGGATGCACTTTCAAAATACAAAACAGGATTTCTTTACCCTAGGGTCAGACTATGAAGAAGCAAATACTACACGGGAGCACAGCCACTTGACCAGGACGCCTCTGGATCAAGTTTTTGCCTGCCGAGAAGCTTGCTTTCTTCAGATGAAATATATCAGCGCAAAGATCGGTTTAACACTACTAGTACAGAAGGAGATGGTAGGGATAATATAGAGAGTCCAGGTAATTCAAACTAATTCTAACAATGCAGTTCTGGATATAAGAGAGGATTGATTTGAGATAGGGATGGACTATGGCTAGTACATAGGCTAGTGACAGTCCTATACTATGGATACTCACTAGATAGGTTTGAATGGAACCGTCAGGGATTCTGGTCAGTCAAGATTTCTGGACAGGAATGCTGCTGGGCAACCGGACTGGACAGGGTCTGCAATCAGCAAGGCGCTCCGGTCACCGCACGACAGGACTGGACAGGATTGGCACAGCACGGCACAGTATTGGGTTTAATCTGCCCTGGTTCTGCAGATAATTATTTGGCAGGCAAGCAAGTACAGCACAGCCCGGCTGTTTTCTTTGATGTTCCCCTTTGGTGGTGGGATTCTAGTTCTGGAAATTCGAGGCCTAGTTGAAAATGGTTCAACTAATGTAATGGGCCTTTCTGCTTGCAAAGTTTCTGGAGTCTGGAGCAAGGAATATGGGTGGATCTCCTTCAGGGTGCTTCGCCAGGAATCGGTTGGTGGGTGAATCTGTGTGTCTTTCTAAGTCCTCAGCTTTCTCTATTTATGCATTTGATAAAGGTGTGTGTGTGCTGGCTTTTCCTAAGCGCGTCCCCTAGGCCGACTATGGGCCTCATTACCCGGTAGGCGGTGAGCCATGGCGCTATTAGCGCCATGGCTCATGCCGGTAAAATACCGGCACCGCCTTGGCGGAAAGGGGATTTACCGCCCCATTCCAAGGTTGGAGGGGCGGTAAATCCCCTTTCCGCCATTGCCCTTCCCCATTCCCATTTCTGCCCCATAGGGCTCTATGGGAATGGGGAAGGCGCTAATTACGGCACCGCAATTTTGCGGTGCCGTAATTAGCTCCGAGGTCCCTTAGCGGGTTGGATTTTAACGCCTGCAAAAAGCAGGCGTTAAATCCCCCAACCCACAAAGGGACCTCGTAGTAAGGCGGTAGGGATTTACCGGTACCGGTATTTTACCGGTACCGGTAAATCCCTAACGCCATCCGTGTAATGAGGCCCTATATGTTAGAATCTCCCCTTTCCATTGATTGGAGGAGAAAACAGGGTGTCACCATGATGATGTGGGTTTATGAGTCAGAGAATACTCCCCTTGGCTTTTGAACATGAAATCTATTTTTAGTATAATACATATTTACAATTTTGCAAACTTTATAACAATAACATATCTACCTCACATATTTTGTAGAGCAAATGCTCTTCCAAGCCCCGTCATTGTAGGATCTTGTGCTGGCTTTTGACAGAATTCTTCCCTTTTTGGGCGGAACACAATGGCCCTCATTACGACCCTGGCGGAAATCGAAAAACGATGGCGGAAATGCAATACCGCCATCGAATAGCGCTCGGTGCGACTATGACCCGTCACCGCAAAGTACGAAGCCATTAGCGACACCGTAGTGAACGCCAACGCTAACTGCACCAAGCACGCGCGCGCGCCATGCAAACCGGAAACACCACCATGGTGCAACGGTACGCCAATTCCGACCCTAGCGGACATGTACCTAACGCCATCAGGCATGGCGGAATGTACCATTCCGCCATGGCGAGAAGTACGGCATCGCGAATCAACCGTAAACGGCCCCACTGAGTGCCTGTACACCGCTCCCTGCCCACAAAGTACAACTCCCGGTAGGTGCAATGAAGTCACAATGCAACCATTGAAATGTACAAAGCACCCATGCATGCCAACGAACAAAAGCAACACAAGAGGGGCCAATGGGAGCTGCAGGTCACAGATGGCACGAATACAGAAGCCATCCCAATGGACATGACCACAGTCCCCCACCAAGAAACGCACGCAAACACAGGCACCTGTGCCCAGCAACATTCCGAAAATCACATCATTCCACCAGTCCACCTGGCTGACCGGCATCTGTTACACAAAACCCAATCCCCCGCCCCTGAGCATGACAACATTCAAACTGTCATATAGGCAGCCCCCATCCCTGACCTCACGGGCTTAGTAGGCAAACGCGCCCAGTACAGTACCACGCAACTAAACCCCGAAGCTGGAACCCAATGCAGATCTCCTCACAATACATCGCCCCCCAAATAGGCATATGCCACATCACTTGCAAAGAAAAACGCTACACGGGCCAAATCAGAATAGCAATTTATGCACATCAAAGACACCAAGCCCATACAGCCATCAGGCCATGAACTCCAAAACACAAATCACCATTGTGGGCTGCATCCGCAAGAAATGACCAGCCACTACTTGTGTGTCGCCCTGTACCCCCATGGTACACAGAGCCACATTCACGTACGAAAAGGCAACATGGAAGCGCACAGAACCGCAGGGCTGTCCCAATGGGGAGGCACTAGTCCAGCTGAAAGGCCGAAATGTTGCTCCGAGACACCAGTACTGCATAAGGGCATGTGGGCCATTGGCGATCGTCCCATAAGATCGTAATGCTGCTCCACCGATTAACACGAAGCAGCAGGTGTCGGGAGTAAAATCCATCTGCAGGAGTGGCATACAGATGGCAGTGGCAAAAGGGGAGGAGATACCTGTCAACCAAAAGAAAAGAAAAAGAACAGAATGGCCATCAGAACTACATTCCAACAACTCACTTCAATGATCACACGAAATCCACAGCCATATGCATGCTAGCCCACTCAAAAGGATCATCACCACCCCAAAACCACTTGCGACTCATAACCATCTATATCGAGGTGCAAACACCATCACAAACGAGTGTACCTGTGCATGCGTCTGTCAAAACAGAATCCATCAGATGGGAATGTCAACGTGCATGGACACAAGTGTCTGAGGGCGCCTCGAGACAGGGAGGACTCAACAAGGCCAGATAGACGATGGTCCCACTATGGCAGCCCTGCATCACATAGCGTAGGGGAGGCGGATAGATCCCAAGAAGCCCTGTACATGGCAAACTCTGTATCAAATCACCTGCCCATGCATCCATTCATCATTCCCTCATCCCGGGATCAAAACGCCTGAATAATTACTCACATGACATTAGAAACATCCATTGAGTCTGTGCGTTATGCAGCCTGCAAAATCCACAGTGCCCCAGCCCGTAATTCCAGTGCTGTGAAGTAACATGTATTTGGGAACGGCCGGCCTCATCGCCCACGTAGCTAATGCGCATCCCAAACTATTCATATCAATCATTGCTCCCTCGCCATGGGCCCTGTCTCAAGGACATTGAACAATAGAACGTTATATTTGCAGTCAGACCTGTGGGCATCTCCTCGCCGCCAGCTGAAGACCGAAAGCGCCGCCCTTCGAATTCCTCATTTGCAACACCACGTCGGAAAGGCATCTGTGGCCGTTTGAAATCACTAATTATTCCATCGAGTGCGGCTGTGTGTGAAAATGGCAACTGCCTTCACCCACGAATGGGACGCCCCGCCCGTCGTTGCAACTCGGTACAGTGATGCATGAGGGCCCACCGTTACTCGAGTACTACGTTCCACTGACCCTTCACAAGTCTGTTCGCGACTGCACAGATAGAATGGGAAACAATGGGACCATAGCCGAATGAACATAACAACCAATCCAACACGGCCATCGGGTACAAATACATGATAGCAATAGCAAGATACCATTCCCCGAATTGCAGCGTTGTGCGCGTGACGTGCTCGGCCAAAGGGGAGGGCAGTTTGCACAGGTGGAATGAATCACCACAGGTGGAGGCCATACAGCCTGAAAACACATGAATTGCACAGCCAGTCTCCTCCCACAACCACACCGAAATGCTACCGGCAGGACTCGCGATGTTGGCCCTGGGGGACCTGATAGCACTGCAAGTGCTCCAACTCCAAGAGGAAGACGAACACCAACTACAACCGGCCGCACGGAGGAGACGCAGGAGGAGGAGGAGGGCAAGGCAGGGCCAGCAAGGCCCACCAGCACAGCCACTACCACCACGCAGGCAGCCCGCAATCCCACGCCTCCGAGCACATCCGTTCAACCTCACTGATGAGCAGATCCACACCCTCTACCGTTTGGACCGGGACACCATAGCCGCCATTGTGGACATGACACAGGCTGACCTTGTCAGCATGATAGATAGCCCAACCGCCATCCCACCCCTACTGAAGGTGGTGTCTGTACTCCACTTCCTGGCCACAGGCACCTACCAGCACACAGTCGGACAGTTGCATGGCATTTCTCAGCCACTGTTCTCACGGACACTATTGCAAGTGCTCGATGCCCTCCTGCAGCACGCAGACGACTACATCTCCCTACCACGCTCGGAGCAGCAAATCACAAACACGAAAGTGGGATTCCATGCACTTGCCGGCATACCGGGTTGCATTGGTGCCATCGACTGCACCCATGTGGAATTGGTCTTCCCACATGCCATGGAGGCCCAGTACCGCAACCGAAAACAATTCCATTCCCTGAATGTACAAATGGTGTGTGACTCCAACAGGATCATTACACATTGTTGCGCCCGATTCCCTGGATCAACCCATGATTCTATGGTCTTGAGGAACTCTACAATACCACGCTACATGGAGCGACACGCAGGGAACAGATCCTGGCTACTCGGTGAGTCTCATTACATGCATGATGATGTGGGGTATGTGAATTGGCAATGACCTGGCAGGAAGGGGGGGGGGTGTGCGTACGCATCAATGGCATTCCACATCATACGTTTCTCGTCCACATACAGGTGATGCTGGATATCCACTGAAGAGATGGCTCCTCACACCAGTCCGGAACCCACGGGACCAGCATGAGGAGGACTACAACCATGCCCACTCACGTACCCGTGTAGTCATAGAACAGGCATTCGGCCTACTGAAGGGCCGTTTCCGCTGCCTCAGCAGGTCTGGCGGGGCACTCCTGTACCGCCATGAGAAGGTTGCAAAGATGGTGATGGCATGTGTCATGCTCCACAACATGTGCGTACGTAGAAATGTGCCCATGCCCCCTGACGCAGAACTGCAAGCACCTGAAGATGGTCATGATGAGGGTGGGGATGTGGCAGCACCTCATGGAGTCTGCGAGGCACCGGAGGCCCGTGACATTCGTCAGCATCTCATTGATGTATGCTTCTAGCACTCACGCCTGGTGGCTGATACATGGACACGGGACTCGTGGCACTGCGTGTGTCTGGGACATGCACAATATGGACTGTACGCCTATGATGGCCTAGTACACAAAGATCAATGTCCACACATCTCATTGGTTGATCGTGCACTTTTTATGGCATATGTGATGTCATGTTGAACACCCTATCGACCCGCCACCCAAGTGAGCCCAACACACCCCCTCCACCCCCCTACCTCCCCCCCGAACACCAGTGTCCAAAGATGCTCATTGTCAGTGGGCTGTCGCTATTGCAAGCCCCCTCTGCGGGTATCAGGGGCACCCCTGCCTGTGGAGCGCAGGTTCCTTCCAGATCTACGTTGGGGGCTGCCCTGGACGGAGCTTGCAACGGATGATGTGTCTGCCTGCTCACGTCCATGCATGTCCCTAAGGGTTTGCGAGAGCTCAGTGAGCACACGGCGCACTGCGGCAAGTTCGGCACATACGTCCTTGGCCGTCGCATGCAGTTCCCCCCTGAGGCTCTCGGTGCTTCTCTCCATTTGGACTCTCAGGCTCTCGGTGCTACTCTCCATTTGGACTCTCAGGCTCTCGCTGCTACTCTCGATTTGTGCCCTAAGTGTCTCAGTTGATGTTTCTATGTCTGCCTTAGTGCCCCCACATTCATCAGCATGGTCCTTGAGGAGCGTAGCCAGTTGCTGCTGTTGTTCGATCAACTGGTCGAGGGACTGTTGCCTCTGCTGGGCCAAGGCCATTTGCGGGGGTGTCACAGAGGGGCTGTTGTCCTCATGTTGCATTGCCACAGGGCTTGTGGGGGATGGCCAGTCGTCGTCTTGTGGGTGCCCCTGCGTGGTATCCTCATGTTGTACGGGATGGGACAGACAGGGGGATTGGGACAGGTCATGGATGGATCTGACTTCGGCATCCCCGTTTTCTGTGTCGGAGCATGCTGCCATCAATGGGGTGTCACCTATGGTGCTGCTGCCACCGGAGGCAGTGCCTTCTGTGGCATCCATTGGGGGGACCTGTGGTGGTGGTGTTGTGGGCATGCTGGCTGCTGGGGTGCCTGTTGATGTTCCCTCCTCTGTGCTGCCACCTGATTTGTGCTGCTGCCGTGTCTTGATGCGTGCAGCTGAGGTGGAGGGTCTCTGGCCGTTGGTCTTGGCCCTCTTTGCAGGTGTGCTGGTAGGGGTGTCCTGTAGCTCGTCGTTTGGATCGGACCCTGTGGTGGAGTAGAGGAGGGCGAGGGTTATTGGTGGGTCTGTGGGAATTGGAATGGCATTGTATCACATGCATTGGGGTGGTACCTGAGGGTGATTTGGGCCGGGCCCTTGGAGGTGCTTTGATTTGTGTGTGGAGTGAGGGTGCAGTTGTTTGGCAGCCTGCAGTTAGGGTGTGCCTGCTGCACGTGTAGTGCGTGTATTAGGGGTTTTTAATTATTTATGTATTTATTGTGGGTTTTAACGTGCGCTATCAGGCCGATGTGTGTGGACGTTCTCCTGGACATGTGTTTCTGTTGCACTATGTGGACGCATGGTACTTCACATGGATGGACTGTGTGGATTTGGCATTGTTTTTCCTGGCCCACCTACCTGTATCTTCGGATGTCTGCACTCCTTTCTCCATCCCTCCGACTCCCTCTATGCTCTCCATTCCGATGGTGGAGGCACAGATTTCTTCCCAGGGGGTCAACTTGATGGGTGATTCAGGACCTCCCCCGGTGGCTGTGGCAATGTTGCGGTTGGCAGAGAGTATGCTGCGGACGCGTATCCGCAGGTCGTCCCATCGCTTGCGGCATTGCTGTGGGGTGCGGGGTGCGGTCCCCACCGCACTTACCCGCTGTGCCACCAGAGCCCATATGGCCTTCTTGTTTGCAAGTGCCGTCCTGGTCATTTGCGTGCAGAAGACGACGGCAGCATTCTCCTGGAGGGTCTCTGTTAGCACGGTGAGTTCCTCACGGGAGAAGTGGACCTGCCGCTTGCGGTCGCACGCTTTCTTCGCTGCTTTTCCCATTATTCTTGGTTTCGCTAGGGTGGTTGACGGGTTGGGGTGTGTTTCAGGGTAGTGATTTTAGTGGTTGTGTGGTTTTAGTGTATTTATAGGTGTACGCCGGGTTGTTTCCCGTTCCGGGCCCATGTTTTAACTTCCGTTTCCGTATATTTCCGGCCACCGTACTTTCCGGTAGGCGCACACTGCGGTGACCGCTAAGAGGGGTGGCGGTATTGCACCTGGGGCGCCGTACGGCGGCGGTGTGGGCCGTTTTGGGGTCATTTCCGCCATCGCGGACTTTGCACTTCCGCCATGCCGTGGTGCTCGTGCCCGATGGGTCGGAATGGGCCGCACTTTGCTCCTTCGTGCAATGGCGGAAACGCTATTTACGCTGTGGCGCTCCGGTCAGTCGCTTTCCGCCAGGGTCGTAATGAGGGCCAATGTCTAGTTTATCCAAAAATGTGTTCAACTGTGCACTTTGCATATGGGCATAAGCGTGTGAAGTTTCATGCTTTTGACATAATTATATTTGGTATGAAACCAGAATTTCTACAGTTGCTTCCCAGAACATAGCACAGAGTTCTGGCTCCTCTTAAAATGTGCAGCCAAAATTAGGTTCAGAAGTCCGGGCTTTACATATTTTTTACAATTGTACACAGTAAATCATTAGTCTTTTTAGAAATCTGCTTTTTGTCCATTGTGAATCAACAAAAGTTGTCTGTCCCCGCCTTCTTCTCCTTCTTGCAGCTCAGAAGCAATCTCTGCCCCCTTCCTGATTAGCATCTCCTTGCCTGGTAAGAAATCCATTGTGCTCTTCCCAGAGCAGCCCAAGTGCCGCTCCCCTCTTAATCAACACAAGGGTGTGAGTTCCTGGTCTAGAGAGCAGAGGGAGGTGCCTGGCCCTGTGGGGGAAGTTGTTTCTAGTTTTGGCTTGGAGTTAGGCTTAATTTAAATGTCATTTTGTTACATTTTACTTTATTTAAAATAAACTTGCAATTTTAAAACAAGCAGCCAGAACACTGATTCCATACTCTAAACCATGAATTTTAAATAGTTGCAACCTAGGTAACTCTTGATAACAGGTCACTTAGATTTCAGACATTAGATCTTAATGGTACAAGTTTACAGTTTTCAAGCAGGCTTTTGAAAACAGTCCTTCAGGCAGCCGCTGGTACTACGCCCATATTTTGACAGATTTCACAGGTAGGCAAACTTGTGCTGTGGGTGTTTTGATGACCAATTCAGCTTTCCAGGATATTGCAATTTCACAATGATTTCTTGAATTCAGTAAAATGTGACGCCCAGCAAGAAGATTGGATGTTTGTGGGTGTTTTGGACCAGCATTCTGTATTTTTAGCAACCAAGAAAAGATTTAAAAACAAGATTCTGGATTTCTTTCAGCAGGCTCCATTTTTACTGGTTGGGCAGCCCAGTGATATGTTTCAGGAGTGCGGTCTCCGTTCCACCACTGACACATGCATGGTAGATTTTGCAGCCATCTTTTTGTGCTTTGTAGAGCGCAATTTTCATAGGTTTTGGCATGCATAGGGCTTTTGTGGCCATTTGGATGATTCTGGTACCGCCAGGACAAAGTGATGCTGCAGGGCAGAGCATAAGTGGGTTAATACATCCCACACCGCCCACATCTCTGATGTCTCTAAAAAGTCAAATTCCTACCGCACCTCCTAAGAGGTACTCTGCCTTTCCTCTCCTTCCACCAGAAGCTCAATGTCTCCCAAGCTCTGCTTCTCTCTAGGTTGGACTATTGTAACAGCCTCTTTCTAAATCTACCTGACTCTACTCTCTGCCCTCTGCAACTAATCCAGAACAGGACTGCGAGACTTGTCCTTGGCCTCAAGCCCTGGAATCGTATATCTCCAGCTCTGAAATCTCTCTATTTGCTCCCAGTGATTGCAAGGATTAAATTCAAAACCCTCTGCATTGTCCGCAAGGATTTCTGGGACCTGGGTCCAAAATACCTTCAGCTATCCCTCCTCAAATACCTCCCCTCTCGAGTTCTTCACTCCTCTACCTCTTACTCCCTCAGGGTCAGTCGGTTTTCAAAGAAACGAGCTGGGGTAGATCTCTGTCTTCGGCTGGGGCCTCCCTCTGCAGGAGCCTCCCTGCCACTCTAAAACTTGAGGAGAACCATCTCCGGTTCCGGAAACACCTCAAGACCTTCCTCTTTGCTTCTGCCTTCGCTCCCCCTCTCCCCTGCTGATCTGTTCTCTTGGCACTGTGCACCTGGCCACCCTCTGTCCTCCGCGCCCAGGTACTTGCTCACCCTGTCACCCTCCCGCACTGCCTTCGGGACACCTCTTTCACTGGGGTCTGTATCTGTACCCATACAGCACCCCCTTTTTCTTCCTGAACTTATCAGACCTACCCCCTCTGCTGCCTTAAATCCAGCACTTGCCACTGGCTGGCTGCACTACTCCTGTTTGTTGCCTTTATTATTTATTTATTTATTATTATTTATCTGTTTTCCTTTGCGCCGCACTTTCCACTTCTCCCCCCTCCCATGCACTTGCGCGTTCTCAATTTCACTGGGCTTAGTAAGATCGTTGTTTTTGTTCTCCCCTGTTCCCCTCCCTTGCCTTGTTGCACTCTGAAACACTTGTGTACAAGCTCGATAGAAATAAAATATCTATATAAATATCAATTCCTACCATTCATTCCAGACTGATTTCAATCACCCTATTCTATGCACTCATGGAGCATTCTAATTGAATGCTGCTGTGGTCACTGCAGTCCCAATTTCAAACAAGTGTGTTGTACAGCTCTGAGGATCAACCCAATTTTCCCCCAATGCTTTAATCAAAACCCTCTTGAACTGAAATTGTGAGAGTGTTGATGAATTTTAGTGCAGCAAGGATGATGCTGTTGGTATTTGTGGCAGCACTTTTAAAAACGTGCACATAAGCAAACTGCAAACGCCCAGTTCTTTTGGATCTGCTTCTGGGAGCCAGTGTACTAACTCTGAAATCCTTGTAAAACCCCAAGGTGTATTCTACCCCGAATTAAATCATCCATAATGGGATGTACATAAATACCTCAGAAAGTGCCTCCAATTTACATATAATAATATCTATTGATCTCATGGCATCAGGGGTGTGCCTGGCTGTTCTTGCCCACCCTTTCAGGGCCATCCTCACCAGGAAATTATAAGCCCAGATGGATGTGATTTGGAGTTTTGCAAAGCAGGAAACTGGTGAGAAGCCTCCTACAATATGCAGCCCGGCCTCCCGTTAATGAGTAAGTGTTGTCAGCATTACTACTATTTTCTGGCACATATCTCGCTTTGAATAGATTATTCCCACCTTGTGTCTAGATCAGGATGAATGTGATCCCTCTGGCCAGAATACTGATTATGGTCTTCCTAAAATTAGCTCTAGTATTTAACCTGTTTAACTCCCGACACGTCTATTTTCCAGATGTATAATCTTATAGAAGCTGTGTCAGGACAATGTGGCCTTTGCATCTTTACCATCTTTTCTGTTGACTTTGACTAAATTCATGCAACTTTGGGGACACTGTTTCTTGGGACTGGTTAGTGTGACAGACCTGAGCATTGGGGGGTCTTACAGTGATGTCTTGTGTTCCATCAGGGGCTTTCTTCTGTGTGGCCTACCGTGCATTCTGAGGACTGTCACTGTGATTCATGGAATTTTTTATGGACTACCCCTCCATTGACCCACCCCTGCTCAGGCATTCACACGTTTTCAATTTTTTCTACCAACATGAATTTCTTAATATTATTGTTTTTTGTCTTACTTTGTATCATCTTTTCTGGTTTTAGCTATTTAACAAACCTTTGCACATCTGCCTTTCAGTACCATGATGTACCATGATGCCCCATTGTGTCAAAAGTGTGCTCTTTGTAATAAACCATTCAACCTATTGTTCAACATACCTCCGCCAGATGTTTCGGGAGCGGCAATGCTGCCAGACGCTACATCTACTGTCTATCAACTTTCATTGTTTGAGGCATAGAACTGGATGGTGCAATGTTATATTGTTATTCAGAGTTCAAGGGGATACAATAATGTATTGATGTATCCCCCTTTGGCAAGATTTGTATCCCACCACAAGTGACAAATTAGAAATTTTCAGGTCTATACAATACAGACCCAACTATCAGAACACTGCTAACCCTGGAGGTACCCCCTGGTTGCATAGAGTTAAGTGAACAATTTTAAATGACATGAGTAGAAAGATGAAGATAGAAGGGCAAACAAAGATAAGACACCTATAAGGGGAAGTTAGAGTGTTAATATTTTTTGGGAAGAGTCTTTTAACATACAGTGTCAGTTAATTTAAAAACAAATATGTTTTTTTAATGTATTGGTTTATTTAAACCTTTACAAAAGGACAGATATTTTGAATTCACGATACAAAATTACATACATAATCTTTTAAATAAAATCTAATCACAAACCTACATTTACAGTATTATAAAATAGAATTTTTGAACAAACTTAATCATTGAACATAGTGCGGTGCACACAACAAAAGTGGGCAGAACAGTGGGCGGAACACGCAGAATGAGGAATAACGCGTGAAAAAGAAGGCGTAACTGGGGAAGTACTGCAGGGAACGCCCACACGCACGCAAACAACCCGTATTCATGGATTCGAATACAGGAAACCCGCGAACGTCAAAAGACATGCACAGGCGTCAACGTGTCCGCCACACAAAGGCAGGTGGAAGCGTCCCGCGCACAGTATAAAAGTGCGTGCAAACAACAAACACGTATATACAGCTACGATGAATGCCCCATTTGTCGTAGCACTGATCGTGGGACACCGCAGGGGGAGGAGAATAGCCAGGGCCCACATCTTTTCACCCCAGACACGCCTTTTTGGGATGCCCGATGACCAGGTCTACGGCAGGTATAGGTTTCCACCTCATATCATCCTAGACCTGGTCAGGGAGTGGGAAGATGACCTTACATCCCCCACCCTCTGCTCCCAGTCATTGAGCCCCTTGGAGAAGGTGCTCAATATCCTGCATTTTTTGGCCACTGGGTCATTTCAGCGGACTACTGCCATAGTGTGGGGGGTCTCACAGGCCACGCAGTCATGCTGCCTTCACCAGGTGTTGGCAATCATTACTGCACGCCCCTCAGTCTGCAGGCACATATACATGCCCAGAACACCCGCAGAAAGGCAGGCCATTGTCCAGGACTTTTACAGGGTGGCACACTTCCCCAAAGTGCTCGGTGCCATAGATTGCACCCATGTGGCCCTACGTCCACCTCGTGCCACTGAGCACATCTACCGCAAGCACTGGCATTCCATCAACGTGCAGGTGGTATGCGATGCAAAGGGAATCATCACCTCTGTCTATGCAAACTACCCTGGCTCCACCCATGACAGTTTCATATACAGAATGTCCACCCTGAGTTGGGCCCTGGAAGCTGGGCAGCATGGCGACACATGGCTCCTAGATGAGTAAAAATGCCTGTGCACATGCATGCATGTCACACACACACAAATACACAAACCCCAATAATCACAACCATCATCACCTCTCCAGGGGACAGTGCCTACCCTTTGAGCAACCACATGATGACGCCAATCCGGAACCCCACCACACCACCCCAGGTAAGATACAATGAGGCCCATATTGCAACCAGGGCCATAGTGGAGCGCACATTCAGAGTGCTCAAGTCACGCTTCCGCTCCCTTGACCGCTCTGGCGGGCAGCTACTCTATGCACCCCCAGTAGTGTGCAGGATCATTGTGGCAGCATATGTCCTGCACAATGTTGCAACACGCCAGGGCGTATCGGTGGACATGGTGGTGCCCCCACATCCCCAACCACAGGCACAGACGCTGCCCATGGGAGGGGATAAGGCACGTGGCGAGGAAGCCCAGACCCAGCTTGTGGCCACATTTTACACCTAAACTCCCACCCCTGCGGAGTGCACACAGGCCTGGCACATACCAGGTGACAATCGATGATGACAAAAAGACAGTCAACTGTCACAACCTTACCACCCTGAGAATGTTGCCATGGAAGTGCCACATTGTGTGCATCCCTAGCTACTTAAACATAAGCAATCCTGTGTGACCACAAGGCACACATGCAAGTTGTGAATCACACAGACCTGCAAAACAGGCCATGACTATCACTGTTATGTCACCCAAACCCTCTCAAACCACAACAGGACATGGCAAGCAATAGCTATACACCAACACAGTACCAATAAGGTACACATTGACATGTGAAAAATGTAAAGTGGCATCAGACAATGATGCCTGACAAGGAATCAGATGAAATGATGGACCAACAACCTCCCACACAAAAGAACTCATTCCCAAATGCATTCCAAAAGTTGTAGTTGTAACATAACAATGAATGCCTGCCTACATGCACATTGTGCATAGCAAAATCAACACTGCACCTTCTGTGTGCCGTGTCACCTCATGCAACACACTGCTCAGCGCACAGCATAGTGAACAGCCATTGTGTGTGACGCACACCCTAAGCATCACATCTAAACGACAAACTACATCAAAAAGCAAAATATGCATGTACAGGATCCACAATTGGTCATAGATCATGTGCTGCAGGGACACAGTGGGCACCAGAAGGCAAACAGAGTATACATGTGGACATGGAAGGGTGGTTGTACAATGTAGTAGATCATAGTGCGAGTGTGTGGGTCAGTAGGGGCATGCACTCAATATATGCATGTGCAATCAAGTGACCATCAGTGTCCTCTACACATCACATGTGAACATTCACCATGTGTACACCCCAGCATGTCCAGTCACAACTATTCCCTCACACCTGAAAGCTAAACACAACACATGAACAGGCATTGATCAGCAGAATACATCATGTACATAGGATACCACAATTACAATGTCAGGGTGCGCATCACACTGTAGGGCAAGGCAACTGTCAACAACAAAACACCCCCCCTCCCTCACAAATCACCATGACAACACGCACCTGGGTTATGTAGCCTTCATCCTTGAAGTTTACCTGGCCACAGGATCACCCTTCCCCTTTGTCAACATCTCCCACCTTGTGTGCAAAAAGTGTCCAGCACCCTCAGAGGCCACCTTGACTTGCAAAAACACCAAATCAAAGAGAACTGAAAGCAGGCCAGCACAGAAGCCAAGCAAAAAGCCTGCAGGCAGCAAAACAAACCAGAAGAGCCTCCAGTGGATGACTTGAAGTAGCAGTACCTCACAAAGCCCAAATACTACCACAATGACGTAACAACCAAGGTAGCACAGTAAAACAATGTCACAACAGGATGTGTACCATGTGTGGTACATAACACAGAATAATGCACCACAAACTGATGTGTACTGTCACAGCTCCCGTGTACAGGTGCAGGAGTGGCACGAACCAACCACCCCCACCGTGTTTGGGGTGCCTGCAAGGTCAAACTCACACAGGCCTCTAAGACCCTGGTGGGGAAGGAGGGTCAGGGATATGCAGTCGGGACAGGCATTGCTATACTGGATAACCGGAATGAGGGGCAGGAGAGGGGAGTAGGATTCACACGGGAAAGTAGGAGATGCACAAAACTGTACTCCTCACATTTACACATACACAAGTACACCAAACCTGATCATCATGCACATAGTAACAAATTACTCAAATGGAAGACAAAGAGAAACTTATCTCTGGGGTGAGTGCTGGCCTCCTGCCTGCGCACTCTCAGGTCCGGTAACAGGAGCAGTTCAATGCTGCAAAGAGAGCCACAGTTACTAATCTGTGCGTGCCCATAACACACAAACACACCACCATATATGCCCCAAAGTAACAAAATACTCTACAAACAAACAATCTGGTGTGGATGCTTCGTACCCATACGTAACATCACCCCTGTGATGGTTCATACACAGTCAATGCAGTAAGTCATGCGTCGCTGGGTGCGTTGCAAATGGAAGACCAATGTGTCACGAATCACACAACATGCAATGTTCCCTGGGTAAGCAGCCAGACGCAAATAGCAAGGTATGACTTCAGAACAAGTCGTGCTCCACCATGACCCAAATAAAGTAGGTAGTGCATGTGTCAAATTCTACATGGTAATGAAATGCACTGCACACAAGTCTGTCCCTTGCTGTCTGTCCCTGTGAGCTGCTTCTTTCCATGTCTTGCAATGCTATATGGCTAATACAAGTGCCTCAATGGGCCATGGTGGACCGGAGGGTATGTGCCACTGGCCCTGCAGTGCCCCAGATAACTTACCCATCAACTAGCCATTAGTCCACCAACGCATCTCAGCTGTATTGTGCGCTTCAACACCAATATTTTTCCAAGCCCACCATCAGTGCTGCTACTAAGCATGCATGTGCAACTGGCCAGGTGGAAGGTCTGCTGCATTGTGGCCCCCCTGTGCTGCTCACCTTGCCTGGAGTCCCTTGAAACACGTCAGCTGTTTTTCGGATGCATGAGCGCAATCCCTGTGCCTCTGCTTCCGCACACATGCGCATGTCGGCACCACCAAACGTGTCTAGCTTCCAGACGTCCAATGGCCCATGTCTGCTGGCAAAGGTGGTCTGGAGGCTCATCCCCCTGCAGAAAGTGCATGAAACACATCATTAATGCTTTAAAATCATCTGTGTGTGTCTCTTCAGGCATTACATGACTGGACCATGTCAGAGACGTACATCACAAATCACACCATCAGTCCGTCTTTCACAGGCAAACTGTTGAACACACCATCTACGCCATGCATTGCAATAAGCACATGTACAGTATATATAATAAACATACTACACAATGAATAGCAATGAATGTACACATCAATCATGAAACTCCCCCATCTAGCGAATGAAGAACAGTGGTCAATAACAACCCTATCATCCTTACTAGGGGTGTTAACACAAGTTTCACAGCAGCAGACATGCCACAGATATGACAGTCTAGAGCCCTTGTGTGATAGGCTGTTACACTGAACCATCCTTGCGAGCCCATGGATAAGGGAAGCAGGAGTGGCATATGTGAGTCAAGGACCCCAAGCTACAAACACATACACAAGACAAGCTTGAAGGGCCCAGCTGGAACAGACAGTGGATGCTCTCAAAAGCCACAAAGCACCACACCGTTACATGAAAGCACAATAGACAAACAATTTTAAACTATATTAACTAATTACACTAACTATGAAAAACATACATTACCTATTTAAACAAACTATCAAATTGAAACTAAACTAACTAAACTAAAAGAAAAATCAAAAATGGCCACATACGACCTGGGGGGGGGCGGCACCCAGGAGGGGGGAGGTACAGGGTGCTGCTCAACACCCACATGCGATGATGTTGAGGAAAAAAAATATCTCCATGGGCTCAACGCCTGCACAGCCCGACCTATGTGGGAGATAGACTTTCGTCCAGGTCTGGCTCTTCCTGGAAAGGACGACGTGGCACATGAGCCTGACCACGCCTAGCCGCAGCTTGCCCCTCGTCGGCAGCAAGTCTGACAGGTTGGGTGAGCCTGGTTCTGTGCGGCGATCACACGTAGGTCTGCATGCAGAACCTCCCGTGATACACGTGCTTCCTCTTGCAAGGTAGCACATGTAACACGGAGTTCCTCCGGCAAGCCAAGGCTCCACAACTGCTGCACCTCCCGGCAAGCATGTAGCTCAGCCAAGATGGTACGCTCAAGCTGCGCAAACCTCTTCTCTGCCCGCTCCCTCTGGGACATCATAAGGACACCCAGAGTGAATCTGAGGGAAGCATACTCTTGCCTCAGGGCCTCCATGTGTGCCTCTGCGTGAGCAGCAATTGCTTTATGCAGAGCCGACATTTCAGCCTGGCGTGCCCTGTTTGAGGCCGCCATGCCCAGCCTGAGCGAGCAGGCCGTGAACCGTGCCGCCTGCTGCTGGAGAAGCACCTGCCTAGCAGGGGGGAGCACAGATTGGGCCACATGCTCCATGCTCTCAGCGATGTTCTCCATTGCATCCCCCGCCGTTTGGAATTGGCAGTCATGTCTTGCTCCCACTCAGTATACTGTGGTTGCGTGCGGCGACCGCGTCGCTGGGCTTGACCCCTGCGGGACCCAAGGACTGGGTGTCCTCGTTGTGTTGGCACCGCCCACGGCTGCACGACTACATGCCCCCGTCAACATGATGGCCCAGGCACATCAGTGACTGGTGTGGAGGGTGACCCTGCGTTCCTATCCACCACAGGCGGAGGTTCCAAGAGTGTCTGACCCCTCAGTGCAGGTGTCACGGACAGAGGAGTGCCCACATCAGAATCACTCACCCCTGACATGTGGACCTGATGCTCGTCCAACTCGACATGGACGTCAGAGTGGTCTTCAGGGCTGAACTCATTGCCAGCCAGAGACAAGATGGACTGTAGCACATGTGGGTTTTCGTGGCCTACCACCCCACGACCCCCACTTGTGCCGGGTTGCTGTAGTCATAACAACCCTGTGCCTGGCATGACAACACCATCCTCTGGCTCCATTGCGACATCATCTGAAAAGTGGAGAGAAATAAGGTCACTACACATGTTAGAAGCACACAACACACACACACAGACACCAAACACATCAAGCAGACATGTCACACACAAAATAGAACCTGCCATGCATGCTGGGTCAACTTGAAATTGCTTCTGTGATTAGGCATGTCAAAAGGTGTCAGTTTGCACTGAAGTGGGTCAATGCAGTGCAGCAAATATGTATGTTACTCACTATCTACATGTACAAGAACTTCATGATGTGTGTCATAAAATGTGAAGGCAGTGCAAGGTCAACTTCAGGCATCACGTGCAATGTGCATTCAATGGGTAGCATGTCTACAAGCAAACCACCCCTCCCCCCAAGTGCAAATGCAGAGATGCCTAGCATGGTATCAAAAGGCCGAACATAGAATTGTGTATTGACAGACAGTTTTGACTAGCATCAACAGCATCATGTGAATCAAGTGACAACACAGCAAATGATGATGGGACAGTAAGAAGGACACATGATGAAACCTCTGGAGTACACCCACATGTGAAGGGGACACTACACCAGTTGGACAGAGTCATTGGCCATTAAACAGGCTGAGGCCTGTGACCCACACAGACTGTCAGGCCCTAAACATGTGTGCAACGCAGTACTGAGCCACAGTGGACATGGGAAGGCTGATGAAATGCCATGCAATGTATGTCACCCAGGACTTGTATTACAGTGATCATCCAGTCAAGGACACATAGGGGCATGCGTGGAATGCACATGGAGCATGAATGGGCACTCATGTCCCTGCGGGGCATCTGACCTCTGCACAGTACAAGTGAGATACCCTGCATCAAGTACTAAGGATGTGGCCGATGGAAGTTAGCATGTACACAGGACGCATGAACAGGGAAGTACCCAACGGCAATATTGAAGCAGACCAGTGCAAAGGTGGAATTGGGGTGCAGAGCAGGGGTTGGCGGGGCAAGGGAGCATGCCTACATGGAGTACCCGCATGCAGGCAGAGGACACATGCATGTCAGTCATGCTATGACATTGTCCCTGGGCTGAGAGGAAGGTCACCCCACGCTACATGCAGAAGGGCCAGTGAGCTGGAACATGGACCGGAGGGGCATACTGGTAACCAGCATGTGAGTAGGGTGCAATAGTGGTGATGAGGACAGTCCCCGTCTGCTCCACATGTCCACCATCCAGCAGAGCAGACATGCATCAGTGAAGCATTGCATTACTTGCACATCAGAACCATGTACATGTGACATGTAGTGGCAGTCATGCACAACACATCACACAAGTAAAACACACACGTCCTCAACAAACACGCATCAACACTCACTGGACTGGGCATCAAAGTCCGGCATCTCTCCCACTCCTTCAACCGATTCAGATGGTATGAACTCCACAACGAGTGACTCATGCGGAGTGAGGTCTTCCTCCTCTGGTTCAGGCCCACTGCCAGTCACCAGAGTCAAGTTGTAATTTGAGGCACGCTTAGCCTTAGTGCTGCGTTTGAGGTCATTCCAACGCTTTTTGCACTCTTGCGCCGTGCGCACCTCATGGCCGAATGCACTCACATGTTCCGCAACTTGCTTCCATTGGGTATCACGGTGGGCAGCCGTATTGTGACAATTAGCACCCACTAGCATGTCACAGCTGTGGTCCCGCACGTAGTCCATGAGGAAGTCCAGTTCCTGGTTGCAGAAAGGCTTCTTCCTCGACGTGCAGGAGGTCGTGGCTGTGTGTGGGGTCCCAGCCTGTGCTGCAGGTGCAACCTTCCTCCTCTTGGATTGTGGCGCAGACCCTGGCTGGCTAATGCCGCCCTGATCAGTATGGCCAGTGGGTTCGTTGGATTGAGCCAAGGGAGTGGCAGGTGGAGGGACGACCAAAGGCCTGACTTGTGTCAGTGGCAGCTGGGTGCCCTGTAATGGACCCTGCGCAGCAACATCCGCTGTGACAGGGTCATTGATCGCAACTGTCCTGGTTGGCAGACTCACAACCGGGGTGTTGTTGGGTGCATCTGCCCCTGCACTTGCCAACACCCGGCTGTTCGGGGCAGCAGATGACATAACTGCCCCAGGTACACATGTCTTGATCAGGCAGCCCTGCGTGCCCCTACGGTTTCCCTCCTGGCCTGTTGGAAATCTTCCAAGTGCTCTTCAAGTGCCAACACAGCCTGCGCTGGCAGACCCTGAGCCTGGGTGGTGGTGTCCACAGCTACACCTGCAGCTCCCACTACCCTTGGGCCCGTGGCAGTCGATGAAACTGTCCGCCGGGTCACACGGGCGCCAGTGCCAGATGCAAAAGCTGCATCTCCCGGAACCACAGGGGGTGGTGGCATGACTGCACCGACACATGGTACAACATCGTGCTCAAGTGGCGCACCCCTGCCTCTTCCCCCTCTGCGGCCACCCTGGACACCCTGGAGTCCCCCTACTCCCTGGTCACACCGGCCACGTCCCTGACCACGCCTGCCATGAGGAGGATGCCCAGATGAGGCGCCCCTCACCTTTGGTGGCCTCCCAACCATGGCACAGATGTAGTAGTGCCGGCACAGATGGAGTAGTGCCAATGGAAGGTGTACACCACAATTGACCTAGGCAATTTGGGTGAAGGGGGTGGGATGCAAGATCCCTGCCCCTGCAAGGCTGTATGTGACCCCGGTGATGTAGTGACGGGTCACGCAACACTCAGGCACCCCAAAACTGCAGTAAAACCATGCACGCAACCCTGCAGCCTACGTGCGTGGAATCAACCTCCCGCAGTACGCGGTGGCACCCAGTAACACGAAAAACACATACGCGTGGGACACGCAGGCTACTATGACCTCGAAAACGGGTGCGATACACAGGGGCACCCACAGTGGGAAAAATAGCGTGCGCGACTCACCGTCTGACTAGCGCGATGCAGAAAAACATGCATAGCCAATACCCCCGCCAAAAGAAGAGATACGTCCTTGATAGCTGTGAATTTGTGATGGCGCGCGAAACAACACGAAGCAGCAACACACGTCGGTCTCCATGAAAGGCACGTACAGCGAACTGCTGGCCCCGCTCACCTTTAACCCATGCTGAGGGAAATGCCCGCGCGCGTCACATCACTTACGCCCATAGGCTCTTTCCTCGGATTACACGCATTCACACGCGGACGTGCAGTCACAGAAGCGCTTATGTGCTAAGGGCCTTTGGTCCAATGAAATCGTGTACATGTGCTGACGCGCTTACGTGCTAAGGGCCTTTCCTCCAATTACACGCTGACGTGCAATTTTTTCACGTGCAAATCACTCCGTATCAAGCTGGCCACGCAACAACACACGGAAGGCCACGCTCCTGCCCAGAAGGCCGAATTACTGCCCCCCAGAGCCCCGAGCACGCTCCCACCTGCCCTCTGCTGCTGCCTGACTGCCTGCTGCCCACGTGCCCTGCTATTTGCTGCCTGCACATCAGCAAGGGGTGCAGTTGCTGTGACCACCCCTGCTGGAACCGAAGACTCCCGAATGGGATACCATCGCTCCACAGCCCAGCCCCAGGACCCAGTTGCCCACCCACTCCTGCCTCTGGGTTTGCCATGTCGGGCACAACACCATCTGGCACCACTGGCAACCCCCAGCCAGAGAGGCAGATGGCCACCAGCTTCACTGTCAGGGAAGTTCGTGTCCTGGTGGAGCAAGTCCTGGGGCAGTATGATGCCCTCTTTGGAAGTTTGCGCGCCAACTATGAAGGACGGACCAGGATCTGGATTCTATTATAAAAAATATACAGGTTTTATGTAATAGAATCTGTTATATCCATAGTTCTGCCACACCTGTAATTATCTCAGAGGAAGAGGTAGCCTGAATCCACCCCCCTTTTTTGCTGGACATTGTGACTGCCATCAATGCAGACGGGGTGGCAGTCCGCGACTTACAACATGTCAAGAAGCCCTGGGAGGACTTCAGGTCCAGGACCCTCAACAAGGCCCGGTGCCTCTTGAAGGCAGCGGATGCCAAGGGGCGCCGGGGCCACCTGTCCGACCACCAAATGAGGGTCCTGGAACGCATACGCCCAGCGCTCCACGTCCAGGTCCTTGAGAGGCAGACCCATCTGGAGTCGAGCGGTAAGTGTACATGCATACTGATTGGATGCTGTGCGTGTCGTGTTGTGCCAGTAGTGTGCAGGTTGCACATGTGTTTTTGTAGGACCATGTAGGGATGTGTATGAACAGGGGCGTGTGGCTGCCACATGTGAGTACTCTCAGGTGTGAGACACATCGATGGTGTATGTGTGGGTAAGCATGCAGGCCAAATGCAGATGTGGGAGGACACATGTTTGAATTTCTGTGTATGTACGTTGGCATGGTTGTGGTGTCACACATGGATGGTGGTTCCAGCTGCATGTATCTGCACTGTGTACATGTGCATGTGTGTGTATTTGACAAGTGTGCAACTGTGATGCAACATGGATGCATGTGACACTGATATGTAGAAGGCTGAATGCCAGATGTGACATGGATGGCGATCTCATCACTGCAACAGTTGGTGGAGATGTACACATGTATGTAAGTGTGGTGGCATGTGTGCATGTCTTGTGCACTCCCTGTGTTTCATGTGATGTAAGGCTCACCTTCGGCTGCTCATGCTGTTGTATGTGTATTGATGGTGCTGCCTGGTGCAATATTGCTGTGGAATTGCTCATGTGTGTGAGTTGAAATGACATGTGTGTTGGGGATTGTGATGCCATGTCTGAAGTTTGACACTGCCACTCATGTGCAACTGTCATGTGTGTATCAGTCCATTGTACAGTGCCCTGATGCCTGTGTCCTATCTCTCCCTGTCTGCAGCGTCAACTGATGAAGAGGGCGGAGAGGGTGCTGTGGAGCAAGGCGGCAGGGATCGCACCGCCAGCCGGAGACGCAAGGCCCGGCTCCCCTCCCAGGTTGTCATCTCGTCAGGGAGTGAGGAGTCTGGTGCCGCGTCCCAGGCCGCAGCTGCCGAGGGTAGGTCCAAGAGGTGGAGATCAGAATTGGACACCTCGGCAGCAGAAGGGGCAGCTGAGACCCCACAGGGTCCGATGGAGGAAGATGGCACAGAGTCATCCAGGTTGGTGGGGGGTTTGGTGGAGGAGGAGGCCGTGGAAGGGACAGACACGGGGTCTGGAGGTGGGGATTCCACTGGTGCTATTGGTGCAGTGCAGGGGCAGGGACGGGAGGCAGCACAGGCCGCTGCGGAGGTGCCTGTTTGTAATCCTGTCCCCGATCCTGTGACGACATCATCCTGCACCAGCAGGGATGCCTCCGTCCAGACCCGTTTTCAGGGAGGGGATCCGCTTACAACAGCTGGCCTTCCTCTCCCTGCAGACATGGCTATCCGGGACCGGGTTGAGCCTGTCCTGAGTGGGATGGCGTTTCATCACCGGGCATGCGAGGTGACCTGCAGTGTTTTTGTGAGGACACTGCACGTCATCTTGAATGCCTCGTTGACTGCGTTGACCTACTGGGACGGGTCACCAGGGCCGGATTCCTCCGTTTGCTGGACCTTTTTCTGACCCCCTCCTCACCTGAACCCCCTATGCGCCAGTCGTCCTCCTTATCATCTTCCCACCCATGTATCACCTGGGTACCCTGAGGAGCTGCCTCTGACCCTGCGGCCAGGCTGGTGGAGGACACATCCCTGCCACAGTCGGGAGTCGGACGTCCAGCAGGGGTGGCCACCTCAACAACTGCACCCCAGCCGGAGGAAGACGTGCAGGCAGCAAGAGCCAGGGCACAGGCACAGCAGCAGCAACAAGGTGGGAGCCATGATGGCTCGGGGCCTTCAACATCGGAGGGGCAGGCATCGGCCAGAGGCCAGCAGGACCCAGGATTTGAAGTGTCTTCCGTGTGGCAGCAGTTGGGCCACGCCATAGATGCGGAGCGGCAGCGGGCGGAAGAGGCACGGCTCACGATGGTCAGGGCGGAGAACTCCATGCGGAGGGCAGTGAGGCGGGCCGAGTGCCTCGAGGCAATATGCAGGGAGTTGGAGGTGAGCATGTCATCATCCCTGCGAACCCTCGGGGCCATGGAAGAGGACCGCCTCCAGGACATTGAGCGGGAGTTCGATGATGCCCTGGCCCGGGACATCGAAAAGTGAGCCGTCAGACTAGCCTGCTGCCATTGTAAATAGTTTTTAAAGTTAGGTTTCCTTTTCCTTTTCCTTTGATTTGTGGTGAATGCCACACATTTGTATATATTTTTTTTATTAGGTAGTTTCTTAGGTAGGTTTCATTTCTTTCGTTGGGCTCATGGACCCTTGACAATGGATTGTACATAGTTGGACAATGGATTTATTTGAACTTTTTATTTGATTTTGAACATGGATTAATGGATTTTTCTTTTGGACAATGGATTATTTTGAACTTTTTCTTTTGATTTCACCATGGATCAATGGATTTTTCTTTTTACGTTTCCTTTGGATTTGCGTTGGTGGAGGGAGAGTTTTGACTATTTTTCTTTAGGATTACTTTGGATTGGATGTACATATCATTTACTCATCTTTTGCACATGCGTTTCATTTCATATTTGCTATATTGTTATGCTTTCATTTCATTGCTTTATTTTTGTACATAATACATTTTCATATTTTAGTTCCATGTGTGGGATTCGCTCATTGGGTTAATGCATGTGAAAATGTGGGTTTACACAATCAATGACAACCAGTGTGTGTGTGTGATGGACATGTGTTGATGTACATAGTTGACTTTTGGTTTGTGTCTTCTTGAGATAGGCATGTCAGTGTGGGGTGGATTGGGAAATCATTGCGTCTCAAGTATGGGCGTGCTGTGGTATTTTGGTGTAGAAGTGGGCCATGATTGTGCATCTTTACTTCATGTATGGGGGGACATGAGAAGGAGCCTGCTGGCAGGTGCCCCCCACTGCTGGGGGGTGGGGGTGCTGGGGGACATGAGTGGGATATGAGTGGGGGCCTGCTGGCAGGTGCCCCTCACTGCTGGGGTGTAGGGGTGCTGGGGGACATGAGTGGGGGCCTGCTGGCAGGTGCCCCTCACTGCTGGGGAGTGGGGGTGCTGGGGGACATGAGTGTGGGCCTGCTGGCAGGTGCCCCTCACAGCTGGGGGGTGGGGGTGCTGGGGGCATGAGTGGGACATGAGTGGGTGCCTGCTGACAGGTGCCCCTCACTGCTGGGGGGTTGGGGTGCTGGGGGACATGAGTGGGGGCCTGCTGGCAGGTGCCCCTCATTGTTGGGGGTGGGGGTGCTGGGGGACATGAGTGGGACATGAGTGGGGGCCTGCTGGCAGGTGCCCCTCACTGCTGGGGGGTGGGGGTGCTGGGGGACATGAGTGGGGGCCTGCTGGCAGGTGCCCATCAATGCTGGGTGGGTGGTGGTGCTGGGGGACATGAGTTGGTGATCACTAGTGCAAGGTGACATGTGGCTTGGCTGGGGGGCATGCCCATGGTGGATGGGCTGCCTGAGGGGCATGACCAGGGGTGCAGGGTAGTCCCCTGTGGTGTGGGCTGCCTGCAGGGGCCGTGGAGGGGGTAGAGGGCACACCTGGGAGGACCCACACTTCCAATTCACGTGTAGAACTCCCTGCACACCCCCGAAATCCACGTACCCAGCTCCAATCGTGTGTGAAACTTCCCGCAAACCCCAGTTATACACGTACCCCACTCGCACAGGGTCAATCGCGTGTGAAACTTCCCGCGAATCCCAGTTATACTTGTACCCCACTCGCACAGGGCCAATTGCTTGTGAAACTTCCCGCGAACCCCAGTTATACACGTGCCCCACTCGCACAGGGCCTATCGCGTGTGAAAATTCCCACGAACCCCAGTTATACACGTACCCCACTCGCACAGGGCCAATCGCGTGTGAAACTTCCCGCGAATCCCAGTTATACACGTACCCCACACGCACAGGGCCTATCGCGTGTGAAACTTCCCACGAACCCCAGTTATACACGTACCCCACTCGCACAGGGCCAATCGCGTGTGAAACTTCCCGCGAACCCCAGTTATACATGTACCCCACTCGCACAGGGCCAATCGCGTGTGAAACTTCCCGCGAACCCCAGTTATACACGTACCCCACTCGCACAGGGCCAATCGCGTGTGAAACTTCCCGCGAACCCCAGTTATACATGCACCCCACTCGCACAGGGCCTATCGTGTGTGAAAATTCTCACAAACCCCAGTAATACACGTACCCCACTCGCACAGGGCCTATCGCGTGTGAAAATTCCCGCGAACCCCAGTTATACAGGTACCCCACACGCACAGGGCTTATCGCGTGTGAAACTTCCCGCGAACCCCAGTAATACACGTACCCCACTCGCACAGGGCCTATCGCGTGTGAAACTTCCCGCAAACCCCAGTAATACACGTACCCCACTCGCACAGGGCCTATCGCGTGTGAAAATTCCCACAAACCCCAGTTATACACGTACCCCATTCGCACAGGGCCTATCGCGTGTGAAACTTCCCGCAAACCCCAGTAATACACGTACCCCACTCGCACAGGGCCTACCGCGTGTGAAAATTCCTGCAAACCCCAGTTATACACGTACCCCAATCGCACAGGGCCTACCGCGTGTGAAACTCCCCGCGAACCCCAGTAATACATGTACCCCGCTCGCACAGGGCCTACAGCGTGTGAAACTCCCTGCAAACCCCAGAAATACACATGCCCTGCTAGCACAGAGCCTACAGCGTGTGAAACTCCCCGCGAACCCCAGAAATACACGTGCCCCACTCGCACAGGGCCTACAGCGTGTGAAACTCCCCGCGAACCCCAGAAATACACGTGCCCCTCTCGCACAGGGCCTACAGCGTGTGAAACTCCCCGCGAACCCCAGAAATACACGTGCCCCGCTCATACAGGGCCTACAGCGTGAGAACTCCCCGCGAACCCCAGAAATAGACGTGCCCCGCTCGCACAGGGCCTACCGCGTGTGAAACTTCTCGCGAATGAGCGGGGTACGTGTATTTCGAGGGGTGCGCGGGGAGTTTTACACGCGATTGGCCTAGCACGAGCGGGGTACGTGTATTCTGAGGGGTGCGCAGGGAGTTTTACACGCGTTTTTGTGGTTGGGGGGCTGTATGCTGGTCCACTGGCCTGTGCGCCATGTACTGGATTTGTGCGCTGTTCATGGCGCACGGGCGGGTTTGGGGGTGTAACTGGCACTGCTGCAGGGTCGCTGCGCCACTCTGCGCCACGACTGCTTACGGATGTTAAAATCCATGAATATGCTTTGCACCGAAATGGGTTTTGACGCACGCGGCTGGCGCAGACTGCCGCACGCGCACACTGTGCGCCAGCTGCGTGCGCTATGTGTGTGCTGATTTCTATGAATTACCCCCTGATGCGTTAGCAAATTGTACTGTTTCTAAAATCCCTTCTGCAATATTTTTTTAAGTAAGACTCTAGTTATGGATACCATTTGTAAAAGGAGACAATGTAGTGATACAATTTAGTATTCAAGATAGCAGTACTATTTTCACACCAGTTGTTAGCCATGATAAGCTTCTTTACCTTGTTTCTGTTTTGGATCAATACTTGGATAGGAGATCCCAGTTTTAATAAGACTGAATTGCCTTCCCTTTTTAGTTCATGCATGAAAACCTCAGAGTCATTTTCTCCTAGTATAGAGTATCAACCAACATTTCAAGATATGATATATTTTCTCAGTAGCAAAATTCTCTTCCACTGCATGCAACATTTTAAGGATTGGAGACCTAATTCATGATATATCAGCTCACATTTAGGAATGTTAAAGAAGACACCTCTCCAAACTAAGCCCTGCACAGTTTTTAGATTGGGTATTATCGACAGTGGAATAAATTCCAGATTATAGGACAGCCTTGGCAAGACCTTCATGTGGTAAAATTGTCAGCATGGAATCATAGTAAATTTACTGTATTTCTGGTCAATTAGGCTTAGTTGCCTAGATGCTCCAATGCCCTTAACCTTTAGACAATTCCTATAAAACATTTGCAATTGGTGCTTGATATACAATAGACAATATATGGAAGTGTATTTTGACTTTTTATGATTTCAACTTCACATATCCATCTAAAATTTGAATGACACTTGTTACCCTTCCCAAGATGAAGGATCACTGTTTTAGATGGATTAATCTTCAATTTGAGTTTTTTGACAAAGATTACAAACATATTTATTAGACGTTGTAGGCCAATACGAATCCAGTCTAGCAGAAGAAAATTATCTGCATAAGCTACTCATTGCAGTCTCATGAAACCCAATTTAGGTGGTATTGAGCAAATAGACTTTAATGGTTTACCTGCCCCAGAAACATACAGATTAAATAAAGTGAACGCTAGAATGCAGCCCTGTCGAAGACCATTTTGTGTAATAATATCTTTAGACATTAAGCTATCTGAATTTAATCTCACCTTCATCTTGGTATTTGTGTGAATATGAATGATTATGTTTAGGAGTCCCTTCGGAAGTCCCAGAGTCTGAAGCCTTTGCCGCAAAATGGCTCGATTAACCATGTTAATGTCATGGACAAGTCTAAGGATACAACATATATTGTTAAGGCATTTTTCGAGCAAGCTTTCCTCAGGAGACTGGTTAAGAGAAGACCCCTGCAATCAGTGCCTAGATTTTTCCTAAAGCCAATTTGCCTTTGATCAAGAATATTATTTTCATTCACCCAGTCCTGTAGATGCTCCAAAACTATGGATGCATAGATCTTAGAATCCGTGTCCATCAACGCAATTGGCCTATAATTCATTGGGAAGAATCTGCTCCCCTTTTTGAAAATAGGAATTACGTAGGATACCTACCATGAGGAAGGCAGTTGTCTTTTCAAAATTAGTCTGAAAAATAGATATTCAATATTTTGGACCACAGAGGGACGTTCTGTTTCAAGATTACGTATGAAAGAATGTTGGGACCAGGAGTTTTGGAGACTTGAGATTTCATAATGAGTCTTGAAATATTATCAACTGTGACGTCGAGGGACCACGCATTTGTGCTATTCAATAGAGGTGCATGGCCTAAATCTGATACTTTATACAAACTTTCAAAATGGGCCACCCAGATATGTTCTGGAATAGGATTTATTAGTAGCTGCACCTGGGTAACTTCGGTATTATTCACTAGTGTCCAAAAGTTATGTGTATTATGGCCTTTTAAAGATGCCAGCATTGTTTCATTATCTCTCTGATTAAGAGTAGACCTGTACTGTATCATCCAGTATTTATAGCATTGTCTTATGCGTCTAATCTGATTTTTTAGTGATGCTTTTCCACCACTACTTTCAAGAACAGTTCTTATTTCTTTGTGCATCAAAACTTTATGCTCTAAAACCAGTTTGTCAAAAGTATGCTTATGATTGTGGTTGGAGCTTCTGGATAGACCATCTCAACTGATGACCGTGTTCATTTTTTTCACCGAAATAACCTGGAAAATGAACGATGGAATAGTTTATTATTTTTTCCTCGAGGGTAATAGAATTGTAGTTGTGTAACATCGTAGCACTTAATTTTTGGATCTTATGAGCGGTCCATTTTATTCTAATTCCTCTTGCATTGATTTCCACATTATTACAGTAAGTGGCCTGATGTTCAACTTCACCAGACCATTTGAGGTTCAATGTAAGCATGAAATGGTCACTCAAATCAGATGTACATGTCTCCAATGCCACCATTCTTTCAGCCAGTTGTAGAGAGAAATATTTAATCTATAACTGTAGAGGCCCCTCTAGCATCTAGGTTGGAGAATTGTTTGCAACAAACTCTAAACACCAGCTATTAGCTAGAGTCTACCATTGAGCCCCCCGAAATAATATTCTATCACTTGGTAGGACACATTTTCCTAATGAAGCAAACAAATCTTCATATAAACAGGGTTCCTGGATACAGTTTGCGTTTAGGTCTCCAGCTTAAATGATGAGTCCGCCCTGCTTTGTGTACAGCCAATCATCAATAAGCTAACTCAACTTGTTAAGAGTGATTTCTAGTTGACTATCTTCAAAATCAAGCACATTCCAATAGATTTTTTTTTTTTTTTAAATAGATTTTTATTGATTTTTCACCACAAACAACAATACAAACCAAACAGCAGTGCAATAAACATTATTCCAATAAACATTTAACCATTAGTGCGCACTACTCCCCTGATCCCTCCCCCCTCGCGAGCCATTTTCCATGTCTTGTTCCGCTTCTGTAGCACATGAGCGAGCATCGTCATCATCTGGATCTCCCAAAACCCCTGTCCCGAATATGCAGGATATCAATGTCTTCCATGCCATCAAAGAGCCCAGTTCCTCCTCCCAAGACATACAACTCGCCTCTTGCCACACCGCTGTCTCAGCCTCCGCCCATTTCTGTAGGTCATTCCACCACACCTCAACCCGTGGCTTGCTACATTTTTTCCAGCCCATGGCTATTCGTCGTTTGGCCAGCACATACGCTAAGTCTTTCAGTTTGCTTACATGTTTCTGCTGCCGAGGTCTGGGAAACCCACCCAGAAGGCATGCCCAGGCGGTGTCTATGGCAAACGTGACCCCTCTCTCTCTCAGCTTGCGCGCCGCCTCCCTCCAGAACCCCTCAATCACTGGGCACGCCCAAAACATATGCGTCATGTCCGCATTTTCCTCGCCGCATTTGGGGCACGCCTGTCTGCCTGCATTCCGAAATTTGGATATCCTCAGAGGGGTCATGTACGCTCTATGCGTGATGTACAGTTGTATTTGCTGCAGTCTGGCATTTCGAGACACTTTCCTGTGGTACCCCAAAGCCCGTTCCCACATCCCATCTCCCATTTCGATCCCCACCTCACTCTCCCATTCCAATCGTAAGCATGTCAGTTCCTTCCCAACTTTCAACATCACCATCTCATACAGCCTAGAAATTTCATGTCCTCCTTCCGTTGTATCATATATCCCCGCCATCGTAACCTCCGATTCATCTGCCATGATATTCTCAGGCCACAGTTCCCGAATTTTCTTCCCCAATCTGTGGTATGTAACATATTGGCCTTCGTGCAATCCAATCTCCTCGCTAAGTTCCACAAACCCCTTAATAGCACCCTCCTGCCACACATCGCCCAATGTCACCAACCCCACCGATTCCCAGTAAGTCCTAATAATCTCCCTCAGCTGTCCATCCACCCCCGCCAGGGCAACCAGTGGAATTTGCGGAGAACACGGAAGTGGGTCACCCATCATTGTACATGCCCGTCTCCACACCTTCCACCCCAGCTTCACCATCGCCGGGTACCTTCTCGTGACAGCCTCGGGCAACCAAATGACCTCCTTCAAGAAAAATGGGGCACAATCTTGCCCGAATAGTCTGAGTTCTGGGGTCTCTTCGTCGGACAGCCATTTAGACACAAACTGTAGTTGGCTCGCTATGTAATACGCCTCAAAGTTTGGGAGTTTGACTCCCCCTTTTTCATGAAAGTTCTGTAACTTCCAGAGCGCTACTCTATTACGAGTACCATGCCACAGAAACTCTCTGCAAACCCCATTTATTTTAGCGAAAAAACCCCTAGGGATCATGTATGGGATGTTGCTAAAGTAATGTAGCAGCCTAGGCAGAACTACCATCTTGATCATCGCCCCACGCCCCATCATCGCTAGGGGCAACCTCTGCCAAAAACTCATACATGTGCGTATCTTCTCAACAGCCATCTCTGTATTATGCTTGTATTCTTCCTCAACCGTGTGGTAGATATCTATTCCCAGGTAACGGAATGTATTGACTGACCAGGGCACCTGGAGCACCGGCAACCGCTCCGTGGGAACACCCCTATAACAGCCCAGCGGGAAGATGTACGATTTCTGGGGGTTGACCGCTATGCCCGACAACCTCGCATATCTCCCCATCACGTCCAGGATATATTGTAAATTCTCCTCCGGATGACTCAAGTACAATAACAAGTCGTCCGCATACAGGGATATCAGCTGGTTTTCTCCCCCCACCTCAATGCCCACGCTATCATACTGCTGCCGCAAGTACAGTGCCAGAGGCTCCAGGGCCAGGATGTACAACATCGGGGACCAAGGACACCCCTGTCTAGTGCCTCTACTAAGCTGCCATCTCTCGGATATAATCATGCCCGTCCGCACTCTAGCCAGCGGAGCGCTGTACAGCAGCTCCGCCCATCTAATATATCCTGGTCCCAGTCCGTATTCTCTCAAGGCCGCCAGCAGCCACTTCCAATTAACCGAGTCGAAGGCTTTAACAGCGTCCAACGACACTATCACCATTTCCCCATCACTGTCAGATCCCATTTCAATCACCCGGTGGAGTCGTCTATGGTTTTGGGCAATGTTTCTCCCCGGGACATATCCCGTTTGGTCTGGGTGTACCAGTTTGCCTATCACCCTTCGCAGTCTGTTGGCCAGGACAGCCGTTAGTATTTTGCTGTCCTGATTCAGCATAGATATTGGTCTGTACGACCCACAACTATGCCCGGGTTTATTGGGCTTAGGGAGCGGTATAATAGTCGCTTCCCTGAGCGATTCCGGCAACCTCCCCTTCTCGAACGCCTCATTAAGCATATCAAGCATCGGGGGGAGTACTTCCGCTCCAAAAGTTTTATAAAATTCACTGGGCAGGCCGTCCGTTCCTGGGGTCTTGCTAGTGGGTAGCTGCCGGACGACCGCCTCCAACTCCTCTAGTGTTATTGGGGCATCTAGTTCCTCTCTCTCCTCCGTGCTCAACCTGGGCAGCCCGATATCTTGCAGGGTCTCCAACATTTCCTCCCGGTCGCCGCCACCCGGATCCCCGTACAATGCTTTGTAGTAATTTACGAATTCCTCATTGACACCCTCCTGGGTATCTATCTGCTCCCCATCCTCTCTAATTATTGTCCTAATCGGGGGCCTCGGGGTTTCTCTTTTATATAACCATGCCAAAAGACGACCCGTTTTATCTCCTCCCGCATGTTGCCTTTCAATATACTTTTTGTAATTTAGATTACAGAGCCTCCCCCAATGTTCTGTACACTGCTGCTGCAGTTTAAGCACCAGTTCGTCATCTATATGCTCGCTCTTCAGCACCTTTTCCAGCTCTCTCTCCGCCTTCTGTAAATCGACCAGGGCCCCATTCTGCAAACCTTTCGATTTAGCAATCGCCACCCCGCGTACCACAACCTTAAAGGCCTCCCACAGAGTTCCCGCCGAGTCAACGCTGCCAGTGTTGGTATCGAAATAGCTAACTATTTCCTCCCGCATGTCTTCCCTAAAGGCCTGGTCTTTAAGCGCCTCTGCGCGCAGGCGCCACGTCGGGATCCGCGCTCTGGGGCGGCCATATTGCCATCCCACCACCATAGGCGAGTGGTCCGAGAGGACCCTCGCTCTATATTCCGCACTAGACACATCCCCCAAGACGTCCGACGTGGCAAAAATATAGTCTAGCCTAGTGTGCAACCGCTGCGGGGCCGAGTAATGCGAGTACTGTCTCTCAGTGGGGTGCTTAGTCCTCCACACGTCATCGAGCTCAAAGTCCCGCAGCAGTGTCCGCAGCACCCGGGCTGCCGGGGCGGGCCTAATCACCTTATCGTCGGATCTATCCATCCCCGGGTCCAACACACAGTTAAAATCCCCTCCCCAGAACACCACACTCCCCACACACCAACTCAAGTTGGCACTCATGGTCCGGAAGTACTCTGCCGTGCCCTGGTTCGGGGCATACGTGTTCACTACACACATCTCTCTGTTCTCGACTACTCCTCTCACCATAGCCAGACGACCCTCAGTATCCACACGTTCCTGCTGCAGTTGAAACGGGACATGTGGCGCCACCCAGATCAGCACGCCTCTAGCATAAGCTGAGTACGCGGATCCTACCACCGTTCCCCCCCACTTTTTCTTCACCAGCTCTAATTTGTCTCGGGTCAAATGCGTCTCTTGCAGTAATGCGACGTCTATCTTTTGTCGCCTCAAGTACAACATAACTTTGTTCCGTTTAAGGTAGCTATTGAGGCCCCTGACGTTCCATGTTAACAATTTAAGCTCCCCCATGATGTACTGATATCTTGCACTCTCCCCCCCGACCATCCCTGTTCGTTCATGCTATCCAGAAGTCTCATCCAAAATCTTCCCTCAGGGCTCGCGATCCCATTCAAACCTCCCAACACTATGTACACCCCAACTGCCCCCACACCCCCCCTTCCCCCTGCCCATCCCCTCCCCCCCAACTCCCTCCCCAACTGTTGCCCAGCTCCATCCCGGGAACTCAGGCCCCCCCACATCTAGTTCCGGCTGTTACACACAGAGCCCAGTAGGGTAAAGTCGCCCTAGCGGCCACTTAACTAAGAAATACTAAACGGGGGTGAATGGACCAGCCCCGAAAGGCTCCCATGTATGACAACAATTACAGTGCAAACAGTGCATTTAACATCCAGTTCCAGGCCCGACCTCCCCAGGCCATAGGAATAACTATAATCAAGTCCCATAGTCTCCGGCAACCCCCTCTCTCGTCGTAGAGCACTTATCTCTCATTGCCACCTTCATCCGCCCGGACCTCCGACTCCTGGGGGCTGCCCTGCATGTCCAGCCAACCCATGGCTTCCTCCGGTGACTCAAAAAACAGGGATCTATTATTGTGGATCACCTTTAATTTGGCCGGGTAGAGGAGCATATATTTCTTCCCTGCCTCTCTCAATCTTCTCTTGACCGCCCCGAAGTTCATCCGACTCCTCTGCACCATCATGGTATAGTCTGGGTAGGCCGTTATAAGCACATTCCAATAGATATTAATTACCATCAGGTCTGTTACTCCCTCAGGCAGTTCTACAAAAAATGTTACAATAAAAAAAACATTTAAAATGTGCCAATCGGATACTTTATGAAGAATGGATCCCTGCTTACAAGCCAAGAGTAAACCCCCTTTTGGTTGACCCTTAGATCCATAACTGGCATGAAGACATATAACCTCAAATCCGCCCCACACCAGGTTTCCCCTGGCCCAGGTTTCTAACAATAATATCATATCAAACGGTGATAGATTCTGGATACATTTTTCATTCGAGGTCCGATGTAAATTGCCTCTGGAGTTCTATGAGACTAGTCGGATACTACAAGTGGAGCTAAAGTGGTTGACTTAAGACTTTCAGTTGTGCAATAGATTTGCGAATGGCAAAGGGCCAACCATCTTAAATCAGGGCTGTCTACTGGGTTTAATTCCCTTCCATGGATGGACAAACATTCCCCTCTTTAACAGGTTCCCTCTCTGTAGGAATGTAGACATGAGCACTAGTGTTCCTCTGTGTCGAATTGGAATTCCAAAAGCTAGTTATATCGAAGCCCTGTTTCTGTAGAGACCCTGCTTCTTTTAGCACCATAGAGCATACCAATGGTGATGGTATAATGAGTCTTACATAGTCATACCTGAGTGGATGAATAAAATCAACCAACTTGATGTCTGCAGAAGAAATTAAGCTCAACTCTGTCTGAAAAAAGGTAAAATATAGTCTCTCTGTTTAAGGATGAAGGACCCCAATCCTCAATTAGATAGTTAAAAATGAAACTAGGATCTTCTGGACAAACTGGGGATCTTAAGCGATTGTCTGATTCAGAAGTGGCTCGTCTCTCACTTTAACACTTTCACCATCGTTATCCCTTGGTGCCACCTGAGTGTCATTATTGTTGTGAGCGGTGGACTGCCTAAGTTTCTCTTGAACTTTGATATGGTTGTCTAACCAACAGTGTCAAATTAAGCCCTACCCTGATTTAATTGCTCTCATGTATGATCCCCCAGATTGAGTTTCCTGAGGTGCACAATTACCTTCACGAGAATATCGATCTTGGCGTATCATACTTTCAAACAGCTGTCTCACCAAGTATTCATTCAGAAGCCTATCTAATTGGGGACTTCCTTCAATCGTGACCCCGCATTTTTTGGTAAATTGTGCATCCCTGTCAAACTGGATGAAAGTAACTCCCCTCCTCCCCTTGAATTTGATGCTACCTTAGATAGCTTTTGGGCCGTCTCTTAAGTAATGGTCTGAGGTATACTACGTAAATTTAAAAATTTGAAGTTAGTTTTACCCTCCGTAGGAAAATCATTCGAAGTGAGAACACCATCAAAAATGGATGGTGATTCTGTTGCAGGAGCATGCAACCCTTGAGGAATAACCAGGTGCATCACCCACCGTGTGATGGGCCCTTTCAAGAGTGGAGTAGTGGATCTTGATAAGGATGTTCGGTTTTTAAAAATATCAAATATATAATTCACTCCTGATTCTATAGATTCTAAATGCTGATCTATCCTACCAGTGTCAGTCTTATTTTTCAGTGCTTCTGATGGTCAGGTAAAACCATCAGTGTATTCACATTGTGTAGGCCTGTTCTTACAGGGACTCGAGTCCTCAGATTACAATACATTGGAGGATTGAGGCTCACAATTTTTGGGAGCCTCTGAACTCAGAAGCACATCCTCCTCTGCCCCTCTTACATCCATACGATTGCAAAGACCCTTATCCTATAGCAACTTTCGCCATGTCTTATTAATGGCAGTTTGAGCCAATGCTAATTTTCTCTTGTTTTTTTATCTCGTTTTTTGGAAGTTTTTAAATTAAATTTGGTGGTATCAGAGGGACGGAGAGGGAGGGCTTCCAAAGTCCTAACTTCAGCGATATCGCTCATTACAGGGGGCTCTCCATACTCAATGGCGCCTATGGCAGCCACCACTTCGAGTTTGGATTTTTCACCCCCATCTTGATATTCTCAAGATTTCCCAGATGTTTATGTAGATTACCCCGAAAATCAAGCACACCCTTCCAAACTTAGTTCATTACCGTGGTGTGAAGTTTCAATTCTGCCAGTATTTCATCTCTCAGTATTTCTAGTAGACGTTTCAATTCCGCTGTACCTTGTGACAACGTTCCATTTTTATGATTTCCACTAGGTGAATGAATTTCCAATGCCCTTTAAATTAAGGTCTTGATATTCTGAAAGACCCAATAAAGTGATTTCCCCTGATAGTAAAATCACAGGGGGTGTCCAAAATGGACCGGTCCAGAGCCAAATCCCTATCAGATTTCTCAGGTTCTAAACCATGGCTCCTTTTTTCTTTGTTTCCCACAAAATGATTATCGCCCACAAAAAAGTGATTGTGTGGAATCGGGACCGTCAACTGTGTGTATTTCAGGTAGCGGAATTAGAGGATTGTTTATTTGGTCACAGCACATTTGGGCACAGTCAAGGAGATCACAATCATTATCTGGTGATAAAGGGAGCAGCAACACCACAGCCCTTGATAAACTGTTTCTGTGCATGTAAAAAGGTGCAGCAGCAGGTTAAATATCTTTTTTTGCAGCTGATTTTTCCCCCTCTTTTTAAGTTGCAAAAAATAGCACAAGTTTAATATAGTATTTATAAAATAGCAGTTATTTTTCATCTGAATTCTCGGAATAGATCAGAAGTAACTTATATTATCATAAAGCACATTCACTTACTGAGAAGTACACAAATTGCCAAAGGTACCTTGAGCCCTGGCCCCAGGCCAACAGGCTAACAGGCACTCTGATGGCACTCTGGCTGCGCGTGAGCGGGTGCGCGCAGCCCTGTGCCTAAATAGGAGGAAGTACCAAAACAGGGGCATGGCTCCTCGACACTTCTTAATTGACTGTATATCTATAAAATAAGAAAGAAGTATATGTCAGGTACTATTATATAATAAGTATCTCAGATGTGCTTTGAGTTTAGGTCTCCACGTACTAAAAGAAACCATGTAGAAGAGTTCTGAAACGATTTCCACGCTGTGCCAGCAGCCATCCAACAGTGCAACGTGGATCCTGCAGCCAGCATCTCCAGGCAATACAGGCACTCTGATAGCACTCTGGGTGTAAGTTAATTACTATAAATCAGAAAGTGTTTTGAATATTCTTTTCAACCAATGACATGATTATGTGGTTTGCTATTGGTGAGTTTTTGATCGTGATCCCAAGTACTGGATTTGAAAGATATTTAGATATCAATAGATTGCATCACCTACACCCTATCAGACCAGCACAAGCTTTTGACCTGGAAGGTGTTCAGCCATTCTGACATCCATAGGGCAGTTGATATTTGTTGCTGTATTAGTGGTGCCGGCTCTATAGGGACTCAATTGGCATTGCAACTGCTTGCAGTTACACAAGGCACCAAAGAGGGCAATGGTTCATATTGTACAGGAGAAAGTGCAGCTGTGTGTCCACCGGGGCCCTACCAGGAAAATGCCTCAATCACCCACTAGTGCCTCACCTTGAAGCGCAGTATTTGCAGCGCCCAAGCTCCAATGCACGGAATACGCAATATACAATCACCTTCAAGCGTCCTTTCACAACAAACACAGTTGCCTGGGCCAACACTTTGGATAACTTGTTGCTGAAACCAGATGACACCTCTATTCAGGAATTACTTATGGGGGGTAAACAAGCTCTGGCATACCCACTCCGAATTGCAGTGGGAGATCCAAACAGGCCACTATCAGTTCTGTACGCAGCTAAGGGGCTTCAATTGTGGGAGAAAAGGACACATACAATCCCTGGGGTTCCGTGTTACCCTGAGTATTTTAAACTTGCCTGTGCCTTCCTGTCATTCCAGGGGCAGAGCCAGCTTCAACAGTGTGGTGTGGGGGCTGCAGGAAAGTTTTAAAAAATGGGTCCCGAGTGTGGTCATGACACTCAAAGCCACTCTGGGTGCCAGCATTCCCTCTATCAGTTGTGCCTTTGCTTTGTTTACCCTGGCTTTGGTAACCCTCATGCACAAGCTGGGTCTCCGCTTCCAACTGTCCTAAAAAGATCAAGGAAAAAAGTGAAGCATATGGGTTCGTGTTGATAAGTAACTTCTGCTGGGAATCAAACGGGGTACCTTATCGAGGTGATGAGGTGACTACAGGTCTCTGAATTGCAAGCAAACGTGCATCAGCATTACACTAGAAACTGCAAATAACTGCCGTAGGCGTTAACCATTTGCACTGTCAAAGCCCATTCCCTTCCTCTGAGACAGAATGGGCCTCATTACGAGTTTGTCTGTAGCCATGCCTGTTTTACAGGCACGGCTACTGTCAAACTCGCTATCAGCACCACCACTCGTGATTGGGCAATAACCGGCCCATTACGAGTTGAATGGGCCGGTAATTGCCCATTCGCGGCTGGCGGTATTGCCGGGCTCCCGATCCACATTCTGCCCCATACGGCAGAATGGGGGTGGGGAGCATGGTTGCACCGGCACCGTTAATAACGGTGCCGGTGCAATTATGAGTTATGCTCGGAGGTGCTGCACAGCCAGATCTGATCAGATCTGATCTGATCAGAACCAGGTCAGATCTGGTGGGCTGTCAGGCACCCGCAACAAGAACTCGTAGTTCGGCGGTACGGTATGAACGGTGCCGGTGCCGTAGCCTGCAGCGTTCATACTGTATCCGCCAAAATTATAACGAGGCCCAATATCTATTAAGCCTTCCTTTGGCCCATTAGGTCAATTTTACATCCCATTTCAGAGGATACTTAGTTTCACAAAAGGGTGCTTATTATCGTGAGTAATAAGCCATTTAAAAGCTGAGCAGAGCTGTTAAGTATTTGAGTTGTTTATGGGAAAAGTTCTGATGTGGGCAGGGCAAGCACCTGTTCTCTGCCAATGTATGTTTATTGCTGCTACCCTTTAATAAGCATAAACATTGCTCTCAGAGGTGAAACATTTCACAGGCTCTTACCATAATACCACTTTTCCGTCAACGCCCCAAGCTGTGTGCCGTGGCGGGGTGCTGCTTTCTCCCTACAACCTCCTCGATTAACCCCCCCTAAGCGAGTGGCTGTCTCCACTGCTGCATAATTCCGCAAACAGCTAGGCATTACCACTGTCAAATCCCACCTCCAGGCATGCAGGCAATCACATAGAGCCTATCACTGCGCAGCACAGATAGATGTCAAGACCCAGGTTCTAGAAAACTCTCGGCTCTTCAGCACTGTCCCAATCCTGTTCCTGGCCGGCTGTGAGGGCAGGCATGTTGAGCAGTATTCATATGTGTTCTACTGAATGTTGACGGAGAACCCTAATCTGAAACGAAACAATATAATTGTTTTTTTAATGAAAATGCTTTTAGATTATCTCCTGCTGCAAGACGTTACGTTGGGAACCCTCAATCCCCCTCATAGAAATGTGGCTGGTGTTAGACCTTCTGTGACGGGCTTCAGGAAGGATGGTTCATGTTTGGTGATCACTTGAAAGAACGATGGTCAATGATAGTGAGCGCTGTGGTTGATCCCAGTAGCAAGGTCATTGTGAATAAACGTATTTTATTGTTGATTGGAACAATGGGACATCGCCTATCATAGATCTGCGGTTCCCAGCAGCCAAAGAAATGGAAGACATGAAGAAGCAGCAGAATTTATAAAGACATTATTCAGGCACATGTACATTTCCTAATGTTGTCAGAAGACTGCAACTAGTCAAAGCCCTGCTGCTTTAAAAACGGCTGCAGTCTTGGAGAACAATGCCAGTGGATGTTGTTTGCAGGTGGAGGTCCACATCCTCCACAATGGAACGGTCTTGTGGAAGAAATGGACGTCTACATCCGCAACAAATGAAAGTGCAAGTCTTGCACAGTTAAGTGGTTAAACATGAAAATAAATGTGAGTGCATCTGTGAAAGTAGATGCCACTGAGTAAGCATTCGTGTAGGTGATCCGTCTGTTTAATCCCAAGATGTTCTTGCTTGCCTCAATTTTCAACAGAGCATGGAGTCTGTCTGACCTTACATTTTGCCAGACTATGTTTTGTGAAAATGACAACCACCACTGCATGTGTGAACTGTGGTGCTAGAAACAGTACAAATGCTGTGTGCCAAGGCCCCACAATATGACTGAAGAGATCAAAAACGAATTTTAACATTGTCTAATTAGATTTTAGTGTGAATTGAAATCTGTTATTACTGACCTGATTCTATTCTGTTAGCACAATTCTTAAACTCTAGTCAGGTTTAAAGTACTAAAGTGTGTTGTTTATTGACTACATTTCCCAGTAGTTTTGTAGTTCTTCTGGCCCTATTTCTTAGTGGGAAGGCACATCAACGCCGGCGCGTCTGGGAGGTGCCAGTCTGCGTGAGTCTGCGTGAGCCATGCTTGGTGCTAGGTCCCTGCAGACTAAACTGCTACAGTTTTTGTTTCCACTGTTTACTAGTTATATGGGTGAGTGTACACGTGATAAATATTAGCGCTACCGGCAGATATATATTGAACATCATATGCCATCACATGGCGGCACTCTTTAAAATCCACTTTGGGAGAAGTAACCAATTTCGAGGTGCTTATATCACCTTTTTATCACTATGGATAATAAAGGTACTACATGTAAAGTGCAAGCTAAACATACGCAATCTTTTAAAATCTGCCTATTGAACTCACAAAACACAATCCCAAGAGAATAAAAAGAAATGGAAGGTTATAGAGAAAGATTACCGGAGAGAAATCTTCCAAACTAAAAAGGGTTTCCGCGACTCTCAAATCTCTAATTCTGATAATGACACTAAGAAATTATTTGAGATTTTTAGGTCATCAGAGAAGCCTAAAGATCAAATAAAACAATTTACTCTGAACAATTCAGACTGCAATGCAGTACAAAAAGCTTTCTCTGGCAAAGTGCATAAAGCCCAAAATTATATTGCAAATGCAAGAGAGATTAATTGCAATCCCATTGCCCAGAGTCCCATCTCTCAACACTATTGACATGAAAATCCCGCTTTCTCGCTTGAGATCATCACGGTGGACACCCTCATTAACATCCTTAAGGAAATGTGTCCCACGACCTGTCAAACTGATATTCTCCCTTCCAGAATTGTTCTACAACATGTAGACATGTTTGTGCCTTTCTTGACCTTTCTTGACCCATTTTGTAAATGCTTCTTTTTCGGAAAATGATGTGCTCGATCTCTTAAAAAGTGTTACAGTTACCCCTTTATTGAAAAAAACTAATCTTGACCCTACAGCACACTCCAACATTGGACCTTTTACTAATTTCCCATTTCTGCTGATGGTTGTTGATAAGATGGCTGCCATCAAGCTCCAAATTAACAAGGGGGGTCCTGGGAGTCCCTCTGCCAGACATTAGTCCTGGTTACGAGAGACTTACCCAGAGTCTTTAGCTCACTATCTTTCACAACACCTGGAGAAGACAAACATCCCACACCCGCAACAGTCAGGTTTCAGGAGCGCACACGGGACGGAGACTGCAATGCTTGACTCACAAACTGAGATGTTAGACATCATGGATGATAGTGGATCGGGGCAGCTGATGCTTTTGGACCTCTCAGCAGCCTTTGATCTTGTAGATCACGCCGAACTTTTAACACATGCACAGGAAATCGGTAACTGTTCTGTTAATATGGTTGAATCGTTTCGGACCTTACGGAGCAATAGAAAATCTAAAATTATCTGGGGAAATGCTTCATCTAAATTAGAGCTGATCATGTGTGGAGTTCCCCAGGGGGCCTGTTTGTTCCCTGCTCTCTTAACAGCCAGAAGACAGAACTTCAGATTTTCGGCTCAGCCCGAGCAAGGGAAAAATTAAGTGTGGATTATGCTAACTTTTGTATTGACCAACATCCAATAAGCACAGTTAATATAGTAAAAACCTTAGGAGTCATTATCGAAGCATCACTTATTGCAGATGCCCAAGTTCCAAATGGTACTAAAAACGTACAATACTATCTCAGGATCCTGTGCCTGATAAAACCTTTCGTTTCAGTTAAAAACTGTGCTACTCTAATCAGAGCCTTGGTTATGCCGAGGCTAGACTATTGCAACACCTTGTTAGGCAGAGCTAGTAAACTTTGCATTAAAAGACTGCAGATTCTGCAAATGATGCTGTAAAAATTATTTCAAATGTTCGAAAACGTGAACATATATCACAGTATAGAAGAGAACTACACTGGCTCCCCATAGAAGCCAGGATACAATTTAAAATCAACATCATGACTCACAAGTGTCTATCTGGCGATGCCCATAGTTATTTAAAAACATTCATCACTGTCCAGGACTCTATCAGAAATACCAGATCCAAGGATTCCATGCGATTGACATGCCCCAGATCCTGACGGGTCAAGGGAAAAGAGAGGTCATGCCCCGTAAAAGCAGCCGGTGCATGGAACACATTGCCTCCAAACTTACGCTGTGAAAGAAGTCTGCCGGTATTTAAGAAAGCATTAAAAACGTTTTTATTCTCTTAAATTAGTGTTCAATAGAGATCTTCTATGAAATATTTCATCCTTTGTTTCTGATTTGCCTTTCTCTGCGCCCTGATGTCCACGGGCTACGGCGCATTAGAAATAGACAAATAAATAATGATACAAGTGTATCATTTGTGATTTAACTTAAAAGAAAAGTGTCAGAGAAACAAAACCTATTGTAGACCTACTGGCATATTTGGAAACCTTTCACCAAAGCATATTGCCTTTAAATTATCTTGCCACACGTATATGATGACTTTGTGAGAAAGCTGCTGCACAAACATGATAATAGCTTTGTTTTTTTAAGAAAGGAGGTTAGATTAATATCTATGGGCCTCATTACACGGTAGGCGGTAAGGGTTAACGGTCACCTGTAATGGTACCGGTGACCGTTAACCCTTACCGCCTTACTACGAGGTCCCTTAGCGGGTTGGTACTTTAACGCCTGCTTATAGCAGATGTTAAAAACCAACCCGCTAAGGGACCTTGGTGCTAATTACGGCACCGCAAATGTGCGGTACCGTAATTAGCACCTTCCACATTCCCATTATGCCCTATGGGGCAAAAATGGGAATGGGGAAGGGCAATGGTGGAAGGGGGAATTACCGCCCCGCCAACGTTGGAATAGGGCGGTAATTCCCCTTTCCACCAAGGCGGTGCCAGTATTTTACCGGCATGGACCAAAGTGCTATTAGCACCTTGGTCCACCGCCTACCGTGTAATGTCTCTTTTTTCAGCCAAGAAGCCTTTTGGTTGAATGTGGTTTCTAGGATTTTTTCTCAAGGCTAGTTGATTACCTGTTTAACAAAAATGACTTTAGTACAGGAATAGGTATTGGTTTCTAGATAATAATACTTTGTTGTGATACAGTTTTTAATAAACGTTACACAATTAGCCTCATTACACGGTAGGCGGAGGACCAAGGTGCTATTAGCACCTTGATCGTTGCCGGTAACATACCGGCACCGCCTTGGTGGAAAGGGGAATTACCGCCCTATTCCAAGGTTGGCGGGGCGGTAATTCCCCCTTCCACCATTGCCCTTCCCCATTCCCATTTTTGCCCCATAGGGCTCTATGGGAATGGGGAAGGCGCTAATTCGGTGCTGCAAATTGCGGTACTGTAATTAGCACCCTGGTCCCTTTGCGGGTTGGATTTTAACGCCTGCTAAACAGCAGTCGTTAAAGTACCTACCCACAAAGGGACCTCGTAGTAAGGCAGTAAGGGTTTACGGTCACCGGTACCATTACCGGTGACCGTTAACCCTTACCGCCTTCCGTGTAATGAGGCCCAATATATTAGACATCGTACATCGTACAATCAATTATCTAAAACCAATAATCTGAAACGAATGATCTAAAACAATACAATAAATTCAATTTTTACATATATAATTCTTTTCCAGCAGGCTACCAAATGCTGTACTGAATTCTCTCATTGCTTTAATACTTAAGAAACACTAGGTCTAAGAATAGGGGAAATACGTAGCCATATCCAGAATAGTGGTAGATGAGTAGAGACAGTATACGTGTTCAGGCAATAGGCTCGGAATGTTGCTGTTTTAATTGATTCTAGATTATGTACTAAATTGCCGTATACCATTACATACAATGCCCATAATTTAGGGCAGCTCGAAAATGCATGTCTCATCAATTTCCGCATTAGACTGACATTTACAGATTCTTTAATATCTGGCAATGAAGGCCACCTCCCATCTAGAACCCCAGACTGTACATAACGGCAGCTGATTAATTCTCAATCAGTAAACGCAATCTGCGTACCGCTGGGTTAGGGCATTGTATAAGATACTTTTGAGGTTTCAAGAAATCGTGGGTAACCATAGATACTGCTGCATATTTGTCCAATGTAGCCAAACGGTCAAGATTTTTAGTCCAGTCACACTTGCTTAGCTTGTCCAAAAACATTATTTTCAGCGAGTCAAAATTGTGGCATTTAGAAACATCAGCGGTCCAATCAATCCTTTCAAAAAAGTCATCATTAAGCCTTGCATAACTGTATGCTGTCTAACCTGGCTCAGCCAACATAATACGCCTGATTGCTTCCCATAAAGTTGAACTCGAACTTATTCTGGCTTTTCTGTATATGAGGCCCTCCTCTTCAGGGGTAAGGCCCCCTTAGACAACACACCCAGCTCAAGGCGCAGGTATTCCATTGAAGTAGTGGCAGCGGAAGGCCTAGAATTTTGCACCAAAACAACGCCTCGATTTTATCCAGCCAACCATAATCTTTCATCCCCAATGCTCCCAGAACATATAATATACTAGGGCAAAATACTAGGGCGCTGTTGTTCTTTCCTTCTGAGTGGGGTACGTTAGTGGGGATTCTATCAAGGGTCAGACAAAATCTGCACTCCATTAGGTTGGTAAAAATCCTGTGAATTGACCACTATAGTCACATGATTGCCCACTGGTCCACCAAGAAGTACTGTTTCACCCGATACCACCGTACCATTAGACAGTCGATTTTGTTCAACGAGGACTTCATTTAAAATCTTACCTTGCTTTACTAAATCCTCGAGAATTCTCCTGCACAGTTTTAGTCAAATGTTCACTGCAAATTGCAGAATGTCATTGTTCGAAGAAACCTCAGAGTCCCTCTCACTTGTGGACAGGGTAGCCACATCACCACCATTTTGTCTTGATTGAAAGGAATTCACACACACATTTGGAGAAGCTGAAAGGCGATGCTGATGACCTTGCGCCATGACAATATTAATGCTGTCGTTTGTTACCTCAGGAGCCGCCTGATTCCCACACAACTGTACCTCTTGGGAAAACTTTGGCGCCACTGATGCATTACAAAGGCCAAAAGTGAGTTGTTATCAATGTCACCGTAAGAATTCCTAGAGGCATCCTGGGGGATGTCTGTTGCTGCAGCACACATCTCGACACTTGGTAAGACCCCCTTGCCCCTTTATTCCTCCCTTTTCTGGATGATAGAATGATGTTAATTGTTTTTTGGGGCATATTCTATGGGGCGTGTGGGGGCTAATTGCAAGGTGTATACGCGGGCACTACTTAGTTCCGGTGCTCGCTGCACATCATGTTTTGCTCCACGTGTCTTGCCGTATGGCTTGTTTCTTAAATTATACTTCTTGGATCTGTCAATTCAATTTCCCAGCATGTTTACGCAAATGTCCATGCAACCAGTACACTCTAAAAATGGAAGAACACTGCCCTCAAATCGTGCGGGCATTATCTACTCAACACAGTTCAGCCAACACTTCAATCGTAGCAGTTTAAGTGGATTGAAAAACTGGTGAGCGGATAAAGTGGCAGCTCACCTTTCACCACCCGCAGCGGACCACAGCAGACCACCTCGGCTCCACCTCTCCGCTCCATATTCCGTGGCTATTTGAGGTTTAAAAGTCCTTTGTTTGAGAGTGCTGCAATTAGCACTCCTCTGATCAGCAGCCACTGTAGAAATACTCTGCAGCCCAGTTCAGCACAGCACACAGCCGACCTCCTCTGCTCCACCCCTCCGCTTTGGTTTCTAAACACTTACTCTGCCCTACACTATTACTATACCAGGAGTGATCTCAATCAAAGAAATTAAACATGAACATTGTGCAAGGTACAACCCTTCACCTCTTAGGCTAATGTGGCACGAGGGCAGGCTAGACTCAAGAGGGATGTGAGCTAATACCGAAGCATCCAAACAGCATAGTACTAGTAAAAGAATGTCCAATCAAGATTCTATGCAAAAAATGAAAAGCAATAAAAAAAACACTAATAATCTACCTCTGTAAAGGAAGTCACAGAATATGCAGAGTTTGAAATGAACAGAGGCACCCTGGATCTGAAGACAAGGGTATCCAGGCAAAATGCTCTGCATCAATGTTCAATTTCAATGCATGTGTCATTTAGAAAGGTGAAGAGTGCTGTCTTAAATGTCACTAGGGCCTTTAAAACCGGGTCTTGAAGATATAACCACTACAAATACCATTCATTACTGTTTTTCTGGGCAACAAAGATTCTTGGGACACCTGTCGGGGTTGGCGTAGCTCATAAATGGTTTGATGTCAGGGCATAGAGCTGTTCCTTTGTCCCTGGGTTGCTGTGAGACTAGTCCAGGGTCTCTGCCCTACCAAGCTAGAAGTAGCTAGAAAGGTTGTCAGAGAGACCTTGAAGTGGCTGCCACCTCCACGGAGCAGAGTCCTAGTTACCAGCATTCAGCAAGCAGGCAGGCAGTGCTCCAGTAGCAGGTCACACTAAATGGTCCCCTGGAATAGGTGTTTGGGTGCCTTGCTCCCTCTTTGGAGTCTTTGTCTTGACCTCTATAGCAGGAGACTTTAGGAAGGTTGCACCCCAAAGAAGTTCCAGGTGAAACGTTTTTATTCTGATGTCCTAAAATGAATCACTAAGTGCGGATCTCCCGCCCCATGATATAGCCAACTTGCCACAGTGCATTGGTCCATTTCAAGCCTTTTGTAAGCGCCCAGTCATTCCTATTATGCCATGAATCTTTGGTTGATGATGCCAGTCTCAGAGTGTTTTGTTTGCAGGAAGTGGGAAGAGGGCACACGACATGTCGGTGGCCTAAGAAATCTGAAGCTGGAGGGACACCTCTCTTGGTTGCAACCACTCTCCTCGGCGACTCAAACACCTCTGTTTCCCCTGTCCGCCTTGCATCAAAGAGTCCCTCATAATAACACCCTAGTGTCACCTCTTAATTCTCCAGGCAGGGCTCGCCCTTGAGATCATGGCTCCCAGCTAAAATCCAGGTACATTTCCTGTGCTCTTGGGAACTTGACACGCCTTCCTAGAGAAAACAATATAGAATTTCATCAACTCAACCCAAATGGTTTGTTTTGGGTGAAACCCATCCCCAGACAGATGATACAGATAAGGGCAGTCAGTTGAAAACATCAATAGAAACCAAGCAGACACAATTACATCAAATGATTTTGGCCTTTATAATTTTATATTCCCATAGATCATCATTTACTAATCAATGGGCCACCAGGTCTACAATTATATTTGAAACGGCTTGATTATTTTCAAAGGAAATCCTGTTCCAATTACAAAAAAGAGCAATGGAGGGCACCTTCCTCAGGTAGTCATCTATGTTCACTCCAATTTGTTGACTGCGGCCACTTTTGGAAACTAAAAACAGGTTTACACTTTTTAGTGATCAAAACGGCTGTGGCACTTTCTAAAAGTGAATCCCAAATGCTTAACATACTGCTGGCATTCTAATTAATGATAGCCAGCAGGCATTATACAGGGGTTGTCCTTTATACAGATGTTAGTAAATTCAGATGTATACCCAATGGCAGGTCTCTCTGGTACATTTGGGTACAAAGCTATCAACACCAGTTTGTAAAACACAGAATACTGTCTGAAAGTAAGACTACTTTACAGGTCTGACTATAGTAGAAACATCTATTTACTCACTGGGTGATTCCTCTAAGCAGATGGAAATCCATCGCAGGGCTTGTATGCTTCCACAAAGTTATTGGTTAAATAAGCACTTTGTGTTGGGGCGAGAGAGTTCTAATCACAGGTCTTCTACTCTCTTAGTAGATTCATTAAATGGGTACAGCTAGGATCCTGACCCTGACACAACCCCAAATATAGAGACAAACCAACTAAAAAGGGGAGGGGGGGACCCACCTATACAATATGAAGCTTTGGGATGCAACAGTCGTTCTTTAGGATTCTGACCTTTGCTTGACAGAAAATGTTTTTTTTTCAGAGGCCTTTTGTGCATTGTAATTCCTCTGCTGAAACATTTCAAACCATGGCACTGCACCCGGGAGGTTCAAGTGCCTCGCATGCTCTGAGTCAGTCAGTGCTTCTTGGCTATACAGCCCAGCACACCCTTCAAGCCTTAAGGGTTTGAAGAGATTGCCTGTCCAGGTTGGGAGATTTTTCTTGTCAAACTGAAGCACCTTGGGACATATGACACAGAAACGTTGCACTGGTAAAAGTGCAATTATGCATGGCATTTGCAACCGGGCAAAAAATACCATGATGATACAAATACAGTACAAATACATTGCAAAGTAGCATTCCACCCCACCATTGCAAAGTGTCTGCGACACAGGTCCTGGTTGTAAACCACCAACTAAACAATGAAGAGGGAACTTTGTAGGCAACAACCACTGATGGCAAAGGATTACTATAATGTGAAAATACCTTTGGTGGAATGTCTTTACATCTGACACATAGTGAAAATCATCTCCCCTATCCTAACTTCTCGCAACCTGTGGTGACTATGTGCAGTGCCTTTGCCCCCTAAATCATGGGGAAACAGAGCTGCAAGAATTCATGAAACATTTGAGTGTGAAATTTCATCTCTCAAAGAAATGTGACCAACAACAGAGAACACTGAGCTTAGCATGAATATAGTGCTACTTCTATAGTAGCAACGGTTCCAAAGACCATTGAAGCACAATTGATTGAGAAAACCTTACTCCACATAAGGCCCTTCCAAAGTTGACTACACTCATGATTCATGGAAAATGGATCCCCTCCAGGCTCAGGTCAGCCTACCTCTTTGACCCACAAAGGACTTCTGTCCATTCTTTGACAATGGCTTGAACACTGTGCCATTGCCACAGACGTTAATACTCTAATGTCTTCAACCTTGATTTTGAGACCCTCAACCAGAATCCTCTATCACCTCTTCTGTTCCTATCTGTCGAGTTACACACACCCCATGCTCACAGTGCTATAAACCAGAAGGACAGATATTTGGTTTCACCCTTACTTGATTGTTCAGTGATTACAGTAGCTGACTATATAAAATACTTATCTTGCCCTGAACAAAGTGATATTAAAAGATTTTTTTTAACCTTCAGCAGAGTTATGAAAACATTGAAAAGTGCTTTCAGTGGCATATGCTGGTGGTACATGGGCATATGTGGCTGAGCTTGAGAATATGCAACTGCTCTGATATGATGGCAGTTTCTGGGGATAGGCAGCTGAAGCTGGCCATATGAAGCTGTTTGTGGCCTAATGATAATGGCACATGGGCATTGTGGTGGACCAGAAGAAAGCCTCGGACCAGAGCATAAGGTTTCCAAGTAACTTTATTTAACATATAAGAAAACGCCTCACTAACCCTACTGCTAAAGGGGAATTTCCTTCCTATCAAAAGTGAACTAAGGTGCTTGTCTATAGCCAAAACAAGAACAAAAGTCCTCGTCCAAACCTAACCACTACACTGGCCCTACCACTTAGCAAAAATATCAAGGAAAATTAGCTAGAGTATCCTACAATCAGGGTTGTTGGCCACAATCACTCTCTGGTCTTCCACGAGTTCTTCCTGGCTCTGGATCCTTTGGTTATCCCTAATTAACAGTTCTTGGCAGTGTATCAAAGTTCTTCAAGTTTCTCAAGTTAAACAATAAAATGTCTTAAGTTCCTGCAAAACAAACTATCCCCATTTCTGAAGGTGAATGGATATTTCCCTGATCCCTCTCCACCGCTTTCCTATTACAATTGTTCGGTGTCCCAGATTCTCCTTCGGTCTGCTCTCCCCTTTGTTTATGGGCCCAGTGGGTACAAGGGTTTCCCTGTACCAAATGTCTCCCAGGTTATCTCTCTGGTATAGGGTTGAACCCTCTTTCCATATCATTATTTTAGTTCTCAGGACCCCCTTTGCTTCTTCTTGAGCTTTATACTGTTTGGGTTTCTCGGGTCTCCACAATTCTCTTCCTTGTCTCGTGTTCTCTTTCTTAGACTCCTGTGACTCTCGTGACATGTTATGGAAGTCCTTTCTTTTTATCCCTCTTGTTCTTTCACATAACCTCTATAGTATTGGTGAACCCTTTCTATTTGTTTCTTTTAACTCTTGGTTCAGATGATGAGAAACTCCATGCTCCCCTTGTATCAGTCCTTCGCTTTTCATATTGGTCCCCTCTATCTTCCTTGGGTTCTTTTGTCCCAATGTCCCACTTATCTCTCGGTGATATGGATGACCTCTTTTTCCTTGTGGCTCTCTTAGCTCTTGTCGGTTCCTGTGACCCTTCTGGAGGTTGAAACTACTCAGGTTCCTTGGGCTCTCGTTACCTTTCTCCTTCTCTCTTTCGTTCTCTCTCTCCGGTCCTCTGTAAATGTGGTATGGAATAAGGGAAATCCTTCCTTATTTCCCACTACTTGCTCTTCGTCTCTCTGCCTCCCTCTGATCTGAGCAACCCCCATTCCTTCAATGTTGCAGGGTTTTCTCCAGGGAGGATGCAAGTCTAAGTCTTGGTTCATCTGAGGTGATTGGCTCATTTGAGGCAGAGGTTGGCAACATCTTCTGTGAGAGCCTTGAGTGCATTTTTTTGAAGGCCTGTTTGCTAGGTTTCCGATGGGTGCACTTGACTAATGTCAAAGGGGATTATCATATGGTCCTACTACCAGTTGAGCAGGATTCAAGAAGTGTGATGGAAGGTGGGTAGAACAGTTATCAGGAGGTTGAGGATATTACCTTTCCTGTGAGTTGGGTCTTTCTTGTGCTGTGTCAGGTTTAGAGTGTCGAGTAGCAGTGGCGATCTTCCCTTATTGACTTGTCTTCTGGGTTGCTAAGGATGTTGAACTCTCTGAGAAAGATGTTGTTGGTTTGCGTGAGAGACATGGTGGTGCCTAAGCCTGTGAAGCCTTTGATGGAGGTGTTGAGCTTGGGTGGTATGTAGATGGGTGTAAAGTGTCTATGTCCGTTAGGGAAAGAGGGAAGTGGCATGAAAGGTTTTCAAAGGAGTCTATGATGGTGACGTCTAGTTTGGGGTACAGCCATGATGCTTTGTGAATGATGGCTAGGCATTCAACATCTTGTGTGGACTGTCTCATTGTGGGATTGTGTAGCCTTTGGGTATAAAGTCATCTAGAATGTGAGTGCTGGTGAGTATGAGTATAATACAGGCCTCGGTAATAAAGATTATTATTATTATTTTTGGTTGGGGCATTGCCCTATTGCCCTATAGGCCAGTCCAAGTCTGCATTCAAGCCAGTCATGTGTGGTGATGAGGTTGGCGATGTCTTCTGCGTGATTGATTGCTGAGTGGACTTTGTCGAGCATCGGGTTTCATGTAGTAGTGGTTAAATGACTGCTGATGGGGGTCTATGATAACACTGGTGAGGTTGCTGCAATGTAGTATTCATAATATCACTGGTGAGGGGCATGGTTGTTGATGAGTACTGATGGTGGGGATGAGCTGTTGCGAGAGAGGAGTGAAACATATTGGAAGGATCTTACTGGATCTTAGAGGCGCATGGGTACTGTTCTTGTGACCCAAACAGCTCCAAACAGGAATCACGCTTTTCTTCACTTGCATATGGTGTTTGAACTGTGATACATTTGGCTAGACATGCGTATATCATGTAGCATCTATCACTGTGGAACAGTAGTGAATGTGAGCATGTAATGCATATTGCAACCTCATGTTTGTGCACAAATAAGTTTACTTGAAGCTTAAAGATCATATTTGGAAAAATAGATATCTGATGCTTGGCTGACAAAATTGCCTTCTTTACTGAGAGGGAAAGCTGATATTTGTGGATTAAACATTTATTTTTTATAATATGGCAAACCGATGTTTGAGGAGAAAATTAGTTTATGCACTAAGAATAAAAAGCTATTTCCAGGGACAAATACAGGTATTTTTGAAAAAGGACACCTGATGTTTTGGGACAAAATTTATGCCAATTATCAAAAATGGAAAACTGGTATTTAGGGACAAAGCAAGGGTTTTCCTAGAAACTGAAAACTAATATACTGAGAGAATAATTACATTATTTTAAACTAATGTTTAAGTGATCATTCTCTCTTTTTGGGACACCTATTGCAGGCCTCATGGCACAATCACATTTGTGTTAACTGGCACTTTATTGTTGCCATGGGATATCATGATCTATGTTGATAGCTTTTTCGTGACATTGGGCCTCATTGGGACCCTGGCGGTCCCGTAATGAACGGTGCTGGTACGGAACCGGCACCGTTCATTACGGGATGCCCTATTACGAGGCCTGCTAGCGGGTCCCGCTTTTCACATCTGGTCTGACCAGATGTGAAAAGCGGGACCCGCTAGCAGGCCAGGATGCTAACAACAGGCCTGTCATTAATGGGCCCGTTGTCAGCATCCTCCCCATTCCCATTGAGCCCTATGGGGCTCAAATGGGAGTGGGGACTGATTTTTACAGAGTCCAAGAAAAGGGCAATTACCGAGTCCGCAAAGGTCGGCATATCCCGGTTATTGCCCTTTTCTTGGACCCAGTAAAAAATCATTACCAGCTGCAGCTGTGCCCTTAATAAGGGCACGGCTACCGCCAGGGTCGTAATGAGGCGAATTGTTATTACTAGAAAAAGCTCTGCCACAGCGGTGTGAGCCTATATAATCACTAGTATATGACTGCCCTAATAATCTACAAGATCTCTGCCACCTGAATGGTAGCTTTGGTCCCTGAGCCTTAAATATCTGCCTTACCTGAGGGTTAGCTTTGCTAAGAGGCTGAAGTTTGACAATTTTCTAAAAATATTAATTTGTCAAATCAGATTATTCATTGTAACGTATGAATGACATTTAACTTGGAATAGGAACCAACTACGCCGACGACACACAGTTCCTTCTCACTCTGACAGGCGACTATGACACGGACTCCGCTACCCTCAACAACATCTACAACACAATTCAAATGTGGATGGCTATCAACGGCCTCTGCCTTAACTCTGACAAAACTGAGCTCCTACTCGTAGGCTCCCCTGACACCATCAAGAAACTTGACGCCCAGTTCAGTCATTTCACCATTGACTCAATCACGATACCAGTACTTGACACGGTAAAAACATTAGGCGTCTACTTAGACTCCAATCTATCCATGACCAAACAAGTAAACGCCATTGCCTCCTCGGCCGCCTACCATGCAAAACTCCTTAACGCAATCAGACCTTATCTGTCAAAAGACACCTGCACTAACATAGCCAGGGCCATAACCGGCTCGCGTCTTGATTACTGCAATATTCTTTTCCTTGGGACATCCAACAAAAATCTTGAGAAGCTCCAAGTAATACAGAATAATGCCCTACACGCTGCACAAGGCATTGCCAAGAGAGAGCACATCACCGCTGCCAGAAAAGCATCCCACTGGCTCCCCATAAAGGAGAGGATCCTATTCAAGGCTCTAAGTATCACCCACAAATGTGTCCATCTTGCCGCCCCAATGTACCTTTCCCAGAGGATCCACCTGGTCTCCTCCACAAGACCCACTAGATCACCCTATGCCAGCATGCTCTCAGTACCTAGGGTAAAAAGGACCAGAGCAGGGGGCTCCAGTTTCCCGTACCTCGCTGCCGTACACTGGAACACCCTCCCCAGCTCCTTGCGCTCTGAACCCTCACTGACCGCCTTTCGGAAAAACCTGAAAACGACCCTGTTCATCTAACAATTACATGGCCCAGCCCTCATAATTGTATTGTATGATGTATTATCTGGTATATCTGATCACAGGTCACTGCCTCACTGTAACCCAAGGCACAACCTGCACACATTGTAACTAAGTCTTCCTTGCAAGTAACAGCGCCACAATGCCCCTGGGCTGCCTGTGCGCTATATAAATTTAATAAATAAATAAATAAATAAAGGTAACAAGAAAGGTAGAGTTAAAAGTTCAGGGAAGTGCCTTTTTCATTTTGAGAAAGCATAGAGGGAGGGCCATGTCAAATTGCATACATAAGCCATCTGAATTGCTTGCAAATCACATGCCTTTTTAATTAATATATATGGGAAAAGCGGGCAAAATCCCTAACTGTCATGGCGAACTTGCTCAGCATCAACAGAAGAGTAGCCCCATAGAACTGGATTTTAAACCTTTGTCATTTAATATTTGTTTTGGTGCACACAAGGTCGCTTTAAGCTTGCATTTGAGCTCTGCCTCATGTTTGCACCGTCGTAAAATAAGGTTGGAATGAGTTTTCATAGCAATAACCATGTTTCTGATCACGTAGATGAGGATTAGTTTTAGTATCTCTGCAGAGATCATGACAACATCTTTAAGGGCCTGAGTCTCAAAATGTTGCACTGTTGAAAATGTGACTCAAGGGCATCTGAGATGCGCTCCTCCTACTGGCTATCTGACTTCCAAAGCCTAAAATGGAGTGAATCTGAAGATGCCTGGAGCATCTGGAGGTTGCCCAAAGGAAAATGTGATTCACAAAGAATGTGCTGAAGCGCAACTCAGAGATGCTCTAAGCAGTTTATTTGCTCCACTTTTAGGCTTTGTGAATAAAGTGTAAGGTAGCAGTTGCATATCTGAGAACACCTTCATCATGTATCATCCTCAAATCCAGCTGCAGGATCTACAAGGCTGTCACCCTGAAGTCCCCAAGCCACGTTACTGAGAAACTCAGCATCTCCTGAGGCCTATTATCCACCAGAGGAAGTAAGGACATATGCAGACTTTAACTCTGCCAGTGCAGAAAAGAAAGAACTAGAAGACAGGCCTTCTCTGTCTACGACGCAAGACTCTGGAGCCACATCCCAGTCAAAATCGGACTTGCACAGTCACTTCTACATTTCTGGAAGGAACTCAAGAGCCTCCTTTTCAAGTACTGGCTCCTCCCTAACTCCTAGGTCCACACACCCTCCGCTCCCGACGCAACCTGAGACTGGGTGATCTGCCCACCCCGCCCCCATGTTGTCTCCCCTGGATGCTTTTAGATCCCTTGCTGCCAAATTCCCACCCTCCCCCTCCCCATTTGTTAGCTTGCGCTCCCTTGTATCCCTCACCATGTCCTTCCCCCTATGATTTTTAAAGCACTCCATTGCTTCCTGAAGCTAGGTCCACCCTCAATAAATACCTTATTAATAACAATAATAATAACAATATTCATAATAATAATAATAATTATAATAGTATTAATGCTGATGAGATGCTCACAGGGCGTGCCTGGGTTGCTCCAGTGCAAATCTTTGTGAACCGTGCTGTGATTGTGAGTGCATGGCTCCAGCTGGTTCTGGTAATCCGAGATTGGACTAGGCACACTTATACTCATGAGCAACTGAATTCCATCAGAGGATTTGATTTCTAGACTTACACATTTCTTCAGATTAAAATACAGCCCAGGGCAAGAGCAAGACTAGAATAGACAGAAAAAAACACAGTGATACATCAGCATATGCTTCCAATTATTATTATTACTAATAGATAATGGGTTCTAGTTGAGTCACTTTATTTCACACATCAACATCTGTGCTTCTGGTTATACATTCCACAGTCCCATTTTTTATTTATTGAAAGTTCAGAATGGTACAAATCGGATCCGAAAATAGCTTCACAGTGATGAAATTATCTTCCCCAGATAAACCTATTAAGTTATAGTACTCATAAAAATCACCATGTTTATCCAGCATTGTACTATTTGTTAGTAGCAAATCCATAAATAAAGCGATATATTGGGCCTCATTACGAGTAGTCCGGTAAAAAAGGCATCATTACCGGCATGACGGTTAGTGCGGGTCCGTGCTCGCATGAAACCGCTAATAGCGGCTGATTACGAGTGCGCGAGCATACGTGAACCCCCATGCCGGTAATGGCCATACCGGCAGGCCGCTACAGGCCCTCCAACCCCCCGATAGCAGCATCAAGGCACCCGCCGATACCGGCACCACCTAGGAGGAACCCCTAAATACCGACCCGGTAATACCACCATGCTAATACCGGGCTCGCAAAACCGGACCCGGAAATAATGTCATCGCGTCGGAACGGGAAATTGGCCGACGGCCATCTTTAAAAACACAATCCATTGAAATCCTCCAAAACCACCAGTCTATTCGTGTTGTGCTGTGTTGGAAAACCCTGAGGATGTCCAAAGCTACCAGGAAGACGACCCCCCGGCAGGGGAAACAGTGTTTCTCAGACGCAGAGCTAAACATGCTGGTGGGTGGTCACTCTTGCTGCACATGCAGACATAATCAAGGCCAATGACATGAAGTATGCTGCCCAGATGAGGAAAGAGGAAATCTGGCAGGAGGTTGCCCAGAAGGTGTCGGCCGTGGGGACCACCCCACGTACTGTGCGTGACTGCCGGAAGAGGTGGGACGACCTCCTCATGAGGGTGAGAAACATCCTGTCAAGCAACAGGAGGGCGGCCATGGTGACAGGCGGGGGTCCCCACTCACCTGCTAAGCTGATGCCCTGGGAGGATACTGCCAGCACATTCATTGATCCTGAGTCAATTGAGGGATTCGGAGAGATGGAGATGGGTGCCGCATCATCCCCAGAAGGAGGTGAGTGACCCTGCACATCCCTGTAGGGGAAACCATGATGTAGCACAAGTGACGTGGAAGTGAGACCAGGGAAGGCAATGCATGTCCCTACACCCACAGCAACATATCCAAGTTAAGATTGCGTGCCAAACCCTGCCACACAGAAATGCATGCTAAGTGCCAATCCCATAACAAACAGGCAACATACCACGACCGTGTCCATGTAACCCAGCACACATACCCCATATCAACGGCATGCCACCTGCCATGCATTGATTGGCAATATGCCCCCTCACAACACCAAGTGCCACACACCTGTAAGACATGGATGCATGAATGTATGAATATTGAACAGCACAATTATATGTTGCTGGCATGTGACACCATCACTGATGACCTGCATCTCTTCTAACCCCCAGGCACCGATGAGGAAGATGCCAGTCAGGAGAGGAGCGCAAGGGCATGCACATCACGCCATAGGACAAGGGCCACCACCAGCCCCCAGCTAGACAAACAGGCCAGACCCACAGTCAGTGTGCCTGACCGGGTGGAAAGCCAGCAAACAACACCTGCTGCCAGTGTGGCCGACACACATCAGGACCAGCAGCACACACCCACAACAGTTGGAGGGGTGTCCCTTCCAGCGTCACCAACCACCGCGGACATTGTGGATGCCAATGTGGACCCCAAGGGTGTCACAGTTGTGTCTACTACACCCACCCCAAGCCCCCTGCCCACCCCAACACCCCAAATGGAGGCCTACAGCAGTGGTGATCCCTGCCTCCATGACTCCGACCTCAGGGATTCGGGCGTGTGCCCCTTCGAGGAGGACAGCACCCAGGATGTAGGCCCCGTGCATGCACCACCCACCACTCCAGCTACCACCACTCCAGCCCCCACCACTCCAGCTCCCACCACTCCAGCTCCCACCTCTCCAGCTCCTACCACTCCATCTCCCACCAACACCTTGGAGGCACGCCTATCGAGGGTGGAGGCACGACAGGAGGCAATGCTGGATCTCATGCGGCAGTATATTGCCGATGGGGAGGACACTAGGAGGGCCATTGCTACTGCCATTGCAGGGACCACAACTGCCATTGGGGAGACCTCAGCGGCCATCGCTGCGAGCACTGCTTCCGTGAATGCGTCGCTGTCCTCATGAGGGACTGTCTGGGGGCAGTAACCCAAGTCCTAACGTCCATCCTGCACCATATGCAGTGCCCACGCCTTGGAGCAGACGTGGAACCTGCCTCGGACACATCCACTGCTACAACACCTGCATCCTCAGTCCCCGCAAGCCCTGTGCGGATGACCCGGAGAAGTACACGGCACTCGGAGATGCCACCCCCGGACAACAAAAAGGCCAGGAAGTAGAGTGCCCAGACAATGGGAGTGGGACACGTGGTTGTGGGTGAAGGGAACCATTTCTTGGAGTACATTTGGGGACATTTGGAGTTTGTATTAAAAAATACACACGTTGTATGCCAAAAAATTAAATGGCTAATGGCTGGACATTGTTCATTTTGTGCCTATCCTTTTTATGTGTGATGGTGTTCAGTGGCCAACTCCCAACAATCCAAGTGTGCATGTCCACATGGAGCCAGTGTGTCACTGACACATGTCTATCATAGTCCCTGTGGTTCAGAAGTATTTGTGAATTAGTGCTTGGCGTACAGCATGGCCATCCCGTGCATCACGTACTGGCAGTGGGGCTACTTCACCTCCGTCTCCATCCTCATCATCCTCACCCGGTGCATGCATGTCAATATCAGGTGGCAATGGTACATTTCTCCGGACGCACATGTTGTGCAGCATGACACAGGCCATGGTGATCTTTGCCACCTTCTCAGGCCTATATAGGAGTGCCCCACTAGACCTGCTTAGGCAGCGGAAACGCGCCTTCAACAGGCCAAAGGTCTGCTCAATCACGGCACGGGTACGGGTGTGCACACGATTGTACTCCTCTTCATGGCTGTTCTGCGGGTTCCGCACAGGGGTAAGTAGCCACGGCCTCAAGGGATATCCTCCATCAACTGCAAGCAAATACAAATAGGTGTGTGTCACTCTGAGCTGCCACCTTTGAGAAGCACAGTCATGGTGGCAGGTATTTGGTGTGGACATGCACATGTCCCTGTACGTATGCAAAATTGTCACCTAGATGCATTCTATACTGTTATGAGGTGTGGTAGTCTGGATGGCGTTCAATAGATGATGCAGGGTGTAATAATGCATGCTGAGGCGGATGTACTGTGGTAGTACGACAATGTTTAGCCTCCCATTCATGCAGTTTATTCTACACTATGCATGGTCACACTAGCCACAGTGGCACAGTTGCCATACTGTACAGTCATGCATTGCTTGCTATCACCATGGTGGCCTGGTTGTGCCTCTTACTTGTTGTCATCAATATGCATTATTTGTGAAATTTGTGCCAGGGATGTGTCATGTTCCGTTTGGGGCATTCAGGTCTGGAGTGTTTAGCTCTGCGTGCATTCTCCAATCACCGACAATTGCCACCCAGGTGGAGTATGCACCCCCCCTTTCCCAACCAGGTGGAGTATGTATGCCCTCCCCTTTCCCACCCAGGTGGAGTATGCACCCCCCCCTTTCCCACCCAGGTTGAGTATGCATCCCTACACATCAGTACCCCAAAGCATTGCCATGGGCCAGTTGTGCAACTCACCAAGCAGCCAGGCACGTGGTCCAGCATGTCACTCCATGTGACAGGGTAGCATGGAGTTGCGCAGTACTGTGGCATCATGTGTTGATCCGGGAAATCGGGCGCAGCAATGTGTGATGATCTTGCTGTAGTCACATACCATTTGCACATTGATGCAGTGGTATTGCTTGCGATTGCGGTACACCGCCTCTATGGCATGGGGGACTACCAATTCAACATGGGTGCAGTCCAGGGCACCAACACAATTGGGCATGCCTGCCAGTGCATGGAAGCCTACTTTGGTGTCGGCTATCTCCTGGGCAGTCCGTGGTAGGGATATGTGGGTGATTGCGTGCTTCAGAAGGGCATCCAGCACTTGGTTCAAAATGCGTGAAAATAGTGGTTGTGAAATGCCATGCAACCACTGTGTGTTGATAGGTGCCTGTGGCCAGGAAGTGGAGCACAGACACCACCTTTAGTAGCTGGGGGATTCCAGTGCGTATTTCTATGAGGCTGTCAGTGTTGTTGTGTATCATGTCCACTATGGTGGTGAAGGTGTCCCGGTCCAACCGGTACAGGGTGTGGATCTGCTCAGGGGTTATGTTGAATGGGCTGGGTCTGGTGCGAGGGATTGGTGGCTGCCTACGAGGCACTGCTGGCTGCGCTGGTGGTAATTGCTGGGCCTGTCTCACCCTCCTTCTCCTCCTGCGTCTCCTCTGTGCTGCCTGTTGTTGCTGCTGTAGTTGTTGTTGTAGTTGGTGTTGTTGCTGTAGTTGTAGCAGTATTGGCATGTCCTCCAGCGCCATGATTGCAACAGCTAGTGGTAGAATTTTGGTGTTGGAAGGGGTGTGGTGTGTGGGTATGCTCATTTTATACTGGCCCAGCCTCCATTGACTCCACCTGTGGGGATTGTGTGCACCTGTGGCAGTTGGCTTGTTTCATGATTGCTGTTCGTGGGTGGTCCACAATGCCTGTATGGCCGGCATCGTGCAGCCCATGATTACCGGCTTCGCGATGCCGGTATTTGCATGTCTGCGTGGGTTGGGATTTCCTCCTATTACCGGCATGCCGGTATTTGCTCCCCGAAAGGGCACCGTTCTTTAGGGTGCCGCTAATAGCGGGTTGGCGGGTCATAATACAGCGGAGCGGTAAGCGATGCCGGTAATCCTTTACCGGCATCGTTTTTCGTTTACCGGCAACCTCGTAATGAGGCCCATTGGCTTGAATAAACAAATCTACAAACAACCCACTATTGTAGACGTATCCCTAACAAGTGAATCCATAGGTAAAGCAAAATAATGTCTTCGATAAACAAATCTACAAGCAAGCCGACTGCATGGCTATGAGTAACTGGGCGTTGTGAAGGCAAGGATCTAATATGGTGATACACTCAAAATATGCATTGCTGATTGGTTCTAAATGGAATGATATCAAAGGTATTTGACACATAAGTTCCTCCTTTTTTAGTTCTTGTTAAATGATCTTCAATACTTCATTATTAGTCCATATCCTGTGACGAATTGCAGGATTACATCACCTTTTCACGGGGGTAGCCTTGCCCTGCGAGGGTATGGAGGTGAGTTGCAATGCGATACCTTTCCTAGGGTTAGAGGCAAACGGGACCTCACCGGAGAGACTCCGCCCTTGGGGACAAGTACTCCCATTTTGAAGTTACTCCCTCACAACCCACTATTAACAGCACAACACAAAGAAGACAAGAAGAATGAGCTACTGTTTGTTACTGTGGTGTAGAACCAGTGTTTCATCATGAGAAGTATTCTTGTAATACTGAGAAGAAGAAGAGTGGCAGAGTAATACAGAATACTCAAGCAACAAAGAGAAAGGACAATGAGGCTCCACTCCAATGCATCATAAAAGCAGACTGAAGAGTTCAATTGGAAATAGAAGCCTGGGAGTTTCAAGTCAGCTGTGCAGCAAGTGCTGAGAGAGACTGGGACGCGCAGTGTTTAAACCTGGATGAAAACTGGCATGGAAGCCGACACAAGAAAAGCTGAAATCAGGAGAAGCTGGGGAAAGGGAACACCCAACAAAGATACTGATCCTTAGATGGTGGCATGACGAGAGTCGGATGAGTTGGTGGACTGTTAAGTCCTGCAACAATGGCGAGACCACAGAGCTTGTTGCATCACAGAGCAGACATCGAGCAGGAGAAAGACATTTGGGCCTCATTACAAGTATGGTGGTTTGGAAATAAGGGTGCCAGTAGCAACGTACCAGCACCCTTTCCATACCGCCATACTACAATGATGCCGGTATGGGCCACGGATCCCATGGCATACCTGACCTGCAGGGAGTTCAGGCCCCTACCGGCATGGTTGTCACGGAAGCACCAGCACCATTAGCAATGGTGCTGGTGCTTCTGTGTCCCTATTTCCATGGAGTCCTTCCTATGCGACTCCATGGAAATGGGGAGGAACTGTTACCGCCGACACTTGTAATATTCTGGTGGCACCGGGATATCAGGCAGTGGTAACAGTGTTACAGAGTTGGCGGCAACCCGCCGGTAGCATCGGTGGGTTACCCCCAACCTCTTAATGGAGGCCATTGTTTATTGAAGCCATTACAGGGCTCATTACGAGTATGGAGGTAGGTGGTGAAATTGGAGGGAACTGAGTTTTACCACTACGCCAAATTATGAGTCACACAAAATTGGCATTAATTCCCCAGGTGGATATTCCTCCAGCGGAATTAGCTCCTGTGGTAATTCCTCCAACAATTGGAGGAATTATCCCCATGGCCAAGCCCATCTGTGGAATTACCTCAAAAGAAATAACACCCAATTTCCACCGAATTACAAATTGGGAATCCCCAGGATTTCCTCCAAAAATCAGAGGAATTACAGCCAAAAGCACACAGGATTTACCTCCACCGAAATGGTGGAGGTAGATGTAGACAAGTCATTGAAATCAAGGTGCACGTGCACCAGATCACCTCAGGAGGAGTATATAAGGGCCACACCCTCCCCCAACATACATCCAGCCAACATGCAGACATAAAGAGACGTTCATTACGGACACCACTACCCCCTACCCCATATACAGTATATAATGTATATAAATATGTGCTCTGTAATGCGCTTTGGATAAAGGCGCTATATAAATAACACATCATTATCACATCACTACCACAGCATGCAAGACCCCATCAGGGAAGGCAACAGGCACCACAAAGTTCACCCATACCATGTGTCCGCCCACCCCCATGGACACCAACGGTTAGCAAATCACTGACCCTCTACCGTTCGGACTGCCCTACCATCACCGACCTGGGGTACTTAATATTCAGCAAATTGTAATTACTACAAGTCCCATGATGCAATGACAGAAGTGCACAGAACAGACATAGTACACTGACTGACCCACCCGGTACACAGACAGTACTCATGTGATGACAGGTATACTGCCATTAAAGGCAGCACAACGCATTCAGGCCACCCGCCACAACCATACTAAAAATGTACTGCAACACCATAACTGAAAAGTGATTTGCAGATGACATGACACTGACACATCATTGATTAATGATGAATCATGCAATGTGACTGATTGCAATTGTACCATGTTTGAAGAGTCACATCAATCTGACACAGTCCATGTATGTCTTGCATGGGAAGCTGGGCATCCACAGTCACCATGGCTGTTGCGCAGAGGAGGACAAGTCCATGCATTGAGTGCACATTTGGATTTGTGAAAGCCAGATTCAGATGCCTATGCCCCACAGGCGGTGCACTCATGTGCAAACCGGATGAAGTTGGCAAGATAGTATTCATCAGTGCATAGATGCACTACTTCTTCATTTGAATGCACATTTAAATGCCACCAGATGAGGCCCAGTCACACCCTAGCTTGGATGAGGATGTATCTGAAGGTGTAAACATGTCACCACAGGGCATACTTTGTGATGTGATGGAATGCACAATATCCTGCAAGGACCCCATTGACAATTGGCCTTCACCATGCACCCATGTAACAGTGAGGACTTCGATGAGGCACTGAATACACAACTTACTCAACCATAGAATGATCACCTTAAACTTCAAACAGTGATTTATTCAGAACTTTACATACCCTGATTCCCACCCACTCCACACGCTGATCCCCAACTCCACCACCCACCCCACACACTGATCCTCATCTCCACCACCCACCTCACACACTGATCCCCAACACAAGCTCCCACCCCTCAACCTAGCCCCTGGACATGAACCCACTAGCGCAACCTCTTGTCCCCTTGTCAGCAGACATTGCAGCATGTGCTGCATAGTGCTTTGAGAGCCTGGGTGGGGTGCTGGCTAATGAACCCTCAGTAGGAGTAGTGGATTGCGTACTCCCATGTGTGGCTCCATGGCCTCATGTGAGGAAGACAACTGTTCAGCCACTTCACAAACCCTCTGACTCATCTGACACTGGCTTGTGCTCCTGCATTTCGTACTCCTGCCCAGCTTGTCCATGAATTTTGACAAATGGCTGGATGCCCCTGAATACAGTCCTGCATGGCCTGAGAATGACCCAATTGTTCCCGGGCCATGGAGTGCATCGAAGCCTGCCTCTGCTCCATCCTGTTGAGATGGTCCCAGATGGCCTGCATTGTGGGGCCAGGCAATAGCTGGGGTGAATGGCGGCTGCAATGGTTGGCCTGCTGCAGTGGAGGGGGTGAATGGAGACTTGCCCCAGCCTGGCCTTTGGAGGAGGAATCATGATAGTACTGGAGTGCACAGCGGGATTCCTGAAGGGAAAGTGGGGTTTGCAATGGGGAGAGGCTACACAGGGGAGAGGATTCTGGGGAGAACTGGCAGGCAGGGGAATGTGGCAGACTTGAAGCGGGGGATGCAGAGTCTGACAGCACGTCTGCTGTGCCAACTGTGGCCTGCTGGGATTGTGTGCTGTCATCAACACTGGGTCTCACATGTGGTGCTACAGTGGCCCCAGCTGTGGTTGTGTGCTGCCCTGTGGCCTGTGGTGCTGTTTTCATGATGGTCTTCTGTGGATGCACCATGGCATGTCCTTCACAACGCTTGTTGGGCCTGCGGATTGCATACTCACAAGATGCATTTATTTGGGTGGCACTGTCCCACTCACAGGACTGGCTGTCAGTGTGCGCTTCATGGCGCTGGTTGGGGCTGGTGTCCTGTACGGTCTGGCAACATCATCCTGTTCGTGGGTGTCTTGAGTGTCTGTTGGATATAATTCAGATGTCCATGAACACATTGTTGCTGAGGTGATGGCGATACAACATTATTTTTCACTTGTACAATTTAATCGTTCTGCATTGTTCCTCCAGGGGAGTAGGGGCATGCATCATGTGTCTGCAACTGTGTAATGACCATGTATTGTGTAGGGGCAACCAGGTGACAGGTATGGTGTGCACTGCTGACTATGGATGTGCATCCCTGGCATAGGTTGACCAACAGGGTGTCTTGTACACATGCGTGTCAGGACTTTTGAGGCTTTGATTGTGGTACAGCAGTGAGGTGATTGAACTGCATTGATTTGTGTGTGAGTCAGGTGGAGGTGATGACGGGCATTGAGTGTGCAATGAGTGCTTCCATTGCGCATTTCTGCTGATGGGCTGTGTGTCTGATGGTGGTCAGTCAAAATATCGAAAAAAAATCTCGACTAACAATAATCTTGAAAAAAAAAGACCAAAAAAAAAAAGTCGAATTTCTCTTTTTTAAATTATATATTTATTTTGGGGTCCGGGATTAAAAAAAAATGGTAAAAAAAAAATATTAAAAAAAGGGGGGTTGGAGGGGAACCCCCCATTTCGAATAAAAAACGTCATAAAAAACAAATTAGACTTTTTTTTTCTGCCTTTTTTTTCTAGATTTTTTTTTCTAGATTTCTTTTTTCGAGATTATGACCATAAACCGTGTCTGATATTCATGCATGTCATATGGTTTCATGATGTATGTGTTGCATGTGCATGGTGCTCACCATGTACCGGGGGGTTGTACTGTGTGCTGTGGGTGTGCATTGGGCTTTCGGGCTTGCGTGCCAATGGTTATAGCTAGATGTCATCCCCTCCACTTCCTACTTGGATTCCCTGTATGTGGGCCATTGGTTTGCTGACTGGCATCACAGTGTGCTTTGACCTGGCCTGGATTGTGTAATTTGGCTGGGCCTCATGTCACTTTGATGGATATTTCACCAGATTCTGCCTGGCTACTGGCTCCAAATTCTGCAGTGCCCACACCCTCAATGCCAACCATGTGGATGATTCTGGCGACCATCTCCTCATATGTTGTGAACACAAGTGGTTCAACAGTCCCGCCTTCTGTGGCAGCTGTCTCCCTGCGTTGTATGGCGAGCAGGTTCCGTACCCTGGACTTGAGGTCATTCCAACTCGTTTTCATGTCCATCTCATCGCGTTGGATATTTCCTACGGCCACCACCTTGTCCAGGATGTCTGCCCATATTGTATTTTTGCATTTCTGGGTGGGCTGCCAGTGCTGGTCTCCATATAACTCATCCAAGTTAGCCAATGCTTACTCAGCCAATACGGTGAGCTCCTGCTCAGTGAATTTAGGTTTCCGCATTCTCAGATCGGGAACCCTTGATTTCCCCTTTCCACCTGACATGATTCCAGTTGTCAGTACTCCTGGACGGCACTGCGTTTTGCAGATATTTGATGGATTGTGATTTCCAAAATGGCCACCGGACTGCTTCCTTTATAGGCTGCGGCGTACTTCCACCAACAGAATTTCCATTGGCTGTAATTCAGACGACAGAAATTCCGGGGACGACAATTTCGGGGAAGGACACGACAGTAACGTTAACTCTGCTAATTATCGGTGGAAATTCCGATTTTGGGACAAGTTTCTTTGGTAATTCCATAAGGTGGACTCAATTACTGTTACCGTCAATGGCAAGTGCACATGCCCGCCAGGTTGAAATTCAGCGGTAACTCTGCTGATCAACACGACGGTAACAGTAAATCCGATTTTGTGGAGTTACCACTGAATTACCGCATACGTCGTATTGAGGCCCTATATCTCTTTACTTATGGATTTGCTTGTTAGGGATACTTCCAGAATAATTGTTACTCTACTAACAAATAGTACAGTGCTGGATAAACACAGGGATATTCATGAGTACAGTAACTTAACAGGTTGTGTGATTCAACAGAGTTAATATTTTATCTGGGGAAGATAAATGCATCACTGTGAAGCTATTTTCGGATCATAATTGTGCCATTGTGAACTTTCAAATGTTATCAATTTTGTCAGTCAAGGGTTTTTGTATGAGCGTTTGCACTGGAGACACTCTCACTTAAAAATGATTTCACTCAAACAGTGAGAGGCACAGAATCAATAGGATAAAACGAGAACCCTTCTACCTTTTCACAAAATATGGACTTTCAACCACTTTGCTTGCTAGCAAATGTGCAGTAGAGTATTTTCCTTGAAGCTTAAATGTAAATGAATGATGCTGCCATATCCTAAATTCCAAACCAGTCACTTAGTGCTTACAACATGCAGTAACTATGATAGCTGTCGTATGAGTTGCACAGGCTTCTGTGAGGATGATATCCTCACTAGTGCAGGGTGCTTGCAGAAAGAAAAGAGGTTCATGCAGTAAATTCTATTATTTATTAATTATTCTTTAGGCAAAAATCTAGGATACGCTGTGTATTTTCTGGCCTTGAACTGTTGTGATTAGAGACTGTTTATCAAGATTGGCGAGCAGACGAATTAGGAAATTAAGTGAACAGTAAATTGATTGAGGAAAGTGGATAAATGTTTTTTGTGGGATACACCTACACATGTTTAAATCGGTGCAGAACACCAAATATAAAAGATACCATTCTACCACAGACATTATTGCCACACTTGCCAACAAAACCCACAACCTCAGATATAACACCATCCTTAAACAATCTCTGCTCCCAACTGTAGAGGCAGGTCTCCCCGATTTAAATGCCTCCCCAGCTCTCACTGCAACCCCTTTCCACTCCTCCTCTGTCTCTCCTGCAGATGTGCTCACCACCATCCAGAGCCTCAAAACATCCAACTGCAAAGGTGACCTCTGCCCGGCCCACCTTATCAAGATGTGTGCATTCCCCGTCGCACCTATCATTGCTAAATTTATCAATGCCTCCTTCAACTGATATATATTGCCGAAATTACATTAAAGAAGCCTGGGTCACAATGCTCCTTAAACAACCTTCGAGTGAGCGATCCTCCAGGGTATTTGCTTGGGCGGAAGCAGCTGAACGCATCCCCATCTCCAATGGGGCCCCAGAAGTGTCCTACCTCGAACCCACACTGTACAATATGTCTACCAAGCCACTATTTGATCATCTGGATAGCATGGATATCCCCTATACAAATTTTGCTGATGATACATAGGTACTCCTAAAACTCACCGGAAATCACTGCCTTGATTCCACTAATATCAACCAGATATATAGAAACATTCAGGCCTCGATGACTAACCATCACCTTTGCCTGAATGATGGTAAGACTGAGCTCCTCATCGTAGGATCCCCGCACTGCCTCAAACACCTAGACGCAGCCTTTGCCTCATTCTGCATTGATGGGTATCTATCTAGCCTCGTAAAAACCCTGGAGTCTATCTTGATTCTGAACTAAACATGCATAAACATATTAAGGCCGTTGCATCGTCGGCAGCCTACTCCATCAAACTCAGTGGGGGTCATTACGACCTTGGCAGTAGCTGTGCTGTTAAAAAAGGCATGGCTGCTACCTGAGTTGTGTTTCTTTCTGGCGCCTGGCATTTGGGAATCACCGGGGCATTACAGGCCTGGCGGTCCCTGGAGCCAGGCGTCAGAATAAGTCACTCCCCATTCCCATTTGAGTCCTATAGGACTCAATGTAAATGGAGAGGACGGATGCACCAGCACTGTGTGCAACAGTGCCTGTGTATTCGTCAAAGTCTGCGGGTGGGTGCCGTTCCACCCGCCAGGTCAGACCTGGTGGGTGGGACGGCACCAACCCGCAGAACTCGGAGTGTGCCGGTCCGGTAACAACGGTGCCGGTAAGTTACCGGCACCGTTGTTACCACGATCAGCACACTCATAATGAGGCCCATTACCTTGTGGAGAACATTCCTTTCCCCAGACAATTGCCACACGTTGACCAGGGCCATCATCTGCAGTTAACTGGATTACTGCAATGCCATCCTTGCAGGAACCTCTATCAAAAACCTAAATAAATTATGGCTGATTCAAAACAACACCCTCCTGACCAAGTGGACCTGAGCACATCTCTCTAGTGAGACGTGAAGCTCACTGGCTGCCAATCAAGGCACTCATTGAGTTTAAAATCTTCTCAATCACACACTGCTGCATTCACAACGCTGCTCCCACCTACCTCACCCATCACATAAAAAAAAACAGTCTACGCAGCTTGCGATCAGCCACTTCCACCTCACGAGCGACACTGGGGTTTAACAGGCAAAGAGCAGGAGGAACAAGTTTCACAGTCATCACTCCCACTCTCTGAAATGCACTCCTGCCTTGTATCCAAGATGAGTCCTCCTATCTGATCTTTCGTAAACAAGTTAAAACTGTAGTTTAACAAATATGGCTAAATAACTGCTTTCCTACCATTTATACTGTATTGACTGTCCTGTAATCTATTCTAGCGCTGTGAAACTTCTGGGTTTGGGCACTATCAACAAATTAAATAAATAAATAAATACAATTATTGTACTGATGTCAAATTCCTCAACTCTTAAGATCACATTTGGGTTGCAGGAGTGGCTCACAGAGACCATTGACAAAGGGTACAAAGGAAGCTAGTCAGATGGATTGCAATTTTTAATACACCATTCATCAACTGTTAAGGATCTGAAATTGAAGAGGAGGGAACATAACTCAATGCTTTTTAAAAGCATGTCTTAATTGAAGATATTTACATTTTTGCATACAAGTAGCTGCATTTGTTTCTCCTAATACAATTATTATTCCATATTTTAAGCTGCATAAGAGAGAATAAGCAAAAGCTGGATCAATACTTGGTAAATTTGAAAGTGACAGACAATCACCAACTTGATATGTTTTAGGAACTTTAGAAGACACATTTTAATTTCCTTTTTCTACAGTTAGAGTTTCTATATGTTTCCTTTTAGTATTTTGTTTTTCAGTTGTACTAATTACTGTAGACTATTTCTTTAATTGAAGTTTGTTCGGTAGTTTGATTTTTATAAACCTTTCTAAAATATATCTTGCTCATGTTTATTTCGGATATGCGATAACATTGCTGAATTTCCTAAATTATATTTTTGCGGGTTTCCCCTATTTAATTTTGATTTGCAGATGGCACACATTATTTCTGCCACATTTTGCACATCATCTGATTCAGGGGTTTAAAAGTAGTCCCAAATCAAAGATCTTAATTAGCCAAATGAAATTGTTCCAAGGTAGTTATAATTTGGAGATTTTAGTTTTGTTTTTGCTACTACTAGCACTTGAAATGCTTTGACTACTGCACATTCTACAAACAGTTAGTTGTGATATTTATTCAGTTATCGAACTTTATGATGTATAAGTTAAAGGAGAAGTAGTAATAGACCGATCATCTTTTTTTGTTTATTGTGCCACGCTAGTTTTACTTTTTAAAATACTACTACTTAAAAGCCAAGGAGTTTTAAGTTGCATTTTTGCTGATTTTGTAGGAGTTGCTCTTTGAACATTAATTGTTTTACTTTTAGTTATATCATAAGTTTTATTTTTAGAAATTGAAGTAGTCAAAGCACTACAATGTCATTTTTTGGGGTCAATAAAATATGCTGCGCTGTTGAGATTGTACTAGTACTAGTAGTAATAGGGAAGGTATTTTGTTATTTTTTCAGATTTGTGGACTTTCAAATGTTGGAATAGTAGTATGTTTGGTATTAGGTGAGATATGTTTTGTTTTTAAATTATTAAAGCAGTTGTAGAACTAGTAATAGACACTGAAGGTTGTATTTGTATTTGTATAGGCAAAGTTTGTACTGAAGAAATACATTTGACTTTATTTTGAGTTTTTTCTAGTTATTTTAAAGTGTTAACTTTAGGTTTTTCGCATGCTGAATTTAATTCATGGGATGTGGTACAGGTAGCCTCAGTGGTAACATTGGGAGTATTTAATAGTGTATTACTATATTCTGTGGTTTCTTTTACATTATTTTTAAGGACTTGTGGATTCAGATAGTAAGATTTCAACCAGTGCAATCAATGTTGTTTGTGTTGTAAGTTGTTCTTTAAAAATACATTTTCAACTACTTCTTCCATGATATTACCAATAGTTGGTATAGTTCTAATGTCATCAGTGGGACAGTTATATATGTGCTTTTCTGTTCTTTTTTCTGTTCCTTTTTTGAGGAATGTTTGTGGTGTTTTTCTTTATGTTTTCTTTTAACACTTTCTTTTTTCATGATTGTGTTTTCCTGTTGCAATTAAACAACAAATGATTCATTCTTTATTAAAATACTATTTTTCAATGCATTTTTATGTTTTTAGGTTTCAAAATACAATTGTGTTTCTGTGTTTTCTGAAAAATGTAAATTTGGCGAATCTTTTCATGTGTTTTTATAATAAATTATACTTACAAGATTTATGATTATGTTTGTGTTTTTTTGTCTGCTTCTCATCTTCTCTTAATGTTGATATTTCACCTGTACAAAAGAAGACATGTTGTCAAAATAAAAAATCTTGTGCTGTTTACTATATAACCCTCCTGGGCCTTTGTGGCTCTAAAATGTGTAGAATTTCAGCCTCCCTGTGCCCCGTTATGCACCCTGTTCCCTCATGTCCCCCCCTCACGGCATCCACTTCTTTACTGCTCTCTCTGCCTGCCTCCCATCCCGCCCACCTCCCCTGATTAGTTGATTTAACCTTTGCGGCAGGCCTAGTGGCTGACGCAACCCTCTGGATGTTTTTTGTCCCTACTGTGAAGCAGGTGAGTGTATGACCAAAGAGACCCTCCTGGGCCTTTGTGTCTTTAAAATGTATAGAATTTGGGCCTCCCCGTGCACCGTTGTGCACCCTGTTCCCTCCCGTCCCCCCTCACGGCATCCACTTCCTTACTGCCCTCTCTGCCCACCTCCCATCCCGCCCACCTCCCCTGATTGGTGGGTTTGTTGGTCATAATTGAACTTCCCAGGGCAGCCCTCTACCCATGCAGCCCCTGTGGCAAAGGGCCCCGAGGCAAAGGGCAGCCCCAACTGAAGCGGCTCCAGATAGTGCCTTCAGGTGTCAGCAGGGGAAGCCAGTGGCCAGTCGTCAACCAGCAGCAATTACCCAGGTAGGTGTGGCATGGGTGGGGAGTACAGCAATCACTGTACTCTGGAAGCCCTGCCACTCTACTTACCCTCAAAACCCATCAGGCCAGAATGTTAATACTAACCAGCTTAACAACCAGACAGGACTGTGAATGTAAGACATTGCCACTGTTAGTTCAAACTGTGAATATTAGCTTGCGTCACATCTAGACAGGAGTACTGCATTCTCTAGCTGTGTTCTCTCCCGTATGTAAACTGCTTTGTTAAACTTAGGCCCCTCTCCTACTATACAGGATTATCAAATCTAGGTGTGTTCACTCTAATACTCAAACTGAATTGTGAAACTTAGGCCTCTCTTCCACTATACAGGATTCACAAATCTAGGTATAGCCCCCATCTCAGCCTATTGTATTGTGAAACCTACTATATTGTGAAACCTAGTCCTCTCTCTCATTATATGGGACTCTCAAATCTAGGTGTGTTCTCTCTTGTACTCTTGTACTCAAACTGCATTATGAAATTTAGGCCTCTTTCCCACTATACAGGATTCTCAAATCTAGGTGTAGCCCCCATATTGGCCTATAATGTTGTGAAAACTTTAGTATTGTGAAACCTAGGCCTCTGACCCACTATACAGGACTCTCAAATCAAAGTGTGTTCTCTCTTGTACTCTTGTACTCAAACTGCATTGTGAAACTTAGGCCTCTCTCCCACTATACATGACTCTCAAATCAAAGTGTGTTCTCTCTTGTACTCTTGTACTCAAACTGCATTATGAAACGTAGGCCTCTCTCCCACCATACAGGATTCTCAAATCTAGGTGTAGCCCCCATCTTGGCCTATTATATTGTGAAACCTACTGTATTGTGAAACCTAGGCCTCTCTCCCACTATACAGGACTCTCAAATCTAGGTGTGTTCTCTCTTGTACTCTTGTGCTCAAACTGCATTGTGAAACTTAGACCTCTCTCCCACTATACATGACTCTCAAATCTAGGTGTGTTCTCTCTTGTACTCTTGTACTCAAACTGCATTATGAAACTTAGGCTTCTCTCCCACTATACAGGATTCTCAAATCTAGGTTTAGCCCCCTTCTTGGCCTTTTATATTGTGAAACCTACTATATTGTGAAACCTAGGCCTCTCTCCCACTATACAGAACTGTCAAATTTAGGTGTGTTCTCTCTTGTACTCTTGTACTCAAACTGCATTGTGAAACTTAGGCCTCTTTCCCACTATACAGGATTCTCAAATCCAGCTGTGTTTTCCCCTATATGTAAACTACTTTGTGAACCTTAGGCCCCTCTCCCATTACACAGGATTCTCAAATCTAGCTGTGTTTTTCTCCCCTATGTAAACTGATTTATGGAACATAGGCCCCTCCCCTACTATACAGGATTCTCAAATGAAGGTGTGCTCTCTCTTATACGCAAACTGCATTGTGAAACTTAGGCCTCTCTCCCAATATACTGGATTCTCAAATCTAGGTGTAGTCCTCCTCTCAGCCTATTATCTTGTGAAACCTACTGTAGCGTGAAACCTAGGCCTCTCTCCCACCATATAGGACTCTCAATTTAGGTGTAGTCTCATTCTGGGCCTATTATACAGTGAAACCTCCAGCCAAATAACTTCGAAGCCTACGGTATGTATACCTCACACCACCAGTGTGGACACAGGCTGCAGGCACGGCCATGCACCTTTGAATGCTGCTATGGCTATGCACATCCGGTCTAGCAACGCATATAGCCATCCAGAATGAAACACCGAATGTACCTCAACACCTCTGCCACTAGCATACATCTACTACCATCTGAAAGGAACTCGGTAAAGCTGGCCACACATTGACTCTCTATACAATAGCAATCTATCGCAAACCACCAACAGTGCCCACATACCTGCCTGGCCTCTCGTTGGGCTGCTTAGTCGAGTTTAGTCAGCCACCTAATTCCTAGACCTGCAAAATGCACACATGCATCTCCAAAGCTAAACCCCTTAGAACTTTCCAGCACATTGACTACCGTCACTGAGGGCATTCCTACCAAAAAAGCACATTGAAGCCACACAAGTGGGGAAAGAATGCTATATAAATAACCAAATACAAATACAAATACAAATACAAATATATACCTGTGGGGCTGATTTACTAAGCTAAACAAAATAGTGTAAGTTACACTTGCACCAAAAAATGGCTTAGTGAGCTTAGTAAATTTAGTCTTACTTAAGCTACTTATTTAGCTCAGTACATTAGCCGCCTGTATTTTATAATTGGAAAGAAATGTGATGGTACTGCTTACATTTGTATTAACATTGTTGGCTAACGCTTTGGCGTAAAGTGCTATATAAGTTACTAATAAAATACAAAAATACAATTTGTGTATAGTGGTATGAATGGTACCTATAGTCATATTGACATTTTGTACATTGTGCTATTAAAAATATGCTAGTGGCTTTATGCGTTATAATACTTATTTAGCATTACAAACATATCTATTTGTTGCTTACACATTTGTTGGAGCTATGCAGCATACAAAGCTTATTGTCTTGTCCAACTGTTTACTTTGCGCACCTCTATGCTATAAAAGTAAGGAGATTAGATGTTAATGCTTATATTTGCCTTCACATTTTCTATTTAGTGCTATTTATAGCATGCTGTTGCCTACATCCGTATTGGCCTTTTGTATATAGTGATATTAATTATACACTAGTGCCTACATTTGTATTAACATTTTATACACCTGTAGTTTATAATTGTAAGAACATTTGATGGTTCTGCTTACATTTGTATTAACATTTTGTATATAGTGCTATGTTTAGTACAACAGTGCAGGGACATCATTTCACCAAAATGCCTAGGGTAGCGGAAGTGACATCACATGACCCTTGACCTCTGATGACATCACAGGAACTGCTGTTATTTGACCCCACCATGAAGTTACATCACAGTATGTGATGGAACACAGCCTTTCACCCCTTGACAAAACAGGAAGTGGCTGAACATAGCATTGTTCCAAAGTACACCATGAAAAATATGTTACGATATCACTGTAATGTGATATTCATTTCATATAATAATGGATCACCATATGTATTGTTACTATCAGTGTGTACATGCCCATATTACCAGATTACTGTAAAAGCAAGCATACGTCCAATGCCAAATGATAATGATGTGTTTTTATATAGCACTTTCAATTAAGTGCTTCATATAGTACACATAAACATACAATATAACTGAACCTGTGTTGGGACTCATTTATCAACCTCAGGAGGATAAAAGGCTGAGTTGGTGTTGCTGGAATTCAAACCTGCAAATCACACACACATTGCAGCAGTGAGTGCTCAACCCACTGAGCTATCTGACCGGCTATAGCTATCTTACCGGCTATAGTAAAATAAGCAATTACATGAATATTCTCAAAGTCAGGAAGCAAATTACACTCTGTAGGGGATACCATTAAACTGGTAACGGAGATTCAACATCAGGCCAGTTAATCTGCAGGTCTGATGCAAAGTTGGCTACATGTCAATCGTCCGTGGATCTACTTTTCAGGCTTCAGAGGTTGGCAAAATACATACCATTGTGAGGCTTCATAACTGTGCATTAAAGAATTTAAAGTAGCGCAGGTAAAGCAGCGCACTCACATGGCATCCCATACTCTGGGCACTGGTTACCTCATACATGCAAACACACATCTAATATAATATTGGGAGCAGGCCTCAATAGTGAACTACTTTGAGAACGTTAAGATTCTCAGGGGCCTTAGAATTCAAATTTTTCCAAACTTTGAAGATAACGAGGAACAAGATTTGGCTGACGGTTGGGATTCCAATCTTAACTAGAGCTCCAAAGTTATGATAGAACTATTGACTGAAAATGCAACTAGAGAGCATGTTAGAATTCAGAACCAAATTGAGAAAGTTAGGAAGAGAAGAGCAATTCAGAGAGCACTAAACAAAAGTACCATAGCAAAATGTACACTATCCTTAAAGCCTAACAGGATGAAATCAAGATTCATAAATTCAGGAAACATTACAAGTATGATCACGATTATCGCGATGATCGAGTCAATACTTTCAGCCTAAGTTTGGTGGCACTCGGAGAACTCGGTCTAGTGAGAGTACCCCTGAGATGACACCGGGCTGCTATGATGTCTAATTAGATGGAGATGTCAATCAAGACAGAGAAACCAACATTACTTCTATAGTATCTGAATATAACAAAGCTAAGAGTTTTTTTTAGACCAAATAAGAGGGTACAGGAAGGGCATACAAAGGAACACTGTAAAACAAATCAGATTCCAAGAACCCGTAGTGCAAAACACATTTGTTCAGAACACACACCCAGATGCAGCAGGGCAGGCAGAAGGAAGTTCATACAAGGAACTGGGACAAATAGGAAGGCTAACAAGATCAGTTGCCAGGAAACAAGTGGGGAAGTAATCTTAGATAATTTGGTTACCAAGATACGTTTAAAGAAGTTTCCAAAGTAGAAACATCAGCACTTAATAGAGGTTTGTCCTTCTCCCCAACCACGGGCACCAACTTCACTAACATTCAGAGAGATGTATTAAAATTTGTTAGGAAACTTAAATTAAAGAAATTCTTTGCAACTCAGGTAATACCATATGCACCACAAATGGCTGAACAACCGATAAGTGAATATTTCATCACAGATATTGAGAATACCCATCTTTTTATGTTTATCAAACCATTGACCAACATGAGATTTGTACAGATTTGGGGGAGTACATTCAAGCAATTTACAAACTCAACAATTAAAACCTAAATCAAAATGTACACTACAGCTTGCCTCTGAGAATCACATAGACATGTTCCTTAAGGCAGTCATCAGAGACATCCATTTCCATCTGGATAGGAAAGCATTTAAGAGAGAATACAGGACTACCAACCTCAATCACAATGAACAACAGGGTCTGTTAACTCTGGATACTGATACATATATAGTTATTAAAGAGGCTGACCAGGGAGGCAATGTAGTCAACTTGAACACAGAAGACTACATCAAACTGGGTCTCACCCATTTAGAATCACCTGGCTGCTACAAAAAACTATCAACAAATACAACTAAGACTAAAATGCATGACTTACACACTATGACAATGGAGTGGCACCGACAAGGGTTTTTAACAGACCAGGAAAAATCTTTTCTGAGTATTGAAGATCCAATCATGCCAACAATTTATTTCTTGCTTAAAATACATAAAAGCTTTGACACACTACCGCAAGTGCGTCTGATCATGAATGGCATTGTCTGGGACATGGAAGGACTTTCTCAATACATGGACAAAACCATCAGAGAGCATGCCTATACAATGCCATCTTACAGCAGAGTAGATACAGTGCACAGGTTCTACTTTTCTTGTGAAATATAGATTGGAAGCCGGGTTACTTATTAGCCACATTAGATGTTACTGCACTTTACACTTCCATCGACCATGAGTTAGCTATTAGAATGATTGAGCATACCTAGCAAGATTTCTCAGCATCTTATCTACAGCATATCCAAATGATTAAGGAATTCGCACAATTTACTTTTAAAAACAATATGTTCCTATTTGATGGCACCTATTACTTTCAGATGAAGGGGATTGCCAGGGGGGCAAAATGTGCCCCTTCTTTAGCTAACTTGTTCATGGCTCACTCTGAGGACACCGATTTCCTGAACAACAATGAATTTGTCAACAATAACATAATTTGGAGGAGATTCATTGATGATATTGTGATCATATGGAATGGGACTCAAGACAGATATACAGATTTCACACAATATTTGAACAACAATGAATTTGGATTTACACTAATGAGTTACTGTGATGCTAACAGTAGTAACATTTTGGATTCAGACATATACATTGCAAATAATAAAATTGAGACATTGACATACCATAAGAGCACCAAAGTAAACTAAACAGTACACGCAAATAGTTTCCACAGCAGATCTACTGTTAAAAACATTCCTGCTGGGGAATGCTATCGAGCACACAGGAATTGTAGTGAAGATACACATTTCAAACAAGAATGCAAGCTCCTGACAGAGAGATTTCCAAAGAGGGGGTACTCACGCAAAACGAGTAGCATGTCACAGGACAAAATGAAAACCATTGACAGATCCAGTATGATAGCCTGTACACCAAAGGCCCCACTTGAAAGAGTAAATTGCATTGACATTATTACTCAATATTCTAGAGATTTGCACACATTATACAAAACAATGCTAAAACATTGGCATTTAGAGCAAATGGACAAGGACCTAATGCCATTTATTGATAACAAGCCCATGTTTGCATCCACTAGTTTAATTTAGTTTGTTTATTTATAAAGCGCGTCCGAACCCTCAGGTACCTGGGTGCATAATCATGTGCACAGCAGAGTTACATATCGTTAGACAAACACCTTAATACACCAGTCAGAGCATACATTAGTCCAGGCTCTGGGTAGTTACATACAAGAATAAAGTATACAGAGAAAAGGGTACCAGATATTTACAGTGGAGAGTGAGGACTGGGTTACAGGGTGGTCCTGAATCGGATGAAGCCATGGTGAACATTACTACATGGTGACGAACGGTGGCTGGCCGAACGTGTCATTGAGAGATTGGATGTTTAGGCTAGTAACCATGATTTCACCATGGCTCTGAATGCCAGAATGCGGCTTCCGATCTAATTGCAAGAGGGAGGGTATTCCAGCATTGTGCTGCGAGCACTGGGAAGCTTGAACCTCCTGCTGTTTTTAGGTTATAGTTGGGGATCTTTAGTTGGTGCAGGTAAGGGGTTCTGGTGGGTCTAGTGGATCAATGTCTAGCGAATTTGTCTGAGAGGTAGCGAGGGGCGGTGCGTGACAGGCACTTATGGGTGATGATCAGGGTTCTTAGCTTGATTCTGTCACGGATCGGGAGCCAGTGGACTTCTTTGCTGGCCGTGGATATGTGAGCCTTGCGTGGGAGGTTAAGGGCACATCTTGGTGCATTGTTTTGCAGGATCTGGAGCCTGTTCAAGTTTTTGTGGTAGTGCCTAGGTAGAGTGTGTTGCAATAGTGTAATTTAGACAATATCAACGCTCTTGATAAGGTGAGGCAACTAGAGGTGGAGAGAAAAGGCCTACAGGCATTGATCAATTTATTGGTGTAGGTGGTGGCTGAGATGGTGGAGTTTATTTGTTTTTTTAGTGACAAGATGGAGTCCAGGTACACACCTAGTTTTTTGACATCTTTGGAGACTTTTCTGATGTTGCCGTCAATGGTAAAGGATTGATACCTTTGGTCTAGTTTGTTGAGGCGAGCCTGGGAGCCTGCAATAAGCAGTTATGTCTTATCGTCGTTGAGGCAAAGACTGTGTGTGGCCATCCAGGCTTGGATTTCTAAGTAGATTTCATTAAGCTTAGCGACATCCTCTTCATAGCTGCCAGTGAGAGTGATGAGGACCTGGGTGTCGTCTGCATAATTAGTGTAGCTGACACCCAGCTCGTCAAGACGGTCAAAGAGGAGCTTCGTGAAGATATTGTAAAGTGTGGGGGAAATGCAGGAGCCTTGGGGCACTCCACATGTGATTGGGATAAGGTCTGCAGCTGCGGTGGGGGCGAAGACCCTAGTCAACCTGTCAGACAAAAATGACTGGATCCACTTAGTGGCATTCTGAGAGAATGCAGCAGCCGAGGAGAGGTGTTGAGTGAGGATCTGGTGGTCAACCAGATGGAAGGCAGCAGATAGATCCAACAAGAGCAAAATGGCCAGTTTGCCCTTATCTTTGGCATCATCCATTTGGATTTTTAGATCCAAGAGGGCAGTTTCAGTTCCGTGCCTTGGTCTAAAGCCGGATTGTCGCAGGCCTAGGAGGTTGTTGTCTTCTAAATGTTGTTGTATTCGGAGGTAGGCAACCCTGTCTAAGATTTTGAGGAGAAATGGGACTGTGGTGATGGGCCTGTAATTTGTGGGGACGTTGGGGTCTAGGTTGGGTTTTTTGAGCAGGGGTTGGACCCACGCTTCTTTAAGGTTATTGGGGACCACTGAGTTTTTGAAGGAAGCATTGATCAAGGAGGTGATGAGAGGGGCTAACTCATTAGCCCCGTCTTTGATGACGGAGGCGGGACAAATTTCACCTTTGCAGTTGGATGGTTTGAGACTGGCGATTATCTTGATTACTTCCTCTTCTGTGACTGATGAGAAGTGGAAGGAAGGGCAATTAGGTGTGGTGTGGTTTATTATGCTAATGGAATTCTGTTTGGAGGCAAGGTTGGCTTTTTTTGCTTCTATCTTAGTCTGTAGGAGGGCAATTTTATGAGCGAGGGCCAGCTGGATATTATTGCACCAGGCCGTGTCTTTAATGCAGTCCTCTGAAGGACCATGAGGAATAAAGTGTGTCCTTCATTTCTTGACACCAGCAGCAAGAAGACTGGTGCTGATTGGTTGAAAGCACCCAGGGCTTTCATAAATGTGGAACATGCAGTATGTGCAAACATACATATAGGGATTGTGTCCGTTTCAACTATAAAGAAGGCTCTGAGATCATTATCAAGGATTTCCTCAATTGGAGATCAACGCATGTTGTGTATGCCATCATATGCATCTGTAGCGAGCTGTATGTGGGGAGTACCATGAGACAACTAAGAATACGTATCAGAGAGCACCTGGCAAGACTGAGGAGCCAGGATCCAAGACTGCCGCTTGCCTCAAATTCACAAAAGTGCCACCAACTGCATAACAGAAGTGAAGTGAAATACATAAAACTGATGAAAGCCAAATGTGAAAAATAAGGAGTTGATGTCATACTTAATTACGACGCATGGAATCTAAATACATCTGTTTCTTATGGTGCACCATGGATGGCTTGAACACAGAGCACAAAATGAATGTGTTCCTGTGATAAAAGATGTATAAATTATTTCTGGGCATCATGTTTTGTTAACCAGAGGACATGCATCATTATAATGGTCTGCTCACCAAAGGTCCTGATGATTCTGTCAAAACACAGCATATTTTGCCTAGCCGGTACAATGTATTAATCCAATGTTTTCTAACCAAGTTCTGTTGTGCACTCTAGTATGGGCTTGTTTCAATTGCAAGCTTCATGCTTCAAATTGTCAACACAAAAATGTACTGAACACTGTATATATTATTTTTCTGACAACAGGGCATTTACACACGACTTGTGCTAATATTTTCCAAGGCTATTGAGACGTGATTGCACTTTGGCTTGCTAGCCTGTATATTGAATAATGCTATTTGAGAAGTAAACTAGGTTTTAACATGTGTAAATAAAAAAGATTGTAACGATTTTCTCCACTTACTTAATGTAGTGGAATAGAGGAGGCACCCCCAATACCTGCTGCATCTCCTAATTCTACCCATGAATTGCAACACCATTGATCAGGTTTTTACTTTTTACACACATAGAGCCACTTGTTTGTTTACCGCTGGGTTCATGGAGGCAATGTCATCACCCATCGGCGAATGACGTTTGATGCTACATAGCAACAAGCAACATGGCGGACACGAGCTACATGCACACAAAACGTCAGGGTGATTCCGTACACGACACCTATGTGATTAGGTAAATCCACATAGGGCAGCAGTGTTTTTGATTCATAGCATTAGGCATTATTTGTCTAACTCGTAGAGTTTATAGCCAGAAGATGTGGAAAAAATCACTTTTTTACCTGATCCTTTTGGCTTCCACAGGTACAACACGTATATAGGTTCATAAAACTAGCAATTGATTTACGAATGGAATTGGGCCATCTGTAATATTCACTGGCATTTAAGGTAAGGTATCCTTTCTTATGCTCCCTAGTGTATTTGTATTTGCAAATTGCTTTTTGGGGACTCATTTTTATAAACTAGTCATGTTTTGGACACACACTAGGTCACTGTCTTGACCTCAACATACCTTTATATTTCCTTTTCTATAGATTTTGGAAAGGGCCACTGCTGCTCAAAGTGGCACACTTGTGGAAGCCCCTATTTTCTTTAGAGGAATGAACAGCTACTCCAGAAACAAAACGCTGCATGGTGCTGGCCATAGCCCAGGAGCTTCTATGAAAAAAACATGTATTTGAATTATTTTTTAGGAGTAGCAAGGGAGACCACAGGGGTACCAATGGAGACCACCGGGGTTGCAGGTGTGAACCCTGGCAACCCCCAAATGACATCCCTGTGACAGTGCCTACAGTTATATTAACATTTTCTACATGGTGCTATTAATACTGCGCTAGTGGCTACTTTCATATTATTTTTTATTTAGCCGTCGAAAATAACAGAATTTTGTTGAAGCTATGCAGCATATGAAGCATCCTGACTTGTGCAACTGTTTACTGTAAAGACCTGTGCGTGTTAATTGTAAGGACATTAGATGCTACTGCTTGCATTTGTATTAACATTTTCTGTGTAGTACTACTCAGAGTACGCTGGTGCCTACATTCGTATTTACCTTTGTCATCCTCTCTTAATTTTAATGTTTCACTTATACAAAAGAAGACATGTTGTTATAACATAAAATGTATTCTTTACTGTTTTCAATTGTATGTTATAATTTGAAGGACATCCTACTTCATACATTTGTATTTTCATTTTGTAAGAAGTGGTATGCATAGTACACTAGTGTCTACAGTTGTATTCATATGTTCAATATAGTGCTAGTAATAGTATGCTAGTGGCTACTTGTGTATCATTTTTTCTTTAGCAGTTGAAATATAACAATTTTGTTGAAGCTATACAGCATATGAAGCACATTGACATTTTCTATATAGTGCTATTAACAGTACCTTAGTGGCTACATTCATATTAATGTGTTTCGAGCATTAGAAACATAACTGAATTGTGCATAGACATATGTTGAAGCTATATAGCGTATGAAGCGTACTGACTCATCCAACTGTTTACTGTACACACCTGAACGTTATAACTGGATGGACATTGGGTGGTGCTTATATTTGTATTGGCATTTTCCATCTAGTAATATCTATAATACACTAGTGAATAGATTTGTATTCACCTTTCGTATGCAGTACTATTCATAATATGCTAGTGCCTACATTTGTATTGACATTTTGTGTATTGTGCTATAAACAGTACGCAAGCAGCTACATTCATAATACTTTTTCTTTAGCATGACAAACATAACCGCATTTTGTGTGCATTTTGTGTGCACACTTGTTAAAGCGATGAAGCATATGGTGCATATTCTCTCATAGAAAAATTCATACTACACTACGTTTGGAGTTGTATTTATTGTTTAGATTTTTTGGTATATTGCATTGAAAATGAGTTACTGAAAAGGTAGGTTTTATTATTTACAATATTCACCCTTAAACAATAGTTACATTAACTGGTAAAAAATACTAAGCTGTCTCTGTGGAAGAGACTAATGGAGTGGTTGTTGTTTACATTTTTAAATTTGCAGAAATTAAATAGTTAACATTATTTATTTTAAAGTATAACATTTTAAATGACAAGTTTAACATTATTATTTAAAAAGTGTTTGTAACGGGTACTTACTTTGTATCCACACTGGTCACTGTCTTCAATCTTCAATTGAAGTGATTCATAATAATAATAGGGGTGGTCAAATAAGTTGCGTGTTTGGGCATTGTCTAAAGCATAAAGGGTACGTGCGTTTGTTGTAATGTAAGTGCAGTGCAGTGTTTCTGTATGTTGATTGGTTGATGTATAATACACATGCACTGTCGGTAATTACTTGCATGTGCTATTAGTGTTTGTTTTAGTTAATAAGTTCAAGTTGCTTTTTTTATAACAAATGGAACACCAGGTAGGTGTTTAAGGAAATGTGCTATGTATTAGGTGTACTTCTGAGTCTTGGGTTGTGAAAGTTTTTTTCATAAATATTTCTCTACATGCGTAATGTATACGTGGCAGTGGAAAGCCCCTGCACACGTCCAATCGTGGAAATAGTCAAGATGAATGGCAAAGGTCTGTTTTTATTAATAATCCAGATAAAAACCAAAGTCTCCACCTTTTGTCCTTCTCAAGCATGACCACAGTTTAAAAACAAAAAATACATCACAATTTACATCTCATTACAATCTTGGCTACAAAAACCTATGGGGATCTGGGATTGGTTAGGGGAATCATCAACATATGCAATGTATAGGTGTTGGTTTCTTCATTGGTCACTACCTACCTAATGGCTACACCTCGGACCACCCTTAAATTGATTAAAGTAAGAAAAACATCATTGTAACAGCAAACTATTAGTGCAACAGTTGCAAGACCGCATCATTTGAGAGCGTTGATTAGTTGCCATTGGCTTTACCAACCTTGACTACTTGGCAGGTCATTAGCACATGAGCAATAATAGTGGTATGGGGAGCAGCATCAAGTTGCTGCTTCTTCCAATTAAATAATACACCATCTCTGAGAACTTGGCTTCGTTTAGCATCTTTTTTCTGAGAACTTAAGGGGAGTGAAGGCCTGAGTCTTTCTGTTATGCAAAATGGGAGTGTTTGCAATCATGCTGCATGCACAAACTGCAAAGTCAATAACAATCCTTTGGGATTTTTATTTGAGATGCTAGGCATGCTTAGTGTGAGATATTAGTAAAAAGGTTGTGACAATCACGGGCTCCAATATCTGTGTGTGGTTGCACGTACGGCCACTTAATTAGATGTGGTTGAGTGCATTTCTGCACTCGCAGCGGAGACGCTGACTCAACCACATCTAATTGAGTGAATGTATGTAAAACTGCTCTTACCTCTGTTCTCAACTCTCTCCTCTCTGCTCGCTGCTCTAAGCACTCCTCTATTCTGGTCCTACTGGACCTCTCTGCTGTCTTTGACACTGTCAACCATCCTCTACTACTTTCCACTCTCACTTCATTTGGCCTTAAAGACTCAGTACTTAACTGGTTCTCCTCCTATCTCTCTAGCTGTACCTTCTCATTATCTTGGGGTGGCTCCACCTCCCCAATCTCTCCACTCAACCATGGTGTTCCCCAAGGTTCTGTCCTTGGCCCCTTTCTCTTCTCGCTGTATACTTCCCTCCTTTCCCCTTTAATCTCCTCCTTTGATGTCTCACATCATTTCTATGCTGATGATACCCAGCTCTTCCTCTCTTTCTCCTCCTTCTCTCGTGACATCCACCATAAACTTTCTTCCTGCCTCTCTGCTATTAAATCTTCGATGTCCTCTCACTTCCTTATTCTCAAAGCAGATAAAACTGAACTCCTTTTCTTCCCTGCCAACACTCTTCCTCCTCTCTCCCCTCCTCCTTGCATTATTTTTCCTCCTTCCCAACTCCTTCCCAACTCCCCTTCTCTCCTCATGCCCGTAACCTTGGTCTGCACATTGACACCCACCTCTCTCTTTCTCATCACATTTCTCTCACTGCCAGACCTTGCCATTTCCACCTCTGCAAAATCTGCAAAATGCGTCCTTTCCTAACCTGCCAAGCTACTAAACTTCACATCTCCTCCCTCCTCTTCTCCAGACTTTTCTGCTGCTCTACTCTTCTCTTTGGACTCCCCTCCTCTCATCTCTCCTCCCTCAAATCTGTCTACCACTCTCCCATTCACTCCCTCTGCCCCCTCTCACATCACGACTCCGTCTCCTCTTCTGTTAACTCACTAGTCTTGCTCCCATTCCACTCCCAGCTCAAATTTAACTTCCTCTGCCTAGTCTTCAAAGCCCTGTATGGTCTTGCCCCTCTTTACCTCTCCTCCCTTCTCTCTTTCTATACTCCTTCTCGTTCTCTCCATGCTGCAGATCTCTTCCTTCTCTCTACTCCACCTCCCCCCCGTTCACTCTCCCGTTTCCGCTCCTTCCAACTTCTTGCTCCTTTCAACTGGAACCAGCTTCCTCTTCCCATCTCCCCCTAGCACCAATTGTTTCCTCTCTCACCACCTAACCCACCTCCACGCTCTCCTCCTACCTTCTGTCCCTCTATTAGTACTTAGCCTCATCATAAATGTAAATTGTTCATTGTACTGTTTTCTGGTTTAGATTCATTGTCAAGTATTGCTTGTTGTATTCACTTGTTCCTCTAGTAAAGCGCTTTGGATTAAGGTGCTATATAAATTAAAATAAATACAATACAAATACAAAATCAACACAGTAGTTATTATTTTCATTAAGGGCACATAAAAATACATGTGTACCCTTGGTTTTACCTTACTTTCACATGGCTTGTATTTCTGAAGAATAATGGGGCATTTTTCACATTATGGGTAGGGGGCCCTAATATTTGGTCCATTTTTGAAACATCTGTCATTTGCATTCTGTACTACTTCTACTGATACTGACAGGAGTACTTGTGCTTTACACCCCACCATCCCATCAACCCATCCTGCTGAAGTATATAACTGCCCATATATTAATAACTGGGGTCTCTCCCAAAATCCCGGCAGACCTGCTATCTCCTTCCCTAAAACATGTGTGTATTGCAACAACTTTTGATCTACTGTTGTAGAGTCTCCTTTATTTGAGCCAACTAATACATATTGTATCGTCTTATTTTTCATCTTGAGGGCATCTATCACAGTGTTGGTTTTTATATAACTATCTTCGTAGGGGAATGTGTCTTTTGACATCCATGGTAAAGTGGTCTCTCTTCCCTCAAACTGTCCCCTAGTCATGCAAAGTGCTAAATGGGTTAGGCAATGTGCATCATGTGCAGGAACCTCTGTGGCCACAAATGTCCTGGAAGCACTCATGGCATGGGAATGAGAGAGCACACATAGCAGCTCTCATTAGATGTCCCTCTCCCCACCTGGGTCATGGGCTAACACCACATATTATTGGTCACTTGGGCAGATTCAACCATGTAGGCATATATGTGTCAGAAGTTACTTTTAGCATGTATTTTCAATCGGTTCACCTGCTTAGTGGTAATAGAGAAAAGTTGGCTTTATCTAACATGGGAGTGGGGTCACATTGCCATACACTGGCTTGGGTACATTGTAGAGGACCAGTTTTATTAATGCCAAAATAATAAAGACATAGAAACAGCAGAATCTGAAAAATGTAGCTACAAGCATTAAAATTAATGTATCCATGTGTTGCAAAGGGCTACATGCATTGGGTGGTCCACGTGCCAAGAGCTTACATAGAACAAAATGAAATGGCCCATCATTCTCTTCTTTTTCTTTTTCACTGTGTTTTTTTCAAGTTATTTCCAAAAATGTAATACCTAAAAGAAAAACTGCACAAGTATAGCTCCAAGAATTCTTTCAAAAATGAATTTTGTCTTTGGGTCTACCAAAAGGACATCAAGTGGTAGTTTTTTAAATTTGTAATGAACCTATACATGTGTGTGTCTCAAGGGGCAACAAAGCGAGAGTGGAGGAAGGATCCTTCCAGGTCTTGCACATTTGGATCGTGCAAGTAGAAGAATTTATAATGCGCTTAATACCCAATGTCGATTTTAAGCGCAGATCAGGGATTCTAAACACTGTTACTCAGCATGGTCTTGCTTCCAAGACCCGCACACTGCCACTGAGTTATCCCCCCTTCCTTTGAAAGCACAGTAACTGTCGATTTATAAGAGAAAACTGCAAATAGTATCACTTTTAGTGGCAACATCGAATCTGTCACTTTCTCCTCCTGAAAGTGCATGTCTCTTTATTTATGCAGATAAAAGTCCTTGGGGGTGAAAGTTTACTCAATCTGTTTATTTATTTAAGACAGGACAGTTCATTAGTTTTCCCCATCTGTTGGTTGCTGTTGGTTTCTTCTGGCCGATCATGTCTGCATCCGCGTCACTTCTTCTTCATCTTCAACTTCAGGGACTGGCGGCAGGGGTGTCTCTTCTTTGTAGGGTTTGATGTTGCCCAGGTGAAGCCAGGTCCGCCTGCCTTACACTTTGACGACAGTGGGTGTTACTTCCTCAACTATATGGGGACCCTCAAATCAAGGCGTGTGCCATCTCCTAATGAAGTTTTTTTATAAGAATATGATCACCACGGTACAATGCTGGGGGCTTGAGTAAGTCTTATGGATCGAACTGTTGGCTGTCATCCTCGTTCTTCTTTGACCCCTCCTGTCAATCTCAGAGCTGTTGAAACATAAAAGTGAAACTCGCCATCATAAAAGACATATATTCATGCATTTCAGACCCAAGAACATCAGCAACATGTTGCCCATCAGTTTGTGCTCTAGTTTGAGGAGTAAGATGTATATACATACATCCGCCACCAGGTCGTGAGGAGTCAGGTGATGATCTGAGCCAGGCTGATGTAATGTAATGTAATGGTTCATTTGTAATGCACCTATACATGTGTGTATCTCAAGGTGCAACAAGGAAAGGGGATGGGGAGGGGGGAACGATGCTATTAGGCCGTGTATATTTTCGGATTGTGCAAGTGCAGGCATTTATAGCACGCTCAATTATTTTAAATATTTTTTTGTGTGTGGATCCACAATTCAAACCAGTGTTTCTCAGTTTGGTCTTGCTTCCAAGACCCGCATATGGCCACTGAGCTATCCTCCCTTCAGAATTGCAGAATGCAAATAGGGTTAAGGGTAAGCAATGGAGCCATCCTTTTTATCAGGGTAATTTTTAATTTGGCTATTCTCTCTTTCAGAAGGCCATTGAAGCGCTCGCAAATTCCTTTTGCCTGTGGGTGATAGGCAGAGGAAAATGTATGCTTAATACCCAGTAGGATTGGGATGTGTTCAAATCATTTGTTTACAAAATACAGTCCATTGTCAGACCAAAGGACTTTGCACACTCTCCATCTCAGGAAGACCTCAAGTACAAGGAATTTTTCAGCACATGTGGCATCTGGATGTTTTCACTGACCTGATATGTCCCATTGAGAGAAAGGACACATGACTACCAGGATATATCTGTAGCCGTTACCCCTTTAGAGCATATCTACATAATCTATATGCAAATGTTAGAAAGGTCCAGCAGGACAGGGTATTAATATTGCTCCTCTAACTGTTCGCAGTGTGTGCCTTGCCGTGAACCTTTGGCAAACTATGAAATTCATAATAAACACAGCAACATGTTCAGTGAGGTTGGGTACAAACCAGTCTTCCGATATCAGGACTTCAAGACTCTCTCGTGTTGTGTGCGCTGGGTAGTGAAGTTGGTCTAATGCTACTTTAAGTAATGCAAGGGGAATAACTGGTTTGCTGGTGCTGTCCTGCCGGTACATTGCATTTGTGGGGGACAGTGAGCACCCCCTATGTTTCTACAAATCTTGCCCTTATGGTGGCTTGCGTCCCTGCAATTCGGTGATCTGTGCTCTGAGCAAGGCATTAAAGCCTTCTTTCATTGCCATGCTGCGCGCTTGTGTGTGTTTATTAGGTGGTTTGTCAAATTAAGTTATTTCGGGAAAATATGAAGCTTTTTTGGCATGTATGTCACCACCTTCGTTGTTGCAAGACATTTAATCTCCCCCTCTGGTGTGGGCTACACACTTCACCATGGTGATGGCAGCTGCACTGCATCTATAAGCCTGTCCAATATTGGCGCATGCTGTACTGGTATGCCATCTGCACGTAGGAAGCCCCGCCTTTTCCAACATGACATTCCTGTGTGTACTGTTGATGTCACGTAGGCAGAGTTGGAATACACTGTTACTTCCTCATGAATTTCAAGTGCTACAATAAGCGCTACTAATTCTGCTGCTTGCGCTAAGGAATATAAAGGCAATCTCGCACTTACCACTGTCTCAAACTTAACATTCAGTTTCAGTTTTACCACTGTAGTCCCTGTGTGTTTCTCCCCTGAATTCTGGTCAATCGACAAGGAATCATCTATGAAGAAGACTTCGCTCCCCCTCTGAGGGCATTTTCTCTATCATGGGGTATATCGTCATAATATTCAGTGTAATTAGTGCAGTCATGCATGTGATTTCCTTCCACCACTGGCTCTGCTATGAACGTTGCTGGATTCACTTCTCTGCATCTGACAATCTTGATTGTTGGGTTTGAGATGATCACCTCATACCCAGATGCTCTCTGTGTAGTCAATGTGCTTTTGGGCTTCTTAAGAATGGCGAACAGGGCATTCTCCAAGTATAACGTTACTACACAGCCCATAGAAATACAGCCCGATTTCTCAACAGGGATACTGGCCCATCATTATTGGATGTAGGATCCCAATGTAATATGCTTGTGGCTTGTGTCCTAGGGTAGTCTTCTGTGCAAGCACTACTGTCATTACTACTCCATTTGAATGATAGAAAAGGAAACATTCTGCACTGTAATCAGGGATCTCTAGAACACTGTGTATATTGCCTCTTTTAATTCATTGCATGCTTCTGTCACTTTGTCCAGGCTATGTTACTGTCACCTTTCAGGCTTCCTTAAATTGTTTTAAGAGGTGTCTGACATTTTAACTGTAGTCAAAGACCCACATCCTGCACTAATTGCATCTCCCTTACTGTCTTTGGCTGAGGTGTTTTCATGATTGCTTCTGCTATTTCAGAGGTCACTTTTCTGCCCTCTTGAGATATGAACTATCCAATGTACAAGATCGCCTCCTGGAAATATTGTAATTTCTCCTTGTCTACTTTGTATCCCTTTTCTGCCAAGACTATCATCAACTGTACTGAGTATTATCTGCACTGCTCTTCTGTCTTGTTGCATATCAGAATGTTATCTACATGCTGGATCACTACACAGTCAAGGTGTACGTTCCCTATGTCCATCTGGAGGACCCTGTTGAATATTGATGGTGACTCACAGTACCCTTTTGGCAAACAAGTGTGTTTCCACCTCTGATTTCAATATGAGAACAAGGTCAAGTATTGTAATTCTTCATGAGGGGGGATTAAAAAGAATGCATTCTTTAAATAGATCACTGTAAAGTATTTGGCTTTGGCTAAGGATGAGATGTTACACAATATTATGGCCGGATTCGGGATCAATGGAAATTCGGCGTCAACAATATTGTTTAGGGGGGGTAAGTCCTGAATAAATCTCCATGGCCCCCGCTGATTTTTTAACTGGGTACACCGCTGTATTACACGGGGACTCGGATGGCACTAGTATCCCCTGTTGCACTAACACAGACATTGTTTCATAAATACCCTCATCTGCTTCCTTTGACATGGGATATTGCTTTACTCTTGACAAGGTTGCTCCTGGCCTCAATTTGGTTTTAACTGCACCTACTTCTTTCAGTAGGCCAAAGTCATATGGACTGCTGGTCCACAGCATACTCAGTACCTGTGCCAAATCGTCTTGGAAAAATGATGGTCTTTTTTAATCAATGCCACCCTTCAGTCAATACATGAGGCTTATCATCTGAATCATTATCTCGGAACAGTTCCTCATCTGTCAAATCAGTCAGTCTGTGTCCTTCATCCAGGGGTGTCACTGCTCACCAATGTTCCCTCTAAGCTGTACGCATGTGCGTTTGCCCAGCTTCCTTAATGGTGATGCTCAAAAGATTTTTAGCAGTGCAAACAGACAATTCTTACCTATTCAAAAAGATTTTATAAGGCACAAGCCACAGCAACTGCCTGACATTTTCTTTCTCTTAAAATACCTTACTAATAATGATAATAATAATAATAATAATAATTTAGCATTTATATAGCGCTACGAACCCTCAGGTATCTGAGCGCTGCTTATTATTACCCACGGTGTGTGGTGCTCATTTATCGAGCTCGGAAGGATGAAAGGCTGAGTTTGGCCCTGCCGGGATTCGAACCTGCGGGATTCGAACCTGCGTCGGATCTGCACGGATGTCAAAGCGAGCGCTCCACCCGCAGTGCCACTTGACCTGTGATTTGCATTAGCCTGGCTTTACTTGTTTGTAGTATCAGGGAACCGGATATTCACACAGTAGAATGTTGTTCACACAATCTGCATCCTGTCCAAGTGTTCAGAGTTCTTTTGGGCATAGACCTTCACACATTATATGATAACTCGCTGCCATACAAAAACGTGTTTCACTGAGCAGTTGTGTAATCCTACACAATGATTTAAGGGTAGGGTATGGTGCAAACAATATTGTATACACTGCAAAACAATTGTGTGCATGCAGAGTCATGACATTCTTAAAATGCACATAATATCACGGCGAGGCATTAAATATGCCTTGCTTGCAAAGTATTGTGCACCTGCAAATACCCCAGTGAGTGTTTACTGCTGCAATCCCTCACTTTTTACAGAGCTCTTTCACATAGTATTGGAGGCTATCACAAGGATCTAGGAAGGGCACAGGTCAACACTCCTTGACAGTGATGAACAAAGTAGCACATTTCAAAAACCAAGTCAGACATTTAGGCAGTACAGTGAAGAAAATGTGTTGCTTATTTGCTAAGGGATAGGAAATTTGAGTAGCTTTCTAGACAACACAGAGGGCCTCATCACGAGTTAGGTATTATCCGGGCACATATGCCACAAGCGGTATTTGCGTTAATGTGGTGAGTTGTGGTGCAAACAACACCCCATCACAAGTTGGAAGGCACGCGCACACGAACTGGGCGTTAAGGCAAATAGTGTTCGGCAGTAATAGTGGGTGATAACCCGAAAACTCTGCGTACATTGCGTTACCGTCGGCGTTCTGCGCTGCTAGCATGCGCTAATAGTGCTGTGTGAAATGCGTCACCGCCGGAACGGGAAACCAAGCGGCAGCCATTTTGGAAATCACAATCCACCCGAAATCAGAGCCCCTGAAAGCCATCCACACCAACAACCCTCCAAACATGTCTCAGTAGCGTGTGAGGGGCAAGTCTGCCCTGGACAGAGTGCACAAACCTACGTTTTCGGACTCTGAACTGTCAATACTGGTGGAGGAGGTCATTTCCCACGAGGATAAGCTCTATGGCCCCAAACAAAAAAAGATGAGCTCACAGCGCTGTAACCATATCTGGACAGACATCAGCCAGAAAGTCACTGTGGCGAACTGTGTTTCCAGGGATGGAGAGGACTGCCACAATCGATTTAATGACCTGCGGTCTATGTCTGGGGCCTCCTAGCACAGCACAGGAGTGAGACCATGGCGATTGGGGCAGGGCCACCAACACCAGAGCTGACACCATAGGAGGAGCAGTGCACCACCCTCATTGACATGTCATCCATTGAGGGAGTGGGAGGAGCGGAGGCAGGCACCGGCACACATGAGGCTGGAGGTGAGTAATGCCCCCTTGCAAATAGCACTGTAAATAGGCCACCACTCCATCCCCAGTGTGAATGTCTGACAGCCGGGCACTGTGAGTGGGTGCAGTGCGTGTGATTGACTTCAGCCAACCATGACTGCACCCTTGTACCAGTGCACCTAGGTGACACTAGGGATCCAGAGTAGTGAGTAGGGCAGCAAATGGACACATGCAAGCACCATGACACACACATCCATGGTGTGGGCACTGCAACGTCAGGTGGGCATGTGTAGTACCAACTCCCCTCACTGACTGTGGCATGCCAGCAGACCATTTGCCCAGCAGGATACACCAAGGCAGAGGACCAACCCCACCCCACCGCACCAGGGGCTCACCATCTCAGTGCCCCCATGCCACCAGGGGCTCACCACCTCAGTGCCACCAGGGGCTCACCACCTTGGTGCACAAAAGCCATGGGGCCACCTGACCAAGCCCAGCCCAAGCCACCTGGGCCCCCAGGATGTTGAATATGCCACAAGTGCAACCACCCCAGAGGATGGTGCCTCATCCTGTGAAGAGCAGCATGCTGTATCTGTGTTAACACCAATCTGCAGTCCAGAGCAGCAAATGGACACACCCAAAGGGACCCCTGAGCATGTTGAGAGTCCCAGCCACAGTTCACATTTCTGTGCCCAGCGTCGCTGCACACACACACCAGTGGCCGATGAGGACACACCCTCATATGGGTCACCTGCTGGCAGCCCCTCCATCCATTTCAGCCCCACCACACAGGCCACTGACTCATGGCGCACCTCACAGTCATTTGTAACCTCATTACCTCCGATCCACTATTTTCCAGGCACTTCTATCTGCCTCTCTGGTCCGCCCTCAGTCTACTTTGCACGTACGCATGCAAGATTTCCTTTCATATTCACAACAGGATCGCACTTTTCATTTCTGTGCCAGTTATCTTCCATTTCATCCCCATGACTATGGGCCGAGGGGCTAACAACCGTGCATGCGCAGGGTCAATACAGTATTCCCTATCTACACATGCACGCTTCACTTTTTCGAACACAGCTCCATTCCGAGTTCACCGCAGCTACTGGACACACGCTAGCCGCTCAGCTCTCGGTACCCTTAAGACCAAGGTAACTGAGCTTCCCATGGCCTCTTACTTTTTAGCTCTCCCGCGGCCACCTAGTAATTGAATTGGCATTAATATGGTGCTATCCTCCTTTTCTTCCCATTTAGATCTACTTTGCACTTCTCAGCCGAGGAACCATGCTTTAGGCTGTAGAAGCACTACTTCCAGTTCGCTTACAACAAGTGCTCTACAGACAATAACACTGTCTAGCAGTGTATTACAGAACATGGCTTAAAGGTATCCTTTTTTATCTCTTTGGGTATCTTGCTTTTTTAATACCTAAAAGACTCACATTGGATTCTCTGGTGTTCTTTGGTGCTTGCTAAGGGCATATACAGATAGACATATTTCTTGCTTTCTGCCCCTTATATATAGCCCTGCATTAAGAACAACTGAACCCACGCCACCTTGTTGAGGGTTCCACCCAACTCTTAAACACCTGTGATCGGGCTTCTACCCAGGACCCAGCCCTGTGAAAGGTCAGTGCTTGACCATTAATCTTTTCTGTGTATACATGTTTTGCAGCCTCCTGCTCTTCCAAACCTGTTTTTTAACTCAGCTCCCCTTAATTTTCTACAGGGGAGACCACGCCTTGGCTCCAGAAGAAGGCTGTGACCCACAGAAAGCCGAAACGTCCAAGGACCAATCCACACATTGGTGCCCCATGGTCTTTATTTCAAAAATCTGTTTGTTGATTTATCTCAGTGATGTTGATCCACCATTTGGTCACCCTTTAGCCTGGCTATGAAAGACCTACCAAGGTCTTTCACCTAGAGTAACAACAAAAATCTAAGCTCTATCTGATTGGTAAACTTGTTAAAAAAACCATGATGTACAATTAGGACACCAACATGTACTAGAAGAATTTTCATGTATGTGGTTCTCTGTTCCTTCTATTTTTCACTATGAAGTATATCCTTGTATCAATTTGTTTAACTTTGGTTATGCTTTAAATGTAGTTTTTGTACTCATTGTTCACGATTGTCGATGTGTAGGATAATTGCACTTCTGCACAGATTGAAATAGTTGTGTTATTCCATGAACATGTAAAAAAAGTATATAAGAGTTAATAGATCAGCAATTATTAAAAGTTGTACCCAATTTCACTAAAAAGAAAGTGTATGTTGTGTTTTCTCGATGTACACCTATCTATGAATAGGTAAAAGATAGCGCCATCTATGGATAGTCAATACACAGAAGAATTAGGTTGCATGTAAATAAGTTACAAAATGCTTGGACTACTACAGCCAGGACAAACCCCCTTCTCAGTATATATATAATTACAGCCCTAAGTGCTGTGTCTGTTTTGGGCTACCCCTCCAGTTACTCCCACCACACAGGCCAGCACCACGAGCAACAGCAGCCCCACTACCCTGCGTAAACCTGCCAGGCACAGCAGCCTCACATGGGACACAGGAACAGCTCTGGCCAATGCAGTCATGGCATGCCTGGATGTGATGGAGGCACACCAGATGAGGATAGGCATGGCCAGCGAACACAACCGCCACATCAAGGCCATTAGCAATGCAATTAGTGGGGCTGTCAAAACCATGGCACGCGACAATGCCCACAGACGTAAAGTTGTGGAGTGATGGGCTGCGGAACTCAGAGTTTGGCCAGTGAGTACGTGAACTATGTGAGGTGCAATCTGCACAAGCAGAACAGATGCATGAGGCAAATAATCTCCTCCGCCAACAGCTGCAGTTGGCTGCATCAGTGTCATCCACCTCAACAACCCCCACAGAGGGCTCCCTACAGGGTCATCCAGGCGTCAATCACTGCAGCATTCACAACGGCACTCACCTGAAGGTGGGGCACGTGGAAAGCGACAACATCCTTGTTAGATGGACAACGCACTGTTGACCTGAGGGCAGGGCACATGGACCCATATGCACTGTGTTGGGGGAGGGGGGTGTGTGCTGGGGAGTTGGTGGGGGAGCTGGTTGTGTGTGCTAGGGAGTTGGTGGGGGAGGGGAGATATGTGCTGGGGAGTTGTGGGGGAAATGGGGATGTGTGCTGGGAAGTTGGTGGGGAAAGTGAGGGATGTGTGCTGGGGAGGTGGTGGGGGAGGGGTTAGTTACACAATAATTAAAGCCCATTCAAACATGACAGAAAGCTCAGACATTCATGATTGTGTACAAGTGTTATTTATTTTACAAGTGCTCTTCGTGGCATGTGCCTATCCACCAAATCAGAAATAATTCTCAATCAACGCCTGTCTGGCCAACCTCTCCTCCCTCACCCCATCCCTGTGTGCATTAGCCCCAGCAACGGGCACATGGTCATCCTCACTCCCATCCCCAGGGGTGTTGCCTGTCAGCATCAGGGGTTAGTGGCACATTCTTATGGCAGCAGATTTTGTGCAGCATGGCACAGGTGAGTACTATCTTGCCAACTTTTTCTGGCGGATACATCTGTGCCCCACCAGTACGGTCCAGGCCCCAGAACTATGCCTTCAACAAACCAAATGTTGTTTCCACACACATGTGGGTATGACTTTGGGAATTGTTATATGCCAGCTCTGCCAGAGTTTGTGGATTCTGCACAGGGGTCATCAGCCATGTGAGCTGCGGGTATCATGAATCACCTGCATGGGATGACATGTGTACATGAGGCCTAGGTTGCTTCACTGGGTGTTCAAGGAATAAGCATGAATACACTATGCACTGTGGTCATCATTGTTGCAACGGTGACATGCAATGTGATTGGCTGATTGGTATACATCCATCATCTTTCAGGACATGCCTCATCTGACCCGTACATGCACCCTGTGTGATTGAGTGGACTGTCCTGTGGCAGATTAGATTTTCCTGCACTTGGGAAGATTGGACTCGCAGAAGTGAATGATGGCCTATGTGTATGGGATTGTGTGGGACACTCATGCTCAACAACTACCGTCATGTTACCACTTGTCCTTTGATTATGGTGTAGTCATGTCTGCAATGTGTGCTATGTCCCCTGTAGCCCACTTTCTACATGCACCGCCTCCTGGGGTTGATTGGCACAGTGGTGCATCCATAACGTCAGGATGTCTGTCCCGTCATGACTGCCTGTTCAGGGCCAGTGTTGATTTGATTTTGGTTGTGGCTGTCTCAGTGGATAAACATGTGCGTTCATGGGCCACTCTCTCAGGGATGTTCATATTCAGGGTTTGATCTGGATGATCTTCAGTGGTTTCGTGGATGGGTATTGCATTCCTTTCACTTTGTATTCCCTGGGTGGGGCTACTCTTGTGTGTCAGGGTGTAAAGCAGCAGTGCAACACAGAAAAGGTGCATTGTTGTTGTTGTGTTCCCATGTGTCATTACAAGTGTGTGCCCACCACCTTTTGTGGGTTCAGGTGAGGTGGACGTGTGCAGATGTCCTTGTGTGCCACACGTATATAGAACTGGTGCTGTGATGGTGCTGGCTGTGGTTCCTGGAGCATGGAAGGCTTCCTGTGGGTCTGCACCCCCCTACATATTGTGTATTTTGGCATGCATTTCAAGTAGGGTTTGTACTCACCCACTATGCATGTATATTGGGTTCTGTGCCTCTGAACTGGATATCCCAGCCCCTTTGATGAGTAGCAATTAATTACCTTTGAGATGGATGGGGATGCATATTTTATTCATACATCAATAATCAAAACAACTCAGTTAATTTGGCAAAAGGAAGTCTGTTTTAATGTCAATTATCTAAAACAGGGAGTACAACGAACATCAGCACTCACTCGATCCTCTTACTCAACGAATCTTACAAAAAACAGAGCTTATATAATGAAATTCATCATCAGTGACGTATTGACCTGCATCATTACCAACGCCATACCCTGTGGCAAACTACAAAAACCTATTGAAGGAAGTGATAGGCTCTAAGTGAATATCTAAGTGTAAGTTCCGATTCAGTATAGAACAGTGAAGGAAAGTGATAGGGTACTTAACATCAGGTGGAGAAACTAAGCCCTCCCCTCAAAATGGCCACTATGAACGTCACTAAATACACAACGTCCCATTGGCTACACAAACTATAGGACCCTTAATTACGCTGTCCTCTACAATTGGTTGGCTTCTAACCACCGTCAATACTTTTCCACCTACATCTAGCAGCTTGCAGTCTGAACATCCAGGTGCTGCAGAGCTTATCTTAACACTAGCTTCCCACCAAATAGCGTATCATCCCATCATCACCTCAGCGGTCTAATGTCAATTAGTGCTTTGAAGCTCGGCCTTGAGTTTGTACTACGCTCTGAGGAATTTTAAGGAGTGTGTGCACACTCTGCCCTCGTGCGTAGGTTTGACCACCTTGTTCGTCCAACTTCATTCTTCCATGTGACTGGAGACCATGGAATCGAGCCTTTTAGTGTATTAAAATACTATTTTCTAATAGTCTTCTGATGTTTTTTGTTTTGTTCATGCCTTCTGAACAGGAGTCCTGTTCTTTCACACGTTTTGTATCCAATGTCAGTTCACTCCAGTTTGATAAGACCTTGGCTTTTTTGGCTCATCCAACTCTTTCTGCTGAGATTCATTTTTGCAATTCAATTCTGCTATTTTAACTGCGACACACTGAAATGAGGCCTTCTTGCTACTGTCCAGCACTGCTATAACGTGTAGTGGAAACATCCATAGTTCACTCACTCCTATATACGTATACATTGGCACTTGCCGCAATATATTCACTAAAAAGCCAGCCTCAAGATTACTTTGTCTGCTTGCGTTTCTTTTGCATCTGTAGACGTATAAACTAGCTTAATATCTTCATCTGTTTCTATGGCATAAGCTTCTTCATATTGATCCCAAGATGTCACATATCCTGGATACTTTTTTGATGCCTTATAAAATATCTGCATTCTCTGGTCCCTGCATCTCTTCTGTGTTCATCAGCTCAACTATTCATTCAAATGGCAATCATATTTTCTTGTATGCAGGTACGGTTTTCTCAATGGGTACCTTACCTCCCTGATCTTCTTAGGTATTGGTACGTTCACTGCTACTGCACAGAGTCCATACTCTGCTCTTTGTCTGTTCAAATGCTCTGTGTATGACTCATACTCTGGTTTCCAACTGACAGGTAATATGGGTGGGGCGGTTGTAGTAGGGGTACTTGGCTTCTCCGCTACAACCCCCCTCTGGGCGATTCATTGACTACTTTCTCATCATCCTTCCCATCCAGTCATCCTCTTCTGAAAAATTGCTTCTTAGGCACCAATATCTTTATGACTCCCTTCAGGCATCCAGCTAATTTAACATGCTCATCTTTGTTCCATGTCAGAAGACTACATTGCCCACTTGGACTGCAATAGATCCATCTCCCCACCTACTTCTTATGATTCCTTTGATAGAGGAACTTCATTCCCTCAGGTGCATGAATACTAGCCTTCACAAAGTCTCTGATTTCTTCATCTGTCAGGTCTCTGGCTTTCCATGCTGGTTCAACATCGATCATGATATTCATTCCTATGGCTTTCTTTGCTGTCTTCTTGCACTGTGAGATTATTATCTTGATTACACAGAATCCAAGCAGCACCAACACGATCAGGGCTCCAAGGAACTTGAACATGTCTGCCATCCATCGTGGAACCCAAGAAAAGAGTGATCCATACCAGCTATCATCAGCAATGTCTTCTGCTTCGTCTATCATCTGGCCATGGAGTTTCGTCAGCATGTCTATGGCCTCCATCAAGGTTCCATTCCCGTAATCATGAGAAGGTATAAATGTGTAACATGATTCTCCAATTTTTGCACAAACACCTCCATCCATAGCTGTGATCATGTCCAAGAGGTATCTGTTCTGGGGAGTCATCAATCTTATGGCTCTCATCTCTTCTCTGAACACATTGAATCCCTTTATGGTAGTGTTAATTGTTTGCAGCAATTCCCACTTGGTTATCTGTAACCACCTGGTGTTTGCTCCATCCTGAATTCTCAGCATGAAGATCAATGTGAACACTGAAGAAGTCTGGCTTAACAATCTGTGCTCATATGGGATAGAGTCAAAAGCTTCTATTGATTTGGTTGAGAAATAGTTCTCTCTCTTCATCCTCTTTATCACCTCTACAAATCTCTTTTTCCTCAGGTGAGCATCTGCTTTCCGAAAACTGTTCAGATTCAGATCACTCTTTGGAATCACTAATGCTGGAACACGGACGTTCACCAGTGTGCATATTCCTCCGCAGGTAACTTCATGTATGCCTTGGATCCACAAGCCCAATAATGATCCATGATTACTGCTGTCCTAATGTTCATTCCTAGTGCTTCAAATATTCGACCACATTTCTGGTTCTCTCCCATTTTTCTTGTGCCATTATTTCTGAAACACAACTTTGCACTTTCCAAAGGCACTATCTGCAAGGGTCCGCCTCTGTCTTAAACCCACGTCAGTAGGCTAGCAAGTTTCGGCCATAAAGGCTTACACAACATTTGTGCATTTTCAATCGTTGGCTGGTAGTGACCCATTATTACCCAGTCTCTGCATATAACCACCCCTTCTTCCCAGCCATCTGGTGATAGGACAGTTCCCCAAATCTGCATCGCGCCGCTGTTCTTCCATCTATGAATGTCTTCTGCAGACTTCCCTGGAACTTGCAATTTTTTTTTCACTTCCTGTCTGAGTCTAGCTCTTTTTACTCCAGGTTTCTCATATCTGATCACATGATTCCTAGTCTAGGCTTTGTTTCTTGTCTTGTATCCTGGATATAGTCATCTTTATCTGGATCTGTCCATTCAGTTGCCCATTTGATGTAGGCTGTTCGACCCATGAACTGGCCTCTTGTGCTACAAAATGCTAGATGCACTGTGCAGTGTGCAGTCAGGACATCTATTTCAATAGCAATTAAGATGTGAGAGGTCCCCATGCTGTATGACAGGAGTGTACATAAAAAGCATTCCTCCCTTGAAGTCATCTTCCAACTTCTTTCATGTGTCGATACCATATGTTATTTCCCAAGTGAGCTGTGCTGTCCAGGTAATCATTTAATTTATAATTATCTTCCTGGGTGCTTCTTTTAGGCCTCATTTTTTTCATGTGAGCTTCTATGATCATATCATGAAGTGTACCAGTGTAGCCTCTTCCAGCTGGCCTAATTACCGGAACATCTATCAGTGATCCATGTGTAGGAGAAGTTTCAGCAAGTTTCATCCTCTCAACATACCAATTATGCATGAAAATGTCTTGCTAAATCTCCATGTGTGACTGCCTTTTGGGGATTATCTTTGGGTCATTTATCACAGAACCAGGTGTGTTCGCATGCATTATCTGTATAGGCTCACCAAATAACAACCTTGTGTCCTGTCTGTCGTGCCAAGCCTGTCTTTCATGTCCAAACAGAATTTCTACAACACTTTTTGGATGTGAATGATTGCTAATGACACTTATCTCAGGTTCAGGCAATTTGTCATCTTTCTTTGGAATAGGAATGACTAAGTAGGGTCTTGGCTGCCTAGTAGTTGCCACGTTTACATTTTCCTTCTGATCAGGAACATGCACAGGAGTCTTAGCTCCATTTGCACCAATGTAGTATGATGTGCGTACAGTAAATGAAAGCAGTATGATTATGTACACAATGCAAGCATAAATAACACAGAGGTATGTTACTGTACAACATCTGCTTTGTGGGCATCTCTCTGCAATTGCCATTATAATGCTACTTTTGATGCTGCCCATCTTCATTGCCTAGGGAAGGAAAAACTCAAACTTTAATGTTGCAACATTATGTACTGATTTTTGAAACTGTAGACTTTAATCAGTAATTTGTCCTAGCTGATTGAGGATAAGGCTCTCAACGATTTCCTTGCATCAGTCTTTTATCGGATAAAATACAAATGTCTCCTCAGCAAGAATATAAACGACTTCACCAAATGTTCTCCAGATGTTCTTCTCCAGAAAGTCTCCTTTTATAATGTTCTCATCTTCAACTGCATAGACAAGTTCAATGACATATATCAGCTCCCAGTTGATTCCTCGAATTTGCTTCAGCCCAGACAACATGATGAAGTTCTTTCAGCATGAAACCAGAGTCTTCCTTTATCAGCAACCTCTCGATCTGTCCCTCGAAGAAAATTTTCACACCAACCTGAGAGTTCACTCGGAATATATGCTCACTTGGATTATAATGCCTTCCACGATTACATTCAGATGTGCAGTGTTTCTAGGATTCCTTAGAAAGGTGAGCACATCTGTGCGTCTTCCAACAAGATGCGGGTACTCTTCAATTAGACGAAAGAACACCACATTGACTAGTCTATGAGCGGCATCAGTTGATAGGTGCATTTGTGCTCTCCTCACTGTACTCGGTAACTACAAAATGTGTTCAGTGATAACTCTAAGCAATCTTCTTATAACTGGGACATTTTTAGGATCTCGCCAGAAAGCTGGAATGCAGGCAGTTCTCCCCACCAGCGAAGGCAATGAGCACAACACCCAATTGAAATAAGCAAGAATGAGCTGAGAAAGGTCATCATTGGGTAACACCATAGGCAAATCCAAACAGGAACTCAGTGTGAAATGAATCAGGGCACTGCGCCCTCTTCCAATTGCTGTAACCACGATCAGAATATGGCATACTTTGATTCTTATCAAGGCTTAAGCATGCCTCAGTCCAAGGTTTTTAACAAGCTTTTCTGTGGCTTAAGAACAAAGAGATTTTCCTTAACCCTGTAATGACTGCACAAAGTATTCGAAACAAGCCACAGTCCAATAAACTCTTTCGCTTTAGTTGTCAGCTTCTGCGTCCTTCTTCCTTGTCAAAGATCTCGTCTGCACGTGCCTGTGGTTCTTCCCCGATGCTTGTACTCTCTTCTGGTAGGAGTGTGGGCAGAGGGGTTTCTCCAGCAAAGATCTTAGTATTTCCTAAGAAAGTCCAAGCACGGCTGCCCTACACTTTGACAGCAGACAGCATGACCTCTTCCACAATAAACAGACTGTTAAAGCGGGGTTCTTCCCACTTCTTCCTTGTGTGGTTGTGGATTAGGATCGAATCTCCAGGGAAAGGTTGGGTAACACAAAGTTCTTTAGATTTACTTGTTGAAGCATCTCCTTCTGTGTTCTGTACTGCCCTACACCCTTGTCGCTGCAGCTGTCCTGAAATGACAGAGATACTTGAAGTCAAACAATTCAAATAGTCACGCAATTCCATTCCTAGCAAATCTGCAGTTGGCTGAGCATCACTTGGATGGAGGCATTAGGGGTGTCCTCATTCATCTCCCTGTCACTATCTCATGGGGTGTGAGATGGTGGTCAGAACCTGGTTGGTTCCTCAAAACATATGCCAGTGGTAGGCAATGCAACCACCCTTTCTTCAAGGTAAGCTTCAATTTGGCTATTCTTTTTTTAAGCACACCGTTGAGCCTCTCACATATCCCATTTCCTTGTGGATGGTAAGCCAAAGAAAACTTGTGCTTTATACCAAGCAACAAGCTAGTCTGTTAAAATGCTTGATTCACAAAATGTGGACCATTATCTGACCTTATTACGTCACACACTCCTCATCTAGGAAATACTTCCTGCACTAAGAATTTTGCTGCACAGGTGGAATCTGGGTGTGTACAGGGACCTGCTTCAATCCACCTTGAAAAGGGACACACCACTATGATCAGGTATCTATATCCATTACATACTTGTATCATGTCGACATAGTTGATATGCAAATGCTGAAAAGGGGCATTAGGTCTCAGAATAACTCCCCTATCTGTGCGCAGTGTATGCCCAGCGTGAACCTTTGGCACACAGGACAATTCACTACATAAAATGCACCATGCTCTGATAAATTTGGTACAAACCAATCCTCAGCAATAGTTGCAGCGAGATTCTCCCTCGTGTGCGCGGGGTGGTGTAGCAGTTCCAGCGCCACCTTTAATAATGCTACAGGCATCACCGGTTTACCAGTGCTGTCTTGTCAGCACAATGCTTCAGAGGGGTTTAAAAAACACCCTCCTCACGTCCACAAATTCTTTTCTTCTTGAGGTGCTTCCCCATAGAACTCTTCATAGTTTACACAATTGTGTTCAGGCTCTCCTTCTGTCATTGGCTCAGCTATAAACATGGCAGGATTCACTATTTTACACCAGACTATTTTAATCGCTGGATTCGATATACCCACCTCTTATGCAGAAGCCCTTTGAGATGTCAATGTGCCCTTTGGTTTCTCTAGAATAGCAAATAATGCGTGCTCAATAAATAACGTAATGGAACATCCCACCACTATGCTAGCAGCCTTCTCTATGGTGAACACAGCGGCAGCTAAAGACTGTTTGAACGGAAAGTGACCTCTCATTACTGGGTCTAAGATTCCACTGTAATATGCAAGGGGGTTGTACCCCAACGTGGTTCTCTGTGTGAGTACTGCTATCATAAAAGTGCCATCTGTATGCAAGAACAAAAAGAATTCCTCAGTATAATTAGGAATCGCTAAAACTAGAGCAGTGCAAATTGCTTTTTTCAATTTGTTAAACCCTTCTTCCATTTCTTCAGTCCACACAATTTTTTACTGTATTACCTGTGCTTTCTTTAGAGCCTGCAATAGAGGCATTATATACAAGCTGTAGTCAAAGACCCATGCCCTGACGTAATTACATAATCCCAAAAACCTCTACATGTGTTTTATCGTTTGTGGCTTTACAGTTTTCAAAATAGCCTAAGCACTTTCAGAAGTAACCTTCTTTCCTTCATGTTGACAATATTGTAACTTTTCTTTGTCAACTTTATATCCTTTGTCAGCGAGTATAATCATCAGCTGAACAGAATCGTGCCTTCATTCTTCCTCTGAGATGCTGCAAACTAAAATGTCATCTACGTATTGCAACACAATGCTTTCTTAATCAATATTGCTTAAGTCCATCTGAAGGACTCTACTGAAAACCAATGAGGACTCACAATACCCTTGTGGTAAACAAGTACTTTTCAGATGTGTTTGTCTAAAGGTAAATTACGTCAGATCCTGCGGGTCTTTGTGCAATGGTATTGAGAAAACCATGTTTTTTAAGTCAATCACTGTGAAACATTGTGTTTCAACAGGTATATTTCATAAGATTTTAGACGGGTTAGGAAGTAGAGGGAACAATCTGGTTTATCAGCCTTAAATCTTGAATTAGTCTCCAAGACCCCCCTTTCCCTTTTTTCACAGGATAAATTGCTGTGCTACAGGGTGACTGTGATGTCACTAAAATGCCCTGATCCATCATGGCGGAAATCGTCTTAAAAATACCTTTGTCTGCCTCTCGAGACATGGGATACTGTCGTGCTTGAGGTAAAATTGCTCCTGGTTTTAATTTAATCTTCACTTCTTCAACCCCCTTTAGTAGGCCTATGTCATAGGGGCCAGAGGTCCATTATGAAGCTGGCACTTTCGCCATGTCTTCATCAAAATATTCAGAACACTTTTGTGCTATCATCATCTTCTGAGGAACTTCCCTTTTACTTGCTCTCACCCAGTGATGTCTATGTCATGTATTATTTTGTCATTAGATGAATGATCTCCAAACAGATCTTCATCAGTGACATCAGTTAATCTGTAATCTTCCCCATTGGCGATTACTGCACACCATTGTCGGCCTTCATCATCATTTCCATCAAGCAAAACCATTTCTCCTCGCACTATGGCTGTGCGTAGCTTTAAGGGAAAGACTCATCCCTCCTCTTCAAGCATAGGTATTCTTGGTCTGAAAAGAAAATCATTTGGTGTTCTCATTACTCTGTCTACTCGGCCTGCTATACATGACAACAGAATGCATACTCCATAATGAAAAACCTCTGGTTCTAATGGTATTGCTCTCGCAGCTATTTGTCCTGAAAAAGCCATAATAATTTCACACACGTTTAAATAATGCATTGCTAGTGTTGAATACAATATGCCTTCATCAGTAAATGAAATTGTCATATTCAACTTTGTCATTAAATCTCGTCTCAATATATTAATAGGTGTTTGCCCTGAATATAGCAGTGGCACCTTCATGTCACATTCTCCTATAGAGACTGGTAATTCTTCAGTGAAAGGAACTCTGCTTGTAGCTCCTGTGAATGCCTGAGTATTCATGGCATTGCCAGACATTGAAAACTTTCCCTCTCGTATACATGAGCGCGTTGCACCCGTATCTACCAAAAACAAAAACTGTTTGCCTCCAATACTGACATCTACCCTCGGTTCCTCGTGAGGATTCAGCGTCACGGATAATATTGAACACATCAGGTCTCCCAGTGAGCTGTCCTATTGCGAGTACAGTCTCATTCCATCACTCGTAAAAGGATTACCTCCATCGACAGTGACACCCCGTATCCTTGGAGTCATTAACTGTCAAGTGCTTGTGTTTTGCTGAAGCTGCATAGGTGACTTCTGCTACTGCCCTTGTGGTGAATTAACTGCTACCTGCTGCGTTTGCAAGCCTTGCTGCACTCTCAGTGCTTTCTGCTGAATCATTTGATTCTGAGCAAATCCATCACCATTTTGCTGTGAATATGCAGGTGGATTTAACACCCCACCCTCTTGAAAATTGGCCATTTTTCACAAACCCTTGACTTCTGCACATGAGAGAAAAGGGTGCTGTCATTCCACAAGTCCAACATATAGGCGGAGATCTACCAACCTGCTCGTTTTGCTAATTCTGACAAGCATTCTGCATATTCTGAAACCCACCTTGGTTATTATGAAAGCTTCCCTGATTATTCTGCCGATTCCCGTGATTACCTTGCCAACCTTGTCCTCGAAATCCTCTTCCCCGTGGAGTAAATCCACTATTGTTTTGATCGAACTACCTTTATCTGCTGCATGTTCACTGTTTGTTGTGAATTAGATCTGTCTACACTAGTCAACATTGCCCCTTCAATGGCATACTTGGATAGTTTTTTCTGCACTAGCTTTGCCTCTTCGCCTTTTCACGTATTGTCTTTTTTGCGATTCTTTTCCTGCCGGAGTCTGCAGTAATGCACAATGGTCAGCTGAATTTCCGACCATGATTTGGCTTCTATTACCACAAACATCTTGAGCTGCTTTTGTACTGTCTCTGGCAGCTATTGGCATTATATATGATAGGATACCGGTATAGATTTTCCCCAAGATTTGCGCGTTTCCAAAGCCCACGCCTCCTGAAAATTTTTAATGTAAACATGCGGGTCATCTTAGTCCTGCATCTTTTTTGTCATTATAGCTCCCATATCAGACATGTCTGGATTCAGTATTCTAAGCGCTTTGCATGCTGCCACTCTACAGTTATTGACCGGTGCTCTGTCAGTGACTGTAGTCACACCAGCGTATCTTGCCCTTGTCCACACGTCATCAGCTCTCTTACCAAGTATGGCAATTAGGAGACCCTTAATGTCCCCTATAGCCAACGTATTTCCTACCGTCATTTTTTCTAACTCATGAATCCATTTCCCAGCGGGAGTTTGCACCTTAAATTATCCTTATCCATCTGGGGCGATGGTATATACTGCGGTCTGGCCCCGCCTTTTTCCAATAAGGGAAACTGCGAAGCCCCAAACTCATTCTCATCTCTCATCATTTGTCTGTCCATCGCAGGGACGATATTCCTGCATCGCCTTCTACCTGGCAATGATCTGAATCTGCTTACATAAAACGGCAACTTCCCTCTCTCACCATGGAGTTGCCCTTTAGGTCGTCTGACTGTGTCAATTGTTCTGACACCCTAGCTACAGGTGCATTTAAATCCAACTATTTTACTTCCTTATCCATAGGAAAGCATCGCTCAGGACCACATGCGTCATCTCGCTCTTCCCCATGGAAGGTTTCCCTGTTTTCCTCTGACATTTCTTGTGCCCAACTCATGCAACTTCGATCTTCTTCATTTCTATTCAGAGTCAGTCTGTCTAAAGACAGCTCCTTGTTTTTCGTACTACATAAGGCTTCTTCCATATCGTACAACTGAGTACTCTCGAGACGGTCATTTTTTCCCCTTCCCGTTTAGTTCTTTCTGAGCTCTCATTTCATGGTATACTTTATCAATCGTTTCCCCAATGCTCCTAGAGTCAAACTCATCTTCTAGATTTGCTCTAGATGGGCCTTGTAATGACTCGTATTCTGGTAAGACTTCCTCTATATCCTCCCATGCTACTTGTGGATTAGGATTCCTTACTTCCTTTTCCAGGCGACCAAGATCGCATGCTCTCTGCTTTCTTTTGCATTCCATATCATCATCAAATTCTCTTTGCTTTCTTGCTTCCACTCTCACTCTGTCTTCCTCTTTTTTCTTCATATCATTTCTCTCATTTGCCATTCATATCTCCTCATTCCTTCGTCTCTGTATTCTTTTTTACTCTTAACTTTTGCTCTTCCTCTTCTATTCTTTTTCTTTCTACTCTTTCCTGCACATCAATTGTTCTTTGCCTATTGTCACATTCCCTTTGCTCCTCTGCTCTCTCTTGTTTTTTTGCTTGCTCATCTTGATATAACTGCTCTTGTCTCTGTCTATCCTTCCTTTTCGCCCCTTCATCTTTCAATCGTTCTTCCCTTTCTTTGTCTTTTTTATCTTGCTCATCTTGATATTCTCTTTGTCTTGTGTCTCTTCGATGCCTTTACCATCGAGTTTGAGCAAAATCTGACCACCCATCCATTTGTTCTGTAAGAGCGCTATCTCATAAGCTTTACCTCTTTCTCCTTTCCATCTCTTTATTTTTGTTCCTATGTCTAAGATGTGCTTTCTTGATTGCTTCTTTCCTTATCGCATCTCTCCTTGTCCCTCGGGACTTTAGAGATTACATCTTTCTCAGTACTTTTCTCTGGGCCCTTGTCACTACTTTGCATAGATGGCTCATATGCCGGGTTGCTATACCCTGCTGATGCTTTAAGCTCCCTCAATGGGCATAACCCATCATCCTTCTTATTCTCGTCTTTTATTTCAGATGGGGAGAGTGGAGCAGAGGGCTCTTCACCCCCCTCTTTGCATACATTAAGTATCCAGTCTATAGGAGGCGGTTCATCTTGCTCCTTCTGGTACATTTTCCAGAGCTCTAAGCGCGATAGGCACTTGTCTAGCTTCTTCCCAGTATATGCTGTATTAAAATATGTCATCATTGCTGCAGGACGGCCTTTGATAGTGACCCTCCTTGTGGCCACGGCATAAACATTTTATCCGCGGTTTCTTTAACCCATTCTGCACTATACTATCTAAGTTTAGGTGCATGTTTCGGCAACTCCTTGCAGAGATGCATAAGGGGAGTAATATCCTCCATTCTTGATTCGTCACTTTTTAATCCCTTAATCACTTCAAGAAAACAACACAATATGAGCAAGCACCAACCGTCGCAAGCTCCAATCCCTTTGATCACAGTTTTTACTTTAATCTTGCTAAAAAACAACCATCAAGTGCAATTAAAAACAATCAATAAATGTTTTCCATTCATGACGACGTCATCATTTTTCAAAACCACATAAAACAAACAGACCAACTCGACTGGCCACATAAATCTTCTACGATCTTCTCTTTAAGACTCGTCTTGCCCTCTAAAAAACTTCATACGAAGTGTAAATTAACCCCTTTAGAGTCATCTTAAATCAAATCCGTTTTCTACATCATCCACTACTGGACTGTAGGTTCAAATTTCTTCTAACGTTCTTTAAAACCTAGCTATGGGTGTACCCTCTTTATCGTGGCCTATCTGACACTATTTCTTATTGCTCGGCCACACGCAAGTCAATATCCTTTGATCATTTTAACACTCTTATTCTCATGTTATGTTTATCCCGCCTCCCTCCGTTACTCTCTTTTTCCCTTATCACTTCCCTTCATTTACTATGCATGCATCAATTTGCCACTCTCCTCAGTTTCTACTCACCATTCGCATGTTCATCTTCTGATTCTCTGAATTGTACGCCTCTTTTACTGCCTCTTTAAACTGTCGTCCGATCAGCTTCTCGTAGACGTGGGAGGGGATTCTAATTCTATAGAAAGTAGGGGACCTGTCACACCCACCTTGCAAGGTCTTGATAATTACGCTAACCATATCTTCGGGGAGCTTCACATCCTCTCAGCCGAATGGCAAAGGTTGTGCGATATTTCTGGGAAAATTACTTAAGGCGATTGATTTTTTAATAAACCATCCTCTGCTACCAAGTAAACTGGATATCGCAGCCCCTTTGATGAGTAGCAATTACCCTTGAGATGGATGGGGATGCAGATTTTATTCATACATCAATAACCGAAACAACTCAGGTAGTTTGGCAAAAGGAAGACTGTTTTAGTGTCAGTTATCTAAAACGGGGAGTACAACGAACATCAGCACTCGCTCGATCCTCTAACTCAACGAATCTTACAAAAAACGGAGGTTATATTAAGGAAATTCGACATCAGTGACGTATTGACCTGCGTCATTACCAGCGTCATTCTCCGTGGCAAACTACAAAAACCTATTGAAGGAAGTGATAGGCTCTAAGTGAATATCTAAGTATAAGTTCCATATCAGTATAGAACAGTGAAGGAAAGTGATAGGGTACTTAACATCAGGTGAGGTAACTAAGCCCTCCACTCAAAATGGCCACTATGAGCGTCACTAAATACACAATGTCCCATTGGCTACACAAACTATAGTACCCTTAATTACGGGGTCCTTTACAATTGGTTGGCTTCTAACCCCCGGCAGTACTTTTCCACCTACGTCTAGCCGCTTGCAGTATGAACATCCAGGTACTGGGGAGGTCGTCTTAACACTAGCTTCGCACCAATTAGCATATCAATCAATCGTCTAATGTCAGTTAGTGCTTTGAAGCTCGGCCTTGAGTTTGTACTATGCTCTGAGAAATGTTAAGGCATGTGGGCACATTCTGCCCTCATGCGTAGGTGTGACCACCTCTTTCGTCCAACTTCATTTTTCCATGTGACTGGAGACCATGAAATCGAGCCTTTTAGTGTACTAAAATACTATTTTCTAATAGTCTTCTGATGTTTTTTGTTTTGTTCATGCCTTCTGAACAGGAGTCCTGTTCTTTCACACGATTTGTATCCAATGTCAGTTCACTCCAGTTTGATAAGACCTTGGCTTTTTTGGCTCATCCAACTCTTTCTGCTGAGATTTATTTTTGCAATTCAATTCTGCTTTTTTAACTGCGACACACTGAAATGAGACGTTCTTGCTACTGTCCAGCACTGCTATAATGCGTAGTGGAAGCATCCATAGTTCACTCACTCCTATATATGTATACGTTGGCGCTTGCCGCAATCTATTCACTAAAAAGCCAGCCTCAAGATTACTTTGTCTGCTTGCGTTTCTGTTGCACCTCTACACGTATAAACTAGCTTAATATCTTCATCTGTTTCTATGGCATAAGTTTCTTAATCTTGATCCCAAGATGTAATTTATCCTTGATACTTTCTTGAAGCCTTATAGAATATCTGCATTCTCTGGTCTCTGCATCTCTTCTGTGTTGGTTAGCTCAACTCTGTGTGACATCACCATTCATCTTTGCCATTTATCTGCTCTGCTTCTTCAGGGATTTCATTCAAATGGCCATCATGTTTTCTTGTATGCAGGTGCGGTTTTCTCAATGGGTACCTTGCCTCCCAGATCTTCTTAGGTATTGGTACTTTCACTGGTACTGCACAGAGTCCATACTCTGCTCTTTGTCTGTTCAACTGCTCCATGTGTGTCTCATACTTTGATTTCCAACAGACAGGTAATATGGGTGGGGCGGTTGGAGAAGGGGTACTTAGCTCCTCCTTTACACCTCTCCATGGAGGCTGACAGTGTGCTGTTGCGCAGCACCATGGAGTCGTGGGTGGAACCTAGGTAGCGAACGCAGCAGTGGCTGATGATCAGGTCTGGGCTACAGGTCATCTACACGTTGAGAGAATGGAAATGCTTCTGATTCCTGTAGGCTGCCTTATGGTCCCAGGGTGCTACCAGTGCAATATATGTGCAGTCTAGGGCTGCAATCATGTTTGGGACTTGGGCAATGGCATAGAGCTGTGCCTTGAGTTTGTACACCAGTGCCTGGGTGGTGCACAATGCAGTGCATCCAGCACCTGGCCCAGGACGGCACTGAATGTAGACTGAATCATACCAGGCATCATGGCAACCATGTGCTGGAAGCTGCCCGTTCCAAGATATTGTAGGACTGACACCAGCTTCACGGGTGGGGGCACAGCGATACTGATGGTAATCCTGCTATCAATGTCACTTTGGATTGTGTCTAGCAACTGGGTGATGGTAGCCCTGTCCAGCCTGTACTTGGATACCAACTGACCATCAGTGAGGGTCCAGGGTGTTGGCCTGACCCTGGAGATGACTGCCTGCCTGGCTGGGGCTGGTATCCTTCTCCTCCACCTGCTCCCTATGCCCTGGGCTGATTGTCAGGCCTCTGTAGGTCCTGCCGCAGCATGTAGAGGTCCATGTCAAGGCTCCCGGCTCCAAGTGGCAACATGGTGTTGGGAAGAGTGTGTGGGACATGGGTGGGTCTTTTGTAGGCCTATTCTGTGCATGGTTTGCACCTGTGCCTTTATTGCTGTCTCCTCCCTGTTCCTAATGGCAACATGGTGTTGGGAAGTGTGTGGGGCATGGGTGGGTCTTTTGTAGGCCTCTTGTGTGCATTGTTTCCACCTGTGGCTTTGTTATTCTCCCGTGTTCTTTTATCTCCAGCATTTGGCCCGGGTATTTCCAGCTTTATTAGTGCTGGTTTTCCGGTGCTAGGAGCGATGATGCTGTACTTGTGATTGGTCCGTGATAGCGCGTTTGGTTGTCGGTGCAATTACAGCCAGCACTATTACAGCTTGCTGTAATAGCGCCCGACTGAAATATTGCCGGCTGGATTGCAGTCATGATCCGATGGAGAGGTATTGGCAGAGCTAATACCATTACCACTGTATTCAAAGGCTACAGCCAACTTGTGATGAGGCCCATAGTGTTGACAATGTGCACGTGACAGCCAACCAGTTCTGCACATAGAGAAACATTATTAGAGGGAACCGTGCTGAGCACCGTACTTTCCCTTCGTCATTCGTCCCATGAATAATCACCCTCTCTTCTCTCACTATGACCATTTCTTATTCTAGTGAGAACACAAGTCCTTCCTCCTCATCCATAGTAACGTCTGGCCTAAATGAAAATTCTGCAGGTAGCTGCAATATTTAACCACTTAACACAGGAAGCCATTCTAGTAAGAGGTGTACCCCATACTGAAATACATTGGGCTCCATGGGCACTCCTGCTGTGTTTTCTGACCGAAAAATGCTTATATAAATTCTTGTGCACTCATATAGTGAATCCCTGAAGTGGAGCACACTATCTCCTGGTGAGTAAAGGTTATAGTCATATTAAGCATACTCACCATATCCCTTCCCATTATGCTGACTGGTGTCTTGCGGGAATAGAACAGTGAAATGGAAAGGTCATGTTCTCCTATAGTGATAGGCAAGTCATCTGTAAAAGGAACCAAATGTGTAGCCCCAGAGAAACCTTGTGGATTCATGGAAATGCCTGACATTGGGTATTTCCCCTCCCTAACACAGCACCTGGTAGCCCCCGTATATACAAGGAAGGAAAATGCGTTTTCACCTATGATCATTCCAACACGTGGTTCCTCTTTGAGTCTGGTGTAACAGATATGAATAAACAAATCAAGTCAGTCTGTGGGCTGTCCTACTGTGGGTATAGGTCCATCCCTGTACCAGGGAAAGGGTTCCCTCCCACTATGGTCACACTCCCGATTCTGGTTGTAGGTGTCTGTGTTCCTGCACCCGCGTTCCAGGATGCCATGGTATTTTGCTGTACCAGTGCTTGTGGTTGCATCTGTGCTTGTTTTGTCTGCATGGAGGCTCGCTGTGCTTGTTTTGGTGGCTGTTGTGCTTGCATCAGGGCCTGTTGTGAATGTTGTATTTGTGGTGCATATGTCTGATACTGTGTGTGATCTTGTGCATAATATTTGACTGCACTGTTTGGTGGAGGATATGCCGCCCCCCTCTTGGATCTTGCCAGTTCTGTTGCATCTCTCCCCTGCTTCTGCTTGCTTGAGTGATGTGCCCCAGTCTCCCATATGTCCAACACTGCTGAGGTGGTACTCCAAATCTAGGCTCTCCTATTAAACCCTCCTCCTTGTGGAGCTTAACACCCAACTGCTCATTCTTTAGGTGAAACCCTTCTCCCTCATGGCCAGTAATTATATTCTCCCTGCATAATTTCCTCCAGCCATTGGTTGTACCTACTATGTGTCTTGTGTAACCACTCCCTCTTCACTTGCCATATGGCTCCTTCCACTGAAACATCGAGAGCTTTTGATGAACTGCCTGTGCTTCTTCTAGCTTTCTTTCCTCAAGCTTCTTTCTGACCTTCTCGCAATAATTAACAATGGTGAACTATAGTCAATTGAATCTCTGGCCATGGCTTCGCTTCCATTCCCACTAGTGGTCTCCACCCATCTGCCCTACAATTTTTAAATGGTACCCCATCATGAGTCATGTTCTGAGCTGTCACCCCGGGATATCCTGACTGTTTCCAAATGTTGTTAGCTCTCTCCCTAATGGTGGCAGAGAGCAAGCTTTTTATGTCACCCACTGCTAATGTCATTCCTGCCATCATTTTCTCTAATTCATAGATTCATTTATCTGCTCCCGATGTAAACATTGCTAACATAAACCTCAAATTATCGTTATCCATTTGCGGCCATGTTATATATTGCAGCCATTCTCCACCTTCCTCTTGCAATGGGAATTGCGTTAATCATGTCCCATGTTCACTTCCAGCTACGCCCTACGTCTTGACGACGGCATTTGTCATGCTTGCTTTGTTTTGCTCTGGTACAGTTCTTAATCTGTCTGCATATGGGGTTCTCCCCTCCAAACTATGCAATCATCCTTTTGGATGTTTGGGTTACGGTACAGGTTCAGGCTTTTGCCATTCTGTTTCTTCTAAATCGGACCATGCTATCTCTTTCACTGGACTCAGGACAGTGGAGGGAACTTACACTGCCCCCCTTCCTCAGTTTCACTTTCATATCTCTCCTCATCTGAAAGCATTGTTCCCCAACTTCCATCACTTCCCTCGTCTTCTCTGTCCTCAAAATCTAATCGTTTTAAGGGGCTTGTTCCATACAATCCCTTCAGTGCTTTCTCTAATAAGCTCTCTTCTCTTTGTGGGGGCCCTACTGCACTCCTTCTTACTTTATGGATGACACCACTGTCCCTCCTGCTTCTTTACAGGTTACCAACCCTCCTTCGTATTGTTTCTCCCCCATCTTCGCCTGGGAGAGTATGATTTCTCATTATCTTCTCCATCTCTCTAAAGTGTCTTTCTAAACTCCTTTCTCGCTCCTGTTCCTCCCTGTTCTCCTTCCCTCAAAGTATGTGTTCCTTGACAATATTTTGAACTTCTTTTTGCCGTTTCTCTCCGCTCAATCTCTCTCTCTCTCTCTCTCTCTCTCTCTCTCTCTCTCTTTCTTCTTCCATTTCCCTCCTTTCTTTTCCTGTTTCCCTTTGCCTTTCCCTTTCTTCCTTTTATTTTCACACTCCTTCCCTTTCTTCTCTCTCTCTTCTTTTCTCTTTCCTCTAGCTCCTTTCTCTTTTCTTCCTGTCGCATCGTATCCTTTGCTTTCTCTGCTCTATGTTTCCTTTCCCTGTCTTTCACTTCCTCCATTATTCTGTCCTATCCTCTTTCTTCCTCCTTCTGCTTCCTTCTCTGTTGTGTCTCTTCTTCCTGTTTTCTTTCCTCTTCTTCCTCTTTTTATTGTCGCTCTTTAACTTTCCTTTTTCTGTCTTTATTATTGCTCATATTGCTTCTGTCTAATTTAAGCAATATTTATCCTTACACCCACTCATTCGGGTAGTCACCATCTCTTACTTATCATTCTGTCTGTCTTTCTGTCCTTGAATCTCTTCTTCGATCTCTGTTAGCTTTGGCTGCAGCTCGCAGCACTCGTTATACTCATCACGCATAAACACTGGCTTTTGGTTAATCAACTTGGCTCCATTTATAGCATCTTCTCTACTGTAGGTGGTGTGCACATATACAGGGTTAATGTACCCTGCCTCTGTTTTTAATTTATTTTTTATATAGCGCTTTAATCTAAAATGCTTTACATAGTTCATATTTACATACATTACTATTATTTCCCAATTTTTATTTTTTGGTAAAATCCCTGCCCTTTGTCTGGTTGCTGGATGCTCTGGGGAGGAGGAGGAGCCGAGGGTGCTGGACCCTTTCCTTCAAGCTTATTAAGCATCCACTCCCGCAGGGGTTTATCCCCCACCTAGTACCCAAACCTCTTCCATAACTCTAAAATGGCTAATCTCTTTTGTTGCTTCTTTCCTTTATATGCAGCTTGTACAAATGATATCATGTGTTACAGCACTGATTTCCTCCTCTTGCGGCCAGGCCATAAACATTTTGCCTGCTGTGCCCCACACCCACTTAGCATTATACTTACCAATTTTAGTTTTATACATTGGAAGAGACTTACATAAAGGCATAAGGGGAGTGTCTTCCATGATGGCAGGTCGCGCTCTTGACTGCCGATACTTACAGGATCTCAATAACCCTTTAAACTGACTGTCTCTTCACGTTTCCTTCACAATCTCCTGTCACCAATACTTTCCTCTCTTTTCCACACTTTCTATGCCTCTTCCCAAGCCTCTCGGCTACAACAACTGTTTGGGCAAGCACCACAAATGTCGGCCACCATCAGGACCACACCCTTTAGGTCCAAGCCACAACTCCACATCCTCTATGATGTAAACCAATATACACAAAGCCTTGTTTTTACAACTTAAACCACTTCTTACCCTCCCGCTGGTGCCAGAAATCACTACACACCTGGGTGCACCCTCAAAATAACACAACACAACAAAATCCCTACGGCAGTCTTCCTGCCCTTATAGACAAAGTATCTGATTACCTTTTAAAGTTACCCCAAACGGGGCATGGTACACTCTTCTTTGACCTTGTCGCAGGAAATCTCTTTACTCTTAATAACTTAATACCTCGTCATGAGGTTTAGTGCGCCACCTTCCATAATCCCGTTACATGTATCCTATCATAAATAAACAATTTATCACTGCATCATTTCCAGTATACGGTGATGAATCCTGTGGAGTCATCACTAATTACACAGCAATTATCTCCTCCCATGTTGCCTGAGAATGGCAGCTGTTACATGATCCTGACCCTGGCAGTGGCAGTATGAGGGAGGATCACATGAGAGGAGGCAGCTGTCGGGAGGAGGTGATGATTCCATTGGATGACACAAAGCATTCTCCTCTTCCCACTGAAGATCTTATAATAGCAAAATTCTTGATGGATTGTTGTCACCCCACAAATTCTCCTTATTGTAGAACCCAGAAAACCCTTTGTTTAAATCACTATTGACAAAGTTCCCTTCATAGCTGCAACATCCATAATACTCACATAACATCTCCTATTTCTGATGTTTTTCTAAGTAAGCCTCCTAAACAACTATTTTTTTTAAATTCCATAAACTCTGTAGACTTCAACTCCCATAAAGCCACAAGTACTAAGACGAGGACCAGAATAGAAAGTCATAAGACATTGTGGCAAGATACCTGGCAGGGGAGTATACCAGGGGATATAAGGAGTCCATAAAGAAAGCCCTGCCCTGGCAACCAAATATACCAGACATTTTGAAATTGAATGCAACCTTTAACATTATGGGAAGATACCTGGCTGGAGAGAACACCAGGAGATCTGAAGAACCAACCAAAGGATTCCTGGCAGTGGAGTATAACAGGAGGTCCACTCATGTTGTAAAAGGAAATGCACCTATTTTGAAAAATGCAAACAGTGTCAAAGAAAGGTGTTTGGACAAGGACCGTTGAATTAGAATTAACAACAGCAATATAGAATGCACATTTAGAAATACATTTAACTGATGTCGATTTCATTGGTGCAATGAGTAAATGACTCAGAATATGTGGGCGCATTTTTCTACGTGACAGGGATTATCCCATGACTGAATAGGGTATGTGAGGATATTTCATGCAACAATAACTACTGGGTAAGAACTACAATTTGGACAAGTGCCATTTAGCATGAAGAAGCCAGTATGACTATTTTGACGTTATATATTAAACTTTCCAGTGATATTTTATCTTTTGTTTCCTTTTTTTCTTCTTTTTTCTGACTTCCCACAAACCTCCTACCCCTTTCCCCCTCCCTAAACATGGCCATGGTTTACTTTTATCTTATGAATGAAAAAACAACCACTTATATTTTTATGGTTTCAAAAAATGTGCTTTTGACTCTTTTGTTTGTGTTACTCACAAAACAATGTGGGAATGATTGTAACAATCATAATTAATTATGTTTTATGTGTATATTTTGTTAATCATAATTGTGAATGTTTATTTAATATTATTTTTCTAAAGCCCTGATTTGAAAAAGGCGTTTTATACGTCGAAACACGTGTCATCACCAAAGGGCATTACATTTCTTCAAAAACTAACACTGTGCGAAGTTAATATATATTGCGTACGATCTTCACATTTCTGTTAATTGAAATCAGAAAAATGGGCGCATGAGTACCCCCAAGGGTAACCTTTATTAAAATTGCCCTTTCCTAATGGAGTAGAGGAATCAAGGACTCCATTGTTACCCGGGCGAATGCGACCTTCTAAATCCAAGTGTTTGCACTCACCCAGAGGGCGCAGAGTTCTACAACACAGGTACCTCAGACAGATTCCTCACTTTTTCATATATTTTGAAAAATACCTGGCATAGAAGTATACCAGGGAATCTAGGAAACACATGATGGAGGTGTTTGCTGGTAGTGGCTCCAGGCATATGAAATTGTGAAGTTGAACAAAAACCTCTTGTGATAAGATACCTGGCAGTAGAGTATACCAGGCAACCTAAAGAACTCATAAGAAGATTTCTGATGAAGACACACAGCAGATAATCCACCAAAGTACAAGAAATGTTAAATAATACTTTGTGTGGAATTTCTCATCTGTATAAGAATTCTTGTAACTCCAGTACAAAGAAGCTAAAGAGGAGCTGCATGTCATGAGGCCCTTTTGTGAATTCAGTACAGAGAAACCAAGGAAGAGTTGAATGTTATGGAGTACATTGTTTGCACAAGAGCTTTTTGAAGCTAATCTAAAATAAACAAGGAGACTGTTCTATGAAAAAGACACGTTTTCAATCCTACCTGAACTATAAGAAACTGTTGTTTGAAAGGGACACTTTTGCCATTTTGCCTAAGAATTCAGGGGAAGTGAACCCCCCTCTGTATCCAAAGGTTTCTCTTTAGAAACATGCTTTTCTGTTAGATTCACTTATTTAATTTTGATTATGAACACCTTTTGCCAATCATAAATCAGAGACATTTCCTTACACCTTTAGTTGTTCATTTCGAGTGTGAGGGCCAGATTAGAATGTTTTGGACACAAGGAAAATGTATAAGTGTAATGACTTGACACAGACTGATCTTTAGTTTTAGTTTCCTAGGCAGGGAAACACTCTTTTGGATAGGGATAGAGAGGTATTCATCCAACCCATTTCTGTTTAATCAGCATGTCTTATAGTGAGAAAATTACATCTTTGTGTCTGCATCTCAAGTTTGACCTCTCACAATACACAGACCAATCCAATCCCTCTCACCTTTGTTTGCCACTTTGATGCTCTATACTTACATTTGTGAATCGGCTGAGACCTTCGGTATCGATCCTCCCGCAATCAGCCACTCTGCCCTCGACCTGTGAGGTGCCCGAGGAGATCGAGCAGGATTTTCTCGAAGGGGACTCCTGTCGACCGACTCAATTCACAGGCGATGTTCCGGTCTCCCCTGGTCACTCCGCAGTCCTCAGGCTTGCAGCAGAGGGAATCGACCATCGGAGGGCCTGGACTGAACCATCCTCTGCTACCATATGTATTGGTGGCACTGGAAAGCACCAGCGCAAGTGGAACAGATAGTCCGGGAAGTCCCACGCACAATCACGGAAATATTCAAGGTCAATGGCAAAGGTAATAATCCAGATAAAACAGAGACAGCAATAAACACCAAGGTATCCACGATGTCGTCGTCTCAAGCATGACAGCAGTTTAAAAAGAGAAAATACATCCCAACGAATGTCTCATTACAATCTTGGTTACAAAAACCTAAGGGGATCTGGGATTGGTTAGGGGTACTGTGTATATAGGCAATGTATAGGTGTTAGTTTCTTAATTGGTCTCTACTTATCTAATGACCACATCTCGGCCCACCCTTAAGTTGAGAAAAGTAAGAAAGACATCATCGTAACAACAAACTATTGGCTACTGGAACAGTTGCAAGATGGCATCATTTAAGAGCGTTGATTGGTTGGCACTGGCTTAACCAACATTGACTACTTGGCAGCTCCTAAGCACATGAGCAACAATAGTGGTAGGGGGAGTGACATCAAGGTGCTGCTTCTTCCAATTAAATAAGACACCATCTCTGATTTCCTAGACCACTAGCCAGAACTTTAGCTTGGAACTTGGCTTTCTCTGTCATCTTTGTTCTGGGAACCTAAGTGGAGTGAAGGCATTAGTCTATCTGGGGTTGATGAATATCGACTGTTCTCTAACTATAAATCACGTGTGAGGAGACCACATTTCGAATTATTCTGCTAGACTTTTTCTAGGATTTTAACTCATATTCTTACCCTTCCTGGCGACTTGTTTGAGCTACCTTTCTTCCTTTATAAAGCCTTAATGAGCACCTGGCTTTCAAGGGCTGTTTGTTTCTTTAGTTAATCTAAAAGAAATGTGTCTTACACTTGGGAATTATTGTCTTCTGTTCTCCTCTGAGCTATTTCAAACCTCCCTTTTCCACAGCAAACTTGGCAAGAGTTGTGCAGCTATTGTCTGGTCTGCTGAGATCTGTATCTTTGACTCTCCCTGCAGCTTTGAGGTTTCTTCAATGCTTCCCATTCAATCAAACATGGCTGCACCGTCCATTTTATCCAAAATGGCTTCTTGTTATTGTTGCATTTCTACATTAAGTAGGCTTTGCATGTATCTCATTTGCCTTGCGTTTCAGCATATACATTAATTATGATATGTTTTCTAGTCTCTATTGGTGCAGTTAACATTCTTCATCTCTAAATGCAAGTTTTGACCTAGTGTCTGTGTATCTTCATGGTGAGTGCATATTTGCTTCGTGTCTGGTGCATCTGCATGTGTCAATTTTTGACAGTGATGTCACTTGCTCTCGTCATCTTCAGTTACAGAATGTTCATTTCTTCTAGAGCTTGCAAATTCATCTCTTCTTCAATCATTCCAGGATAAGGTCGGTAGGGTTGCCTTAGTGAATAGCATCTGTCACACTTGTGGTTTGGTGGCGGAGAAGGTGCAGACGCCATAAATGATTTATTTATTTTATTTTATTTATTTGTATTTATAAAGCACACAAACGGCCCAGGGGCATTGTGGCGCTGTTACAGAATGCTCAGCTTGAAGAGGTAGTATGACAGTATAGAGTAAAAATCATATTTGTACAGGTATCACATGAGCACAGAGAGAAATACGAATACTATACTGTTACTATGGTTACAGTGCAACAGCAAGAGTAAAAAGCTGATTAAGTACATTGGCATTATGTTCATTAGGTATATTAGCGTCGAACATACATTAGCAGAATAGTGAGGTCTTTAGCATTTTGCGGAAGGTGGTGTAGTATTTTTCGTTCCTTAGTGTAGTGGGCAAGGCGTTCCAGTTTTTAGGTGCGAGGTGTTGAAAGCTGGACCCTCCTGCTTTAGTTCTTTTGAAGGTGGGTACATATACCTGATTAGAGAGGTGGGATCTGGATGGGCGGTTGGAGGTGTTGGGGATGATTCTTTCAGATAGGTATGGTGGGACATTTGATGAGAGGCACCTGTAGGTGATGGCCATTGATTTGAAGAGTATGCCTTCCTTGACTGGAAGCCAATGGGCTTCTTTCCTGGCTTGAGAGATGTGTTCCCATTTGGGAATGCTCAGCGCAGCCCTAAGTGCGTTATTTTGGGTGATTTGTATTTTTTTAGGTTTTTTGCAGGGGTGCCCAGGAATAGGGCTTTGCAATAATCTAGTTTCGTGCCTACTGTAGCTCTGGCGATGGATAGGCAGTTTTGTATAGAGAGAAAGGGTTTGACTGCGTTGATCACTTTGGAGGTGAGTGCGGCTGAAGAGGCTATTGCATTGACCTGGCGGGACATAGTTAATGAAGCATCAAGGTAGACTCTTAAGGTTTTTATAGTTGTGGAGACTGTGATGGTAGAGCTGTCAATGTTAAAGGTTCTGTATTGGGGTGGGAGTTTATTGGGAGTTTCACTGGTACCTACTTTTAGGATCTCCGTTTTTTCACCGTTCAGGCAGAGTCCATTTGCAGCCATCCAGGTTTGGATAGCTCAGTAGATTTTGGTTAGGGCTGCTGCGTCTTCTTCGTAGGTCCCAGTTAGTGGCAGTAGTACCTGCGTGTCATCAGCGTAATTGGTGTATGCTATGTTGCGACCGCCAAGATCATTGAAGAGAACGAGGGTGAATATGTTGTAGAGGGTGGGGGCGGTGCATGAGCCCTGAGGGACGCCGCAGTGGATGGTGGTGGGGGAGGCAGATGCAGTGTCTGAGAAGACTTTCATGGGTCTTCCTTTTAAGAAGGAGGCTACCCAGGCGATGGCTTCTGGGGAGAAATGCGCCTCATTTTTTAGGTGCATGCCTAGGATATCATGGTTAATGAGGTCAAAGGCAGGTGACAGGTCCAGAAGGAGGAGAAGTGCCGTTTTGCCTGTGTCCATGATGTTGCCTTCTTTTGTTCTTGCGATATAGAGGAGAGGAGGGGCCGATTCTATGAATGACGCATTCATCTTCCTCTCGAAATTAATGTAAGAGTATTTAGCACTACTCATGCGTGAGTATTTGTTGTTTTGCAGCATTATTCCACTTATTCCACATTTGTGCATATTTGTAATGTTCCGGCGTTATTTAAGTCATGTGATTATAAGTATAGGTACAGCATTAGCACAGTGTACATTGTGACGAAGCCCAGGATGTCGTCACTCATTTAGAAGGGGGAACCCCTTCCCAGGAGGCCAGGGAGGCGAGGCCACCATCCAATAGTCCACCTCGGGGTTGTACTCATTGGGTGGATCTCATGGGGGAGAAAACCACCTTTGGGACCAGTGATGACATTTGTGGTAGAACGCAGTATCCATCTAAAACCAGCATCTCTGCTTCACCCCCACTCTCTTCACCCCTTCCCTACTATCCCATGTACTTTTGTAGTAAGTAAGAAGTAAGAAGGACTGAGACAAGGAAGAATGGGGATGACTTTCATGAAGATCCAGAAACTGACAAGGTAGAGGTGCAAATCCGCAGGTATCGTGCAGATAACATTTTTTGAATGGCTTAGCCCTCAGCAACATACTTTGCCATATGAAGATAAATACTGACAATGGACTCACCCAAATGTCAGAGGCTGCAGAGACAAACCGGGAGAGGGACCAGTGCCTGGCCAGGAAAGCAGCAGCAGGAGCAGGTCCAGGCGCAGAGACGCTCAAGTGGCAGTCTCCATGGGACATGCCGAACGATCCGGAAGGCTGGCTCGGATAGGCTGGGAGAGGCACCAGCAGCGCAACTCTGCAGGACCACGTGGTCCATCTGGAAAGACACTGAACAGGGTCAGAAGCAGCAGAGCCACTGCGACAAGCCAGAAGGAGCTCCAGAATGCCAGAGAAGCAGAGAAAGTCCCAGGGAAGCCTGTGATTGACCATACGGCTGCAGCCAAGACCCTAAAGGTATTTTGGTGGCTGAGTTTATGGTGGGGGGTCCCCAAAGGGTGGTTGAAACTCTGAAACCAAGAGTGTGTGGAGAGAGGGCAAAGGAGAATAACCCCTACTGGACAATAAAGAAACAGTCTCGCCATATTGTAACAAGAGAAATAGGGACTGGAACCCTTACCAGAAAAGATCATATGAAGTAGTAAGAAGGTTCAATCTTCCTTGTGATAGTACTTGGAGGGACGGTGACCCAGGGCTGTCAAACCAGAGGAGCGAAGGTGAAGGGAACTGTGGCTGCAAGACATACAAATGCAGTAATTGGCCAGAGAGTAAACCAAGCCTGCATGTAAAATCAGGAAACTGCAAGAAGAACTTTGAGCGCAATGCATCTGGAGACAGTACTTGGCAGGCGAGCAAACTAAGTCTGTGTTTGGGAATATAAGACCTGACCAGGTCTGCCAACCAGGGTCACGGACCCACCAAATCTTGGAGAAGTATCCAGGCCAATCATTTAATCACAGTGCCTTGTAGAAGGAACCCAGCATTGCCAACGAGGGTCAGGGACCCACCACAGCTTGGAGAAGTATCCACACCAATCTTCTTCTTTTCGGTGCATGACAGAAGGAAAGCAGCACTGCACCAGGGTCAGGGACCCACCACAGCTTGGAAACATATCCATGCCAATATTCTTCTTTGCAGTGCCTGGTAGAAGGAAACCAGGACTGCCAACCAAGGTAAGGTACCCACCACAGCTTGGAGCTGTATATAGGCCAATCTTCTTCATCGCAGTACCTGGTGGAAGGAAACCAGAACTGCCAACAAGGGCCATGGCCCTACCGCAGCATGGAGAATTATCCAAGCCACTCCTCTTCATAGCGGTGCCTGGTGGGAGGAAACCATTCTGCTTACCAGGGTCTGGGGCCCCAAAGACAGAGAAGAAGCCTAGGAAGGGCCGGTTGAGAAAGAGAGACATTTCCCCATCAATTGCTGAACTGTCTTGTAAATCTAAGGAAGACTAGGGGAAGGGAAACATCCCTCCAGTATTTGAGGAACTGTACAAGAAGCCTTAAGAAGACTCGGGAAGGCAGAAACTTCCCTCAATATGGGAGAAAACCTGTAAACCAAGAACTGCCTTTGTATCCAGGGGAAGGGAGTCATTCCTCTGGACAAAGAAGACCTCATCATGCTGGCCAATGGAAATCGGATGGTGGGGATTGTCATGTGTGCTCAGGGTGTGCGTCATATGAAAAGGCGGCAATATTTTTTTTTCATTACTTTGTGTAGTGAGGGTGGCAGGCACAAATGGCGAGATGCACTGTCTTGATAGTCAGTGATGCCTTTGTGGAAGATCTGTTCCAGTATGCCGTCGAAAAAAAAAAGGCTTTCATGGCAATTTCGATTTGGAGGGAGTGGACACTTTGTGGTGCTGTGGCGATGTGAGCAGTTTCGGCGCTGTGCTTGCAGTATGTCGACAAGTGGCCACTTCATCTAGCGTACATGGTGTGGTGTGGTCGTGCAATATGGAGCATTCCATTTGGGTTCCCTGGCTTTTTCCTGATGTACCGTCACTGCCAAGGTGCTTTTCTCATGTATCCCACCGAGAATCGTATGGGACTATTCCAATGATTCGTGGAATTATCTGCGCGTAAAATGCAGATCTACGCGCCAGTATGCCCGAAATTCCTGTTTGAGGTATGGGGATTTTCGGGCAGAATGGCACGAAAATCTGCTTTTTATGCGCAAATAATTCAATGAATCAGGGGCAGAGTGTGAGGGATAGAGCTAGTATTCTGATGTACAACTGTGAACCCTTTCTTTTGGACATCCTGACTGTAATATTAATAGTAATATTGGATGAGGCAGGGAACCCCCTCTTAGAGTAAGGCCAAGATAAGCGTTTCTTATTGTTTTTACTTTTTATGCCAACCATCATGACCACTCTGTGTAAGAGTCTTACTTCTGCACCCTTACAACTTGCACACAATGTTTCTTTATAGAATTGTGCTTATTGTACGTTAGGCATGTGTGCAAGTATGTAATTTTGTATGCAGTGCAAATTATTGTTGATTATGATTTGTCTGCCTGTATGTATATTTTTCTGCAGGTGATTATTATTGTATTACTTATGCATTTCTATATGTATTTTTTACATGTGTGTGGTTATTTAAACTGTTTCTTTCAATGTAGGTGGAACATTGTTAATTGTTGGAGATTCCTTGGTCCACTGGCAGGAGCATTACGTACAACAAGTGCCAACTGTTTCACCATTTGGGGATTACATGGTTGAATGGCTTGCTTATCGAGGTGGTAAATAGTAAGACTTTCTTGAAAAACATGTTGTTTGTTGTGACAATGTTGTACAGCCTCCAGATTTTAGTTTAATTAAAACTGGTGGGAATGATCTTGGCTGCACAGAAGTAACCAACATTTATGTTAACATTATAACTGATCTGCTATGTCTAGCAGGATTATTTACCAAAACAAAAGTTATATCTTCGTGTTTGGCAGCACGTGAAATGTGGATGCGGAGTACGAATCATTAGAAAATCAGATTTACTTTTTTATATAGCATATACTTGTTTGTTAATAAATTGTTATGTCTTTTTTTGCCAAAATTATGTGCTATTATGATAATATTGGTTACACATTGCTTGAATTATGTAATTTTGTGGCTCGAGTGTATGTTTGTAATGTGTTCGCAGTGTGGGCTTTTGTGTATGCTAGGTATGGTTATAGTTTTGTATGTTGTTTGTGAATTCAGTATTTCCTTGTTTCAGTTTATGTTGGTATGTGTACGCAGTGTGAGTAGGTGAGTATATTGTGTGTGTATTCTGTGTGTGAGTTCTGTATGTTCTTGCTTGAGTGTATTTTGGGAATATGTTCACAGTGTTGGTTTAGTGTATGCTGGGTGTAGTTATATCTGTGTATATTGTGTGTGAATTCTGTATTTCATTGCTTGGGTGAATATTGGGATGTGTATGCTGTGTGGGTGGGTGCGTATGTTGTGTGTGTATTGTGTGTGAATTCTGTGGGCAGGTGCATATGTTTTGTGTGCGTTTTGTGTGGGAATTCCGTATTTTCTTGCTTGAGTGTATGTTGGGATTTGTACACAGTGTGGGTGTGTGCCTATGCTGTGTGCGGTCATCATAATGTTGGCTACTGTGGCGAGTCGGAAGAAGGAGTCAGACTTGTTGAAGGCACGTTACCTTTCTTTAATGAAAATAATAGAAAAAAGGACGAGCTAACCTATTATTAAAGGGATAGCCTGTACTATCTAAATTAATTAAAGGTGTTCGTCTGTTTTCAGGAAGTCAAAAAGTATAATTAGTCCTTAGTACCAAACCTAACTCTATCTGACCCTACTACTAATACAAACAACTCAAAATAGGCCTCTCTTCTCCTTGCCGTCTTCCCAGTGGCTTTCTGCTTAAGGTGGTATCTTATATTCTGTGGTTTATTGATACACAAATGTCTCTGTTTATAATCCAGGATTCTTTAAGTTATCTTTCCTGGTAGTCTCTTAATGTTTCACTCATGTAGCTCTTCCTATATACTTATGGGCCTTGCATTCTCTTTAACACCAGCTTTACGAAAATGTTCCTTAGAATAGTTTCTCACACTCTGGCCTTTACTTGTATGTCTCTTATATTCTTGAGAGTTCACAAAGCCTAGGTTTTGTATGACCTTATCCAAATTACAAGTCCCCCCTCTTCTGGGTTCTTAGTATTGGATTTTCTCTTTTAAGATTCTGTTGAACTTGACAGTCTGATTTCACCATACTTGTTTCACTTATTTGCGGTGGGCTCTCTCCTCTCCTCAAGCCTCAGTACCTGGGGGCTTCTCCATTCCTCCCAGGGTATTTGCTTCCACTTTTTATCTATTTCCCAAACAGCGTTATTTGTCATGTCCTGGACAGTCTGGTTTCACCATACCGATTACACTTATTTGTGGTGGGGTCTCTTCTCTGTTCAAACCTCACTGCCTGGGGCCTTATCTCTTATTCCTAGGGTATTTGCTTTCACATTTTATCTATTTCCCAAACAGCCTTGTTTGTCATACCCTGTATTGATTTCAGATATCTCCAATTCTGCTAATTTAATGTTCAACTTCATACTTGTGACTTTGAGACTTTTCTTTCCTTTAAATATGTTGCCCCTGCGGCTTCCACCTCTCCCGTTCTCCCCGGTACCTTTTACTGATGCAGGGGAGCCTCACAGGGCTTGACACTTTCAGGTATTTAGTTGCTCTTCTCTGTGTTTGGATTCATCAGCGTTGCATTCTCGGCTCCTCTACACTGGGATGCTCTCTACAGACACGGGCAGCAGGATGCTAGCAGTACTCCCTGCTCAGGTGGTCTAAGCATTGTTAACTGGGCTCCTCACCCACCACAATGCTTCTGTGGTCACGCCACCACCTTGCGCTGGTCTTAGCTTCCCGTTTGTGCAACGGTTCTCCCGTTGCAGGATTTGTCAGCTCTCCAGCATCTCAATCTGGTGTTCCTCATGTTTACAAAAGTCGCTGGCTCTGTAACTTCATTCTGCTCCACCTCTCCAAGGCGTAATCACATAAGGGGGCTTCCCCTGCATACCATATTCTCTCTAATTCTGTCCTTGTCCCCCAAAGGGGAGTCATTCCCATTGACGTCCTACTTGCCCATACCCATAGGGAGGGTCTTGCAGAGCGGGCTCACCTCCCTAGCCTCAAAGGGGATGGCTTCCCTTTGGGGAGAAGGTACAAATACACTTGATTTGTCACACTACATATTCCTTGAATTATGTAGTTTTGTTGCTCGAGTGTATGTTTGTAATGTGTACGCAGTATGGGTTGGGTGGGTTGCGTATGCTTAGCGTGGATATAGCTGCTGTGTTTATGTGTGGTGTGGTTGCTGAGCATATTGTTTGCATGTATTTTTAAGTTGTTTTGTATATTATTTGCTGGAAAATGTGGTTGTCAGTGCTCTTGTATCATATAAACATTTTCAATCGTTAAAATCTAAAAATTGGGCAAATTGATTTTCAAAATGTTTGTTCAGTGCTACAATTCAGGCTAAAATCTAGGCACCGGCAAACATTTTTGAATACCGAATTGGCCATTTTGCAATATTTGGGCCAAAAATTGTGTTTTTTTTCCCCATGGAAAAACCCTGTGTTAAAACCTGTTCAAAGCACAATCAAAGTAAACATTTTGCAAACTATAAAGCCGATTGATTGTCGGAAGAGTCTGACCGAGCGGAAACAGTGTTGATGGCTCGTTTGCGACTTTACAATCTTAAGTGCTCTGAGGTGAGGTCCTTTCTTCAGGACACAGCTGCGGACACAGCTGCGGAGCAGAATTGAGCAGAAAGTTGACGTGGTGGGTTTGGTGGAACAGGAGCTCACCCATACATGGCTGCGTCAGAGGTGCCTTACACAACCCACAGGCGTTGCTTCACTGAGATTCCGTGCTTCGTGCTTGGTGCTCCCCGCCCACAGTGTCTCGGTGGTGGCTGGTCAAAGATGATAAGTGGGGGCTGCCTGTTGGCGAGGGGTGCCAGCCAAGTACCGGGACTGAAGAGCGAAGCTGAACGTCAGTGTGTGCTGAATACATTACTGTGGTTTATCGTGCTAAACGAGTACATTGTGAGCCCATTGTGTATACTAGACCATTGAGCTGTGCTCATTGCTCCTATAGTGCTTGTTGTAAGTCAGCAAAGTGTGTCTTGAGTGTGTAGTCTGCTGCAGTCCGCGAAGGACGAAAGGACAGTGACAACCTTGATCCAAGAAGAAAAATACCGTATTTTGTGATTTAAATATTTGTTGGAGATTTGGAAACAATGCCTGGTTGAACGCACTGATGACTCAAGGTCTAGCCGTCCGTAATGATCTACACACTGACTGTCAGAATGTTATTGACAGACCCCGATCCGTCAAAAGTAAGTTATGGGTCAAACATTGGATTGACACAAAAGAAAGTATAACTAAATAAAAGCTACGCCAACTACTGAATAAGGAACAGGAAATGTGGGTTGCATCTCACGATATTTAAGGAAGTTCCCTAGCCAACATCACAGAGTGTTACTTTTAAGATTCTGACTTACATCTTACAAAATAAGGAAATAAAGAATGTAAGAGCAGGTCTCCGTAGGTCAAGATGGATGTTTTTTTTTGTCAGGAAGAGAAAGCCGAATCTTGGTTACATTTAATAAAAGAAAATGTGGGTACTTTACAAATTCGTAATCTTGTTCTATCTCCTCATATTAAATCAGTACAATCCTTTCAATGTGATTGTTTTTGGCGAAGAATGGCGTGTGGGGGAACCACTTCCCTGACGCTAGCATTTGTCAGATTGATACAAAGAATGTTGACGAACCAATAGGATTGTATAATAATTGAATGTGGAGTGAACACACTAAGGGCCTCATTACGACCCAGGCGGTAAGGGGTTTACGGCAGCGTAAACAGCGCCGACCCTTACCGCCTGAGTACGAGGTCCCATAGCGCCATGGAGCTTTTAACACCTGCTTTTAGCAGGTGTTAAAATCCATGGCGCTAAGGGACCATGGAGTTAATTACGCCACCGTAATTTACGGTGGCGTAATTAACGCCTTCCCCACTCCCATTATGCCCTATGGGGCAAAAATGGGAATGGGGAAGGGTAAATGGGGATTGGGGACTTACCGCCCCGCCAACCTCGGAATGGGGCGGTAAGTCCGCCAACCACCATGGCGTAAACGTAGTTTACGCCATGGTGGTAAAGTCACGGCCCAGGCGGTAACTTACCGCCTGGGTCGTAATGAGGCCCTAATACTGTTGAGCACTATCTGTACATTATACATGTTTATTTAGTTTAACATTGGCAATTCTGTCTTAAGAAATTGAATCCAACTGATAAATTGTAGGTGGATAATGGTAATATTCGTGTGCTTTTTGTATTGAATAATTCCATCTGAAATCTTTTTGAAATGGTTATAATGTAGAAAGGTTTATTTTAAACCATATACACACATAAAAAAAGGTTTCAGCTATGTCAATATTCAGTGGTTTGAGCTCAACATTTTTGTCACAAGTTATTTTTTAGAGTCCTTCGGTTTTAATTTCTACAACAAAAAACGTTTATTTCAGCTCTGGCGCGTATGGTTGAAGTATGAGCAATCACAGTGGGGCTGTGTTTTCTTATTTTGATCATAGCTGCAAGATCATGATGTTGCTTTTGCTCTGCCAAAATATCATTTGCCTGCTTTAATGATTTGTGCTAGACAGTGTGCAAAGGCAGCTGAGGGAACTTAACCGAGTCATCGTCTTGATTTATTTCCAATGGAACTTTGCAGCGTTTCATTCCTTTTTCTGTTTCATAGAACAATTATCTGTAAACCTTTAACTGCTTTCAAATCTACTCAAAATTACTTACTTACAAAGATTATCCACATAAACATGAATCATAGTTGTGTAGATAAAACAAATATCAATAAGATTTAAAACAAGCAACACATTCACAATAGTGCAAATGCATATAATGCTAAGTTACCAGCTTACCAGAAAGATCATTCATCAGAGGTATGCATTACCAGATCATTCATCAGAGGTGTGCATTACCAGATCATTCATCAGAGGTGTGCAATACCAGATCATTCATCAGAGGTATGCATTACCAGATCATTCATCAGAGTTATGCATTACCAGATCATTCATCAGAGGTATGCATTACCAGATCATTCATCAGAGGTATGCATTACCAGATCATTCATCAGAGGTGAGCATTACCAGATCATTCATCAGAGGTATGCATTACCAGATCATTCATCAGAGGTGTGCATTACCAGATCATTCATCAGAGGTGTGCATTACCAGATCATTCATCAGAGGTGTGCATTACCAGATCATTCATCAGAGGTGTGCATTACCAGATCATTCATCAGAGGTGTGCATTACCAGATCATTCATCAGAGGTGTGCATTACCAGATCATTCATCAGAGGTGTGCATTACCAGATCATTCATCAGAGGTGTGCATTACCAGATCATTCATCAGAGGTGTGCATTACCAGATCATTCATCAGAGGTGTGCATTACCAGATCATTCATCAGAGGTATGCATTACCAGATCATTCATCAGAGGTGTGCATTACCAGATCATTCATCAGAGGTGTGCATTACCAGATCATTCATCAGAGGTATGCATTACCAGATCATTCATCAGAGGTGTGCATTACCAGATCATTCAGTATGCATTACCAGATCATTCATCAGAGGTATGCATTACCAGTGAGGAGTTGTCTGTGCTACATTCAACTAATGCTGCCTGCGGAGGGTAGCCAACAGAGAGTTTAGGCATGAACGGGATGGTTCGGACAAAACTCGGACCTACAACATTTATATGGGGTTTGCCCTGTTTGAACTTTGCAGGTTTTTCAGCTAGGTTCAAGCATGAGGTTCTACTCGGTAAGAACTCATGATTATAGAAAGACAGGAGTGGAGAACCTTGAGACCGTCTATGTTTGGCATTTAAAGAGAAAGGAGCGGCTCAGGCTTGTGAGACTAGGGATTTTTAGATAGTTTAGAGTAGAATTAAACCAAGACTCGGGCGGAGGTAGAGTTTGGAGGGATTCGGACATGATTTGTGGGTGGGGTTGCAAAGTGTGGATGGAGGGTGAGCACAAACGACCTGCTCTTCTGAATTATGGATGGAGGGACAGTGCAACCTGCAAGCATTTTGTAGACAAAGAATAAAGTCAAAGCACTGAGAACCCATATGCATTTTGTAGGCTGAAGGGAAGGCCAAAGCACTGAGAACCCCATATGCATTTTATAGTCTGGGAAGGACAAAACACAGAGAGCCCTACATGCATTCACTGGGAACAAGGAAAGCCGAAGCACTGAGTATCACATGTTCATTTACTGGGCATAGGGAAGGCCAAAGCACTGAGTATCCCAGGTGCATTTATTGGGCATAGGGAAAGCCAAAGCACTGAGTATCCCACGTGCATTTACTGGGCATAAGGAAGGCCAAAGCACTGAGTATCACATGTTCATTTACTGGGCAGAGGGAAAGCCAAAGCACTGGGTATCCCACGTGCATTTACTGGGCATAAGGAAGGCCAAAGTATTGAGTATCCCACGTGCATTTACTCGGCATAGGGAAGGCCAAAGCACTGAGTATCACATGTTCATTTACTGGGCATAGGGAAAGCCAAAGCACTGAGTATCCCACGTGCATTTACTGGGCATAAGGAAGGCCAAAGCACTGAGTATCCCACGTGCATTTACTGGGCATAAGGAAGGCCAAAGCACTGAGTATCCCACGTGCATTTACTGGGCATAAGGAAGGCCAAAGTATTGAGTATCCCACGTGCATTTACCGGGCATAAGGAAGGCCAAAGCACTGAGAATCCCATGTGTGTTTTTTGTTCGGAGGAGAAGGTCAAAGCACTGAGATCCCCTCATGCAGTAAACATAAGTACTGGTACTGGTAGGAGGGCAGGGATCTCTGACACAAAGCTGTCCACATTCCTTTGGAGATATACTTGGAGCTCCTGCTAACACGCCTGGTGGCCGAGACTCGGGGTGTAGAGCCGGCAGGTGCCACTTTATCATAAAATGGGCTAACGATAAATTAATGAAATTTAAATCATAACACACACATGAAACTGCAATGATTATGATACAATGTAGATCTCAACGGGTGCATATCTGACCTACGGGAATAAGATGAGCGAAGTCTCTGATATTGTGCTCATTTCACTTTTGCTACATCTTATTCTTTTACATTCAATAATGTAGACATTCCACAAAACATCCTATAGCATTCTTGAACATTGTGCACATTGTAATTATGTAAGCAGGCCTTCATAGGCTGTCATGGGCTCTTCTTCCCTCCTCCTTCTCACCACTAACAGGTTTATTCTGGGAGTAGACCAACCAACAGAGCATCTGGATGGGGGGGGGGCTCTCTATGTGGCATTGCAAGCTTCAGCTGCACACCCAGGACTTGTAAAGGGAAGTCACTGCATGCAGGAACTCCCCTTCAAGCTCTGCCCACGCAATGCATGCAGCAGAGATGGCGCCCTTCTCTGCAACCCAGGCCCATCTGCCGTCCATTTTGACGTACTACACGTGACCTTACCTAGTGTAGAAAAAGCCAGCATCCTCCACCAAATAAATGAATGCTGTGGACACCAAAGCATGGTGCCATTCCCACAACCACTGGAACCGAATACTGGCAGTGTATTCTGAAGTGCCACTGCATATCTCAATTCCCGAATTAGTAATCACTGGACATTCCGGGCACAGCCAGTTTGCCTGGATATTTCCAGGACTTCCAGGCTCTGAATGAACATGTAGGTGTCTTCTTTGTAAGCCCCGTGGCAGCTCAAATACCAAAATTACTTCATAACATATCCTCTTTGCAGGAAATCTGCTAAACGTGCGGATTACCATTTGGTTAAAGAAATATCCTTTTAATGCACACAAACTGATCTGTCCTGAAATCGGAGACTCTACTGTTTCAAAGACACTTAACAGGCACATTACATTGCTTTTGGGACCTGAACGCAGGACACGAGGGGTGTAAAAGTACTGGCACTTCTTAACAGTCCGGACAACTGCCGCAGTAACAGCACTTCTCTAATTGAAGCAGGGAGTGTAAACATACACATAAGAATGCGTTCTTTTCCATTTCACATTTTGCAATTAAATGTGGGTTTGGTGAGAAAGGCAAATTCTTGGCCAACCCAGATGAATGCTAGTGAATTTTCCTGCCCTCCATGGTATTTTGTCAGCCACAGCCTAAGGGAAAGCAAATGCAGGGGAGAAGACAGAAGCCTTGATGAGGCCAACAAGCGATCACAAATTGATATCTTGCGGACAATAAATAAGCATATATTTATAAATCAAAAGATCAGTTAAATTCCACGTTGACATTGCAAACAGTTGAGCCCTTACGTGGACTCCAAATGGTGCCATCACAGATCCCAACACGTTCTTGGTCAAAAGGTTTTTGAGCCATGCTCGCCAGTGGGGAACTCCCATAGGCCAGCAGTTCTGTTCAAGAGCAGAATCTTGAGTGAGACAGTGCAAATATGCATTCTGATGCCTTTCTTTATTTTCCCCTGTAACACTCATCACTTAAAATCGTGTGTTTAAGAAAACTATATGATATGATATGATATGGTATTTATAACGCGCCCATACACAAGTGTTTCAAGGCGCAACGAGGCAAGGGAGGGGAACAAGGCAAGGACGGACACCGATCCTACTAGGCCAGGTGTCATTCAGATCGCGCAAGTGTGTGGGAAGGGGGCTGGGAAAGTGCAGTACATGGGAAGATGATAATAATAAGTAAGTAAACGGCTGGCAAGTGCATGGGTAAGTGCGGGCATCAGGTGTCAAGGGCTGGTAGGGGGACTGTAGGGATACAGAACAGTCCCCAAGAGAGGGGGTTGCCAGGTGGCAAGTGCAGGTGAGTGACTCTGGCAGAGGAAGGACCTGGGCCTGAGATCAGAGGGTGTCCAGGTAGCCAGTGCAGTTCCGGTTACAGCCAGGTGGTCGCCAGTGCAGTTCCGGCTACGGCCAGAAAGTCAGCAGAGGAGAGGAGGAGAAAAGGCAAAAACAAAGAGAAAGGTTTTGAGGTGCTTCCGGAACCGGAGATGATTCTCCTCAATTTTAAGGGAGGCAGGGAGGCTGTTCCAGGGGGAGGCCCCAGCCGAAGAAAGAGATCTACCACCAAATCGTTGCTTGGAGAAGTGACCAACCCTGAGGGAGTTGTAGGCGGATGAGCGAAGAGCTCGAGAAGGAAGATACTTAGGAAGAGAGAGTTGAAGGTATTGAGGCCCCAGGCCCCAGAAGGCCTTGTGAAGGATGCAGAGGGTTTTGAACTTAATCCTCGCAGCCACTGGGAGCCAGTGCAGAGATTTCAGTCCTGTAGAGATACGATCCCTGGGCTTGAGGCCAAGGACAAGTCTCGCAGTCCTGTTCTGGATAAGTTGCAGATGGCAGAGAGTAGAAGCAGGCTGATTTAGAAGGAGGCTGTTACAATAGTCCAGCCTAGAGAAAACCAGAGCTCTAGAGACAGTGAGCTTCTGGCGGAAGGAGAGGAATTTGCAATATATATGTGAAATGTGTGTCACAATTAAAGCTTGACTAACCAAAAATTCAGAATATTCAATTCCTTTAGGCCTATATATGTGCAGTGTATTCAAATACTGATCATCCAGGATCTGCTCCTGAAGGCAGTCAAAACTGCCACGCTGCAGTAATTTGGGCCACATGCTTTTTGAGGCTGCCCTTATCGGCCTATGAAAACCTTATAAAGTCACTGTGTACTCTTGCAACTAGTATACGAACTAAGGATAATGGGCATCATTACAAGTTTGGTGATGTTTGGGTGGTATATCCACCCAGATACCACCTAACAGCATTACCATTACCAACACTTGGTCCAGTGGTATTACCGCCGGATTACAAGTGACGGTGTAAATTCCCATTTTGTGTTCACCGAAATGTGTCCGAAAGCTGTAGGATTTACCTGCAGCTCATAGCTGGAGGCGAATCCTCCAACTTTCCACCAAAGTTATAGTTGGGTGGTGCGGTAATGCGATGGTATACGGTAATACTGCTGTATTTTACCCACACAGCCCAAGTTGTAATAAACCCCTATGTCAGGTCTGATTGGCCAAATTCTGCATTCAAATGAAATATGAAGATGAATGTTCAACATACAACCCTCGTCCTTCGACACCTTTCGTAATAACTTTTTAGTTCTGACTTGAGAGACCTTGTATCAATCAGAAACCAACATGGTGAAATCTATGTTATAGTGATGGCCATTCTGTAGAAGCTCATTCAACTGTGATTGTTTGGGAGGGAGATGCCAAATGTTGCTTTTAAGAGCTTTTTTGGTTTCCATGATGCCTGGTACATTGACATGTTTTCCACTTGTGTTTTGCATTATAGTGTGTTTAAAGAACATAATAATGAGAGTCACAATCCATAACAGTCAGCTGCCCCATGACCCTGGTTGGAATGGTAGTATGCGGCTAGCCATGTTGTCATTTTGCCATTTACTTTTCGGTGTCGCCACTCTGAGCGGCAGCAGTTAATACACTATAGAGAGTGTATCTCTGCATGATATTATAGAACATTTATGATTGCAATGTAGTGTTTTTCATGAACATGAAAACACTGTAATTGTTCCCATTAGGTTTAAAAATTTTGCTGTGGGGGTGTGTTAGGGAGAAATCTAATTTTATTGCTAATTACCCTTACCTATAGAGTCCCCCAGCAGCTTTGCTGGATTTTAAGAGTGTGTTTCTTTTTACCTGCTAAGAGTGAGACTCTTTTTCCCACTCTTAGGCATTTTTGCTATGTGTGTGCTAGGCTATTTTTGTGTTTAATGCCTATGGGATCTTTCTCAACCCCATAGGAACCATCTTTATTCACATGTGTTACTCAGCACCCTCAGTGCAGTGACACAGGGGTGTCGTAGAGACCCCCTAACATAGACTCCATACCCTGGGACTAACTACTGTCTCCCAGGGCATGTAAAGTCCCCATTGACTTTACGAGTCAAAACCTAGGAACTAAACCAGTACAACCAATCTTACTATGGAGGTACTGGAAGGGGTTAACAGTTTTTCCCCTATGTTCATTTTCGAGAGGGTACCCTACAGTCCCTCTCTCAAACGTTTCTGGCTGGTGGCAGTGGTTACTACCCTAAATATCCGACCGCAAATATTTCCCTATGGGATTTTCCCATTGTTCGAGACTACCACATTTTCTGACAGCCTCTAACATACCGCTGGTGTATTTTACTATTAACTTTACTCCGGTAGATTTTATTTGCCAGAACTTTAATATAACTTCTTTCTCGTGTCTTTCTCTAAACTCCTAACCCAGGTCGGGGATCCTTTGTTCGTCCTTTTGGCAGGCTTCTACCGAGAAGCCCTCCTTTCGGCGCCACTGAGTCTGGGGTGGGTCCATTGTGTGGGAGGGGGAGTAGGACCCCCTGGACAGGGTTGCCTCAGCAACACAGGTCGCACTCTATCCTGATAGGCTGGAGGGTCTCCCGCCAAGATGACCTTCCACTGTGTGAGTGACAGCTAGCCTGTATGAATGGGGATCTTTTGGCATAAAAGCAGGGTCCTGAGGACTGGAAGAGCAAGACGTCGCCACTGGAACTAAGAACCCGAAGAGGAGAAAAGCCAAAGACATCTGCAATGACTGAACCACCGGTGAAGCCCTGCTGCAGCGTCTCACCACTTTTCTCCACATGACGAGAGAAGATCTTCACCTGCAAGAGCCTTCTTCCCTTGAGCTCGTGGGGCCAACCAGTTTGCCAATCACCTTCCCGGACCTGCCTTGGTCGAATCTCCCATACCCTGTACTCGGAGGCCAGATAGCCAGGCACCAGTCCACCCGGACCGCGATTTAAAGGAGCGTACCTTTTATTCGTCGGGCAGCATCGCGGCTGGTTTCATCCCTGGGTAGTGCAGTAACTCAAACCTTCCTCCACGACGAGAGCCTCTCTTCCTCTACTGGATCACCTGAACTGCAGGAACTACCAGGAACAACCGCCACCGCAGGAGTACTTCTTCATTTTAAGGTGCATTGTTCCGCCAGGCCGCCCTTTCTTCACGGTAGTGCTAAAGGTGTTTTAAATCCTTTACCTACCTGTTGGGTTGGCCGCCCCTCTCTCTTAACATTGTCTTTTCAACTTCTGCAACTACTTTTTCAACTTCGTTAACCAAAGACTTGACTGCAGCTACAACAACATTTTTGCTCCTGGGCCCTTGCTCTGTACCACTGACTCTGGCACAGGCCTACTGACTCTGGTCACATTTGTAAAATCTGCTTTCTTTAGATTGGTTCTCACTGAGAACTGTGTGGTGCGCTTATTTCTTTTAACTACCCTTTCCTTCCCATTGTTAAACATTGTGTAATGCCATTTTTCTCAGTTTTCATTTTAAGTATTGCCTATACTGATGCACTGTCTTGCTAAACTGGTTCATAAACTAATGGGAAATGTTGCTAGGGTGTATAATAAACTATGTCTAGATAACTTGTGCTTTCCCTCCCTTGTGAGGAATTGTTAGAGGATCCCTTGGGTGTAGTTTTCACTGTGTCGTTTTGCTCAGTTTTCACTTTGGTGCACTTGGTCTGCAATTCAACTTGGGAGTGTGTATATATATTTTTCCTTTGACTTAATTTAACGTGCTTGATGACTGTGATATATGTGTTTTCTTAGAAGTGTATAAAATAAATACATAACTACTTTTTAGATACAAATCTTTGGTCAGTGTTTCCTTGTGCCATAGTACAGTAGACCTATTGTGTAAACCCTGAATACTGCTCCTCTCCCTCTTGAGATAAGTCTGACTGCTCAGCCACAGTTACCAACTAAATCTTTGTGGTACAGACTGATACTAAAGGGGATTTATTGCTCTCAACTGTAGTCCTAATCTGGTGTAGTGCTCCCTAAGGGAACTGCACTGGATTCTGCTTAACACTGGTGTACAGCGGTGAGGATAAAAGTATTGGATTTACACTTTAGAGTTCTGCTAGTGCTTGGGTTCAAATAACCACAAGGCTAACTATCACAACAAGTTTATTTTAAACAAAAGTCAAAATGATGGAAAGTTACAGCCAGGAGACCCTCCTTACTGATACTGCTGATTATTTAAGGGCCTTCCTGTCAAAGGCAAGAAACAAGAAATGATTGATAGACTGTTAGAGAAACAAAGTCTGGATAGTGGTGCTGTAGTGCCCACTACTCCAGCAAATGTAGCAAACAGTAATAAGGATAATGTTGAAGATGTTATTTTTGAGACAGATGAGGAAGAGGAGGATAACCATGTCACCCCCTCTGGCCCTTTCCCTACTCAAAGGCCTCAACCTCTGGCTACTGGACCCTTACCAGGTCCCACATTAAGTCCTGAATTTATCTCACTAGGAAAAATGAGACTCAAACTTGAATTCAAAATAATTAGTGCCCAAACGGAACAGAGGCATCAAGAACTAAGGCTCAAAGAAATGGAGCTCAACCATGAGCTTGAGATGAAGAAATTGTCTTTGGAAAATGCTTCTCTCCCCGAATCTTCTATATCTTTCAGTCCAAAAGGACCCTGGATGCCTAAAGAGATTGTGGGTATGTATGAACCTAAGTTGGATGTATTAGATTGGCTTGCTATGTTTGAATATAATCATGGGCTCCAGGATATCACAGGGAATCAGTTGATCCCCTGGTTATTCTGTAGGCTCCCCCCTGTTGCATCTGATGTGGTAATGGAGTTGGGGGAGGTGGATAGGATGTATTATGAATGCGTAAAGCTAGCTTTGATAGCTAGATTTGGCAAGACTTCTTCCCAGTACCTTAAGAGGTTTAGGGCCCTCAAAAAGCATGATAGTACTCCTTGGCCTACTTGGGTGAATGAGTGTTTGAAGAACTTAGAGGGATGGATTAAGGGTTATAGAGTTAACACTTATGAAGGAATGAGAAATCTTGTCATGATGGAGTCTATCTATGATGTCTGCTCTCCTGAGCTCAGACAGCACCTGGCTGATTCAAAAGAATTAGATTCTAAGAAACTAGCTAAGGCTGCTGACTTGTGGGTTGCCAACAGGGCCACTCACAAGGATTCAGGGGTAACTCAGAAAGAGGATGAGGGAAAGCAGCCAAAGAAAGACAACGAAGAGAATTCAAATAATTCCAATTCCAAAGAGGGCCCCAAACAAAATTCTAAGGGTAAGCCACAAGGGAAACCTAATCAGGCTAGTGTACCTTCTGGTCCCAGACCAGAAGGGGGTCAGAACAAGCCACCATTCATAAAGACATTTGGGAAATGTTATGTTTGTGGCTCTACTGATCGTGTGAAAGGGGATCCTAGATGTAAGGGTAAACCTTCAGGGGTCCACACTGTCTCCTTAGCCTTCGCTCCAGAGGAGGAAGTACATATGGTTAGTGGAAACTTTCAACTACTAGCTGATGATCCCATTGGAGTCTCAGCTTCTGTATCTTTAGTATCTCTAGGGTTGTGGGAACAACAGAATTTAGATGTGAATACTTCTATCCCTTCTAATACTAAAGAGTATTAGGAGGTGTCCTAGTCAATGGTCAGGAAACCCCTGACATTAGAGACACTGGGTCCAGCATAACTGTGGTGGACAAATCTTTTTTCAAGGTGGAGGATGTTGCTAAGGCACCCAAACGCCTCACCAAGTTAGCTGGAGGGCCTGTGCAGATGCTTCCCCAATTACCAGCTCTCATCCAGTGCAATGAAATGACTGTCAGGATACCTGTGAGTGTACCAGAAAGGGTGCTGTTGGGCAATGATCTGAAAGACCTGGGCATAGTATCAAGTACTCCCAGACCTCCTAGTAAGAGATTACAGGAGCTTACCAGACCTGCAAAGGAGAGGACCTTGAGGGGCTCTCCTGAGGAGATGATAGAAAAATAAATCACTCCTACTCCACTGGAGTTACTAACTGCTATTTCAAATCAGCCAGAACCAAAGGGGAAACCCAAGACTTCAAAGAAGAAACCAGCAGAAAGCACTCCAGTGCTGCCAACCAGGAAATCTCCTAGGTTGTCAAAAATCACACCTGTGATTCCTCCTCCAGCTGAGGCTGAGAGTGAGGTACAACCCTGTGTGGTTGAACTAGAGCCTGAAGATTCAGACCTAGTCGGAGGCCAGGAACTCATTGGAGATCTCGATGCTGTGGACCATCCTGAGCTGCAGTCTTTACCGGCAGAAGGTGGACCCCAAAGAACAGACTTCAGTAAAGGACAAAGAGAATGTCCAACTCTGGAAGGTCTTTGCCACCAGGCAGCTTCTCAGCTTGAAGGGCAAGTGCCTGGGAAGTACAGGTTACACTGGGAAGATGTCCTCTTCTATAGTGAACCAACAGAGTCACTCCCTGGGGACTACGAAAGACTGGTAGTACCCCAAGCAAAGCAACTCCAATTCTTGCAACTAGCCCATGAGATACCTTTGGCTAGTCACTTGAGCTTCAAGAAGACTAAGGAAAGGCTCTCTCTCTACTTTTATTGGCCTAAAATGGGGGCTGAGGTAGATAAGGATTGCAAGAATTGCCACACTTGCCAAACCTCTGGTAAAAGTGGCTCCAAGAATGTGGCACCTCTAGTGCCTCTTCCTGTGGTGGGAGTACCATTTGAGAGGGTTGGAATCGACATTGTTGGTCCCCTTGATCCTCCGACTTCTTCAGGCAACAGGTTTATACTTGTTGTAGTAGACCATGCTACTAGGATCCCTGAAGCAATTCCTATGAGGACTGTTACAGCTCCGGCTGTAGCTAAGGCCATCCTTGGTATTTTTACCTAAGGAGGTAATATCCTACAGGGGGTCACATTTTATGTCCCACTACATGAAGGCCATGTGGAAAACCTGTGGAGTTACCTACAAGTTCTCAACAGCATACCACCCGCAGACAAATGGATTGGTAGAAAGGTTTAACAGAACCATGAAGAGCATGATAGGAGCTTTAGAAGACCCTCTTAAGAGAAAGTGGGATCTTCTACTGCCATGCCTTCTCTTTGCATATAGAGAAGTCCCTCAGGAGGGAGTGGGTTACAGTCCCTTTGAACTTCTCTATGGCCATCCGGTCAGAGGTCCATTGGCCCTGATCAAGGAGGGGTTGGAGAGTGCTCCTTCCCCCAAACCAGTCAGAGTCACTGACTATGTGATAGGACTCTGGAGGAGAATGTCACACAAGATGGCTGAGTCAAGTGATAACTTGAAAGCAGGGCAGGCACTGGTCAAGCATTGGCATGACCAGAAGGCCAACATGGTTGAGTTCGCTCAAGACCAGCTAGTTCTTGTTATGGTCCCAACAAGGCAGAGGGCATTGCAGGACAAATGGATGGGACCCTTCAAGGTTGTGGGGAAACTTGGAGAGGTGAACTATCTGGTGGACTTAGGCAATCCTAAGGAGGCTCCTAGAGTCTTTCACATCAACCGTCTAAAAGCTTATGTCTCGAGACCAGAACTGGGAGCTTTGCTTCTAGCTTCCGCTCAAGAGGAGGAGGAGAGTGAACCTCTGCCTGACCTCCTCAGAGGTAAACCTTTGGATGAGAAAATAGAAGGAGTTAATCTCTCTTCTAATCTGACACCTGAGCAACAGGAGGAGTGCAAAGTTTAGTTGAATCAATTTGCCTCCCTGTTTTCTCTAGCACCAGGCTTGACCCCTTGGGGCCAGCATGATATTCAAACTGGTGACTGTTTACCTGTCAAAAGCAGGGGGTACGGGATGTCAGAACATGTAAGAACCCACATCAAAGGAGAGGCCAACAAGATGTTTGATCTCGGGGTAATAGAGCCCTCTACTAGTCCATGGTCTAGCCCAGTTGTGTTAGTACCAAAGGCAGGATCCAAGGAGTTGAGATCCTGTGTGGACTATAGAGATCTATATGCAGTCAATAAGACTGATGCCCATCCTTTGCCAAGGACAGATGAGCTGGTGGATAGACTTGGTTCAGCCAAGTTGCTCAGCACATTTGATCTCACGTCAGGCTATTGGCAAATAGCCCTGACTGACCATGCCAAGGAGAAAACTGCATTCTCCACCCCAGTTGGTTTATACCAATTTAAGGTTATGCCTTTTGGATTAAAGAATGCACCTGAAACATTCCAAAGGATGGTTAATCAGGTTCTGAATGGGATGGAGGACTTCTGCATGGCATACTTGGATGACATTGCAGTGTTCAGCCCTACTTGGAAAGAACATGTTGGCCACCTAGGATATGTTTTGCAGGCTCTTGAACAGGCTCATCTGACCATAAAGGCAAGCAAATGCCAAATTGGTCAGAGTGAAGTATTCTAGCTTGGGCATGAGGTAGGAGGTGGAGAAATAAGTCCTTTGCTCAGCAAGATTGAATCTGTGCAAAATTGAACAACCCCTTCTACTCAGACACAGGTGAGAGCCTTCCTAGGCCGCACTGTGTATTACATGAATTTTGAGAACTATAGATCAATAGCTTCTCCACTGAATGTAATCTCTTCTCCTAAATTCCCTAAAAAGATCAAATGGAATGAGGAGTGCAATCAGGCCTTTGAAAGCCTGAAGAAAGCCCTTTGTCAAGCTCCAGTTCTCAGAGCTCCTGACTACCACCAAACCTTCATTGTATAAATAGATGCTTCCAATATAGGTATGGGTGCAGTACTCAGTCAACTGGATGAGAAAGGTAGGAAACACCCCATTTGCTTCATCAGTAGGAAACTGAAGGAACCCGAAACAAGGTGGGCAACTATTGAGAGAGAATATTTTGCCATTGTGTGGGCTTTGAAGAAGTTTAGACCATACGTGTATGGATCTACTTTCATCATTCAAACAGACCACCAACCGTTGAGATGGTTAATGCAAATGAAAGGGGAAAACCCCAAACTGCTAAAATGGTCATTCTGCCTCCAAGTGTTTGAGTTTACCATTGAGCACAGGTCAGGATGTCACCACCAAAATGCTGATGGTCTCTCTAGGATGTTTATAACCGACTATAGGTAAGAGACTCATCCAGGACTGGATTAGATCCTCCTGTCCCTTAGTCTGAGGGGGTCGGGGGGCGAGTGTTAGGGAGAATTCTCATTTTATGGCTAATTTCCCTTACCTATAGAGTCCCCCATCAGCTTTGCTGGATTTGAAGGGTTTGTTCCTTTTTACCTGCTAAGAGTGAGACTCTTTTTCCCACTCTTAGGCATTTTTGCTATGAGTGTTCGAGGCTATTTTTGTGTTTAATGCCTATGGGATCTTTCTCAACCCCATAGGAACCATCTTTATTCACGTGTTACACAGCACCCTCAGTGCAGTGACACAGGGGTGTCGTAGCGACCCCCAAACATAGACTCCATACTCTGGGACTGACTACTGTCTCCCAGGGCATGTAAAGTCCCCATTGACTTTACGAGTCAAACCTATGAACTTGTACCTAAGTACAACCCATTTTACTATGGAGGTACTGGAAGGGGTTAATAGTTTTTCCCCTATGTTCATTTTCAAGAGGGTACCCTACAGTGCCTCTCTCAAACGTTTATGGCTGGTGGCAGTGGTTACCATCCTAAATATTCGACCGCAAATATTTCCCTATGGGATTTTCCTATTGTTCGAGGCTACCACATTTTCTGACAGCCTCTAAGATACCGCCGGTGTATTTTACTATTAACTTTACTCCGGTAAGTTTTATTTGCCAGAACTTTAATATAACTTCTTTCTCGTGTCTTTCTCTAAACTCCTAACCCAGTTCGGGGATCCTTTGTTCGTCCTTTTGGCGGCTTCTACCAAGAAGCCCTCCTTTCGGCGCCACTGAGTCTGGGGTGGGTCCATTGTGTGGGAGGGGGAGTAGGACCCCTGGACAGGGTTGGCTCAGCAACCCAGGTCGCACTCTATCCTGATAGGCTGGAGGGCCTCCCGCCAAGATGACCACTCCACTGTGTGAGTGACAACTAGGCTATACGAATGGGGATCTTTTTTGCATAAAAGCAGGGTCCTGAGGACTGGAAGAGCAAGACGTCACCACTGGAACTAAGAATCCGGAGAGGAGAGAAGCCAAAGACATCTGCAATGACTGAACCACCGGTGAAGCCCTGCTGCAGCGTCTCACCACTTTTCTCTACACAACGAGAGAAGATCTTCACCTGCAAGAGCCTTCATCCCTTGAGCTGGTGGGGCCAACTAGTTTGCCAATCGCCTTCCCGGACCTGCCTTGGTCGAATCTCCTGTACCCTGTACTCGGAGGCCGGATAGCCAGGCACCAGTCCACCCGGACCTCGATTTAAAGGAGCGTACCTTTTATTCATTGGGCAGAACCACGGCTGGTTTCATCCCTGTGTAGTGCAGTAACTCAAACCTTCCTCCACGACGAGAGCCTCTCTTCCTCTACTGGATCACTCGAACTGCAGGAACTACCAAGAACAACCGCCACCGCAGGAGCCACTTCTTCATTTTAAGGTATATTGTTCCGCCAGGCCGTCCTTTCTTCGCGGTAGTTCTAAAGGTGTTTTAAATCCTTTACCTACCTGTTGGGTTGGCCGTCCCTCTCTCTTAACATTGTCGTTTCACTTCTGCAACTACTTTTTCAACTTCGTTAACCAAAGACTTGACTGCAGCTACAAGAACATTTTTTTACCGCTGACTCTGGCACAGGCCTACTGACTCTGGTCACATTTGTTAGATCTGCTTTCTTTAGATTGGTTCTCACTGAGAACTGTGTGGTGCACCTATTTCTTTTAACTACCCTTTCCTTCCCATTCTTAAACATTGTGAAATGCCATTTTGCACAGTTTTCATTTTAATTATTGCCTATACTGATGCACTGTCTTGCTAAACTGGTTCGCAAACTAATGGGAAGTGTTGCTAGGGTGTATAAGAAACTATTTCTAGATAACTTGTGCTTTCCCTCCCTTGTAAGGATTGTTAGAGGATCCCTTGGGTGTAGTTTTCACTGTGCTGTTTTGCTCAGTTTTCACTTTGGTGCACTTGGTCTACAATTCAGCTTGGGAGTTTGTATATTTTTCCTTTGACTTAATTTAACTTGCTTGATGACTGTGATATATGTGTTTTCTTAGAAGTGTATAAAATAAATATATAACTACTTTTTAAATACAAAGGTTTGGTCAGTGTTTCCTTGTGCCATAGTACAGTAGACCTATTGTGTAAACCCTGAATACTGCTCATCTCCCTCTTGAGATACGTCTGACTGCTCAGCCACAGCTACCAACTAAATCTTTGTGGTACAGACTGATACCAAAGGGGATTTATTGCTCTCACCTGTAGTCCTAATCTGGTGTAGTTCCCCCTAAAGGAACTGCACTGGATTCTGCCTAACAGGGTGGGACTGGTGCATGCACTGCAGTGCTTTTTTTTTTAAAGCAGTTTGTGATATTTATTTCCAGCGTATTGTATTAGATAAGCTTTCCAAATGTAGAATTAATTGATATATATGGTACTATTTCTTCACAATACCAAAGTTGGGGTGACACTTTTAATTCCGGATGACTGTCCATTCGCTCAGCTCTACCACTTAACTCCTCGTAAGCCAGCCATTGTGTGTGAAAGTATAACATAATTTACAAGAAGCAGCAGCAGCGTCTATTTCAAAGACCGGGGTTTCCTGGGCATGAAAAGGAGCCCGGGCGGATTGCTTAATATACAATCTACAATAGCAAGCAGTGGTAAAGCCAAATAGATTCAGTGGGAGTTGGGGTGGGAATGCGCTTTATACCATTACAATAAGGCGAAACAATAATAGTTGGATGCTTTAATTAGAAAACGAACAGCCAACACGTTTTTCGACACACAGGTCGTCCTCAAGGCATGTACAACAATGAATGAGGAAAGGGACAATCCCAGAAACCAACCTGGTTTCTGGGATTGTCCCTTTACATTGATGCTACTCGATCGTACGAACGATATATTTGAATCCGCCATTACGGCTGCACTAGTGCCTTTCTTGTCAACTGCATGGCACTCTTGTGATTCATTGATTTGTGCAGATACACGTTAGTCCATTAGGAGTTCTTCAGGATTTCCTCATTCATTGTTGTGCATGCCTTGAGGACGACCTGTGTGTCGAAACACGTGTTGGATATTCGTTTTCTAATTAAAGCATCCAACTATTATTGCTTCGCCTCGCCTTATTGTAATGGTGTAAAGCGCATTCCCACCCCATCTCCCACTGAATCATTTTACCAGTACCAGCCAGGGTGGATTGGTTGACGGGAGTAGGATTGCCGCTTGCACTGCTTTGAACAAACACCACTCGATCCTAATACAAACAGTGATCACTAGCGCACAGATACCCAGTTGCAAATCCACATTCCTGTTTACGGTAAAGCCAAATAGATTTGTTATTTGGCAATGTCAAGGTAATATTGTTTGTCCTGTGGGGCTTTACACAAGTACTTACCTTCAACATTCATGAAGCCTGACTTATTGGCTTTACCAGTGCGTGTTTCTTTGGCCATGATAGGCGTTACTAGTGGGAGGTTTAGGGGGCTATAGACCTGGGTCTTTTAGTTGTAGCCCCAGATAGGGTGTCTAGTCAAATGGTTGACAGACAAAGGGTCGACAGTCAAAAGGTCGACACAATTTGGTCGACAGGTCAAATGATCAAATTCTTTTTTGTTATATATATATGTATAAAAAAAAGCAAAAAAAAGGGGGTTGGGCCCCCCCCCCAAAAAAAAAGTGAAAAAAAAAAAATAATTCGATCATTTGACCTGTCGACCTTTTGGTGTCGACCATTTGTCCTGTCGACCATTTAGATTTGATCATTTGTCCTACAACCCCCAGATAGAATATCAGGGTCTACAAGCAAAAGGCTAGCAGCCCAGAGTCCCGACAATCCCGACATTAGTGTAGCCCCAGAACTTTTTCAGACCTAGCAACACCCCTGCATGGCAACCTGTTTCAAAAGGTGTGTAGACTTGACCCTTTTCCAGTACTTAGCAATCAGTAGTTTGGCAGCCTGCCGCAGGCACAATATCAACTCACCTTCCCTCATTAGTTTCTATTTCAAGCTCATGCCCACATTAGGTGATCTGCCACTTACCTCCAAGAGGGGACAGAACATCTATTTTGTAAAATGGATCACCTGACTCCACTCCACCTCCAAGTCTGGACAAGACACGAGCATGCGCACATAAGAAGCAAGACACTGTTCTGCATTGTGAGCAAGCCCCGCCTCCTATTCCTTTAAAGGCCCCTCCCAGATCTTTAAAATCTTATTTAGCGTCCAGTCCTGGCCATGTAACACAACGACTTGATGCGTCATCTGTTCTGCTTGACGAACTACCTCAAATCGAAAGTACTGGGGTTCGGTTGCCAGCCTCAACCAGGGGTAGACTGGCTTACAGGGAACTCTGGAGATTTGCCGGTAGGCCTCTTTTATATGGCTTATCTATTTTATTTTCCAAATGTTCTCATAGGAAAAGGGTTGGGCTTGCTCAAAACGTGTAATATGGTTGCCACTTTGAACATTATTTCGAGGGCCTCTTTTGGTTCCCAGTCGACCCCTGGCGTCACCGCTGCACTAAAAAACGGGTTGGTTCCGTGCAAAGCATTCTATCCCACTCTGACTCAAACCGTAACTATGTGCACTTTAAACATGTAAACAAAGCAACTGTGTAGTGTTCAGTCTAGCACTGTCCCAATAACATGGTTCTTCCCCGTCAAATGCTGCAATGTCTGCCTTACTGTGCACCGGGCCGCAAGCTGTACACTTCTATGCACAGCACTGCATACTTGAGATGCTCCTGCCTCATCACAAGTTCCTTTGTGGATCTTTTCACTCTGCTTTAACATCTAGAGCCCTCCTTTCTTTGAGGAAGGGATTCAAGACATGCACAATCTGTCAAGGATGGAAAAACTGCTTTACAAGTTGAAATGTAAATTGTCTTTGTATGAGAAGATCTGGGATGTGTTCAATGATTTCTTTTAATTTTTTGTTTTATTGGTATTCTCTTTTGTAGCTCTACTTTGTTGACTTGTTGTTTTTCTGTATATATTGTAAATAAATAAATACAAAAAAAAAATAGATCCGTCCTTCCACAAATGCATGACATAAATGCAGGTGACATGATAGGAAGTGCCCGTGCATGAGGCAATCCACTGCGCTTTGAGGCCACTCTGTCTATTGTTGGAGGAATCATTGGTGAAAAGACTGTGATCCATACGAGGTTCCGGCAAATATCACCTTATTATGGGAAGACGGATTTAAGTGGATGCATGGAGCCAACTCACAAAGAAATGATGCATACGCCAGGCACATTCCGCGCCAGCGTCTTTTGCACACAAGTCCCTTGATTCACTATGGGGATTTGCATACAGAAGGAGGGGCTGGCTGTGGGAACAAGGGATGCACAGCCAGCACCACCATGCATTTGCAAGTGTCTTGTGCACCTGACTATATACTTGTGACCTTCAGCTGGATGGCTGGGGTGAACTCCTTGGCCATTAAGGAGCTGTGGGTACATTGGCAGAGACAGACCTTAAACGGCCAGCCACTATCAAACCATTTCACATTTTCGCTCCCATATTGAAACGTAAAAGAAACGCTCATGCAAAGCATAAGCATTTCTATTTGATGCCCAAAAATGCAAGCATGGCTCTTCAAGGACCCCCATCTGCATTCCTCTGCACTGCTTATACTGAGCAGGTCAAGTGTATTCTAATAGTTCAGCCTACAGAGGGCACCCTGGAGGAAATCCTTCTGTGAATCTGGGGTGAGCTTTTCACACCCCAGCATGACCCTGACTGACATTGTTCATGAAGATACACATCTGTGACTACTGCCACCAACACAATGCTGGGCTTCACCTCCCCTGCACGCTCACTTGGCCCATGAAAGCGGTAGGGGGGCGGAGGGACGGGAGGGGGGTTGATCCTTGGGGAATCTGAGCCATGATGCCTTTCTCTTATAACTCTACGTGATTTAAAGTACAATTAAGCTGTTCTGGGAATGGATTTCTATGACAACAATACATAAGGCACACACTGATGGGGTCTTTGACTCGTATTACTCACCTGTGCAGTGGCCGCACATCTTGCGCAAAGTCCAGCTTTGTGATGCTATCAAGAACCGCTCCATGCTTTTTTCTGGCTCCTTTCTCTTTTCCCAAATAGGAAGAGATCAGGTAATCCCCAGATCCCCCCAGAAGCCTGTGGTTACATGTTACCTTCCATCATCTGTAATTTTAAGAACGTGGAAGCACGTTTCAAGGACTGGTAGCTCAGATGACAGCGAGGGAGCTCTACTCTTTACCGAAATGAAGACAAAACATCTCTATTTAGAATCCATTGGCTACAGCCACATAAAACCTAGACCCAAAGTGTAATAAGAACTGTCGCATGAAATCACTCTGAAAGATAGCATGGCAGCGCCCCAGGCGCACATCTGGGATTGTGATTGCAATTGCTTTATGGAGTCGATACATGGTTGGGGGTTCGTATTGCTCACTGAACATTTGCTTAAACGTCAGGGGTCCACAGATATACCGCTATGCATTAATGTCACAGTGTCTTTGCAAGCAGTGTATTCTAGCCTGCAATGTGCCCTTGTGCCACGTTGTGTGGTCTCATCTGCTGGGCCAGCTTCACCTTTATAAAGGCACAAGGCACGAGTGATATGACCACACTGGCGAGATAACCCATGATATGATATAATAGGCTATTTATAACGCGCATAACACCCAGAGGTTTCTAAATGCGGACCCGGGGATCGAACCTGTGTTGCTCCGAAGCAAGACGACACGCTGCCCCTGAGCTACCCTCCCGAGCTCAGACCCACGTGTCTGAGAGTACCTGTTTGAACAATGCTTATAGGCAGGCATGCATCCACCTCTACCACAATCCCTATCCATATTGAGCTCCCCTGATTCCCCCCTTCAATCCTGTTATCATACTTGCTACCAAGTTGAAATCTAGATCTCACTTATCAAATGTTTTGTTATGTTTGACATGTTATGCTAATCTGCTTGTGTACTCTGCAGAATAACTATGGTAGTAGTTTGAAAGCGCTCATCCTTGTCCTTGGCATATTGTGGTCACTTTTAGGGGACACAAGGCCTGATCTGCTGGGGAGGAGAGCAACTGCAAGAGTTATTATGTAGGATAGAGGGAAAGCTGGCAAGGAGATTATTTATTTATTTTATCCATTTGGATTTGTAAAGCGCCCAAGCAGCCCATGGGCATGGAGACGATGCTGCATGAAATTGTCTTAGTTACAGGAGGATTACTTAGCTCATGGTTACAGTGAGCGTGTAAACTAACAATGATACCATATCAAGGAAAATACATAGGTAGTTACAGTTTTGGTTTGTCATACAGTTACAATGAAAGTGGCAACACAAATAGATTGGTTGGAGATGCTATTTTTTAATGTGGAAGAATGTCAGTACACAGTATAAAGACTATCTTCGAGAGCTGGGTTGTCCAGCTCCAGGCCTCGTGAACAGAAACATGTTGGATTTTCAGGACGCTCCTCGTAAATATACATGAGGTAAATTTGCATACAATGATTCTAAATGTATGCACATTTTTCCTCATGAATATTAATGAACGATATCCTGAACGTCCATAAGGATTCCGGCCCTTAAGGCCTGAACTTGGACAACCGTGTTTTGGAGAGATGTGACATAGAAAAGTACATGTTGCATAAATACATGCATTGGGATTCCAACGCAGTTTTGGAATAATTATAGGTTCGAGATAGAGTATTGTATGGTGCTTGAGGGACTAAGAAGTGGGCTCGGGTAATCCTGGAAGATATGAGGCTTGAAATATCTGCAGTGTCTATTAATGATACCAGGCACACATTCCAGCATAGTATTACTGGGACTGCCAAGCCGACTACGGAAGGTGCCGTAGTGCAAGAAAACAACGCATGACAAGGTGAATGGTGTTTATAACAAAGGTCAGGAGACCGGGATAGACAGAATGAACAATGTAAAATGTGATGATCCCTGGCCACTCGATGAAAAGTGAAGCACTGTTTGAGTGTTCTTTGTCTATTCTCAACTGATGTATGACGTAATGCTTTAATGCAGAGGGACAAATGTCGGTGGGAATGTGTGAGCGGGCTACGTTTGCATGCTGCTTTTCAGTGGCAGCGGGCAAACATTTGAAGTGGTAGGCATAAGTAAACTTTCCAGCGAACAGGGAGCAAGCCTGACTCCGAAAAGTAGAGTCTGTGGGGGAGGGGGTACTCCCCAACAAAACCTTTTTAAAATAAGGAGAGGAAATGGTACATTTTCCAGCAGAATGTTCAATAAAAGTGGTAGAAAAAGTCCTAAGATACAAGCAGTTATCAGAGAAGAACTCGCACAATATTCTACTACCAGAGATGCCAGGCTGCCACAGGGCCATTATTTTGCAGCAGTACATCATGTATGTGCCTATTTCCTACAAGGGCACAAATATGCTTCCATCATAAGGCAAGTGCTGGGTAAAGTGTGCCACTGCCATCCCTTAAACATGTTCCTACTTAACTAATTTTCCGGCAGGAATTACACCTGCCTTAAATAATGTAACAGAAGATATATGAATCATATTTGCTTATTAATCATAAGCACATTTGAAAAGCAATTGAGAAGTGGCACAATTACTAATCATGGAGCACACACATGCCCACAGGATCTGCTATTCACAGGCAGTCTCCCATCCAAGTAATAATCAGGCCCTACACTGCTTAGCTTTAAGATCAGATAGGATTGGGCAAATTCAGTGTAGTGTGGCCATAGGCTCTAGAAGTGGTAGGATTAATACTCTTTCTTTTAAGCCTCTTGATGGATTCAACAATCTCTATACTGCATTGTCTGTGAAGGCAGATGTATTGCCCATGAACACACTACCTGTATGTTAACACTTTGTCAATAAGTAGCACAAGCCCTCATGTTGCTGTCCAACATTTCTGCATTAAAAAGTGATACATTTATTTTGGCAACATATGTGCTCCATAATTAGTAATTGTGCCACTTCTCAAGGGCTTTTCAAATTTGCCCATGAGTCATAAGCAAATGTGAAAAGCAATGGAGAGGTGGTTGCCTGTAAGCAGCTCCTCACTGTGCCTGTGCAGTGCACTGCACTTAAATGCACGTTGTGCATTTAAGTGCAGTGCCCAGGCCAGTGTTCATGTCACGAACACTGGCCTAGGCATCGCACTTAAACGCACACTAGGCATTTAAGTGCAATGCACTACCCTGACCAGTGTTTAAACTTCACACGAAAGTGTGAGCATTGGCCCATGCCACATCCTGCACAGTACACTCTACTCTGCAGGATGCAGGACAGCCAGACCCCCTCTCCAGGATTGCAAAAGTCATGCTTTTGCTCTGGGCTGTGTGAGAGTCCAACTCTCGCACAGCCTGCAGCAAAAGTAGGACTTTTTCAATCCCGCAGAGGGGTCTGGGCCTCTCGGGTGGCCAAAGTCAGATCCAGAGACTTTGCACTGCAGAACTTGCGACCCAGCGTTGGCTACCATGATGGTCCATATTCGATGGTTAAAAAAAACAATGCTATCTTGTCTATCAGGCTGCTTCTCCTGACTCCTTCCCCTGGTGCAGGGTCAGCCAGCTCCTCTTTCGCCTCTCTCGTCTCGTCCTCCGGGTCATGTGTGTGCAACACACTGACTCAGCCCCACCAACATGCAGGAAGCGGGCTGGGAAGACAACACCAAACAGGACAGTGGGCAGGGTGAAGAAAGGGATGCCTTTGGGGCATTTCTTTCTTAAAACCCCAGGCATACTTTTCAGATGGGTGTTTTGGCTTTTACTGCCAGCCCAGGGCTCCCTACACTGAGCATGTGCCGCAGGGATGGCTCATTGGAGCCCTCCCCGCTACACATTCAGTGTGGACATGGTGAGGGAGTGTCATTATTGGTGGGGCACTGCCCCTCCCGCTACCAAGGGCCATCCGCGCCTGCTGCTTATGATCCATTGGGATGGATATATAATAGTAAAACTTAAGGAAACCAACTCAAGGGTATATACTCATAGCAATGTTCCTCATTTACAATATTATCTGGCTTTTCACCTAAAGGCACTGGATGAACTTCCAGAACTACATGGAAAAGGCAACATTAGGTGTCCTGAATATTGTAGCACCTTGGTCCAATTTTATAGGAAGTGGGCAGACAATGCCTAACAGTCCCATCCTGATATGCTGGCTGTTGTGTTGGTAGATCTGATACACAGGAATAATTCAGGAATTGATCATTTAGTCTTATATGTAGACCCTAATCTTGGAGCTATATCAATATTCTAGCTCGATTAGACCTGGAGTGAGACGAGTCTCTATAAGAAGCCGTCTATAGGGGCAGTAGATAGTTAATAACACTGCTTAATGGGCTTGAGATGTGCTCCAGCCACTCAGACAAATTGTGGTAGCTTTTTGACCTGGGATTACCTTTTACATTTTTCCATGGGTCGAACATCAGAATAGCATTTTGGCGCTGTCAAGCCCAATCTAGGATAAACTGTGTGAAAGGGATGGTATGGGCTGCTATGTATCTGTGGAGACATTCTAGGATATGTGGAAAGAGCAAGCCTACAAATGAGAAAGTGTGGGGGGTCATTTAATATTCTGCTGATATATGTACTGTCCGAGAGTGCAGTCACTGCACTTCTCAGAGTTCTTGTGCAGAGGGCTCACGTGGTGTATGGGTGTTACCTTAAGGTCGTGGCATGCTTTGTTTGCTTATACAGTGATTCATATCACAGTAAGACCACCACACAGGACTGTGGAGTGGAGAGGGAGTCTTCCGGGCTGAAACGTAAACACCAGTACATAGAATGTTCAGTCCATTCCCAAAACAGAAGTGAAGTTCTTCAAAATGGACTCGCATGCAAGTAAATGTACCTTTGCTGCATGTACAGCCAGAAACGCTTTTAATAATACCAGTTGTGTGAGTGGTTATATGCTAGACATTTGTATTTTCCATTTTCACGAGTACTTGAATAACTAGCAACATTTTCCATTTTCATGTTGGCAAAATTGTCCCTTTTTCATTATGTTATGTTACAAAGATGTTATACTGTGCCATATCACCAGCGTAGTAGCCTCAGAGTGCCCTGGCTTGTCTAAAAAGTGGAATATTTTGGCTCAGCCAGAGGTTTCCAGAATATAGTCAGAAGAAAAGGGAACAGGGAGTAGAAAAGGAAAAAAAGATTTAACAAATAAAGAACTAACAGAGAAATAAAGACTGGTAGGGGAAATAGAGAGGATCATGTTTGTGAACATTTTTGTGCATGATGCTCCAATAAGTCTGGAATGTGAAAGAATTGTGTGGAATGTTAATAGTGAATTTCAAGATTACATTAGATAATGGACAACAATTTTTTTCAGGACAGGTTTATTATAGAATATAAAAAATGTTAGCGTATGGCTGTGTGATGGATCTGAGAGGTGCTCAAATGCCCCTTTAAGAATTTAGGCTTTCAATGCCGGGGAGTCAGTTTAATTTCTCATACATAACAAACTCCAGAATAAAAAGCCTAATAGCCAATAGTAGCCAAGTGTGAAAAGTGAATTTGAATGTGAATGGCAACAATCGGGGTGTGTAGGGAGCGATATCTGTCTTTCAGCACACAGTGAGAGTCTAGCACCATTTGGTGAAAAAGGTTTTACGGCATGAGGATGTCTTTGACTCAGCAGTGGTCAGGCTTTTCAGCTTTTCATATTGCTTGGGTGTCATTGTGAGCCTAGGTATGTTGAAACAATAAACAATAAAACAGGACAACAGAGCCCTTCTTACGTCCATAGACCCTGAATGGCCAGTTTCAATAGACAGGACAGCTGGAAGGATCTATGGACACTTTCAAATTAGGGTGGTCTTTGAACTGTGGCTTCTCTGAGAGCAAAGCACTGGGTATGACATCCTGAAAGTTCTCGAGGCCTACTCAGAACTTTATGGGGATTGGTATAGAGATGCATGAGACAGGACTCCTCTTTGGCTGGGGATGTACTCGCCAGGGAGTTAATCTGCATAGCCCAGCCTTGTCTGTCTCCTGCTTGATCTGTTCTGCAGTTACCTGTTAAAAAGATGGCAGCATGGGAGTTTTAGTTTCAACAGTTTCAACAGGTGTGTGTAGTCTCCTTAGCATCTTAATTTGCAGATCTACTTTGGGAGTAATGACCCTTTTCATGAAGTGAGTTCCATTCATGTTATCATTTCTTTATGTCGGTGTTGTTTGCAGTGCTACCAGTTTCCTGGGTACTTCAAAGCACTTATCAGATTTGTACAGAGCAACATGAGAATCATGTGATGCAACATGATAGAACACGACACACCTTAACATGCCATATACAGCTTGTATGATAAAAACATGCATAGTATCGCAAAAAACAAAGTGCAAGAGGGATTACATTAATAAACGAACAAAAAAAAAACAAATTAAAATGAGCAAAACTCCTTTAAAGTAGTTTAATATAGTAGTTTAATGAAATCAAGCCTTTTAACAGATTTACTAATGGTTATTGACACATTCTCCCATTCATTCTGAGTGTTGTGTGCTGAATGTACGTTGCATCATTGGTAGTTAGTTGCGCTGATGCATGCTATTTAAACAAAATCGTTTAAGTTAGTCTCTAGAGTCCGATTTTTTACCATAAAAGTCAACTTCAAAGGTGTTTTGCCTAGCACAGAGCTGTTACTAATATGACTTTCCAGCACTGTGTCCTTGTCTAAAAGTCCAGTTGTTGCACATTTCAAGCATCCAATAATTTCCCTTCTAAAGATCGAAACATTTTCCCAAGTCAACTCATTGACTCCAGTTATTTGTAGCATGTCACGATTTAATTTGCAAAAAACAGACAAAGTTGTAAACTTTCCCTCCAGTTGTATTTTTTATGAATACCATACGTATGAACATCAATGATAGAATATATTATTTTTGCATAGTGCATTAGTTTATGTATATGATCTACCGCTCTCAGAGAGCACAACGCAAGTTCACTTCGAACTACTTGTACTGGAGTGCTTTGAGGAAGTTTCCAAAGGAGCCTTAAAATGTAAACCTCAAACTTTGTTAACATTGTTAACAGGACTCATTTTTACTGATACATTTTCCAAAGAGGCTTACATAAAAATTCCCAATACCCCATATCCAGTTTATTTAAGACTGGTAGATTATTTGTTTTAATCTTTCACATTCATTGATTGCCCTTTTTTCAAACAAAATAAACCTGAAACCCTAAAAAGGCATAATCCTTCACTAAATCTAAATCTAGCATGTTGCCATCTAATTTCCACATAAAATATTTTTTCTTCCTCATGACTGAGTCAAATTCCATGATTTACATTTTTTCAAAATTCAAAACCAAATTATTTTCAAAGGAATATTGACTCATTGCTACTAGATGCCTTTGTAGACCATTTTTTATATTATCAAAAAGAGCAATATAGTCTGCAGAAGCAATTGAGGAATCCTACTTGGGAGGCCTGACGAATTGAGGGAATTTGTCTGTGCTCCCCAATGACCCCCCACCATGAGGCTAAATAGGTTAGCCGGCTCAGCAAACACCCTCCTGGGTGGTCAAGGCAAGTAGGACCTCACCGAGAGAGACCCCCCTTTTGGGGACAAGGACACCCGTTCTTGTGACGACCTCCCTGATGGCCTCCAAGTGCTTATATGAATTTATACAATATACCAAACTGTCATCAAACTCATGAATATAACGTGAAATTATATTATGAACAAAAAGAAATGGAAGATATCCCTTGAAATTCAAGTCTCCTATGGGCTGCCATGAGGAGGCTGTAAAGGGATGTGAGACTAACCAGCGAAAAAGAGATGGCTGAGAGAGCGAGTGAAGACCCAAGAGATGCAGGGAAAGCTCTGTGTGCAATGAAGCTGAAGAACGGTGATCTCCGGGAGAATGCTGAGCCAACGTGCAACAGAGCAGCCGCAGTGCGGAACCAGAAACGCAGAGCAACTGGCAATGCGAGAGCAGAAGAAATCTAAGCAAGGCAGAGGAGAAAGAGTGGTGGTGGTGTGACCATGAAAAGTGGTGGGCAGTCTGCCTATACAACAGTGCCAAGACCATTAATGGGTATAAGAATCTCCTAGTCTGAGTCTTGAACCCTGTGATGTAACAAAGACGAGAACGGCACATCCAGGAAGGAGATGCTGTGGAGAGTAAGCCGCTGAGTGGTGACCAATCCAAGGAACTGCAGATACCGATAATGTTGCCCTGGAACTCAGAAGGAAAAATGGGGAATGGGAATATCGGCAAACCAAGTGGGATTTGTTATAAATTAAGTGAAACTCATCCCAGTACTAGTGGGAAACCTATTGGGAATACTCCAGTGCAACAGAATCACTTTTGGAAAAAGGGAAGGTCCATCAATATCTGAAAGATAAGAAAGAGAGCACAAGATAGAGAGACATTTGAGAGAACAAACCTGTGAAGCCAGGAAGCCCAAACACATACATGAAACTGCACCCTGGGAATGGGGAATTGGAATTGGAATCTGAACTAATGTAATAGAGAGGAGAAGAGTCTAACAGAGACTCAGGAACCCTATGGTAGGGGGAAAAGTAACCTAAATAGATGTAAGCTGACAAGGAAGAATAAGGACCACTCCCTTAAAAGAACTGCAAAACTAGATACAGTGGATGACAAGAGTATTTGCATATGGTCTACTGAAAGGAGTAAGAACAGTGAGAAGAAACTTGTAACTAAACAAGATCACCATGAGAAGGGAGTCATTCCCCTGACCTTAGTCAGTTATAATAGTGGTAATGTCAAATAGCTTAGACTGGGACAGAAGACAGATCTGTTTTTTGACTTTCATCCTGACTGACAAGCACCTTAGCTAGATGAATAGGAAGGAGACACCCCATAGATATAGGGAGAGATATGCCTTATTTTACTTTAAATAAACTTCACAGTAAGAACATGTGTTTACTGCATTCATGTCTGCCTTCTGATCCTCCACAGGGATGTATCTCAAGGTCTCGAAATAAATCCTTGAGTTTCATCAAATAGTGATTGAAAAGAAAGGGTGCGAGAATACACCTGTATTTTACCCCTCTATTGATGGATATATTCCCTGAGAAATTCCATAGATCATTTAGTCTAATCTGAGTTGAGTTACTTTCATGGGGAGCATGATTAACTTCACCAGACCCCCAGGACTTTTTTGTTTGACAACTTTCTCCATAAGTGATTTCTATTGATAGTATCGAAAGCTGACTTCAAATCTAAGAATGCCATATAGGTGGTTCTTTCTTTATAGTGGATTCAGGATTCAGACAATTATATACTGATCCACACACTTGGGTTCCCATCACATCCCATGTGTTTGATGTCTAATACCTGATTCTCCTTAGAGCAAGATTCCAGCATTGTGAGCAGATAAGAGGCAAATATTTTCCCTGCACTATCAAGCAAGGAGATCGGACGATTGTTATAGAATCCGCTTGCGACTCTCCCTTGTAAACAGGCATGGTTAAGCTTTTGGTCCAAGACAGTGACATTGGAATTTTGGGTGCTTTTATGCAGTTGTTTATTAAGACTGAAAATATACTAGATCATCCATCAGGGTTTGTTTCATAAACTGCTAAGGGAATACCATACTGGCACGTAGCCCTCAATTTCTTCATCCTTAAGATGAGATATAATATGTCCTCCTCCTTCAGTGATGGTAAAGTATTTTGAGAAGTCTGGAATGAAACTCGGACACAAGTAAGCCCTGTTTCTGCATAAGGATTTGTATTGAAAATAAAAACAGTTTGGAAAATGCATCTGTAGCCCTGCTCTATAAGAACTTCCCTACCTAAATCAAAAACTAAGGATTTGTAGATATCAGAATGTCCACAATGAAAACTGTCCAGTGCCCAAAGTTCTATTCTGACCCTCACACTAAAACTAAACTCTAAGGTGAAATGGCAAACGTCTTTAACCTTGAAAAAAGAACCTTGGGAAAGTGTTCACAAAAAGAGGAAAACTGGCTTTCGGGATATAAGTTCTGCAAGGATATGGGTCCTTGCTCCAGAGGAGGGCTCCCATCCTCTGGATTCCTCTTGATCCTCTGAAGATTTAAGTTCAACTGTTCCTAGTACCTTTCCTAGTTTAAAACAATATATCTGAAGTTCACATCCAACAGTTCCTTATGTCTTTCTTGGTCCACAACAATATTGACATATAAACCTTGTATTGGCTTTCTAATTGTACCTCCCTTGAAGATCTGGCTCATACAATCCTTCCCCAGTCCTGATGTTCCTTCGCAGGAAGTATTTGTTAAAACAATGCAGTTCTTTACTCATATTTAAACAACACAGTGTTGATTGTCTGTCATACTTCCTTGCCAGGACTTATTAGGTTCAGACTCTTTTGCTGGTTGCCTGGTGTACTCTCCTGCCAGGACTTCCTAGGCTTACACTCTTGTGATGGTTGCCTGGTTTACGGTCCTGCCAGGCCATCTTCTATTCACATTGTTATCCTGCCCTTTTCCATAGTCTCACACACACTTTGTTTATGTATCTTCTGGATATATGTTCTGGTCTTGGATTTTACTTTGTTCGCACATTTTGCATTTATCTTCTTATAGGGTCTTTATTTGTAATTTGTTTCCCCTTCTTTCTATATCAAATGCATTCTATTTTATTCTGTCATTGGTTTGTAATTTATTCTCTTGCTTCCAGCATGCCCGCCTGCACGCCCTGGGGTCCCCATGGCTTCTGGGCAGACACAGCAACGTTCATTGGCATCATTGCATGCTCCCAAGGTCAACTGGAGAAGCTCTTTAATCCACTTTCGTCTCGTTACCACCTCTGTGAGGTTTCTTCACATATTGTGGTTTCCACTTCCAGTGTCTCCTTCACTGTGGGCTTTAGTAAGTAGAGAACTTCTCTTGATCACCTATGTACACCTATGAGTACCTCACTAACTACTGGCGTTTTCACAGCGTGGCTTCCTTGCTCTGCAGTCTTCTCATTCTTCGCTGGTGAGCCTCTTGGCTCCACCACGCTAGTCCTCTCCCTGCAATCTCCTCGACCTCACAGAGAGACGCCATTCTCTCCCACCAGCAGCAAACAGATATGTTCCGTTTCAATTGCCTTTTAAATATCCCAGGCACAGTTTTGAATTGGGGAAACACTAGAATGCTCACTGTGCTTGGAGCTTGTAGATGAGGTCTCCCTGGCTACCCCTAAAACATTTTTTTTTAAAAAAATAATCTTTTTTTAAAAAAAATTAATTTGAGGCTCCTGGGCTGTGGCCAGCAGCATATGTGACTCTTTGTTTCTGGAGTGTCTGGTTTTCTGATAGCTATAGCTGTTAAGAGAGCTCAATGGGTTAAGCGCTCCCTGCTGCAATGTGTGTGTGATCTGCAGGTTGAAGGTTCGACTTCCGGCAAGGACAACTCAGCCTTTCATCCTTCTTGGGTTGATAAATGAGTGCCAACACAGGTTGGGTAATATTGTAGGTATATTTGCTCTATATGAAGCGCTTAGGCGTAAGTGCTATATAATAACACATCATTATCGTTTGGCCTTAGACGTCTGCTCGCAATCACAGTAATTTCGTTATATCGGCCTACATGCGCTGTTAATTATACATATGGTGATCCATTCTTGCATAAATGTACATCACTTTACAGTGATATCGTTACCATATTTTTCGTAGTGTACTTAAAAACAATGCTATGTGATGGCACTTCCTGTTTTGTCAAGAGGTGAAAGGTTGTGTTCCATTGCTTCCCAAAATGTCACTTTGAGGTGGGGTCAAATGACATCACTTTCTGTGATGTCATCAGAGGTCAAGAGCTGTGTGATGTCACTTCTGCTACCCCTGGCATTTTGGTGAAATGACGTTTCTGCAGAATATGTAGAATTTTAGTGAGGTAAGAAAGAATCCAGTCAAGCACAGAACACCTAAAACCAAGAGAGATAAAGGAATGAAAAAGCGAGTGATTGACTGTGTCAAAAGCTGCTGACAGGTCAAGAAGAACCAGAAAAGAGGATTGCTTAGAATAGCGAGCAGAAAGAAGAGCAGTTTCTGTAGAGTGAGAGGGACGGAACCCAGATTGGTGTTGGGGAAGTATTGCTATGAGTAGATACTTGTGAACAGACAATATGTTCCAAACGTTTGGAAAGAAAAGGAAGGAGTCACATCGGACGTTAATTGGAGGAGAGGAAAGAATCCAAAGAGGGGTTTTTAACAATGGGGAGTATAGTAGCATGTTTAAATAAAGAAGGGACGGTAGAGGACTGAAGAGAAAGATAAAAGAGAGAGCCAATCAGAGAAAGAGAAAGGGATAGACTTTAGTAATAAGAGAAAGGGGAAGACGGTCAGAAGGGGCAGCAGTAGGGTGAGCTTTGAAAGGAAAGGAGGCAGTATCTGAGGGGGAAGCGGATCAAAAGAAGACATAGGGTGGAACAGGAAAGGGCGAAGGAAGGGGATGGCGTAGAATGAGGGAAAATAGAAGACCGGAAGGTCATTGTTGGCAATTGGCATTGAAGTGAGGAATTTTCAACTGAAATACTCCTCCCCCCCACCCAGCAGCTCCAATTTACCAGCAAATCTGTTTCTGATTACAGAGCTATTAAAGTGTGTACAAAATAAAACTGCCTTTTAGATATTAGTTTACACCAAAGGATGTCCACTAACATGACATACAAAAAACGGTTTAATTTTCTGTGGATATGAAATGTTCTTAACATCATGCATTACATCTAGCTGGAAGTTTATGACATAGACTAGATTACTTTTTTTACACTATTTATTTTAGAGTGGAGTCCATGTTTATTGTGACCTAGCATAAAAAGCCTGCGTAAAATGTATTTGTAAAGGATTTGTGCATGCTTTTCAAGCTGCGTCATATTTCCATCCCTTTGTTCGGTGAAAAGGGGGCACGGAATTGAATTCTCTTTTCAGCAACCCCCATCCATACAAAGGGAAAAGCATTTACACTAGCATGACATCTTCATGCTAGTGTAAATGCTTTGGATTCTTGAGGAATCTATCTATTTTTGCACCACCTAAAAGCAGGTGGACTCCAAAGGAATCAACTGCAAACATTGTGCTGAAAGTAGAATAGGAATATTTTCAGGCTATCATTATTTTGCATTCTAGGGCTTGTAGCTTTCTATTATTCAGGATGTGGAAAATAACAGCAAAAGGATATATTATTTTGGCTTAACATGTTTCTGTTCGTATTTGCTTATTGGCAGGTTGTTTCAATATGGGATTTGTGCATTTTTTAACTAAACACTATAACTGTAGTCTTCGAAAGCCAAAATGTAAATATGTGTACCAAGTAGAGCTAAGAAGGTATTTGATCAAGTGACTAATTTGCAGAGGGGCTTAAAATCTCAGGTTCAGTGCTTAAACAAGGTGAGAAATCTCACTGTGGTTTCGCTGCAGAAAATGGAGCTACACAACGTATTTATTTCAAGAAAAGAAGAGTCGTCTTGAGCTGAGTTGATTAATATATGTACGAATTTGGTTGTATTTCATTTATAACCATGCTGCTTTTTCATTCTTTTTTAAAGGTTTGTAACAACCAAATTAAGAAAATGGAGCACTTAGCAGTGATTACGTTTTTAAAAGTCTGATTTACAGTGGGGCAGAATTCATCATGCGAGGGACAAAAATGGTGTATCCTTGTACTCCTCCATTAGTGGTCCCCAAGACCGTCACCTAGAATTGATTATTGTTGCAGTGACCCTCCCTCAGCTCCCACATAACTTAATTTGACAAGCAGAAATATATAGCCTTACCAGCTAACCACGGCACCAAAGATTATAGCATAGCAGACTGACAACACTTTACTGTCCTCTTGCTGCCAGTCTCCGAAGTTGCCTGCGCCATTCAGAGTATGACCCCAAATTAAAACAAGTGCAACTCTTTGCTATGCCGAATTCTGCATGTTATTGGGTCTTGCATAAAACACCTCCCCTTTTCATGGTTTATTGGACCTTCAAGAGCGGTGGGCTGTGGGACTAGCACAGTGTAAGGCAACTATGTTTTGTGGCAATTTTGATGTGTGCAGATCTGAAAAGATAAGGCTGACTGTAATGTGGGAGTATAAGCTATTTTGTGACTTGTTTAGAGAAGTGGTTCATTTGTGCTCCTGGTTGCTAATGTAAATTGTTTGTGTGGTTGACTGTGGTGTATGTCAGAGCAGTGAAAGAGTATTCTCAAATAAATAAAGCGCCACAAAGAAATTTAGTGATTACAGTTTGGTTTTTTACTTTTTGTCCATTATAACATGAGTTCCCTTAAACTATCTCATCCCCATTACATATCAATGTGAGATACATTATTCTCTGCTAATGTCCAGTGAGGGTATGAAGTTACGTGGGCTTACAATCCCTCCTCTGTGTTGGTCAAGCTTCCCAGGTCCCATAGTTTTCTTTAGGAAACAGCTCGGGCAGCTTGAAAATGTATGAACTACTCCAAGCCTTCCAGGATGAAGTTAAGATCAGGAAACTAAGGAAAGGCTATCGCGATGAACGCGATTACGAGGAAGACAGGGTATATACTTTCCAGACCAAATATGATATGAGTATGAAACCTTCTTCCAGGAATTCTACACCGAACACTTCATCGACTCGTTCCGATGCTGATTCAGAAGAAGAAAACCAAGAATCAGATCGCAGGAGTACACATGAACAAGGGGATATATGAACCAAACCAAACGGTACAAAAAAGGAAATAGAAATAATCCCCAGAAAACAGTCCGTTTTCAATTACCAACAGACAACAGTACCTCCAGCCACACTCAAGGAGGAGAGGAAGGAGCGGGGGCAGGAAACGGCAAGAACCCAGAAACACCAGTGACCAACAAAAGACAAACAAGGGCCAGCTCAAAAGAGGTGAGCAGGAACAAATAATGGAATATTTAGTCCTTAGCCTTTCCGACAGAATTATTACTGACGATGAAAGGCGATTACTTAATAAGGCCCTATCCTTCGCACCATCATGCAACCTGAAAAAAGTGGACATAAATATTGATCTATATAAATTCATACAGAAACTCAAATTGAAGAAATTCTTAGCGACCAAAGCACCAAGTGATTATACAATTAAAGAGACACCCATACCAATCAGCCAACTGTCTGTTAAAGACATTGAGGATACTTTTTTGATTCGTTCATTGACAGAAGATGATGATTTTGAAATCAGAAATCTACTACAAGAATTGCGAATAAAACCAGATTTACTCACTACAAAAGAATTAAAAACAAAATCGAAATTTGTTCTGCAATTACCGGTGGATAATGTGATAGACACCTTTAATTAAGCTGTATCACAGGACTTTTACGAGTTAACTGACAGGAAGCCTAAATATGGAGACAAATCATCATTTAAACAGTAAAATCTGACATTTGGGCAAAAGAAAGCTCTCAAAACATTATCAACAGACACACAAATAGTGTTCAAGGAAGCTGATAAAGAGGGAAATATCGTCGTGATGAACAGGAAAGACTACTTAGCAATGGCATCACATCACCTTTCAACGCCTTCTTGCTATAGATTGCGACAGGACGATTACAAGCAAGAAGCACTAAAGCAAGTTGATGAAAATATTTTGAAATGGCATCGCAAAGGCTTAATTACAGATGAGGAACGTGCATATCTGACAGTGAGAGAACCAGTGACACCAACTATGTATTTCCTCCCCAAAAAACATAAAGCCTTCAACACTATACCGGAAGGTCGCCCAATCATGAGTGGGATTGGTTGGGTGACAGAGAATTTATCAGAATATTTAGACACCATTCTCAAACCCAGGGCCAGCCTCTTGAAATCATACTTGCAGGACTGAACCAGTCAGATCCGCAAATTACAGTCAATCAGATGGCAGGACAACTTTTACCTAGCCACCTTAGACGTGAAGGCCCTTTACACGTCCATACAACATAAATGGGCAATTGCCACAATAGACTACAACTTTAGGAATGACTCTGCCTCATTTTTTCACCAAATACAAATGCTAAAGGAAATGCTGCAACTTACACTGGACCTCAATTTCTTCATTTTTGACAATTGCGCATATTAACAGACTAAGGGGGATAGCTTTGGGCACCAAATAAACTCCCGCCCTAGCTAACCTCTTTATGGACATGCTGGAAGAATAATACAGTCTATCCAGACCCAGATTTCGGGGAAAAATGTCTATTGTGGACCCGTTACATAGACGATATCTTTATCATCTGGCAAGGCACCAATTTTCAACAATTCATCACAAGACTGAACAAGAATTGCTATGATATCGAGTTCGTTGGGGATTGTAATGCAAATACAATTAGCTTTCTGGACCTGACAATTTACTCAGATGGAAATAAAATACAAACCTGGACCTTTAGGAAACAGACTGAAGTTAACTCCATTCTTCATGCAAGGAGTTGCCACCATCACCCAACAATCAATACTATCCCACTGAGGGAATACATCAGAACGAGACGTAATTGTCAAGAAGAGGATACATTCAATGAAGAATGCTCACTATTACAACATCGCTTTACAAGTAGAGGATATCCAAACAAATGTGTGACTTCAGTTTACAAGAAAACCAAGCTTCTTAAGCAAGAGGACACTCTGCAACCAAAGTCAGATAAAACCACAGATGAACCAAGAGGGGTCTTTTTTATAGCACAGTATAATAAAGACCATCAGAAAGTATTGAGAATACTTAAAAGACATTGATTCCTACTTAGACTTGATGACAACATCAATCAATTCATAGGGGACAAACCTCGAATGATTTACCAAAGAGCGGAGACATTAAATCAATACTTAGTCCATTACCACTACCTGAACTTAAAGATCGGAGTCAGATCACTTGGCTTCACAAGAATGACATTGGTTTCAGGAAGTGTGGAATGTGTCCCCAATGCAAGTATGCACATGACAAGACGAAAGAATTCAAGGACATTAATGGCATAACCTTACAAATTAAACAAGCTATCAACTGTAAAACGAAATTTGTCATATATGGTATTACCTGTGTATGCCCCAAAGTTTACATAGGCAGTACCAAGAGAGAATTAAGGATCAGGATACGGGAGCACCTAATGAAGATTGGAAGTCAAGACCCTTCATTGCCACTAGCTCAGCATTGGCAAATTTGTCACCCAATGCACAACAAATCGGAGCTCAGGCTTATAGGGCTTCAGCATGTAACTCTGAACAAGAGAGGTGGGGACAGGGTTAAAGCATTACGGCAGGCTGAAGTTCGGATTATTTGCTTTCTAAACCCAACTGTAACAGGCCTTGACAGCGACAATGAGATGGTATCATTCCTGTAGTTATGTAAAGTGTTCTGAGACTAGAAATGTTCTTGCTAAATGTGATAGATGTTCTGCATGAGCAATGTTAAGTAGTTCTGAGATCTCATACGAAGCTCCATTTACAAACAAGTTAATTTAGACAAGTTCTCTTAACCCTTCAACATGCTGAATGAGCATCCAGCCAGTTGTTCATGGATAATAATGATACTAATGAGGTAATGGGTATAGCAGTAAAAATATCTTTTGTATAACAGCCGAACCATCACATTTTCTAAGATTGTGCCCACCAAATGGGCCTCAATTAGAAATAATTGTGGTTAATTAATAATATTAATAATCACGAGATATGCATTAGATCCTAGGACTTGTGTTAAGTAATCTTCACGCAAGCCAATAGTAAATAAGTTCACACATGCACGCCTCATTTCATATGCAAACTTTATTCAGTTATTGCCATTATGAGTTTACATCTCAGGAATATGTTTTAGTGCTTTCGGATATTGCACTGAATAACCGTGTCTGATCTGCAAATCATTAATTATATATTACAACAATAATGCAGCGCATGCACGCACGCTTTCGTGGTACTTCCAATACTGATCAAATACTGTGGCTACAAGCCTATCTCTTATGCCTAGATTCTAGTGTGTTTCACTTAATTATACATTTGCAACCTTTCGGGATATCAAACCCATTGAAATGTGAGTTTTACTATGGACTTTAGCAATACCTATGGTACACAGTGCTAGCACAAGATGGCGCCCAGTTTTTTGGCAGCTGGTGCTGTGCAGAGAACGATCCTCCCATGGCAACGTGGGTACAACATTGCCATGAATACTGCATATCTACATTGTCCCAAAATGGCGCCGGCTCACAGGAGCAGCCGACGCGTGGGACTTGAACTGCACGGTAAGAATATTAATTAAGAAATATGACCCAAGCAGCGGGGGCATTACCGACTCAGGTAATGCCCCGGGGCCCATAGTTATACTTAACGAAGGCCCCGGGGCATTACCAGACCCATTACGAGGGTCATATTGCTATTAGTACCCCGGCCCGCATTATATGCGTGACCGGGGCACTAAAAGCAGTTTTTTTGTTCCGAAGAGCAGCGGCGTTTCGAGACAGAAAAAAAAAATAAACGACCAAGAAAATGGCGGCCGGGAAAGGGAAAACGGGAGTCTGTTTTCTCTTTCCATGGCGGCCTTTGGGAGCGGACGCGCTGGGAACACAAGTGTTCCCAGCGCGTCCGCTCCCGAAAAAAAAGAAGCAGAAGGTAAGTGGGGTTGGGAGGGCAGGAGGGAGGGGGGGAGAAAAAAAAATAAAACTTTTTAAAAAACGTTCCTTCGTCCCTGCCAGGGGACGATGGAAGCCTCCAGCTGTGTGGAGGTGCAGAGTCTCCACACTGCTGGAGGCTGCCATCGTCCCCCACCAGGGACGCAGGGGCAAGAAGGTAAGTGGGGTGGGTAGGGAGGAGGGAGGGAAGGGGAAAAAAAAAGCTTACCCGAGTCCCCAGCGGGGGCGGAGGCAGCCTCTCAGCCGTGGGGAGGCTCAGAGCGGGTATGGCCCCGCTTTGAGCCTCCTAATTGGCTGAGGGGACCGCCACGCCCCCCACGCCGAGGACAAGGCAGCTGGAGTCCCGGCCGAGAATCAAAGGATGCGTGTTGCATTCTGCTTGACTCTCGCCGGGTACTAATGAAGCATAGACTATGCAGATGATTACTTTGTTCCCGACAGTTAATTTGATATGAGAATCAGAACATTATTATGGAGCAATTTCTGTTTATATTTTAGAAGTAACTGGCACAATAACGTATCGAGTGGGTAAATGTCCCATTTTGAATTAGATTTTGGATGATGTGACTTATTTAGATATTAGCATGTTAGCGGACTAAAGACATACTAGATATGAACGTTAGGGACCGCCCTTAAATATATATTTTTACTACATTTAATTTCTGATTCCAAATAATGATCACATATATTTAGAGTGGATGTATCATTCAGTGAATATACGAGTTTGACACAAATATAGATACATGTGTGACATGGATGACATGGATATATATATATATATATATATATATATATATATATATATATATATATATATATATATATATTCTTTCACAGAAAGTTGAACCTTGGGATCCAACCCTTCCATGAATCACCTGATATTACATCACATTAATAATATTTATTTCGCTCTAAGACTTGCTGGTAAGGAACCCCATGTCCTGGGGAGGTTTTGATAAATAGTCTGATGACTATGTAATTCAATGCGCAGAACATGCAAAGTAACGGATTGACAATTGGACTAATATACTTTTTTACTTTTTCTCTCCTTTCCCTATTTTTATTGTATTTTCCCCCCTACTGGTTTTAATTAACTATTATGCTTTGATTTTTGTTTTCTGTTATTTCTTTGATGTTTTCTCTCCATCCCTCCGTGATCCTCCCCATCACCAACCCGCAATCTCTGTGTTTTTCTAACAACAAAAACATTTTTTTGTCTTTGGCTATTTTTATGCTGTTGTGAACTGTACTTTGGGATGACTTGGGTTTCATTTGGGGATGTATAATATGATGTGAACAGCATCAGCCCTGATTTGACAAAGGCTCAGCCAAGCCAAAACACGTGTAATCATGGAGAGGGCATTTTGATTAAGAATGAATATCACATTAAAGCATTTACATTAAATGGCACAGAGTTGTGGAGTACATCCCTTATTTTTTCAAGTAATTAGTGACGGTCTGGCCTTTTGTACCACCATATTCCAGAGACCTGCGACAATCAATCTATATTTTTTTGTGCAAGAGAACCTACTTCAAACAAACTAATCAGAAATTGTTAGGAGTCGCCTGACAGAGCAACCTTGCAACAAAGGCCCTTTCTCTCTTTTTTGACAGTTTCATAAGTAATTTCACCATGCAGCTAGTAGTTTTGACCAATGTTACTGAATGAAACATTCTTTAAAATTCACAATTTGCATCACGTTTTATTATTGAAAATAAGTTCCTCTCCACCCACAAAACACTCACAATGGTCGCCCTCATCATGTCAAGAATCGACTACGCAAACAGCCTCTACCTCGGGATGCGAGAATACCTCATGAAGAAACTACAACGCATCCAAAATACAGCAGCCAGACTCCTCCTGAAACTGTCCAGAAGAGACCACATAACTAAAAATACTACACTGGCTCCCAATCAAACAGCGCATCACCTTCAAAACAATGTGCACAACACACAGGGCAATAAGCGGACAGGGAGCTGAATTTCTGCAAAAGAAAGTAACAATCTACAAGCCAACGAGACCTCTCAGATCAAGCAACAAAATCCGCCTAGAACTAAAACCATATCTTAAGAAAAAACTAGTAAGATCCTCCTCCTACCACCTGGCTGCAAAAACCTGGAACACCATCCCTAAAGAAATAAGAAACACCGAAGACCAAGTACAGCTCAGAAAACTACTAAAAACCTGTCTCTTCAATACCACTGACACAACCTAAACAATTATAAAACGACAAACAGGAAAGACACAGAACAGGATGACAGAAACTAGGATGAGAAAGGCAATACCAGAACCGACCAAGGAAAACCCCACATTAGCAAGAGACCAGAAAAATCTCATAAGACACAGACTGCCACCGCGAGGACAAGTATAAAACCCCATGCTAATCCCACCAAATTAGCTTGAGACTGAACCACAAACTCATGCTTACCATGGTAACAGACAGATCGGACCGAGATGGGCAGGACCAAACTCTAACATGGTCTATGATTATGGGTGGGCAACTAGTGGGTAGGCCTCAGGGGTGTTGACAGGTCACAGATCTAGATGAAGAGCTGGAAATGCTTGCGCACCCCACCTTGAGAAATACAAGCCTAGCGCCTTGCTCCCAAACAGCCAGGCCAAGTCTACCAACCCGCTAACAATTTCACCCCTCTGCATACACCTCTCAAACTCTAAACTAATACAACCAAAACCTATAAGCACAACAACCCGCACAAACTTCACTACACAGCAACAACAAAACAAACCCCACATACACTCTCACAACAGCACATGACGTCTGCCGACCAGGAAACACCCCAAGCCCAAGCCAACAGTGTTAACCGGGCTGCGGCTGCCAACAGGACATCACTGCTCCTTTGTACTTTTCCCACTTATCCCCACTAACTCTCCCCCGCAACACCCTGCCCTCTTTATGTCAGATCCGCCAGAGCACCAGGGGACCACTGCGGTGGTGATAGTGCGCGGTATAAATATCCTTTAACATTAACATTAACATTAATGTTGGAAACCTCACCCTTGGGTACTCCTCAAACAGCCTGTCACCAAAGGAATGAATTGCCATTTGCAACTATGAGCCACTTTTTCATTGGTGCCTGAGACAGTTTTATGCCCTATTCTGACCCTTGTGGAGAGTTATGTTGGTTTATCTGTGGTGGGTTTGTGTGGTGTTTAGGGAAATTTAGTGTATGCATTTGTCTTTAGTTGCTCTATGTGCCATTGTGTAACCCTGGTTAATTTGCTGTTGGAGTTGTGTGTCGAAACGTGTTCTGAGGCTAAGGGATGCTATGCCAGATGGCACTATGCCGTGACAAATATTCTGAGGTCACGGTTTCCAATTAGGTTCCTTGGATCTCCCTTCTCACTGCCCACTGATACCTCAAAGACACTCAGTCTTGCATGGGATTATGGTACAAGGTCACTAGATATGCATCATGAACTGCCAACTGACAAATCGAACCATGCACCAGAACACAGCCACAGCAATACCCTGCTGGCAGTTCCCATCAAAATGTGCATTTTGTGTTTAAAACATATGTTTTGCGGCAATATCAATGACAATTGTAGCGTTGATTGCTAATTTGGCACCAGTTACTAAAAATATTACTTTGGGAGAACAGGAATGAGGCACCATACACGTTAATTTGTCACGCTCACCTAAAGACTCTGGAGGTAATCCCTCCCCTATCATTTGATGTGTTGGGCCCCCCCGACCCCCGATGTACCAGTCTCGTTGCGCCCCTGATGGTCAGTGCCCTCTTATTATTCCAGACAAGCTCTTTCAACATCAACCGCTCTTAGCTTGAGTCCCTCTTTCAGCTGTCGCCTCCATATTACTACTCTGAACAGGTGTCTCTTTGATGTCGTCCCTTTTTCTGTCCTTGGAGCAAGGCCCCAGACTCTTTAGGAAGCTCTTAAAACCCCATACTTTGTCTTGCTGACCCAAACGTTATTTAATTGTTCTGGTTCATAGAGTCCCAAGAGGCCAGTCCAGTTCTGATAGCTGTGCTGACGAAGTTTAATTTTTTTTTTTTTTTTTTTTTTTTATTTGATATGGTTAAACATTTCAACCTTTCAAATTTCAGAGTATCACAAGTTGACCACACTTTAAACATTAAATTATACAAAGCATAGCAAAGTTACAACTATATATCTATCAGCTTATCTTCAAATCCATATGTTACCTCTGTAAGCATAGAAGGCATAATAATTTCATTACATTCTGTTACAATTTTATAAAAGGTTTCTCAACATTCTTTCTAAAATTAAAGGATTATTGTATTTAAGAAAGTTTAAAACTAATCAATATAAAAACACTTCGACATCAATTGACATCATCCTTAAACATCATCCTTAACAGTATATGGTAATACTGTTTGGACAAATTGAGTTAAAGCAATGTGTATTACTGTTCTATTGCTCGTGATCAAGGCAATCCATATTTCATAATGTGAGCGCGAGCAAGAAAATTGCATTACATTTTTTAAATATTGTTCTCTCAATCCAGATAAAGCCAAACACTCTACAATTACGTGGCTTAACGTCTCAATTTGATTCATATTCGTACAAAACCGACAAAAGGCTTCACTTTTGGGAATGATTCCACGTCTTGCTAAGATTTGATTGGTTGAGCACAAGTTCAGTCGTATTCTTAACATAGTGGCACGAACCACTATAGACGGACATTTAACCAAGTAATCACTCATCTGTCTAATTTTTTTATGAGGGAAAACATTAATGTCAAAGTCAACATAGCCAGAGCACACCTGTTGGGTTATGATCCAATCATGACGATATAGACTTATTTTGGCTTTACTCGGATTAGAGAGCAGCATCTCTATAGAAATATCTGCATCCACAAGAGCATTTAGCACAAACTGCCTCCAATTCTTAGAAAATGTATCTAATGAAGAACACATATGGTGTCCGACGAGACCTAGAATGTTACCTGATTGTAATCCCAGTAAAAGTTTACGATAAAAATTGCAAAATTTCCACAACACCTGTACATACATTGAGATCAAGCCCAATTCATATCTTATTAACCATATTGGGGTACAAGACGGTAGGCAAAAAACTGACTTCCAAAACTTTCCTTCATAATGATCCCAGTATCGTCTTTCCCTGGGCGGGAGAGTTTCAGCTCCATAGGACAGGATTGGGACAACTTTCTGCATATAGAAATTCTTAACATGACTTGTGGTAAATTTCCCATACTTAAACAAGATGATTTTGGCTTGTGATGTCAAAGCCATACTTTTAGCTTTGATGGTGTCCTCAAGGATCGAGTTTGTTCGTGTCCCTGAAAATGGAAGGCCCAAATATTTGTAATGCAATACTTTCTTCAAGGACAGAGTGGACACCTTCCATTGATAGTTCAGCATTTTTGGATTAGCTTTCCTAGAACAAGATACAATCTGCGTTTTATTTGTGTTAATTATTAAATTATTCTTAATCGTGTAATCCGCTAATTGATTCAACAATTCTTGTAGCCCATTTGGGGTAAGGGATACCAACACTAAATCGTCCGCATACAGGAGCCACATGAACTTTTGGGTGCCTAATTTAGGTGCATCTGCCATGCTTACCTGTAGATTTATACCCAAATCTAGCAAAAACAAATTAAACAGGGTTGATGCCAGGATACAACCTTGTCTTAGACCTCTAAATGTTCTAATCTCAGACGATAGTAGCCCTTCAAGTGACAATTTGATTTGTATGCTCGTATTTGTGTGGAGAAGTTTAATTAACATAACAAGTAAGTGCAAAAAGATTCAAGTCTGGCTGTTCATAGCATGCTTAGATTTTCTTCTTGCAATTCATGTATAATAGAGGATGGGTTTGTCATTAAAGCAATAGAACCAGAGGAGGGAGGGTATTACTGGTCGGGTAATGCCCCTGGGGCCACAGATAGAAGCCTAAGTGAAGCAGGGGCTCTAACGTAGCCCCAGGGGCATTACTAGACCAGTAATGCACCCCTCCAAGGGTTCTATTGTTATTAGTACCCTGGCACTTTTTACCGGGGTACTAATAGTGTTTTTTCGTGAAAGCGTTTCTGAACTCGAGAAAAAAAAGAAAAAATGAATAATGGCTGCCATGGATTGGGGAGAAGGGACTACATTTAGTCCCTTCTCCTTTTCCATAGCGGCTATTAAAAAGATATTTAAAAAAGGTAAATAACGAAAATGGCGGCCATGGATCAGTGAAGGGACTACAAGTAGTCCCTTCTCCCTTTCCATGGTGGCCAGACGAAGAATGGATATGAATTTGGAGGGGCCGGCGCTCTGAGCGCCTGTAGCAGGTAGGTCTTTGGCCCTCGCCAGGTCCCTACCAGCGTGGCAATCCGTTCGTTTGGAACAGGTATTTCTCTATCCTTCTTTGCTCTGCATTCAGTTACGCCACTGGAACTTCACTAAGTATACTAGAAAGGGGATGTGGAGCAACATCTACAAAGGGTAAACATAATTCAGTGAGTTATCGTCAGTATTTCTAGGAGTTAGTGGGGACGGCCACTACTATAGTTTCACTTCATTGCGTGTGCTCTGTGCGTGCACGTTGCAGACACAAGCTTTCTATTATTAAAAGTCCTGTGTGCGCCACTCCAACTATGGGACGTGGAGCCATTCGAGAAAACACAACGTGCTGGTCACTCCATACAGCAGCGTGAAAACAGGAATGAATGCACGTGTTCTGTAAAACACAAAGACAACTAGACACCCATGGTTATGGCCATTCAGGATAAGTCAACAGCAAGAACTGTGTGTGCATGGGGAGTGCACACACAGCTGTCACAAAACCTCATTGTGTTTCGCCCCTTAATGGGCGTGTCAATGATATTGAAAAGGCAGAAGTAACGATGCACCTGTACGATCATGCCAGGCGAAACCCCGAGCACGGTGCGATGAGCAAAGCACATGGACACAACTCGAATGCAACAGGTCTCGCCGTGACGTTTTTTTTAATACAGCACTGTGGGTCTACTCTTTGGTCATCAAGATGCCAAATATTTGGCTGGCATGAGAATGCTGTGTGTGTCTCATAACGCACTTGGCCAGGAGGGTGGTCCCCCACACAAGGATTGGTAACAACCAGAAACAGTGAGAAGTGTGTTGGAAGCAGGATGTGAGGTTAAAATTGGTATTTCCTTTGTGCTGTGCACGCCTCAGAGGTCTATTGACCGAGGGCTGATTCAAAACCACTGGGATTTGGAATACTGGGTGGAACAGGAACATCGAACACGTGGACTATAGGTACATATTTCTGAGAATTTTTGTTTAGTTGTCGTCTGGGACCGTTGCTATATTTTGATATTACATAGATCATTGTTATTTAAGACGCCCCGAAGACAGTTTTGTTTTTCAACGTACAGCTCTTGTCCCTGGCATGCATCAGTCACAGGGATTGCCACTCTGAATACCGAAACAAGGCCAGGACAACCCTATATCTGCCCAATATCCCTGTGCCCGGAATGTCTGGAAGGGCAACTCTACAACTGCCCGATACCCATCTTCCCAGCACACCTCCACGTGCCATTATTCCCTGTGGCCAGCAGGCCTGCCAGTGCAACCTTACACCTGCCGGATATCCATGTACCCACGAGGCCTGTCAGGCCAAACCTGTACCTGCTGGATATCCCTGTGCCCAGCAGGCCTGCCGGTGTAACCCTGCTCCTGCTGGACATCCCTGTACCCACGAGGTCTGTCAGGCCAAACCTGTACCTGCTGATATCCCTGTGCCTAGCAGGCCTGCCGGTGTAACCCTGCTCCTGCTGGACATCCCTGTGCGCAGCAGGCCTGCCAGTGCAACATTACACCTGCCGGATATCTTTGTACCCACGAGGTCTGTCAGGGCAAACCTGTACCTGCTTATATCCATGTGGCCAGCAGGCCTGCCGGTGTAACCCTACCCTCGCCGGACATCCCTGTGGCCAGCATGCCTGCCGGTGCATTCCTACACCTGCTAGAAGCTCATCTGCCCTGCTGGCCTGCCACCCCAACTCTACACCTGATGGATATGCATATGACCGGCAGGCCTGCCAGAATAACCCTACACCTGCCACATATTGCTGTGCCCGGCAGGTCTGCCAGAGCAATCCTACACATTCCATATTTCCATGTGCCCAGCAGGCCTTCCAGTCCGTCCCTACACCTGAAGGATGCTCACCTGCCCTGCTAGCCTGCCAGGGCAACCCCACATCTGCTGGATATCAATGTGCCCTGTGCAACCCTACACCTGTCAAAAATATTCCTGGGCCCGGCACGCCTGCCAAGGCAACCATACACCTACTGGATATCCATGTGCCCAGCAGGCCTGCCAGTGGAACCCTACACCTGCTGGATATCCATGTGCCCAGCAGGCCTAAGGGTGAAACCCTACACCTGCTGGATATCTATGTGCCCTGTGCAGCCCTACACCTGCCAAAAATATTCCTGGGCCCGGAAGACCTGCCAAGGCAACCATACGCCTGCTGGATATCCATGTGCCCCGCAGGCCTGCTAGTGCATCCCTAAAACTGCTGGATATCCATGTGCCCAGCAGGGCTGCCAGGGCAACCCTACACCTGCCAGATATCCATGTGCCCAGGAGGCCTGCCAGTGGAACCCTACACCTGCCGGATATCACTGTTCCGCTAAAGCATTGGCCAAGGATCGTGCCAACTCCAATAGGAGCCTCACTGTGACCTGTCCTCCGTTTGGGTCTTATGTCCATCCACTCGGATGAATGGACGCTCTGCCAAACCCCGGCAGATTCTTTATTGTGTACAGATTCAGAAAATATGTGGTCTGCTTGCTGATCCTGGTGCAGTCCTGACCAGTGGTGTTGCTAGGTCTAGAAAAGGTCTGGGGCTATGCTAAAGCCAGGACTGTCAGGACTCAGGGCTAGCTATAGCCTTTTGGTTGTAGCCCCTGAGATTCTATCTGGTGCTACAACCAAAAGATCAGGGGCTATAGCCCCCTCAAAACCCCCGCCCCTCCCGCCCCAGCAACGCCTCTGGTCCTGACTCGTCAATCTTCCTGTGGATCCGTGCGACTAGCCGAGATTCAAGCCCTCGCAAAGCTTTTTCTGATTACCCCATGTGGTAAAAGCCAACACACCAAACAGAGAGTATCTTAATAAGGTGTGTGGGGAAAAGGGGGCGGGGGGACTTTCGGACACTGTGCTGCAAAGGAAAACAGAACAAGTTAAGCACTCGTTGCAGACATGATGAGGTCACCCTGTACTTGCAAGATTGCACCAGATGGCATAAAACAATCAGCCCTTCATTTTTCCAACGTTGATCATATGGGTAATACTAACACCTGCTGTTACAGCGTTTAGAAGAGCAGGAATCCGGTGTCTAGCGCTACACACCTTTTTATTATGCTGAGATTAAAACTGCCTGCCATCAACTCCCCCACCGTTTTAGCCTCCCACCCACCACACCACCAGAGCATTACATTGAAAATGAGGCTCCGTATAAAAACTCTAAGATTATTGGGTATAATTTTTCCGCCGTGCGTTAAAAATAAAGGACACACTGTAGAATCCAAATTCCTGCACCACCCGCGGGACATTAAGAAGGCACTTGCGAGGTGTCACGAGTTTAGCCGCAGGTTAAGAAGAATTATGTGGGCGGAGCATTTTCTTGGCGTGATAAAGAGGAGATACAATTCAGCCTCGACCATTCCCCATCATGCACCAGCAGCAGCGATCCCAGAATCCGGCGGTGGCGGCTGCAAATGCCAGACGCTTTCATCGGCGCCTGCAAAACACCTCGCGGACCCTCTTCCCGCGTCAAGCAGGAGTACTTTAAACGCTGCTTTTAATCCAAAGGCAGACACGCGTCCCATGTTAGCCCCCCCCCACGCTCCCCCTGCTTCCGCTCCCAAACACCTTTCACCCTGATTGGACCTAGTCAGCGGGACACGCTCGAATTACTTCATAATTGCGAAGCAGAGACATGATCTCATTCAATTCATCAGCAAGTAAAGTAGGGCCAATGACATCTCCGCAAGATGCTTCGACCCTCCCCTCGTGCAGCGCATGCAAACTGCAAAGCATGCGCCACAGACGGGGGTGCTTTGACTCGGGACTGACATCATTCATTAGTGCAAGACGTAAAGAAAAAAAGATCTATTCAGAAAAGGGGAAGTACCTGGGGTGACAACTTTTGAAATCGAGAATCTCTTTGATAAAAACAATTTCCATTTGATGTGTGGTCATACGTCATTCTTTTCAGCTATTTTCTAATGATCTATGCACTATGACAATGCTAATCAATTACTAGGCTTTCATCTGCAGCCATTGACAGTGGGCTGATTGTGTAAGTATGCAAGATGCAGTGGTGCACTCCCCTGATATGTGGCCCAATACCCCACGCGTTTCTATGGAAGCCATCTTCTAGCCCTGCATATTAACTGGGCAGCTAATACTAAGTGAACCCGCTCAAAATGGAAAAATAGCCCAGCAAACTATAGTCCACCGGGGTATATATAAGTTAGTTAGCAGTATTATCGACAGTTTAAAAACATTTTTTTAGCCCACTGCGGTGGTGAAAGAAGCATATATCTGTATTTATTTATTTAGTCATTTGTATAGTGCACCTAACCGTGGACATCTGGCTCTTTTCTTACATGTGAGGAAATATAGTTATCTTAGTTACGTATGTACATCATAATATACACTTAATAATACAGTTGTTTACATGGTGATTCTGTACTTTACAGTGTTACATGGGAACATCCCATATAGACTTATGACCGTATTGTTAATTACATGGTTATGTTTTGACAGGTTAATTCTACAGACCCCGTGTAAACAGGTGGGTTTTCAGTTGTTTACGGAAGGTCTGAAGGAGTCTTCGGCCCCCAGTTTGATTGGCAGTGTGTTCCACTGTTTGCTGGCTATTGTAGACGTTATTGGTGGGTGCTGTGGGACCGAACTTTCAATCCTGCACTTCTGGCATAAGACACTTTAGTTTTTATCTGTCCTATAGTCTCTGATGAGCCCTCATTTGGGGGCCAATCAGTGGCAAAGCTATCGACTGGCCTTAAGAAACCCTGTGTCTCCTCGGGTTAGGGTGCCCAAAGGCACCCAGTCGCCATATGCGAGTCTCTCCGCACATCTGGATGTGTCGGGTCCGGTGGTTGGCAGCAGCCCTCCCAGTGTGGTACAGACTAGAATGCATGCTGGAAGTTACAAGATGTCTTATCCTATATAATCAAAGGCCAGGTGCATGTTTGTCTGATGCAGTCACGCGCAATAGGGACTGCCCGCTTTGCCTGTTGTCACCGCTAGAGGGAGCTTTTGCCTTAGGATATATAGTGGTCTTGCTGTGTGAATGAAAACCTACTGTATCTCCTGTATCTCATTGCCTATTGTCACCACTAGAGAGAGCTGTTGTCTTAGGATGTACAGTGGTCCTGCTGTTACCGCTAGAGGGAGCTGTTGTCTTGGTGGTCCTACTGTGTGAATGAAAACCAATTTTTTTTTTCCTATAACATGAATTACAATCACTAACAATCAAATATACCCCATAATATATTAACACTCTAAACTTTTCTTTCTTTGTGCACTTTGGCCAGTGTGCAAGGGCTTTCGCACTAGTTGGATTATGATTACATCTCAGTGAAAAAGAATATGTTCATTTATACGTGTTGAACACTGCAAATGTTCTAAAGAGGAGATCTTTGGAATAAGGTCTTAAATGTAAAATTGAATAGGAGTTAAAAAAAGCAGTGCACTGTTTCTGGGGGTCTGTAAGCCCGGCCACAAAAAAAATGTAGTGTGTGACATATCTCAGCAGGGAGTACTAGTGTCAGAAATAGGCTTCCAGTCACTGAGCGTCAGATTGCGCAGTTATGGGGATTGGTGAGTTCAATGTGGATTGCCAGCAGCCGCCCACAGGACCCAGAGAACAGGGAACGATTACTGATATTAAGTGCAACACTTGGACATATTGCTCTTTTTTTATCACCTGAAATAACCATCAATACATATGGCCACTAATTTGCCCGAAAACATCCCAATACCTGGCTGATCTATCCGGGCGTGATGTTGCCCATCGCTTCGCCTGTACGTGTTTCTTTGTCATTCAACAGGCATTGAGGATGCGCTGTCCCCATTGTACATGTGCGCACCATGTCTCAGGCACATAAGCTTTCAGGTGAACATCATAGCCAGAGCTCTCCCAGGGGAATGTAGCCAGACAAAGGTGCTGGGTTCAAGCCTCTACAGGACTCAAACCTCTCCCCCTGGCTCTTCAACACTTAGCTTGCACTCTTCATTTCCTCCTCCACCAACTTTCAGTGCTACGCAGATGACACACAACTCTTTTTTAAACTCCCTGCTGACCGTCTTGCATCTTCCATCATCCCTGACTGCCTATGTGACATCCAGTCCTGGTCTACTTCCAATGATCTCTGCCTCAATGCCAGTAAAACTGATATAATGTACATTCGACCCCTGATCCATCTTGTTTCCCCTCACTCTGACTATCCTCTATGGGCTCTCCCCTTGCTCCTTCTTCTGGAGCCAGAAACCTTGGAGTCATCTTCTACTCCACTCGCCCCTTCCTTCCCCATACTCAGGACATTGCTATGAAATCCCACTTTCAACTCTTCCTTCTCAAAGGAATTCTACCTTTTCTCACCTTCCCCCAGAAGCTCAATGTTACCTGAGCCCTAGTTCTCTCTAGGCTTCAATACTGCAAACGCCTCCACCTGAATCTACCTTCTTCTACTTCACGACCCATCCAGCTAATCCAGAATAAGGCAGCAAGACTTATCCTTGGCTTTAAGCCCAGGGACTGAATCTATCCTGCCCTAAAAACTCTTCACTAGCTCCCGGTTGCAGCACAGATTAAATTCAAATCTCTCTGCATCATCCACAAAGCTGCCTGGGGCCACATTATCTCCAACTTTCTCTTATTAAATACTCTCCCTCTAGACCTCTGCGGTCCTCTGGCACCAACTCTTTTTTTTGCTTTCACAAAGGCCCGGAGGCCAGTCACTTTCCTAAGCTTGCTCGCTCTTATGGAACAGCCTCTCCTCCCTCTCCGTCTTGAGCAGGACTTCCTCAAATTCCGGAACTCCTCAAGACTTTCGCCTTCACCTCCTCCTTCTCCCCTCCTCATCTCACAGTTGCTGTGATTGGTGGCCAGGACCCTTATGCACCCCTCGCGGACCTGGCCTCCCATTCCGAAACGCAGCGGCCTCTGTCTACCTCTCAGCATTTGCCTCGGCACCCACCAGCCACAATCTTGTAGGCTTGCACTTTCTACCCAATGCGGCCAATGGGGCCGCAGGTCGCACAGCACTTACCTTACTATGCACTTCATCCGCTGCTCACCCACGAGCATGGACATTCCAGCACTTACCTCCCACCCCAACCTCCTCCTCTTCTCACAGCACTTGCACGTTCTGAATACTCACAAGGGATAGTCAGCTTGTCGTTTTCTTTTTTTCAATCCCATGAAACAGAATTGACTTACTCTATACCCACTTAAGAAATGCACAGTAAATAAATAAATAAATACTCTAATGTTCTCCTTTTATTTTTTTATTTCAGCCATGTAACAAAATCATTTTGTTTCTCCACTTAATAATACATCTTTATATGGTTGTATTTTAAAGAGGTTCTTTCCCAAGATGAGGTTCTATAGCACCAATGTTCTCCTTTAATTATATTTGATTGCAGTCAATTACCTGCTTTAGCTTGCATTCATTAATTATTAAAAAAGTATGATAAGGTGGGTACCTAAGACCTGGCCCACATTTTCAGGCAGGCCAATGTTACGCTCTGTGACCAGAATGAGTCTAAAAGAGGCATACATGGATTACATTAAAACATGTCCCAAGCCTGTTCCCTCATAAACAGACAATGCCCATATGAGACTAAGACTGGAGAAGGGCACCACCCAGTTTGCCCTAAGTGTGTCTGCTTTGCTGAGCCAATGCCCTTCCACTGATATTTATTTTAGGGACATCATCTGCTGAAAAAAGTACTTCAGAGTGGTCAGTTGAGGCTTTAGGCACAAAATACTTTTATTTCACAACTCTTCTAAACACTCTCCCTACATAGTACCATTTATCACACACAAGTCTGACGATCTGTCATAAAAAGCAATCATTGCAGCACACCGGAAGCAATATGCAGTGAGGCTAGCAAGCAATCCACTTTCCCCTGATGTTTAGTTTAGGGAAGTGATTAGTCAAAATCAAACATCTGAAGTGGTTGTTTGAGTCCTTAGACACAAAAGACTTTTTTAACATATTTTTTTCGTTCGAGCACATTGTGACTTTAGTTATGCTACCTATCCCTGCACTTTTCTTTTTGTATAAACACTCTCCCTAAATGTGCAACTTGTTGCTGAGCCTCATTTTCCTTCCCCTCCTCAAGTCATCTGCCTTTGTACTTTAACTGGCAGCAAGTGCTGAACAGCAGCATCAGCAAACGCCCCTGCTCACCAGCCTTGAAGGCCTTGTTGCTTTTCAATGTGGTGAGGGTCGCAATGACCATTACAGGGTTGATAATAATGTTGGGGGTTTTGGACTAGTAGACAGGGGATGACAGGACACACGAATATTTTTTATAACTTGGTTTCTATTTCCAAGCCTTTCATTTTATTCAAAGAACTTTACTTAAAACAATTATTAAACAAGTTTATAATGATACATTGTGGCTCATTCAAGATCAATCATTCACATTCATACTCTCTTCAACACACTGTCACAGATACGTTCAAAAATTGGTTTATACATATCGGGTAACAATCATAGATCCGTTACGTCTCTAAACATTCATGGATAGCAAAACAAGTCCCCCTATTAGTTCGAGGTAACAGAAAAAGTCTGTATGCTGTTGTTCCCACAGAATCTTATGTCGACACGTGTTTCAGTTGCTCTAGTCGAGCATCATCACTAGTGCTCTCTTTGTATCGCAACCTTCTTCAGGAAAAAACAACCAATTTTCTTGTACATATATCGGCTTGAGCCACACCATCTCCTATCCACTTGGCGGAGGGAGTAAATATGTGATTTATTCAGTTCAAACACATCTTCAAAAAACTCATGAGAGTTATTGTCTTCTTGCTCAAGTCAGGAATGACCACTTCCTGCACGGTCAGTCTAATTTGTTCTGTGTGCGGTAATAGTCGATCTTCACAATCTTCTTTGGTTGAAAATAAGTTACCACCAGAGTGTTAGTGGACCAGAGATATACCTCCCTACAGGAAAGCATGCAGCCCAGGGACTGGGTTCGATCAAAGCCAGCAATGTTCTCACATTATTATTAGCATGTCAGCACATCAAGGGTGTTGTCACTACTCTTATTCCTTTTATGAAAGACCTTTTATTAATTCTTAGTTCCTAATTCCATTTTCTAAAAAATAAACAAGACAAAAGCAACACCTATAGGCTTCTTATGCGGTTGATGGTATTTGAGTAAGATGTAAAACTTTACTTTATACTACTCAAACAAAAGAGCACCTGTCCTCTTAAAACCATATTCTGTGCAAATTCTTACATATTTTAATATGCCTGTTAATAGGAAACATTTGTAACATAACCGTGTGGCTTTGGTAGCCGAGAGTGCTGGAGACATCCCTTCCACTGATCACAGTGAGTTGTGGTCAAGGAGTGTGTCGACTAACCCAAGCGTGAAGGGTCACAGCCTTTACCAGACCAAAAGATTGGTTCTAGGGGATCAGCATTGTTCAACAATCACTTGCATATTCACAACCATTTGACAACACTGGCAGGTGGTCAACTTGCATGTAAGAAACAAAGAGAACAAGGTGAACACTGGTGCAAAGGTTCAAATTAAGATCAAATGGCTGCTAAATGCATCTTCTTATTTTCAAAAGATGTAAAATGATAATTTCTACAAATGTTCATACTATTTTCATTTAATTGTAGCCAATTGTAGTCAATTTCAGGTCATAATAGTTCACATGTGTTTAAAGCAAGAGCACTGGGATGCAGAGTAGTTCAAACCCAGCTATCATGTCTGCGGGCCTTTTTGAAGTTGAGTGTCATGTCCTTTACACTACCAAAGCTGTGGTTATGAAGTGTGACACAGCACATTGTAAGGGTGCAGAAGGAGGAGATTGATAGACAGGTGGCATACATTCTATTACTACTGAAAATAAAAGGAACTCCCTAACCTACCCTAACTGTAAAAGGGGGTTCCCTACCTCAACTAAAATACTAAGGGTTCAGTCAAAATATCTGTGTAAATCAATAGTCCACCGTCCAGTATCAACCAGCCTTCTTCTATCCCTTACTATTGCAACTAAACTAAAGAGGTAATGGTTCTCATTGGTCCAGAAGAATGACTCCCATTTTCTGGACAGTGGATCACAGTTCCAATGATTAGTGAGATAAGAGGGAATGACTCCCTTGGCCAGGTCTCAACCCCTTTTCAAGGTAAAAAGACAAAGTTCCAGGTTGCAATGCCAACATGGTAAAGTTCTCAGTTCAACTCCAAGGGTAAGGCTACAGTGCAAAAATCATTCTTAATGCCCATAGGTGCTTCTTCACTATGAGGCTTTCTGGAGAATGCCTTCCTTCTCCAGGTATCTTGTAGGCTCAATAACCAGAAAAAATTACTCTTAGTGTTTTCCACAACACACACAGCCAGGGGAAATGATTCCCTCCCCCTGGCCTCCCTCAGGATTCTTACTACAATTCACAACAGTTGGGGGAATGTTTCCTTCTTCTGGCATTTCTCAGGCTTTATTTGTACTTCACAACAGTTGGGCGAATGTTCCCTTCCCTTGGCCTTTCTCAGGAGTCGTGTTACAGTTCACAACAGTTGGGGGAATGTATCCCTTCTTGTTAAAGTTCACAACAGTTGGGGAATGTCTCCCTTTTCAGGGCCTTTCTCAGGGTTCTTGTTACAATTCACAATGGTTGGGAGAATGTCTCCCTCCCCCTGGCCTTTCTCAGGCTTCTTATTGCACCTCACAACAGTTGGGGAATGCATCATGCTTTGATCACAGTTCACAATGTCATGGGGAAGGTCCCCCTTCCCCTGGCCTTTCACGGGCTTACTTTTAACAATTCACAATGCCAAGGGAAATGTCTCCATTCCGCTGGCCTTTTCGTAGGCTTACTTGCTTATTAGTTCACAATGTCAGATGGAAGGACTCCCTTCCCCTGTCTTTTCTTAGGCTTTGGTTGTGGCAGACCTGGTTCGCTCTCCTGCCAGGTGCTGCCACAAAGAAGATTATGTGTAGGGATCGTCATCTGTGAGTGTTGATCCCAGACCTACATCATGTTTGTTACATCTATGTCTCTGTTGCCCCCACCAACCACCCCAAAAGCATGTGCATCTTTTTCAGCTCTGCCAGCGTTCTCTGTTCAGTCTTGGGTTCTTCCTGATTTGGATTTGGGCCTCGTGTCTCCCATCTGTAGTGATGGATCTGCAGCATCTGGTTCCTCCCTGGGTAAGTGGAACACTCCTTCGTATTTATTTATTGTTTGCTTATTAGGCTTTTATACAGCAACTAAATTCTGTTTCAAAGCAACCACAGGGCAAACTGGAGGGGACATGGGAAAGAGACAACATTAAAATACATAAAATATTAAATACAGTGGAGGGGGAAAAAGGACAAACCTATTATGCCTTGTGAGGATTCAGAACGTGCAAGTGCAGAAAGAAGGGAGCAGTGGGGGTAGGTGCTGTGGTGTCCGTGCTCGTGGGTGAGCAACAGATGAAGTGCAAGGTATGGTAAGTGCAAGCCTCCAGGATGGCTGGTGTGCCGAGGCAAGTGCTGAGGATAGACAGAAGCTGGGGCCGATTCAGTGTGGGAGGTGTGGCGTAAATTTATCCGCCCAGCAGAACTACCCTGCATCACCAAACTGCATTTTCAGCAGTACAAGCAGATGGCTGCGCTGGCTCTGTTGAGCACCATTGCATTGTACCAAAACTACGCTTTGCAGTCACCGAAATAATGGCTGTGCTGTCTTTGCCAAGCACATATGGGGCGAGATGGAACATGGAACACCCCAAGAATGGCTGCCAGTGTTTTCCTTATGTGCACCAAAGAAAAGAATTGAAAAGCAGCGTTACTAGCTGCCAGCTTTAAAATTTCCCATTGAAAAAGGAAATATTTTGCATTTAAAAAGACTGCGCCCTGATGCTCTTTTCCACTGTTTCAACAGTACAGGGTTTTGTTCCAGTGAGACCTAACTATGTCCATCCATATTCAGGTGTTCAGGTGTTCCAGCAAAAGGCGGTATTTCTCAGTGAATGACAGGCTGTGTCAGGCAAAATCTGTGAAATCACAAAGAACTTCATTCCAAGACGTACAGAAAAACGCTTGACTGTTGCAACAAAATATCACAGCTAAACTCTTCAAAAGAAGCCCTATCTCTTTACTTATGTCAGTTTCAGTGTACCCTTGCCTTGAACAGATTTCTGTTTATGAGGAATTGACTGGGGCTACAAATAATGTTTAGAATCTAGGTGTAAGAGAAAACTGCATTGTGAAGTGACAGCCAAGGAAAATTAACCATGTGTAAAATGGTGCTGTTTATAAAAGGTATGTTTAAAAGTAAATTGTTGAATTAAGGCCCTGTCCTTGCATAGAAATGTGAGGGTGGAGGGGCGGGGGTTGTTTTAAAACATATGTAGGCTATTTAATTCCAACAGTTTTGCTTTCTGGTTCAGGAATAAATAAATAAATAAAAAAATAAATTTGCTAAAGCCACAGAACTGGTTTTTTCCTGGCCTGGCTTCAAAGAACTTTGTTTCCGGGGAACAGGATTTGCCTCCCTTCAAGTGGACAGCTGCCGGGGCATCTGAATAGGAAAGGGTGGTGGATCTCGCACCCTCTTCAGACTCTGTGGCACATGAGTATATGCCTGGTACAATGGATTTCTGTGACACATAGGTGTGACTTTTTAGCAGCACCTCCCCTCCACTCAAACTGGGGAGCTTCAAAGGCAACTACAGAGCCACATTGGATTCAGGCTGGCTAAAGCCTGACATTTGCTGGGGTTTGGGAAATATACCCTTATTTGGAAGACAAAAGCTAGCCCATCTTTGGAAAAAAGACTGTTTTGAATTAATTAACCTTAAGACTTTTATCTCTGCATGCGGAAAATACAGGAAGGTGACAGTTTAACAGTTTAAATGTAATTTTGGTGGTATTAAAACAAGACATTGTAGCTTCCCTAGCATATAGGGGACACAAACGGCAGAAAAATGTAAATCATGGTAAAAGTATACTTGGTGCAACTTTGAAATTTAATGCAAACATGCTTCATGATAATAGGTACGCATATCTAAAATTGTAGAATTTTAGGTGAATCGGTTCCCACTGAAATGGCGAAAGATTATTTGAACGGCAAAACAACCTCGTACACATGTGGGAATTGAAATGACAGGTTCAGTATAAAATCTGGAATCTGCCTATATGATTTTCAAAAGTGCCACAAAGGTAAAAATGTGCAATTTATTCCATAACTGATCTTGGCTAAAAGAACTGTGGGAGGGTCATGGGCATTGTACGCACACACCATAAAAACTGATGTCATGTCCCTGAAGTCCCACCAGCTACAGGAAGGTGGTTACAGTCATCCCTGGCCAATCCATTTGTTAGAGGCATGTCCAGCCAAAGCCTGCCTCCATAGTATAATCCTGTGATGTCAAAGGTGGAGGCTCACAGAGACAAAGGACACTCTCTTCTGAATTTTCCAGCTCCTGCGCCTCCAGATATTCCATATTCACTCTGCAAGAATCCATATTCCAATGCCAGGCCCGCGCATAGCTGCCCCTATTCAGGCAGGACCATTGATCCAGAAAAACCCCACTAAAAATCCCAATAACTCAGGGAGCAAGGGGAAAGGTGGCTGAATCCTCATTGGGATTACCGAGTGCTACCTGCTTGCCCTGAAACCCGCTCTATCCAGCTGAGGTGCCGCTGTGCCACGATCAGACCTTTGTCCAGCTGTTTTCTTCCAGGAGAGCCCACTGCTGTGACCAGTGACCAGATACTGCCTTGCTGTCCTGAAACCCGGTCCGCTTTCCAAAATGTCCCATTCAAGTGCTTGCTGTGAGTATATCCCTTCCCCAGCAACCACAAACTGCATCCCTTGCTCTGTTACCTTGTCTCAGTTCCATCCCATAGAATTCCCATAACTGCCTTTGCAGAAATCCTTAAAACTGTCAGAATCCTCTGTGCATCCTTTTTTGGATCTCCAGGTGCTAGAGCCATTCTTTCAACTCATTTCTCCTTGCTACTCCTTTCTATCCACCCAAAATTCAGTTAATCAGGGATTTGAGGGAGCGTTGTTGGGGGAAATCTTAAATGGGTGCTATCTACCCAAAAAGTAATATTGCCCCTATTCATTTGTGCTTTGTGTATTACAGTGTAATAATCACCCCACTGGTGATTGCTGCCATATATTAAATGTGTGTGATTTCATTTGAATTTTCAAATAAATAAATATTGTATTACTATCCACCGGCCTCTGTCATGCTTCATTGTGGCCCGGGGTGTTAGAGAATGGAGGTTGAGATGTGTTGGGTGCCAGCTCAATCTGTATTCTTAGGAAATAAAGTAAAAGTGTTTTAATTGTGCGCTGCATGCTTGGCCAGTGGCAAGAGTCCTGGTCTGGTATAAGATGCCCAATTAGTAGCTTTAAGAGATTGGGGGCTCGTGCTGGGGATTGAGAAAGTGTTGCCACCCGTGACAGCCTTAGAGGAGAATGGGCACAGCTAGATGAGGAGGTCTGGCTAGGAGAAATGCTGCAACAGGTCACCGCCATGGACATTGATGTGTGGAAAGACGGTAGCCTGTTACATCAAGCTTTGAACAAGTTCTACATGACTCCAAATCTTAAAGAAGAGCAGATTAAAATGATCCGAATCACAGCCTCCATATATCTCCATATGGGGATTATGCAGATGCGCAAAACCAATCTGAACTCTTAACTCAAATCCAGACAGAGCTAAAACTAGTGGAAGGGACATTGCAAAAGAGCCAAGATTCTGAGATCAAAGTCGAGAACTACATCAAACAGCTAAAAGAGGACATGCCTCTACAACACCAAAATAATTCAGATCAAGAGGCCCAATTAAATGCATTAAGAGTGGAGTGTCAGGAAAAGGTTGATGGACTGAAAGAGAATCAACTAAAATTAAAACGACAAGTGACATATAATAGCGCCTGCTCAGAGCAGATAACTACTTTACAAAATCAGATCAAAGAGTTCGAAGAGGAGAATAACAAATTAATCAGCAAAGAACACCACCTCCAGACAGAATTTTAACAAGCACACCACACATTAAATACAATCAAACAGCGAAATGGCCTAGCTGAACAAGGGGGACCCCGCATCAGGAAAACTATGCCCTATGTCAGGAAGTGAGCAACCTAAAAGCAGATCTACAGGAAAGAGAGTTAGGCCTCCAGAAACTAAATGAACTAACAGGGGAATATGAAAAGTTATTGGGGCACACCAGACGAGTGGAAGGTGCTCTAGAAGAGAACACCCAAACTAAAAATGTGCAAAGACAGGAGATAAATCTCCTATAACAAAAATTGTGTCAGTATTCCAAAACCATACAGGCAGCACAACAAGACAATGAGGTCCTCTGATATATGAACAGTGGACTCCAGAGTCAGGTAGCAGCTGAAGAAATGGTCATAGAAGCAAGTCCATCCCTGATAGCGGAGCAAAGGTCTCAGGCCTTTGCCTATCGTCAGGAAATAGAGGCTGAGAGGGTTAAACTGGAGCTGTTAGAGAAAGAGTATGCGAGGCGGAATTCAAACTTGAGGGACCCTGAACAAGTAGAGAGGGACAGGGAAACCCCTGATTACTGTGTGATGCCCTCTGTACTAAGGGCCTCAAACCCACTTACCCATTTGTATGCAGAAGGCACTGCGGACTTCATGTCCACCGGTTCACAAGAACTGGGGGTCATGGGCCAGCCAGACTTAAATAGGCCTAGCATGTTTGAACAGGTAGGCCACCAACCATCAGAGGTTGATGGATGGGCGTCAATGTACAGTTACCAAAATATTAGGGCTGAATTATCTGATCAGGAAGACTCCTATGAGGAGAAACTCAGGGAGCTAGACCTATAGGAGCACCATTTAAAAAGGAACCATTTGGTTGGCTTTGCAGAAATGCAGTATGGAATGAGGCTCCAAAAGAGTATTTTGAAGCCCTCCACCCAATCAGGGCAGTGGGGGGGAATCCTCCGCCAACCCTGGAAGCAGGGAGGAGTCAGAAGACTACTCTCCTGTGTGCCACAGGGGAGAAGAAACTAGGCCCCACCATTCTGCGAGCCCCTCACAAGCTCAAAGAATCAGGGAGCACCTAGATGATCATTTGGGGACCTCCAACAGTAGCGGCTACGAGTCTGAGGGTGAGTGGACTCAGGTGACAAGGCAAAGGAAAGCAAATACACAGAGTAGAGTTCTGGTGAAAGACCGCATTCGGCAGATCAAGGCATTTAGGAATTTCATGACACCGTACCACAAAAATGCAAAATATTCTGTCTGGCAGCATCTGGAACTACCTGAACAGCTGATGGACACTTTTCACATCAAAGATAGCCAGAACTGTATAGAATATGCCAAATGGACATTCTCTCCGGAGTACTCAAGCTTATTTGCTGGACTGGAAGATCAAAACCATTCCGGGTGGTCCACCTAAAAGCCGAGCACCTTGAAGCACTTTTCTGCCCACAGGAACCCTGAGGAGGCTCACAAAGCGGCCTACAATTTTCAATGCAGAGAAGATCAGGCCCCAAGAGAATGTGTGCAGGAGCTAAAACACGCCTTTGCACAAACTACCAGGCAGGTGCGCACTAATTCCAGAGAATTCATAACCACTTATTTTCATGCGCTCCCAAAATACACAATGACCCGGCTGGTGAGGCATTTTCATGACAAAAGGTCCCTGGACTGGGTAAAAGAGCAGGCTACCGGGATCTATTAGGTCCAAAAACCTGCAAAAAATAAAAACCAGATTAAAAAAAGCAACCAACACCCCCGCTGCTGGTAAGGTCGTGGAGGTGAAGGTTGCCCCATTTTAGAACTAGAAATGGGGGGGGGGGCTATAAACAAACATTTCCAAAATCAGCCAAATCAGATGCAAATGAGGCCATCTGATTAATCAGCAACAGGTGGCAGTCAGGGAGGTAATCCCACCAGTGGGACCCCTAACTCTCCTGATTACATAAGTCCCAGATACAAGAGCAACTGACCTATATTGGAGTATGTATGGACTCCCCAGACCAAGGGGGGAGATCCAACCAGGTAAGTACTGCCCCAGGAAACTTCCCTCCTAACTTCCCTCAGGAGGGCAGTAATCCCTGTGGGATGTTTCAACCCACTAGTCCAGGCCCTGCAACATTACTGTGCATTGCTTGCATCAGGAACATCAGAATGGCCGCCGGAAAGCATGCTGCTCGCTAAAGATCACCCAAAAGTGTGCAGTAAAAATCCCAAAAATAGGCTGCAATCCGCTTTTGCCTATCTCTTTAGTAACACAGGAGACCACTGACAAACCCCATCATTTGGCTGCCCAAAGAGCAAAATCATTTCAAAAGAAACACAAAGCTGTTTTATCAATCCGTTTTTCCTTGGCAGTGCAAAAATCATGGTTCTGAAACATCTGAAAAAAATCCAACCTCCTTGTTGGGTGGTGAACATCATTCTACTTCAAGAATCCACATAAGCACAATGTCCACAGAAGTACACTTATCAGAAGAAAATCCACATTGAAGATTGCTTGCTGGAAAGAAATGTGTCAAAAATGGGTGCAATACCGTTACTCGCCTCTGTCAGATGCTGGCGATCTCTAAATCTGACAGGAGAAACTTGTGTCTCAAAAGCTAAATATGCCAAAGAAGGGATTTCCATCAAATGCAATATAGGGTGCCACACATTGATTTTCATGTTGAAAAAGACTGGAATTGAAGATATGTTTGCTGACTTTAAATTTGTAACTGTAATTTTTCACAAGGAACTATGTCACAATTGACCATAAGATAACCTGAATCAGCTAAAACTTTAAAGAGGCTTTCTTCCCCTGAGAACACCCCACCCTGTTCCTTCCCACCAAAAGGAGAGGATATCACATTGGGATGCTAATGAGAAGGGGAGGAGACCTCCTCTGCTGTTCTGGGAAAGAGACAATGGAGTCCTTTAACTGAATGGAAATGCTAATTCGGGTGTGACTGACAACAACTGACCTGGCAGGAAGACAAGCCAGGTGACTCTTTGACTCAGCCAAGCTTTGGAGGCGGGCCAGACTGAAAATGTGGATTTGAAATTGGACTAAATATATGTTTAAGGAAAAGACTCATAAAATATTGTACCGAACTGACAAAAATATGAAATTTAGAGATTATTAAAATGGAAAATTCGCTCACAGTTTAAAACTAATCTGGAATCTGTGCGACATTCAGAGACTGAACACAACATTTTTAATATTGTGGCTATTGTGATTATGCTAGGAACAAAAAATTACAGGAATATGCCCAGATGGTATGTGCATGTATGTGGAAGAAATTGTACAGATCCGAAAATGTGTAACTAAGCAAAAGGGTGAAAAACTGTCATTTATGAACCAAAACTCGTAGGAAGAGAAGATTTGGACAGAAACGTACCTTAGTCAATCTGTGATGTGTATATGTATTATTAACAAGTTGTACATATGGGAAATATGTTTTTTGGGAAAAATAGATTTTCTAAGTAAAAGCAAAGGGGAGGGATTTCTTCTGGACCCTAAACACAGTGTCACTCTGACACATGATGACAGATCATGACACACTGTTCCTTTCTCAAATCAGGGGACAGGGAATTCTCTGACCTATCAGATCCTTAGAGGGTTGGGCATAGACAATCAGCCCCACCACCCACCTTGGCAAATGGATAAATAGGGACTGCTGAGGACAGGCAAGCCACACACACGTTCACTCATCAACTGATCCACTGGGGAAGCACCCTTCAGGAAGATCCAGACTCCAGAACCAGACTCCAGATCTGCGCAGAGACCAGAGTGCTGAGAGCAGAACCAAGCGCCTGAGACCTGTCCGGTGGCGTAGCGAAGTCCAGTCCAAACCTTTGACCAGATCTTTGACGGGTCCATTTTAAACCAGAGTTGTGAGTATTTAGCATAGAACTGTCCATAGTCATCTCTTAGTTTAAAGTAATCCATCCAACCCATTCCAACATATCCAGACTGCATTGTAGAATCTCTTTTGTCCATTCTGAATCCTTTCCCATCCATCTAATCCTGTGAGAATTGTTAGTGTAAGACAACCTGTTTGTAATTCAAAGCGCAATTTCATTTGAAATCCTGACTCCTTTTGAGAAAAATCTACCTTCACTGAAACCTCTGTAACTTTTGAACCGTATGTCCTAGAAACAAAATTTACATTTAAATGTAATTTTGAAGCTAACATTCCAATTCCTTATATTTTTTCCGCAATCGCGTTTCCCGCACGCGGAACAGTTGCCTCAAATTTGCATTTGGCTCAATTTCATTCCATGTAAAACAGCTATTTCTTGGTTTCAACTTCTGTATCTCGTTTTCCATCTGCTAACCATTCAACAATCATTGCTAGTGTGTACCTGAACCAATCCAAAGCAACTCCCACTAGTTCTGAATCCATTTAGTGAATTAAAATCATTTTTAGCATTTTTCCCATTCAATTCAAACCACAATTCAAAGCAATTGACCTGTTTTAAAATCATTACTGTTCTCTCTAAGCTTGCTGGGGGGAAGTGGGATTGAAACTGAATTTGTTGATTGCTATTCCTAATACCTGTGTGCCCTCATTCCATCTCATCATATTGCATAGTGGGGAGAGTGAGTAGTCACAGGGGAAAGAGTGATCACATTGTCTTTGGTTGAATTCATATCAAGTTTTATTTCTGTGTTGCATTCTTTCCTATCATTGCATTTCTTGAACCCATACAACGTATTCTCTGCTACATTATTCTTCCCATTCCTACTCCTAATTGATTAAAGAGATTGTTGATATTGTCATATTACCCATTGCTGATCATTGCATACATATTCATAAGTGTGATATTCCGATATTGTTCATATTCATAGATGTGTGATATATATATATATATATATATATATATATATATATATTATTCATCAAATAAATCTTTTAATTTGCAAAACAAACCTATTTCTTGGTTCAGTGAGACCAGGGGGATTCAAAGAGAGGGGCGTTATATAAGGGTGCATCATCCAAAATTAAAAGAACTTTTGACATAAAAATATGTAAATAAGGGTTTCCATTGGGCATCCCATACTAGGCATTGACTTAGTTGGAGTGCTGGATTGAAATCATTTACAGATTGGGGGCTCGTCCGGGATTTCTGGATTAGATATACCACTCATGCAGCTTAATACAGTGTGCTAACTGACAGGATACATAAATCCTGTTGGGCTACCATGCTGTGTTACACTGTAAAAGCACCCCTCAAAAGGGAACGCTCTAAGGAAATGGTCTGTTTTGCAAAAATAACATAATAAACTTCTGTAAATCAGGAAGGAAATTAATATTCCCGAAATGGCGACATTGGTAGACATCAAGATAGCTAGAGAACACCTTTTACATAAATTATTTGTGAGAGGTGAGTGGACTGAGCAGGATCAGAAGGTGTGGTTGCAGGCAATCACACAACAGATCACTGCAACAGGGTTAGATATCTGGAGAGATCAGGGTCCCTTACATGTGGCCCTGAGTGAACTATATATGGCCCTAAGGCCAAGGATGAGCAAAATAAGATTGCCAAGATAGCGGCATATCTATATTTATCTATGGGAGCCATACAGGATAAATATGCTGAAGGCCAAGATCTAGCAAGTAGGCAACTGGTGGCATTAGAAAAGGCCCAATCTTATCTGGACTCTTCTGAGCAGAGGCTGCAGAGGAGCCAGTAGTCAGAAAATGAAAGCAGGCATTATATAGTTAAAATAAAAGAGGACATGGGTATCCTGCAGCAGGAAAAGTCAGACCAGGATACCAGAATTCTGGCCTTGCAGAAGGAGTACCAAGAAGGTTTGGACACCCTACTGCAGAGCCAGAAAAAGCTGGAGCAACAACTGGATTTCAACAGGGCATGTGCAGAGCAGATAGTCACCCTGCAAAGCTACCTAGATATAGAGAAGGCAGAGAGCAACAAATTAATTCTGAAAGACCTGGACACCCAGGCAGAGTTTGATGAAGAGCGCCAGAAAGCTGGTGCCCTTCAAAGACAGAGGGACGACCTGGCGGCACAGAGGCAGGCTCTTGCTCAGGAAAGGGACACCTTAGGCGAGGAAGTCTGTCACTTAAAAAGGAAACTGGAAGAAAATCAGCTGGCGCTCCAGGGACTGGGTGACCTCCAAAAAGAGCATGATAGATTGTTAGAGCACACCAGGATGGTGGAAGATGCTCTGGCAAGAAAGGAGCAGGCCAGTAGGGACGGGACTCAGGAGGTAACCCTCCTGCAGCAAAGACTGGCCCAGTACTCAAAGACAAACCAGGAAGCACGGAGAGAAAATGAGACTCTCTGTGAGAAAAATGACAGGCTCCACAGGCAGGTAGCCATGCAAGAGAAACTGATAGAGACTAGTAAGGCCTTGATTGAGGAACAGAAAGCTCAGGTTCTTGCATGGCAACAGGGAGCAGGGGCTGATAGAGATGAGGTTCGCTGGGAAAGGGAAACACCTGAGCATAACCTCAGGAACCCTAGTACCAGAGGCCTTCATCTCTCCCAGTCCCTGGACTCTGCCACCCCCATGTCCACTGGCGCACATGAGCCCAGGGCCATGGGGATGGCAGATTACTATCCAGTCAGAAGTATGGGGCTCATAGACCAGCACCTCCCAGAAATGGATGGGCGGGCATCTGGGTATGGGTACCCAAGCACTGTGAAGTTTAGTGGGGAACCCATGAGTGTAGGCCCATTAAGGGCATCTTGAAAACCTCTGACCAGCTAGGACAGTGGGGGGGGACCCATCAAATCCTGGGAGCAAAGAGGAATCAGAAGACTCCTCTGAGCGCCCCAGGACACAGGAGACTAGGTCCCCACATTCTGCCAGCCATTCCCAGGCTCGCAGAATCTGGGAGAACCTAGAAGACCAGACGGGCACCTCTGGGAGCAGTGCCTCTGAGTCGGAGGATGAATGGACCAGGGTTACCTAAACCAAGAAGGCCAATAAGGCAAAAAAGGGCCTTGCTTAAGGACCCCATAAAACAGATCAAGGCAATAAGGAGCGTCTTCACGCCTTATCATAAGAACGCTAAGTATTCTGTCTGGGAGCACTTAGAGCTCCTTGAGCAGATGATGGAAACTTTCCATCTGAAAGACAGCAGTAGCTCCATTCAGTAGGTGAAATTGACCTTTTCACCAGAATACTCCAGTTTCTTTGCGGGGCTGGAGGACCAAAATCATTCAAGATGGTCCACATAAAGGGCGGCCATCTTGAAGCATTTTTCTGTTCACAGAAATCCCCAAGAGGCTTGCAAGGCAGCCTACAACTTGCAACGTGGGGAGGATCAGGCCCCACAAGAATTTGTGCAGGAGTTAAATCGTGCCTTTGCGCAGACTACCAGAAGGCTGCACACGGACAGCAAAAATGTGTTAATACTTTTTTCCATGCTCTACCAAAATACATCATGATCCAGCTAGTGAGAGATTTTCATGAGAAAAGATCACTAGACTGGGTCATTGAACAGGCCACCCGGATCTATGAGGTGCAAAAGCCCATAGAAAACAAGAATGCTCAGAAAAGCCCCAAACCAACCAACACGCCTGCTGCTGCTAAGGTGGCAGAGGTAAAGGTTGCCCCCATTTTGGATTTGGAGAAGGGGGGCCTAAAAACCCGCCTGCACAACAGAATAATTCCAAGCCCAGAAGGCCCTCAGGCCAGTCACAGACCGGGAGCGAAGGAGGTAGTCCCACACATGGGATCCCTCACTCCCCTGACTATGTAAGTCCCCGCTACAAAGGGAACAGACCCATCCTGGGTTATGTGCGGACTCCTCCAGCCCAAGGGGGGGGATCCAACCAAGCACCTAACCCAGGGAACTTCCCTCCTCACTTCCCACAGCAGGGCAGAAATTCCCCAAATCCTGGGTAGAACTTTTTCCCCAGGCACACACAGAACTTCCAACCCCAGAACAATCCATCCTTCTTTCCCCACTTTCCTGAGCCCAGACAACCTAATCTGGGAGAGGGGAGGCCAAAGGTGGAGGGGTACCCAAATCTTTCCAACCCAGGGTACTACCAGAGAAGGGATAGCTACCCTTTCCGGGATCAGCCCAGGGGAGAAATGAGAACCCCGTATCAGCCTGAGCGGGTTTCACAGCTAGAGCGCCAGGTCCAAAACATGGCACATGATCTGGGTCGCATGCTGAGGGCTCAGCAGAACCCTCAGATGAGCATGCCAGCGCAGAATGCCCCAAACTCTGGACCTGGTGCTCCAGAACAATGACGGGTGCAGCACCCCGACAACCCACCGGTTCCCAGGGAGGAGGCACAAGGGGAAGGGGGTGTAAAGCCTTGGAGGAAGCTTCCTTCCCCACTTGTAGAAAGACCCTGGAAACCCAGGAACTGGAAACAAAATCTCTTGCCCCTGAAAGTCTGCCACCCAAGGAGCAGAGGGAGGGTAGGAGAAACAAAGGACCCAAACAGACCCATTTTGTGGAGGAGGTACGAGTCTTCCAATTTGAAGCAGAAGGATCCTCAGAGTATCCTGGGAAAAGGATCTTCTCCTTCAGAGATGGGGAAACTCCTCCCAAAATAAAATGTGTCCCAAAGGATTCAAGTCCAGACTGGGTAGATGTGGGGTCTGAGCTAGCGCCGCCCATCATCCAACCGCAGAACCAACAGCATCAAAAACCCCTGGTTCAAACCCATTGTGGTGACTGCCTCCAAAATTGGGGGGCGGCCCAGAACCGGAACCAGGGTAACTCCAAACTCCTCCGATCTCTAGTTGCCACCTTTTTCTTTCAGATTCCCAAGACTCCCCACAGAATTCCGCCCAAATCTCTTCTCCCTTAATGTCCAAAACTAGATAATTAACCCACCATTTGTCCAAAAATGTGCATGCTCTGTGCCCTCTTGCCGAGAAGGAGGGAAGATACTATGCCCTGGTACAAATACAGGGGCAGGGTACAATTTTGGCACTGGTGGACACTGGATCCCAAGCTACCCTTCTGTCCAAAAAGGCCTTTGATGAACTGAATTCAGGAAGGGGGAGAGTTACCAAATTCACCCCACCTCTCTTCCTGCGGATTTGGACATTAAAATTGGGCGACACAAGGTGAAGCACCCGGTCATAGTTGTGACTCCAGAGGGCACCCCTTGTTTATTAGGGAATGACCTCCTGTGAAGGTTGTCACTCCTATTGCGTAAACAAGGTCCTCTGGACCCAGGCTAGCCGACCAATAAAGTTAAAACAGAGTGTCAACCATGTTAGTTTAAACGGCATATGCCACGTGGTTGAACAAAAATCTGACCAAGTAGAATTTCACTTTCAGAACAACCAAATCCCAGATGTGACAGTAATAGCAGTAGGACAACAAACTGGTGATGGGGGGTCCTCTCTATTTCTGAAAATCAACCTTCCTTCCAGTTTAAGTGGCATTCCACACTGGAAGGAAACACTCTGAAATTCTTTACCAATCCACAATCAGACATTCCCACTGCTATAGTCCAGAAAGATGAAAAATCAGCTCAGAGTCTGGCTGATATTCAGCAAATTGGAGAGCAGTTGTTCATCCCTGTTCAGTTAAATGAAGGAAAGGACTCTGTTCTTGCCCGAGTGTGTGTGAACAGCGGTAAGAGCTTCATTAGCGAAGGCATGTTCCGCCAACTCCCAAAAGATCCAGCCATTCCCACATTTAGACTCATAGACAAATGGGAAATGGATCTGGAAACACCCAATTCCAAACATCTCCTGCCAAGCAGGTGTATGCTCAAAATCTCCATAGGCAACAAGAGCATAGTCTATAATTGTTGGGTCATGCAAGATGTTACTGCCGCCTTTTACTTAGGCAGTGACATTCTCAATTGCTTTGCCATTAGTTTGTACCTAATAAACTTCAAAGCTTTGTCCCGATTAGCGGATAATCCCATGGGCTTTGATGATCCAGAGAAAGCATTTAGGTCAGCTCAACTGCTGCCTTATGCAGTTGAAATTCAGGTTAAAGAGGAAGTTACCATCCCAGAAAGGACCCGACAATTCTCCCTGGAAGTGAAAGTTAAAAGAGGACAAAAATTGAAAAACCCTGATGCTTATATTCATCTAAATGCTTCTCTCCAACAGCAAGGGTTGGGGGCAAACCCAACACCATTACTCAACATAGAACATGACACCATTCCAATAGAGGTGGATAACAGCGACTTAAAGAGTATCACTCTAGCCGCAGGCACCATTATTGGAATGGCGGTTGATGACCGACATTTTTCCATTGATTTAGGAAATTAACTGTTAGGACCAATCCCCAAGGACTGTTTTGACAGTGATGACAACACAACACCAGACAGGATCTTTACCTGGCATGGAGGGAACTTCCTGGTGTACACGTCCTGTCCCTATGGTAAGGAAGATGTGACCTGTGACTTCAGAAGGGATGAGGGGATTTTCCAGGTCCATGAGGGCTGCCTTTCCCATCTGAAGCCACCAGTCCAAATCAGCACTCTGACCAGGGACTTCTCCACCGAGCTGGAGGAGGCCGCTGAGATAGCAAAACCAGAAGTCTTTCCAGGCTTCAGGCAGATGGTTGAAGAGAGAGTCAACCTAGCTGATGCCTGTGAGACTCTGGAGCAGAGGCAATAGTTGAAATAAGTTTTCTTGGATTTTAAAGATCTCTTTGCGGTGGACTCATATGACTGTGGTCGCACCGACATCCACACAACAACAATTCCCACGGACCCTGGCATGACTCCAGTGTTTGTGAAGCAATATCGCTTGCCTCTCGCATCAATGGAGTCCCTTACTGAAATAATTAAGAACCTTGAGTCCCGTGGGATAATCTGTCCAGTCCACAGCACTTTCAATAATCTTGTGCTGGGAATATTGAAGCCAAACGGCCAGTGGAGACTCTGCGCCGACCTTAGGGAGCTCAACAAACGTGTCCATACTTCCCGATGGCCACTTCCCTACATTGACCAAGGGCTGGCCCAGATCCAGGGGGCACAGGTAATCACTGCAATAGACCTGACCAATGGATACTGGACTGTACCTGTCAGTAGGGAGGACCAATACAAGCTGGCTTTTACCTTTGGGGGCCAGCAGTACACATGGGCCCGGACTCCCTTCGGATACATCAACTCCAGCAATGAATTGAACATGTTTCTACATAAGGCCATGCCCGACCTGGGTGAAAGGGGTAACCTGGCTTATGTAGATGATGTCCTCATCAAAAGTTCAACTGTGGAGGAACACATAGCGGAGATCCGTTATGTTCTGAAACAGTTGAGGGCAGCCGGAGCAAAATTTTCCTTTCAAAAGGCACAGTGGTGTAGAACACGTGTCAATTTCTTGGGGTATGAGATTACTCCTCAGGGTCTCTGTCCTCAGGAAAAGAAAGTGGAAGCACTCCAGAAATTGAAAGACCCCACAATTCTGCGGTAACTAAGAAGCCTCCTTGGACTGACTAATTACAGTAGAAATTTCATTGAGGGCTACGCAGAGATCACAAGACCCCTAATTCATCTTTTGAAGGGGGGGTCAAGCGGGAGTGGGGTAGTAAGACAACTCAAAAGAAGCCTCTCACAAGCGCCTTGCCTAGCTTACCCTGTCAGAAACAAGGAGTTCTTCTTGGAGACAGGGTTCTCTAATACATGCTTGACTGCAATATTATACCAAAAGCATGACAAGGTCAATAAAGTAATCTCCTACGCGTGTAAAAGTTTATCTTCTGTGGAGGAAAAATTCAACGATTGTGAGAAGGCACTCCTGGCAATGGTGTGGGCATTGAAGAATTACCGCCCGTTTATCCAGGGGGAACACATCATAGTGGAGACTCCACACCAGCCTCTGCAATAGCTCCAAAGTGACAGAATCCGGGCCAGTAATGTGAGTAATTCCCGAATTACTTCCTGGATTCTGTCAATGCAAGGCTTTCCTGTGGAGATCAGGTATGACCAAAACAAGAAGAGTCCCCTCACACAAGGTCTGGCTGACTTGCATGATTGTGCCAGAGAAAACTGTCTCGAGGACGAAAATCTCAAAACCCAGGACAACATGGAGGCATACCTGAATTCCCTGCTCAAAGTCTATGAAGAAGACAAGTGTGAGGGAATGTCTATAGTTTATGTGGATGGGTGCTCCTAACCATGTTGACAACTAGAGGGAAAAGGAACTGGTGGCTGGCACTGGGAATGCCTGGGTGAATGATGCCCCGGAACCCTCAGTTGGGTACAAAATCGGCCCTGCAGTAGTCAGGTGGCGTAGTTGATCGCAGTTCATCAGGCCATCCACACTGCCATCCAACACCAACTCCACAAACTGGTCATAATCACTGATTCAGATTATGTCCAGAATGGGTTCGTGGAGCACCTGGTGCTGATCAGCTGGCCAAACCTGGAGCCATCCGGGGGGATCTCTGTGAGATTGAGTCCCTGTTGGGGGAAATCCAGGTCACTGCTGTCATTAGGTCCCAGACACATGCTCACAATGAACTCTCAACTGCCCAGTGGAGTAAGGAGATCCCAGATGCAGATTTAATTACAGCACAAAAAGGGGATCCGTTTATTGGGAGGTTTTATCAACACATTGAGGACCCTATGAACTTTGCTCTGATGAAAACTGATTACATTGGGAAAGAGGACCTCAGGGTGTTGATTAAGTGTACCAAAATGTTCCAAATCCCAGGCGGCATGTTGGTAAGGAGATCCATCTCTGGATGTGGCCAGTGGGTGGTACCTACCTCATTCCGAAGCCTGATGCTAAGTCACGCCCATGATGAGTCCACAGCCGGTCATCGGGGGTTTCACACTACTCTAGAAATCTTGCAGGAGGTTGCATACTGGCCACACATGGGGCAGGACGTTGACCAATATTTGAAGGGGTGTCTTGTATGTGAACAATTTCAGCCAATTTCACTCACACACCAAGCTCCCCGCCAGAAGAGGGGGATGACACTGCCTGGGTCAGATTTATAAGTAGATTTCATTGGGCCCGTGATTTCCTCCTCTAGGGGGAACAAGTACATGTTAACAGTAACATGCTTGTTTACCAAATAGGTGGAATGTCTCCCGGCCCCAAATTGCAAGTCAGAAACAGCAGCTGCCCTGATGATCAACCACATATTCTCACGTTTTGGCCTACCCCAAAGGATTGAGTCACACTCAGGAAGTCACTTCACAAACGAAGTGATGACAAAGATGGGGGAGATACTTGGGGTAAAAAGGAAACCTCATATTGCATACCGCTAGTCCTTTAGTTGAGAGGTACAATAAAACAACTGTGAGCATTCTAAAAAAGTTTGTGGCAGATTCAGGGCCAAGTTGGGACATCCGATTACCGCTTGTCCTGATGGCCATCAGATCAACACCTTCTTCTGTGACCAAAATGTCTCCATTTGAGTTAATGACTGGATGAAGGATGGTGCTACCTCAGCATCTGCTCTATAGAACACAAGAGCAGACAATGATAAATGCCTCCACAACACATGAATATGTTGAGAATCTAAGAAAACACCTTCAGCATGCTTTTGCATACGCTCAGCGGAATCTGAAAAAATTAGCAGAGGGGACGAAGACTCAATATGACTTAAAAACAACCAAAAAGGAATACCAAGTAGGAGACAGGGTCTACTTATACAATTTGCAAAGGAACCAGACTAAGGAGAGAACATTTCATCCCTCCAGGCACGGTCCTTTTTGAAATTGTAGATAAAATTTCACCTGTCGCCTACAGAATCTGTATCCCCAAAGGAGAGCTGTCCGAAAAGAAATGGGTCCACATTAATCAGTTAAAGAGTTGTCATCCCAGACAAACTCTTCAGCTGATTGAGGAGCCCAAGGAAAGTCAAATAGAGGAGACACCTGGAGAATGAGAAAAAGAAAAAGAAGAATCAGAAGGAAACAGGTAGGTAAACCTATATAACAGGGTGTAATTATTTTCATTACCATTGCAAAAAGGGATCACAAAAACATGGGGTAAATATCGATAGTTATCTTTGCCTTGTTGAGGAATTATTTGCTGAAATGGTTAAAGTACAGTAATAAATGTAATGTATGTGTGTCCCACTGATGGCAACCTTCCGGGATGACAATCAGTGGGAAAATGTTGTAACCTGTCTTTATTTATTTACTAATTAGTACCGATTCCGTTCCTTCATTAATGATGAAGACCTCCCTGGGACCCGGAAAGGGAAGGAAAGAAAGGGGGTGTTGCCCACTCCAACGAAAGACAAAGGGAGGATTGTGGCGTACATTTATCCACCCAGCAGAACGCCCCTATATCACCAAACTGCATTTTCAGCAGTACCAGCAGAATGGCGGCGCTGGCTCTGTTGAGCACCATTGCATTGTACCAAAACTGCGTTTTGCAGTCACCGAAATAATGGCTGCACTGTCTTTGCCAAGCACATATAGGGCGAGATGGAACATGGAACACACCGAGAATGGCTGCCAGCATTTTCCTTATGTGCACAAAAGAAAAAAATTGAAATGCAGCGCTGCTAGCTGCCAGCTTCAAAATTTCCCATTGAAAAAGGAAATGTTTTGCATTTAAAATGACTGCACCCTGATGTTCTTTGCCACCGTTTCAACAGTATACAGTTTTGTTCCAGTGAGACCCAGCTATGTCCATCCATATTCAGGTGCTCCAGCAAAAGGGGGCCTTTCTCACTGAATGACAGGCTGTGTTAGGCAAGATCTGTGAAATAACAAAGAACTTCATTTCAAGTCGTACGGAAAAATGCTTGACTGTTGCAACAAAATATCACAGCTAAACTCTTCAAAAGAAGCCCTAATCTCTTTACTTATGTCAGTTTCAGTGGACCCTTGCCTTGAACAGATTTCTGTGTATGAGGAATTTACTAGGGCTACAAACAATGTTTAGAATCTAGATGTAAGAGAAAACGGCATTGTGAAGTGACAGCCAAGGAAAATTAACCATGTGTAAAATGGTGCGGTTTATAAATAAGAAAAGGACTGTTTAAAAGTAATTGTTGAATTAAGGCCCTGTCCTTGCATAGAAACGTGAGGGGCAGGGGGTTGTTTTAAAACGTATGTAGGATACTTAATTCCAACAGTTTTGCTTTTTGCTTCAGGAAAAAAAAAATAGCTGAAGCCACAGAACATGGTTTTTCCTGGCCTGGCTTCAAACGACTTTGCTTCCTGGGAACAGGATTTGCCTCCCTTCAAGTGGACAGCCCCCGGGGCATCTCAATAGGAAAGGGTGGTGGATCTTGCACCCTCGTCAGACTCTGTGGCAGTGCCCCAGTCTGGTACAATGGATTTCAAGGACATATAAGTGTGACTTTTTAGCAGTACCTTTCCTCCATTCCAACTAGGGAGCTTCAAAGGCAACTCCAGAGCCACATTGGATTCAGGCTGGCTAAAGCCTGACACTTGCTGGGGGTTGGGAAGTATTCCCTTATTTGGAAGACAAAAGCTAGCCCATCTGGAGCAAAAGTCTGTTCTGAATTAATAAACTTTAAGACTTTTATGTCTGCAACCGGAAAACACAGGAAGGTAACAGTTTAACAGTTTAAATGTAATTTTGGTGGTATTAAAACAAGACATTGTAGCTTTCCCTAGCATATGGGGGATGCAAACAACCAAATATAAATCATGGTAAAGGTATACTTGGTGCAACTTTGAAATTTAATGCAAACATGCTTTGTGGTAATAGGTACACATATCTGAAATTGTAGAATTTTTAGGTGAAGCGGTTCCCACTAGAAATGGCGAAAGATTATTAGAATGTCGAAACAACCTCGTACAAATGTGGGAATTGAAATGACAGGTTCAGTGTAAAATCTGGAATCTGCCTATGTGATTTTCATAAGTGCCACAACTGTAAAAATTTGCAATTTATGCCATAACTGATTTTGGCTATAAGAACTGTGGGAGGGCCATGGGCATTTTAAGCACACACCATTAAAACTGATTTCATGTCCCTGAAGTCCAAACAGCTGACAGGAAGGCAGTAACAGTCATCCCTGACCAATCCAGTTGTTAGAGGCATTTCCAGCCAAAGCCTGCCCCCATATTATAATCCTGTGATGTCATCCTCCTTATAAAAGGTGGAGGCTCACAGAGACAAAGGACACTCTCTTCTGAATTTTCCAGCTCCTGCGCATCCCGATATTCCATATTCACTCTGCAAGATTCCAGATTCCACTGCCAGGCCAGAGTATAGCTGACCCTATCCAGGCAGGACCACTGATCCAGAAAAACTCCACTAAAAATCCCAATAACTCAGGGAGAAAGGGGAAAGATGGCTGAATCCTCATTGGGATTACTCAGTGTTACCTACTTGCCCTGCAACCCGCTCTATCCAGCTGAGGTGCCGCTGTGCCATGACCAGACCTTTGCCCAGCTGTTTTCTTCCAGGAGAGCTCGCCGCTGTGACCAGTGACCAGATATTGCCTTGCTGACCAGAAACCCTGTCCACTGTCCAAAATATCCCATTCAAGTGCTTGTTGTGAGCATTTCCCTTCCCCACCAACCACAAACTGCATCCCTTGCTCTATTACCTTGTCTCAGGCCCCACCCCATAGAAATCCCATGACTGCCTTAGCAGAAATCCTTAAAACTGCCAGAATCATCTTTGAATCCTTTTTTTGATCTCCAATTGTTAGCGCCATTCTTTCAATTCATTTTTGTCCCTGTGTAAGTCCTTAGTGATATTTTTATTAAATAAATGAATTCTCCCTAAAAGAGGCACACTGCATGAAAGGGTTACAACTGCAGCTTAACCTACTTATTCATGGGTGGCGTTTCTCTTTTCTAGCCACTAAAATCTAGTTGAAATGAAACTTGTCTTTTGCTTTCCAAACCGATTTCACTGTCAACTGCTTTTATTTTTAAAACCAGATTTCCTTTCCCATTGAGAATTTTCATCCGGTCATTAATCTAGAGCCACTCTTTCACTTTCATATTATCCCTGTGATGTGTATCTGTCCCTTAGCATAAAAACCACATTCCGATTTGGTCTATTCCACCTGTTTTTCAAACAATTCTGACATTTAAACCCGTGAGAGTAAGAAAATGCAACTTTTTCATGTGTGATTTGACTGCACTGCGTTTTACTTCCCAAGTCGATTTTCGGAAATGTATGCCAGTTGTTAGGACATTGATTGTAGTTTGCTAATGTTCTTACGTCCCTGATACTGCTATAACTCATATTTACCCATTCATTCAACAGTACATGTAAATTAAATATTTAGTAATTCCGAGTGCTATTTTGTGCAATTGCAAAGGATTTTAATTCTGTTTGTTGCCTAGTATACCTGACTCCTTGCTACTCCTTTCTATCCACCCAAAATTCAGTTAATAAGGGTTTGAGGGAGTGTTGCAGGGGGAAATCTTAACTGGGTGCTATCTACCCAAAAAGTAATATTGCTCCCATTCATTTGTGCTTCATGTATGTTATATTAGAAGGTCACAGTAAGTGTATTCTCTCATTTTACAGTGTAATTATCACCCACTGGTGATTGCTGCCCTATATTAAATTTGTGTGATTTCATTTGAATTTCATTGTGTCCCGGGGTATTTGTAAAATGGGGTGTGAGACGGGTTATGTGCCAGATCAATCTGAATTCTTTGGAAATAAAGTTAGTGTTTTAATTGTCTGGTGTGTGATGCCTGATTAGAATCCTTAACAGAGGTCAGGGCCCTGAGGATGCAGAAAGGCCCAGGACACTAATCAAAGCAACTGTGAGATTAGTAGAGGAGAGATGTGTGGAAGGATGAGGTAAAGAGGAAATTAAGAAAGTCGTGCTCAAGATGCAGGGGGATGGGGAGGCTGTTCCATAGAAGGGAGCTAGCTGAGGAAAGTGATAAACCTCCTGCCCTCTGTTTAGCGAAGCACTTTGCACACAAAGAGTTAGTGCCAGAGGAACACAGAGGTCTAAAGGGAAAACATTTGCAGAAAGAGTGGTCCTCAGCCTCAGACACTCTTGCGGATGATAGAGGGATTTGAATTTAATCTGTGAAGCAACCGGCAGCCAGTGAAGATTTTATGGGGCAGTAGAGATGTGTTCTCTGGGCTTGAGGCCAAGGATAAGTCTTGCTGCCCTATGCTGAATTAGCTGGAGGGGTCGCAGAGTGGAAGAAGGTAGATTCAGGAGGAAGTTATTGCAATAGTGAAGCCTATAGAGAACCAGGACTTGGGTAACATTGAGCTTCTGGCAGAAGTGAGAAAAGGTAGAATTCCTTTGAGAAGGAAGAGATGAAAGTGGGACTTTTTGGCAATGTCCTGAGAGTGAGGGAGGAAGGAGAGAGAAGAGTCGAAGATGATTCCAAGGTTTCTGGCTTCAGAAGATGGAGCCGGGGAGAGCCCTTGGAGGAAGGCCAGGGTGAAGGAAGAAGGTGGGAGCAGGGGTCCCAATGGGAAGGTTCTCAGTTTTGCTGGCATTGCATTGGGGCAGAGATCATTGGAAGTGCACCAGGCCTGGATCGCAGATAGGCTGTCAGGGATGATGGAAGGTGCAAGACTGTCAGCAGGATGTTTGAAAAAAGAGTTGTGTTTTGTCTGCATAGCACTGGACATTGGGGAAGAAGGAGGTGATGAGGAGTGCCAGCTGAGCAAGGTAGATGTTAAAGAGCCAAGGGGAGAGGATAGAACCCTGTGGGACACCACAGGTGGAGAAGGAAGTAGGAGAGGAGAAGCCCAGGATGACTTAGGAAAAGCGGTCAGTTAGGAAGGAGATCAGCCAATCCAGTGCCCGTTCCCAGCTATCAAGGGTGTCGTGGAGCCTTTTTATGAGGATGGAGTGGACAGCTGGGGAGTTGGAATCCAGAGATGCAAGCAGTTCTTCACGGGTGTTCAGAAGAGCAGTTTCCATGCCTCTGGATGCTCTGAATCCAGATTGTTGGTTGTGAAGACCACAAACAAGTTCATAGAGTTCTGTGAGAGTTTAGTTGAGGCAAGGCAAACTTCTCCAGCAGTTTTCTCAGGAACCGGGTGATAGTAATAGGGCATGCTACAGTTGGATGGACAGTTGTTTATGGAGGGGGTGCACAAGGGAGTGCATGAATGAAGGATTAGGGGAAAGATCCAGTGGCAAAAGAGTGGTTGCAGAGATCAGAGAATGTGGGGGCAAGAGAGCCAATGTTGTCCTTGATGTTTCTAGATGAGCAATGGGAAACCTGTTTGGAAGAGACCTTCATGGAGCAGACAACTCTGGTAAATTATTCAGGTGTGACAAGGGCGAAGGAGGAGAAGGAGGAAGGCGTAGGGTGAGGGGCCAAGTGAGGCAAGGGGTTGTGGGATGGGTTGGGAGGGCGAGTAACAAGGCTGTTCAGGATGTCCTTAGTTTTGGTGGTAATATGAGTGGTCAGTGAGTTGCAGAGGGCCTGGGAAGGAAGAGGGGAGGAGGAGACTGCAGAAGGGTTGGCTAGTTCCCTGCAGGTTTTGAAAGGTTCAGCCGTGTTGTTGGATGCACCAGATACCCGTGCCTGAATGTGAGCCCTTTTCTTGGCACGGATGGAGTCTGTATTGCCTTTGGAGCAGGAGGCCAGTTTGTCAGAGGGTGAGCCTTAAGTTTGCCACTTCCATTCGGCTGCTCTGCACTTTTGTAACAGGTCTGCAATTTCGGAGTAGTACAAGGTGTTACGCTTAGAGGTGAGTTTCAGGCAGAAACTAATTACTGGGGCAAGAATGTCAAGAGTGTTGGTGATGGACAAGTGGAAGCTGCTGAGAGCAGTGTTGGTGGTAGAGTCTGAGTTAGTGGGGCAAGGGGGGATAAAGGTGGCAGTGAAGGCATCAGCTGACACTCATTTTATCGGGTGGAGTTCGTGAATGAGGTTGGCAGGGTTTTTTTGGGGTGCAGTCTGAGGGCCAAAGGGACTCAGATGGGAGGAGAGAAGAGAGTGGTCTGACCAAGAGAGAGGGGTGACAAGAGGAGATGAGAGAGGGAGGTCAGAGTGGATGAGGGTGTCCAGTGTGTGTTCAGCAGAGTGGGTTGTACCTGAAGGGAGAATAGAGAGGGATAGAGAGGTGCACAGGTCAATGAAAAGAGTGAGTGCTGAGCCAGGGGAGACCAATTGGATGTTGAAACCACCCAGCAGTAGCAGATTGGAGGAGGTTGAAAGTAAGGTGGAACAGAAATCAGCCCATTCGGAGAGGAACAATGAGGTATTGCCTGGAAGCCGATAAATGGCAGCAATGGTCAGGGTGGAGGAGGGAGAGATGACCTACTTGCGTACCAGGCTCTCAAAGGAAGAGTAGAGCTTGGTGGGTAAAATGGCAGAAGGAACCCACTCAGGGACGATTAAGGCAAGCCCACTGCCAGCACAGTGAGGTCAAGGCTTGGAAATTATCCTGAAGCCGTCAGGTAGGAGGGAGTCAAAAGCACTGACTGAGCTGGCATTGAAATTTTCTTGGTAAGAGTGAAAATGTCGAGGTCAGTGTCTTCCTGAAGGAGGCAGATGTCAGCAGAGTGTTTTTTGGCTGAGTGGAGGTTAGGAGTGGCCATGTGGAGACGGTCTCTGCCTTTGAAGGTTTTCTGAGGTGGAGTACAGAAGTGTGGTACTCCAGTCAGGGGGGGAGGACAGAGAGAGTGGTAGGGGGAGCGACATGAGAAGTAAGAAAGTTAATGAGGGACGTCAGGATCCAGTCAAAGAGAAGGAGGTTGGCTTGAGGACCCTGAACCAGGGGAGTGCCAGTGTGGTGGACATTAATTATGCAGCGTGATGAGAAGAAGCCCACCAAGATGACTTCCCACTTGGTGCCACCATTAATGGGAGAGAATGTGAAAGGGGAGAGAATAGATATGAGATGAGAAGTCCATAGGTCTGGAGAGAGGACAGAGACAAGGATATCATTGAAAATCTCTCTGGAAGATGCACTGGCATAGGTGTCTGTGATGGGAAGGCCAGGATTTGCACCCATGATGTCTTTTTGTGCTTCTTTCATCCAGACTTCATGAGAGAGGGAGGATAGGTGATAGTGTAGCAGTTAGAGAAGATAGGAGAGATGGTGATTGACATCTCATTGGCAGAGGATAGATGAGAGAAGAAAAAAAGGGGCGGGGGCTGCAGTGCACAGTCCTGGCCCTTACTACAAGACGGCCTAAGTAAAGAGGGCACACATACAAATGCAGAGCAATAGGTGGGGTTCAGGATTCAATTATAAAAGGATCACAATGCAGTGCACACAATGGATGCAAGATTTAAAGCACATCCACCTAGATACGATTTTAAAAGGATCACAATGCAGTGAACAAAATGGGTGTAAGATGTAAAGCACACCCACCTAGATCCGATTTAAAAAAAAGATCACATTGCAATGCACAAAAAGGGTGCAAAATGAAAAGCACAACCCCCTAGATATGACTTCAAAAAGGATCACAAGTGAATGCAGTGCATAAAGGGATGTGAGATGGAAAAGTAAGAATGTGAATGAATTTACCTTTGTAGCACACGGGGTGCAGTGAAAGAAAAATAGATGTGCGAGTGAGAAAAGGCATAATAGGATTGGCACAGTTATGGTTCTTGGAGATAGGTGGAGGAGGCAACAGTATAGTTCAGCCATCACTCCCATTTGATCAGAGGAAGCCTGGAGATGCTGGGGTCTAAGTTTGTACAAGAGCAAGACGTGCACAGGAGGCTGCAGCATTGTTTGTAGAGGGGCATGAAGGTGGGGGCCCTTCCATGCCTGGAGAGGCACAGACTGGGCCTTTTGTTATGGCCTTCTGTGTGGGGGCCAGCTAAGAAGCCTGACAGCTTCTGATAGGCTAGATGCAGCTTAAAGTATCCAATCCAAAGGCAGCTATCTGCATTACCAGAGTAACACGTGGAGCGCCATGTTGCTAGTAGGAGGAGGTGTCCCCGGTCACCTGTGAGAGACTCCCCCTCCTTGGAGTCTTTGTGCTGCTTTTTAGAAATCCTGCCAATGTGGGAGGGCAATCAGCCTGAGGCTGTTCAGTGAGGCAAAGAGAGAGAAATGAAAGAAATGATGAAATCGCTCTTCCAGCGCACCATTTCCCCTGCCGTTTCCTTCCCACTCCACGTCACTGTATGCTGTTATAAGAGTGGGGTGGTGAAGATCACTCCTCTGATGCGCCTGTGGTGGCGTGCTGCACAGAATAAATACCCGCCACAGATAGGGCCTTTTGCTATGGGCCTCCTGTGTGGGGTCGGCTAAGAAGCCGCAGCTTCTGATAGGCTAGATTTAGCTTACAGTATCCAATCCAAAGGCAGGCATCTGTGTTACCATGATAATATGTGGAGCTCCGTGTTGGTGGTCGGAGGAGGTGTCCTCAATCACCTGGGAGAGGCACCCCTCCTTGGATTCTTTACACTCTTTTCAGCAAATTCCACCAATGTCGAAGGACAATCAACCCAAGGCCACTCAGCGCGGCAAAGAGAGAGAAATGGAAAGAATTATGGTGTCGCTCTGCCGGCAGACCGTTTCCCCTGCCACTTCCTTCCCACTCCACGTTGATGTATGCTGGTATGAGAGTGGCGGGGGAAGAGCGCTCATCTGATGCGCCTGTGGTGGCATGCTGCACAGAATGAAGACCCGGCACAGACAGGGCCTTTTTTTATGGACCTCCTGTCTGGGGCCGGCTATGAAACCTGCCAGCTTCCGATAGGCTAGATGTAACTTACAGTACCCAATCTGAAGGCAGGCATCTGTGTTACCATGGCAACGTGTGGAGCGCTGTGTTGGTGGTTGGAGGAGGAATCCCCGATCAACTGGGAGAGGCTCCCCTCCTTGGAGACTTTGCACTCTTTTCAGCAAATCCCACCAATGTGGGAGGGCAATCAGCCCAAGGCCACTCAGCGCTGCAAAGAGAGAGAAATGGAAGAAATGATGGCGTCGCTCTGCCGGCAGACCGTTTCCCTAGCTACTTACTTCCCACTCCACATCACTGTATGCTGGTATGAGAGTGGGGGGGGGGGGTGAAGAGCGCTCATCTGATGCACCCGTGGTGGCATGCTGCATATAGCCTTTGTTTGGTGTTTTTTTCCAGGACTCCGCTCTTCCCCTGCTGCCGTTTGGCAACAGAGTTCCCCTGGCTGGAGAATCTCAAAATTGGTTGCCTGTCCCCAAAGGAGAGGATACTGCCATGAGGCCCCTGGATTATCTGACCTCTCTGTCTTTGCATGGTTCCCTGGTTCTCTGGGGTTTCTCAGGCTCCCACGGCTCTCAGCACATCGCCGGTTCTCATGGGTTCGCTGTCTCTTTGGTAGGCATACCGGTCTACAGTCCCTTCTCGTGTGGAACAGCTTCCCTGCTCGATGCACCTCAAGGGAAGGCTTAACAATATTGTGAGTCTTTCCTTTATTTATATTGTTCATTGGCAGAGACAACTAGAATGCTCATTCAGGTTTTCCATGGTGTTCTTCATTCCTCTGCACTTCCCCCTCATCCCAGTACCGAATGTGCACTAGCACCTTGAAGCATCTTTTGTGCTAGATGGAATTAAAATAATATCTCTTAGACCAAATAATTGGACAAACTCAAAGAGTATGGCAAAGTACTACTTTATTCTCAGTTTAATAAAACAGGGTCTTATACCTCAATATGCGTCATCTATGATGTCATTCTACGTAACAAAATACAAAACCTATTGAGGGAAGGGATTGGTGAAGGGAACATATCTACTTATAGAATATATATGGATCAGTGCTTCATTGGCTACCCCTTGTCTGTAGGGCACGCCTTGAACTACCTCTAAACACATATAAAGTACTGATTATTGTGAACAAAACAACAGTGGATTTGCTCCTGCAATTTTGTATGTTAGTTTGTCCCCCAACCTCACTGATCGGTTGTCATTCTATCCTAGTCTTGGATTTTTAGCTCCTTAGCAGCACGTAAGTGAATGAAACCTAGGTGTTTGAATCCCCTCAGACTACTCCCCATTTTCCCAATCAGTCTATCATCTTTCATAAGTAGGCCATCAGCCAAAGTCTTTCATTTGTAGTTGACCTTGTTGCTGCTCACTGTTCTGGAACATTAAAGGGAGTGTGAGCACACCACTATTTTAGCTTAAGGCTCTTAGGTATAGCCTTTGTTTTTGACATCTGTGTCACATATGAAAAGACCACACATTTGTCCATTTCAGCTTTCTAATTACTGCTATTTGATTTAATTCTGCAAGGTGCTGTTGCTCCTCTTGGCCTCTAGAGACTTGCTCAATCTATCTCATATGAACTTTATTCACTTTTAATTGCCCAGCAGTTTGGCTCTCACAAATGTTTTCGTCTTCTTCCATCTATGAAGAATGTTTCACATTCAGAACTTATCCATGTGCTCTCTTTGTGCTTTGCGCTTATCCCCCAAAATAGCATCTTCGCTCTGGGCCAACCTTGACTCATCCAGTCTGCTCCCAGGGTTCTCGTTCCGTGTCTCATGATTCTTATAGCCTTGGCCTGTCTCTGAGGTAGCTTTGTTAAATTCAACGTCAGCTGTCATCCATTTTCCTAATATGGCCGTCCTTGCCACATTCTATATTGCTCTATAGCAAGCTTCCACACATTGGGCCTCATTACGAGATTCGTGGTAATGGAAAAACAATGCCGGAAAGGGAATACCGGCACTGCATACCGCTCCAGCCCATTATGAGTAGGCATCCCGGTATCAGCACCATCGCTGAGACTGTGCTCCTCCATACCGGCAAGGGCGCGGGCACGTGGCCCGTCGAGCCGGCAATACCGGGAGGCCGCTAACAGGAGGACATCAAAAGTCACACGGACATGGACCTACCGGCATCTCGTAGGCAGTAATTGGGGATACCGTGATGCTGGCAACACCGGTATCGCGGATCACCCACTATTAGCAATGTGCTGTGTTACCAACAGCCACAGGTGCACACAATCAGCACAGGTGGAGTCAATGGAGTCTGGCCCAGCACAAAAGGAGCACACTCATACACCACACCCCTTCCCACACCAAAATGATCCCACTTGCAGTTGCGATACTGGGGCTGGAGGACATGCTTGCATTGCTACACCATGAGCAACAACTACAACAGGCACTACAGAGGAGACGCAGGAGGAGAAGGAGGATGAGACAGGCCCAGCAAGTCCCACCAGTGCAGCCAGTGGTACCACGAAGGCAGCCACCAATTCCTCGCATCAGAACCAGTCCTTTCAACCTACCTCCTGTGCAGATCCATACCCTGTACCACCTGGACCAGGACACCATCACCACCATTGTGGACATGATACACTACGACATTGTCAGCCTGACTGAAATTCGCACCCCCATCCCCCTCTACTGAAGGTAGTGTCTGTGCTCCACTTCCTGGCCACAGGCACCTACTAGCACGCAGTGGGGCAGATGCATGGCATATTACAACCTATTATTTCACACATGCCTACCCAAGTTCTGGATGCCCTCCTGAAGCACGCAAGCGACTGCCTATCGCTACCACGGACTGCCCGGGAGATCTTTGACACTAAAATTGGCTTCAATGCACTGTCAGGCATGTCAAATTGTATCGGTGCCCTCGACTGCACCCATTTGGAATTGGTGGTCCCACATGCCATGGAGGTGGCGTACCGCAATCATAAACTATACCACTCCATCAATGTGCAGATGGTATGTGACTCCAGCAAGTTCATCGCACATTGTTGTGCCCGATATCCTGGATCAACTCATGATTCAATGGTCCTGCGGAACTCCACGATACCACGCTACATGGAGCGACATTCTGGACAACGTGCCTAGCTGCTTGGTAAGTTGCATGACAGGCACATGGCAGTGTAATGGGGGGTGGAGATGCACACACCAACCGGGTGAGATTGGGGTGGTGACTGGACAATGCCAATACTGCAAAACACTGTGCCCCAAAACATCCCAGACTGAACATGACACCTACACGTCATAGAAATGATGGAAGCTGCCCACCAATGCCAATATGCCACACTTGCAACCAGCCCACATCCCTCAACATGTCCACTGCACATCAGCAGACCGTACCCTCTGTAACACAATGCAGCAACATGCTGTGAGCATGCACAATGTACATGACCGCAGCAAAACACAACACAGGACATGCATCCATGAGGACACACAAATCAATCCCACCAAGGGAATTCACTGATTGTCACTAGCCCACCACCAAAGTAGCACTGCATGTCACCATGGGAATTATAAGCAATGAATGACTAATCATGATGAAACTTGTGGCAATGCTGGTTGTAAAAATATATACGATTCACTCCACATCACCTATATGATTGCAAATACAGTGGTAGGCATCCACAGTGCATGGAAGTGGACACCCTGCATCATCTGGACAATGCAAGCCACACCTGTAGACCATGGAACAGCACACATTGTGGCAAATAAACATGTGTGCAAACATCCAGGGACATGTGCATGTGAACAACAAATATCTGCAGGCATGAGAGTGATAAGAACAGGTCATGGTAGGAATTGACTCACATATACTTCATTTTGCTCCCATTCAGGTGATGTTGGCTATCCCTTGAAGCCGTGGCTCCTCACCTCCAACCGTTGGCCTGTTGAAGACACGTTTTCACTGCCTCAGCAGGTCGGGTGGGACACTCCTGTACGGGCATGAGAAGGTGGCCAAGATCATCATGGTATGTGCCATGCTGTACAACATGTATATCTGACGGAATGTGCCTCTGCCACCTGACGTTGACCAACAACCACCAGGTGAGGATGAGGACGATGAAGAAGAAGGAGTTGCACATCAGTCAGGTGATGATGCACATGAGGGACGTGCTGTGCGCCAGACTTTGATAGGCCAATATTTCTAAGACACATGGATGCAGAGGTGCCATGGATGTGGGACTATGGGCACTTGGTGTGGGGGTACATGAGCACTGTGCACTGTAAATCAATAAAGCACACATACACAATAAGCAATGTCCAGTCATGTGATTTTTTATGTACACAACGGGTGTATTAAACAGGTAATATATACAAAGTGCATCCCCCACAACTCCCCCACACAACCCCTCCACCTCCCCCCACAACTCCCCCAACACCCTCCCCCTCCCACCACAACTCCCCCACACACCCCCCGCAACTCCCCCACACACTCCTCCCCCTCCCACCACAACTCCCCCACACATGGTGGGCAATCAGTCAGTGCAACATGAGTCAAAATGAGTACGCACATGCAGGCTGCCCTGCTACTGGCAGCCGCTATCGGCCTCCAGGGGCTGCATGTCAGAGTGCCGCGTGGTGCGTGCAGACCTACGCAGGGGGCTCATCTGGGTGGAGCTTGATGGTGAACAGTGCCCACATGCTCCACTGTTGGGGCAGGGTGCTGAGCCTCCAAGGCCTGGGCAATCCTGGCCTGGACCTGCCTCACGGCTGACAGCTCCTTGCAAATCCACCTGGTACTTGACTCCATGGTCCCTGTAATGGCCGCAGTGTTTTCACAGGCCTCCTCCCTTGTCAAGGCACCATCGGAAACATACTGCTTCATGAGCCCTGTGAGCTCCTGCTGTCGCCCCTCCATTTGGGCCATGCGCAACTCTCCGTCCCAGATGCCTGTTGTGGTGGATGGGATATCTGCAGCGGGGCCAAATGCATGTGTGTCCTCTGGGGGGCTCCAGGCCTCTTCGATTGCCTCTCCTCCAGACTTTTCCAGTGGGGTACTATTGGGGCTGCTCTGCAGGGTGTGCTGGGGGGTTTGCATGGGGCTGGGTGTGCGCACCACATCCATGGACAGGTTGTCGTCCTCAGGGAGACATTCCTCAGCCTGGCACTGTCCTTCATCCCCACTCTGGGGCGCTGTGGCAGCTGCCTTCCCTACAGAGCTGTTTGCGGCAGACATGGTCCCCTCTGCCACTGTCTCAGGATAGTGGATTTCACCCATCTAGCTGCTGTTGGTTTTGTGGCAGTTCTTTGCTACCCCTGTGCCTCGGCATCTTGTTTCGGCAATGCCTTGGGTGGCTGTTGTTGCTTGCCAGTGCCCTTAGATGTGGATGGCCTGGTGCCGTCACCCCTGCCCCTGGACTTTTTGGATGGTGTCCTGGCCTGTGCGGCTGTGTCCTCACCATCGCTCTCAGATTCTGTGCCTGTGGGGGACCAAGAGAGGCACGGCATCACTGATGGTTGTACATGCATCATGCATACATTGGTATTAGTGCAGTTGTACCATGTGATGATTTGCTGTCTTGGAGTTTTGATATACAGGTTGCTTGCTATATGGGGGGGTTATTCAGGCATACGCCAGGTTCTCATATGTGTAAGGTGGTGTATGCTGTCTGACATGCCTTTGTGTTGTGGACTGCGTGCAGTGTGACACATGCCATTTAGCTGTTTGTGGGGTGTGGCTCAGGTATGGCATTGGAATGCTGCATGCATGTTGATGTGATGGTACTGGGGACAGCATCTAGACAGGGATGTGTACATATGTGTGTGATGGTCCATTCATTGGCTTATGTCGCTCTCACATTTGTGGTCCATCATCATGCTTTGGATTCCAGTGGTTTGTGTGGACACTCACTTCCATCTGCCTATAACGGTACTCCATGCTCCATGTCTCCAACTCCCTCAATGGCCTCCATGCCAATCGTACTGGCACATGTTTCCTCCCATCTGGTGAGCTCGATGGGGGAGTTGGCCTTGCCGCCTGTTGCCAGACCCTGGCTCCGATTGGCTGAAAGAATGTTCCTCACACGGAGGCCCAGGTCATCCCACCTCTTTTTTACATTTCTGTCGGTGCAGGGGTTGGTGCCGACCGCACTGACCGTACAGGCCACTTCCTCCCATATTTCTTTTTTTTTAAGCTGAGCAGGTCACCTGAGGTCTGCTGCGAAGACCACTTCACCATTCTGGGTCAGAGTGTCTGCCAGCATATTCAGCTCATCTTCCGAGAAGCACACCTTTCGCTGACGGGAGGCACCTTTCTTGATGGCCTTAGGCATTGTGCAGGGGATGTTAGTGGTGGTTTATGGATCCAGGTCCTGTGTCTGGAGGATTGCAATGGATTGTGTTGTTCAGGTTGGCCGCCATTGCATTTCCCATTCCGACGTGATGACGTTACTTCTGGTTCCGGTATTGCCAGAAACGGTGTGGCCGGACCCGTTATTGCCGGTGCCCGTTATTTAGGGATGGGAGAAGGCGGAGGAGGTGTCAGCGCTTTGCATGATGCCGCTAACAGGGGTTTTAGGGTTGTTAACGGCATGCCGGTACAGACGCTACCGGTATGCTGCTACGCGCCTGCACGCATTTTCATAATCGGCCGCTGTTAGTGGCGACAGTGCTACCGGGATGCGGTATTGCCTCCATGCGGTAAGGTTTGGTTTTTACTGCAAATCTCGTAATGAGACTCATTGTCTTTCCACCTTGTGTTACTGTGTATTTACAGTTATTGGTCAGTAAGTTACTTCATTTTATTCAGATCCATGATTACTTTAGTTTTAGGTTGCTGTTACTCTCAGTGCTTCAGTTACATTAATACTTAATATTTTCATATTGTTTTAACATAGGTTCAGAAATCTTCTTCACAACTTCACTTCGTCCTCATCAGATTTTACTTTAACATCCGTCCATGATGTTCACAGATGCATTCTGACATCTTGGCAGGCGACATCCTTCTATGTAACTTTCTTCCAAGCAGCATCCCTCCACCCTTTCAGTACAATGGTACATTCTGTATGGCTGCCTGAGTGCATAATGCCTCTCATTCACTCAATGCGGTATAGGAACGATAAGGGGATCCCATCTAAGGCTTTTCTTCGACTGCTCCAATATGACGGTGGTGAGGGGGTGGGAACTGGCAAGAAAACGTTTACCTGCTCCTCTACACTGTCAAGTAGTACTCAGTTAGGTAGTTTGTGCTCTTCTTTGTCTCAGCAGAAGTCCTGAATGTTTCCCTTGGGTAGCCTCTACTCTTCCTCGTCTCATTGGTAGATGGGTTGTCCACTAGCCCAACATGCATGGAAGAGGGGTTATGGAAGTCAAGTGCGTAGAAGGGGAAGGTGGATGGTTGGAATACCATGTTCTCCACAGATGTTCGTCCTTGTCCCCAGAGGGGGAATGTCTCCCCATGAGATCCTACGACTGAGCACCACTTTCAGTGGGACTATCGGGCAGTGGCCCCACCTCCCTCATGGGAAGGGGTTCCCCGTCAGGGAGAAGTGACATCTCGGGATTCGTCACAACATATATTCTTAAGCACATCATAGTACATCACTAAGCACTAAACTCCATCTTGTCGATGGCCTTGAATGCCGACACTGCAGGACACTGCAGCACAGCATACAACGCAACAGTTTTGAGTATGCCTAAAATTGTGCATGTGTGCATTGCGGTTCACGTTTAGCACCACACCCTGGAGAGAGCTGAGTGGAGCAATTAGTGTGATTTTAAGTGTATCCGTGATCAGGAAAAATCTAATTAATGGGTGGGAGGCATCTCAATGAGACACAGGGTATCTATTCTATTGCAGTACACTGTACACTGGTGTTGACCAATGACGAGGTCTGTAATGCCTGATCAATTACATTTTCTGAATCTATGATTCCATGAAGAGTGAATAACCCATGAGTGTCATTGAAAATTAATAATGCTATTGATAGATTGTTTACTTGGAAGGACAGATAAAACAATGAATGGCCCATTTGAAGAGATCGAAGTGAGAGGAAACTGCAATGTCTGGGATACACTATTTGTAAAACAAATATTGCAGCTTAAGCACTGTAATCAAACATGCCCTACTTTTTACAATTGTACTTGAGTGCCTCTTTGAAACCAATTGATTAACTAGTGGGACAGTGTAACAATGTGTAAACACCATGTTAATTTGTGCTTTCTGTGTGTGATTTGAGGGGTCGCCACCCTATGTAAAGGACAGAAACGTTGTGTTTTGGGTCTTCATTTACAGGTGTGTGGAAATGCTCCTTGACACAATCCAAAAAATCTCTGAGCACCTCAGAAATCCAAAATCACAGAAAGTGCTGCAAACAATTTAAAGGTATTTGAGGCCCACAGTCAACTGTTAGACAAATAGTCTACAAATAAAGTTCAAGACCACCCTCATTCTAACCAGATGAATTGGGCTTACCAAAATCTCTCTAAGAACAAACTGGCATATGATATAGGAGGTCTCAAAGAGCTCACGAGTCACATACAAGCATGTGCAGGCCACTCTGGCCTTGACTGTGAGTGTTCATGAATGCCCTAGACAGGGGGAAACCGCTGCTCTCTAAAAACAAATTGCTATGCATGTGCAGTCCGCCAACGAGCAAAAAGGCGATCCACAAGGATTCTGCCATAATCTTCCCTGGACAGAGAAAACAAATCTAGATGTCTTTCCCCTCAGTGAGAAACATTATTTAGTTGGAACCAAATAGCATGTTCGGATGAAAGGAGCTCACTCCAACCATCAAGCGTGGTGATTCAGTGTGATGGTCTGTGGTGATTTTCAGCCCTGGATCTGAATGGCTTGCCATCACTGACACAGACGTGAATTCTCTGTATTAGACGATTTTAGAGGAGAATGTCAGTCCATCCTTCTATGAGCTTGGGATTAGCCGAAACCCGCACATGAAGCGTTAACATGTTTCCAAACATACGAACAGGTCCACAAAAGGCAGTCTACAGATGAAGGTTTTCATCATTTTAGAATACCTTCTCAAATTCTGCACATAAACCCTGCTGAAAAGTTCTGGCAGGGCCTAACGAAAGCTTTCGGTGTGATAAAGCCCTCATATCTTGGTCCCTTGGGAGCAAAGGGCCAACATTCCTCCAAACCAGTGTTGGAGACTGGCCAGAGTTAGGGAAAGTGACAGGCCACAGGTAGAGAAAGTGCTCAAGCCATCGCTGCTCAAGGTGGGCAATCAGATGCTAAGTCTAAGGTTTTAGATACATTTTCACATTCAATGCTGCATCATGTGTGGGTGAATAAATGTTTTTATTTTTTTTATTAAAATGTTTTGTTTGATTTAACAAACTTTTCATTTACACTTGTTTTACATTTCTAAAAAGTTTCACTATCTCGCTACATTTCAGTCATTCAATTTGCTGTCTTCATTGATCGCTGTTCAAAAATTTGATTACTGTGAAGATTAAGCGTTTGTCTTGGCCTCTTAATAGATTGTCCCATCTTTCTTGAGTCGTCATTTGTTTATGGGATATCCCAAAGAAGTCTCTATATAGATCCCTTTTTTCTTTCAGAGCCGGGCTGACCATGATCAGATCAAAAAGCATTTCACGCATGTTTCTCGATTCACAGAAGCGGCAATCAGATGTTTTATTATCTGATTTTTCTGTCATAGTTAGGTAATCACTGGTCGGTTGGATGTTCAAGCGAAAACGCAAAAATAGGTCACGGATAGTGTGGTCTGGAAAATAGTTCAAGTAGCCTGGCAGTTCGTGAAGGGCCCTTATTTCAGTTTCACATTTAAGATGACGTTTATATTTACTTTGTTCGGCTACAGTTTTGATCCAGTCGTTGGTCCGAATTTTGCGTTTTGCATGCTGTGGTCTATTTATCAACATTTCCTCAGTCATTTCTTCAGTATGCATTTTTTGTTTAATCTCGGAAGACCACTTAGAAAAAGCTGTGATTTGAAAAGCTTGTTTCTTTTCTTTAAGGATTTCCAGCAATGGTATTTTGTCTGGGGAGATTATTTTCCTGTGGAGATCCATTTGTTCCAGAGAACTATAGATTGTATAGATTGAAGGGCTAATTCAAAATGGATTCTTGGCATCGGGAATGATCTGAGAAGAGATAGTGTTTTCCTCCAAAATATTGCCTCATAACGGGGCCATTTTATTGTTTGCTGGTTGATCAATGATTCACTGGCATAGGTCAGGATCAGAATTACTTTTTGCTTGTTCAGAGCAATTGTGGTTTTTATTGAGTAAGTTCCAAACTTTAGATGAAAAAATCGACCTTGCCTTGCAGGAGATCTGTCTTTTCCCTCAAAATGGTCTTTCTATTCTTGTTCATTTGAGGAGGGGTTTATCATTGCGCCCAGATATTTGATTACCTTGGTTATCACGATCTGTTTGCTTTCTATATGGATCTTTAAGTTGTGTTGATTCTTATTTTTTTGGGGGGAAAGTTTCATTACCTTAGTTTTATTGATATTTATCTGCAACTCATTTTGTATCATGAGGTTTTGTGAGTTGTCTAAGGTTTTTTTTGTAGGCCTGTCACAGTTTTATCTAAAATGATAATATCGTCAGCATAAATTAGGGTTTGAATCGGCTCGTTGTTAATCTTCGGAGGATTCGCTGTTATGTTTTTGATCCTTTCCCCGAAGTCACAGGTATACAAATTATATAAGCAGGGAGCCAAAGGGCACCCTTGCTTCAAGCCGTTCCATGTGGGGTTTGGCTTTGTCAACATACCATCATTGGTTAGTTGAACTTGAACAGAGGTGTTGGAATAGAGTTGTTTTATCGGGTTCAGGATGGAGCGTGGACAGCCCCATGATGTTAATTTAGACCAAAGTTTTTGTCTGTTGACACAGTCAAATGCCATCTTTAAGTCTATAAAGATGGCATATACCTGTTGGTTCTTGGTTATTGCTTCATATTTGATCATGTTCAACAGTAGTAGGCTCGCGTTGGTTCCTATTTTGTTGACAAAACCAGTTTGTCTTTTTTCCTGCTTACTGTTCTCTGCTGGCCGGGTGTTAAGTCTTTTAAGAGGTAACCCGCGAATAATTTCCCTAGAGGATCTAAGAGCTCTATGGGTCTATAGTTCACCGGGTTTTTTCGGTCTCGAGCTTTGAAAATTGGAATAAGAATAGCCAGTGTCCAGGTGCGAGGGATTTCTTTTGTCTTTCCAATGAGATGGAGAAGTTGGATGAAGAAGATAGCCCATTCTTCTGTAGCTGTTTTGAGATCAGCATTCAATAGTTCATCGGGACCTGGGGCTCGAGATGGATTGAGGGCCATGATGGTATTTCTAAGATCTTCAATCTCTCAGGTAAGATTCCAAGAACAATCTTCTTTCTCCATATCGATTGTCGAAATATCGATATTTGATTTGTAAAGAGTCGTCAAATGTTTGATCCATGTCTGCGCTTCGAGTTCTTGGATCATGTGAGGTGCTTTGGATGAATATTCAGCAATGACCATAGTTGTCTTGTGTTTTTCTGTTTAAGCGCAGCTAGAATCGCTTCCGCATCATTTTGTTGCATTATGGCTTTGATTGCTTTTATTGAGTTTGAATATTTCAGTTTTTCTTTTTTATTTCGATTTCAAAATCAGGTTCTTTCTTTTTTTTAGTTGTCGAATTCGTTTCTGATAAAGTTTTTTCTTCAACTTGATTTTGATATTGAAATGATGCGTATGATTGTGTTTTGATGAGTTGTTAAGCCTTGATCGCGGTTGATAGTATTTCTCCAAGATACAGCCGTAGTTCAGTTTTAATTGATCTTGAAGTAACGACCCTTCAAAGATTGATACTAACCCAGATATCTGATTATTCTTTATTCAGAGTTTGTTCAAACCATTATTAAGTTCAAGAGCTGGAAAGGTTATTTGTGGGTCGGTAATCTCAGTATATTCCATGAAATTGATATTTGATGATGGTCACTGGTGGACTGCGGAGAGTTAGCAGTGGAGATGATTAATTTTCGTATTCCTTCTGAAATGAAAATATAGTCAATGATTGATGTAGATTTTTCTCGTGACCAGGTTGGGAGGGGAAGACCTTTACTATTCATTGGTTGCTCACTTAAGGATATGTTACAAATGGTTAATTCTTTAGTCCATTTTCTAGCTCTAGATGACAAAGCCTGAGAATCTAGTTTTGTTCCTTCTCTACTGAATAAGTGCATATTGAAGTCTCCCGCTATGATGAATTCTACTTGGTTGTTGGAGTTGGCGATAGTATCGATTTCATCACATATTGAATCTATAAATTTGTGATCGTTCATTGCGGTCGGGTTCTAGTAGATGTTAAAGATGGTTAGATAGATGGTTTCAGAGCATTGATCCAAGTTGATACTAAAGGTCGGTATGAGTATGGTGATGTCTTGTGCCCAGGAATGGATATTCTTCCTTGTTGTTATCGTCCATGAGGGGATGATTTTCATTAGGATCATCATTCCTGACGCAGGTCTACCTTGAACGTGAGGTAATTGCGGGGTTCATCAAGGTTATAAATTCGTCGCAAATTACATCTTCTTTGAACCAGGTTTCCTGTAAACATATGATGTCTGATTCTGCATGAGAGGCTGATCCTTCATCAAAGAGGTGTGTATGGTCTCTGGTGTTCCAAGAGCATAATGTTTTACTCGATTGGAGCGTTTTGCAGGTTGATTGTTATGGATAGGTTTTTCTGCACGGACTCAAGTTTCCGCCTGGAATGGTAGATTTTGGTCTGCGTGGGAGGGTCCATTGTATGTCACGCCATATTTCTTGTCTTTTTGGGGCATCATATGTGTTTGTCTGATAGTTTTTTTCTGCTGGAATCTCGAGACTTTGGAACAGTATCATTAGCATTCATCTGGGCATCATGTGCCGATTGTTGCTTCATCGGTTTGTTATGAGAGTATGAGTCGTACATCGCTAGTTTGTTACTTAATTTCTTTTTAGCCATTAATCTGGATACAAAGATCTCTTCTGTTTTAAAGCTTAACGTTGCTAATTGAGAAGTGGTAGATAGAACACGCTGCGTTATTTCTTGGGAGTAAAAGTCAATATGGGCTGTTTCCATCTGTCGTTTATTGGGAAAATGGATCACCTCAATGTCACGAGAACGAATCTGAGTCAATTGCGGAATTGCATTAAATAAACGCAGAACATTGGCTCTGTTCATGATTACGGGCTCTTCAGTGTTTGTCACAGTTGGAGATAATGATACTGGGAGTGCAAAAGATGCTTTCATTGGATTAAGAATGTATGGTCTGAAGGGTGGTGGGTCCGTTTGGTCAGAGGGGATGTCCTTGTTCTTAGGTCCGTTTTGCATTTCTGGAGATGACCAGGATTCATCGTTTGACACTACTGACTATACGAAGGAGATTTTGTTTGATGAATCCTGGTTGAATGGACTCATCTGAGATGATTCTGAAGATGTTTCATGGCATTCATCAAGGACAATCAATAAGGCATCCTGTGAATCTATGGAAATAGAATTGTGAGCAATGGAGTCATCAGAAGTACTAATGTCCATGACTGACAAGGAATTTGTCGCTTTGCTAGATATGTCTTGGTTGATCACAGCTAATAAAGCGTCAAGTGGTTCAGGGTGTGGATGGTCATTGTGTTTGGTTGAAATGCTTGGAGCTTCCGTATTTGTTGGAATTGGAACAGCATATCCCGGGGTTGGTTGGTTTGGAATTGTTTGTTTAGTAGTTTTGGGTATGTTTTCTGAAAGAGATTTTTGGACTGATTGCATTTTTCTTAGGAATGCACGCAAGTCTGTTTGGGTATTTTTTTTGGTCTTTTTTTTCATCGTCTTACTCGGGGGCTCTTTTCCACATGACCTTGTTTGGTGAGATCGAAAATGTCGAAGGGAGTGCATAAAGCTGGTTCGGCGTTAGCCTGGCTCATTGGTAGAGATGGGTCCAGTGCTCCCATAGGGTAGGTTTGGATTTCATATTGTGTCATCTGGTCTATTTTGGCAATATCTGCTTGTATTGAGCTCTCGGTTTGCGTTTGTTTGATTAGCTGGTGTAACTGTGGAGTCACATGTGGATTTTTTTTTACTTTTTCATCTATCATTTTCTTAGTGATTATCGATACTGTCTCCATCAAATTTTTTTTATCCGCTCGATCTACTCTTGCAACTTCTGCAAGGCAGCTTTGCCATGTCCTAGAGGTTTCAGCTTCATATTTAAGACGCTCCTGTATATTTCCAATGAAGCCTTCAAGGTGGGTTTGCTTAGTCATAATCATGGCTAGCAGGGTCGCTTGATCTTTTGTTGTGTCAACCATGGCTTCTTGGATTTTTAGAAAAGGTATCATAGCTACTGAGAGACCTGCTACTATCGTATTCTGAAGGTCGAACATCGTAGTTGGAAGTCTTTCTGGGGTGTCAGGGGAGTTGTTTGAGGGATCATATTTCTTACGTGGAGAGAAGGATTCAACCTCTAAGACTTTATTGTTAGCTCTGTTAGTCGATGTGTCTTGGGGAGATTTCGGAGAAATTTTTAGGGACACATGAGCTCCTTTAGGTGCAATGGGTGTGGATGTGTTGATCTTTTGATTTGGGATAGGATTAAGAGCCTCCCCGAAAACTTCAGCTCTTTTCTCCTGAGAGTCCATGATCACATCTATCTCTGTTATATCGAGGGAAAGACGTACTATGCGAACCGACACTGGCTTGATGTTCTCACCATTAAAGGAGTCTGTGGGGTAATATGTCGATTGCCATTGTTGTTTGGCTGCTCTTGCTCTTTCTTGGAGGGATGGTATGAAACAGGAATCCTCAAACGCAGATTTAGGAATTGTTTCATTCGGTGGTCGAGACTGCATTATTGGAGAAAGAGGTTGTTTTGAGCGGTCAGGTGGTGTTGAATTGAGGAGGCAATCCGATTTTAGTTTAGGCAAAATGAGCGGGATGATCCGTTGCTTCTCTAGGTCAGCTGATTCTGTAGAGATTGGATGAGTGGACAACTGAGGAGGGTGGGTGGGCAAATTTTGGTGAAAGGAGGTGACCTTCTGTTGGACTGGAAGCAAAGGAACCTCGGGATCAAGAGGCAGAGGTGTTTTTCCTAGTGATTTCATTTTTGCAGATTTCAGTAAGCTTTTCGATGGGGGCAGTGCTTGATCATCCGGTTGACTTATTGCCAAAGTTGTAGCCGCGCAAGGTAATGAAGAGGGCTTATCTTCTGTTTTCGATTTCAGTGTTGAGCGTTGGACACTTGTAAGGTCTACCATTTTAGCGGTAATGGTATTGGAATTGCATGTAGGCTTTCCATGTGTCTCTAGTGAATTGGTGCTTTTATTTACCATTGCTACAGATTCTTGTTATTTCCCTTGTAAGCACGTCCGCGGCTTTGTGGATTCCATTAATAGTTTGTATTGACAAGAGGGTATACAATCAGAGAGGAATGATTTGTCAAGGTTAGATAGATATGTTGAGGTAACGAGCACTTACCGCAGATCCTGCCGGGTCCAGCCGTGCAGCAGAAAACAGCTGCGCCCTTTACTCCACAGCGGGCTTCACGCCGCAAGGGTCGCGCTGTGCTGCTTTTGTGTGAGGCTTCCTGTGGGAGTGGCAAGATGGGGTCATGTGACGCTTGTCACGTGACATGTCAGGAAGCTCGCAAAATCCCGCTCGCTTCAACCGCTGTCGGCTCCAGCCGGCAGTCTGATGCAGTTGGAGCCGGACTTCAAAGATCAGTTGTAAGGCAAGATCAAATGCAAATAGTTTTCCAGCCGTGCAGCAGAAAACAGCCGCGCCCTTTACTCCACAGCAGGCTTCACCAAGAATAAATGTTAGAAAGTATGATGTTGTGTGCTATACATCAAATCAGGTCATCTTTGTCTATTATCAGCAGCTATATTGACTCATATGCCAGATTTACCATATGTGCAATATATGAAAATACTAATGAGTTCGAATACATTGTTATCAACACTTGCACCCTTTATTGAAAGCATGTAACCTTAAAAGCGCGCCATGCAGGGCCTGAAGTAATATCTTTAAGAAGCAGGACTGGGTGATGCCCAGGGCAGTGGCCACAGTACCCATGAAAGATCCAGTTTCTGAGAAATGAATAACAGAAATGTATTCAGGGGAGATGGGGCCTTGCCAATTTCCCTATTGCACTTAGAGTCAACCTGGATGTCCTACAGAATTGGGTGAATGCTTGGCATGTACAGACGGAGGTGGCGAGTACTCGCTTGCCTCTCAGATCATGAGATGGCAGGATGGGCCAATGCACTACTTGGACCCGCCTACCCCTCTGTGGCTGCTTGCCCGCCACCACCAGGGCAGCTTCTAGCAATACAATCTGCTGTACGGTGGTTTGCAGTGATTTTAACGAATGAAAAAATAGAGAATGTAATTTTAACGCAACATAAACAACGAAAAAATATCGATTTCTTTTTTGGTGGGTCCTCACCCAAGCCCCCGTTGTACCATCTTTAAAACCCTAACCCAGCACCTCCCCAATAGATGTAACTCCTTACCCCTCCCCCACATGTTTTTATTTAGAAATTTGGTATTTTTTCATTCATTTTTATTCCTTAAAATGTCATTCTTTATTTTTTACTCGGTATAATCACTGGATACTTTGTATACGGTGGGGGAGTGCCCAGCTCCCCAGGGCATAGCATCCTGTTTTATGGTGTTTTGCCAATACCTTCACAATTGAAGTGCTACTGGTTTTAGGGGTGAACACGTTCTGAAGTATTTTCACTATTTTTCAAAGTGTCTGCATGTGTGAAAATCCACATGTGCAGGATGTCCATAGATCAGTGCGCCCTCCTGCGATCAGACATAATGCACGCAGGGTGCGCATGTGCAGAATTGCCACTTGTAAAAATGTCTATCCCAGTCGGCACTGCTACACTGAGAATTCGCAGGTGTGGGGACATTTATGTGGAAATGTCTTTCCCGCGTGTGGCCTGTGCATCCGCAGCCGTTACCTTATGCCTGCAAGTATCCGCCTAAGACCGCTTTGCTGCTTGTTCAGACGAACTCGACTATCTTGCAATGAAGAGTTTCATTGCGTACTTTCCTTGTCAAGTGAAATGTTCCTGTTGCACTGGTTTTTATTGGTGTTTCACCTGTGTATAATTACATAGATCTTTTTTAAAACTTCACATGTAGCAGCCCCCTCATTCCCAAACGTTTCCAAGTCACACATTTAAGCTTTCTTCTTTTTTTTTCTTCTTTGAATCGAGCCATTCTTCTCAAACGCTTCGACGGATTCCCCGCATCAACTCTTCGATAAGTAATGCTTTGTTTGGGCGAATGAAGCCCCCAGCCCTCTAACCTTTAAACAGCTCCAAGTTCTATCTCAGAAAAACAAAATGTCTGCGCGCATGGAAGCCGGCTGCAGCGACCATATTATCCAGCACGTTAAAAAGTCCATCCATCAAAACGTGACAATTCTCAAAAGACTTTGCAAGGGGCTCGCGCTGCCAAGCAGCTGCAGTGGTGCCAGGTGAAAGAAAGCCGTGTAGGCAAACACTGCTGCTTGTAGTGCAGCGAACTTTAAATAATAAAAGCGCCCAAGGCCAGATTTGCTAACCGTTTTTTTCCCTCCAGATGTCTAAAAGATTGAAGCACGTGAGAACACACGAAAAAAAAACAAGAGCTTTTTTTCTCTCATTTCTGCGCGCCGTAAAGCTTTAATAAGGGTAAAGAAAATGTTTGCTTAGCGCTGCTGAGTCTGCTACAGGCTTTCTCACTGGTCAAGCTTGGCTCTTACGAACCACACCAGACACTTCCACATGAAAAATAATATCTCTCATGTGATGTGCGAAACTCCCCCTGAAAAGCCAGAAGCTATACTTAGGAGCCCGTTTAACGAGATAGAGATGGGAGATAGGGATGTGGGAACTGATCCTGAAACATGGTACTTGTTATAACTCCCCTGCCAGCATTTTGTTAAAAAAAAAAGATAGAACTGGAAACCTCTGTCGGCAATCATGGGAGCGAGCTGCAGCACCATCCCAGAAATGTCTGCTGACGCAGCTGAAATTTCCTTGAGACATCTGCTGAGATGAAACTTCTTTGCGGCTGGAGGTGCAGGAAAAAAAATTCTTGGAAAAAAAGAGGATCCCAAATTGCAGGGACAGCGTTGTGGCCTTTCAGGTTTTTCAGTTGAAATGGGCCTTCCAACCTCAGTCGAGCAAAATACTTCTCTTTAATACTTAAAACGTGTTCTTTGGAGCACGCTGTTACAGGCTGCCTTTTCCCTCAGACTGTGACCTGCCTTGTGCCTTGCAGAATCCAGCAATGTTCTTATTATCCTGTTGCCTGACTCTATTAGCAGCTTGCTGTCATAAAGAGCTTAGTAGCTTCTCACTGGATATTTAGTGCTTCTACTCCCCACTGAATATCTTTCATTCATCTGTTGCGGAAGTCACTAAACCTGTCCCGTGATAATATGCAGCTATTTACCTCCTCCCTGCATTTCTTTAACTCTCCATTGTAACCTATGCACCCGCTAGCATCATTTTGAAAGGGGCACCCATGAGCACCAACACAAGTGGGGAAAACAACCCAGAATGTAATAAAGCAATTGCCGATGCTCTTCTTTTTGCTCGTTGTCTCTAATGTCATTGTTTAACCTTTTACTGCTACCAGGACGTGTACATCCATCCCAAATGTACATCCCAATTCCCATAAGGGATCATCGAAAACCCGGCAGAGAAATAATTTTGCATACAAAGGTGAGGGCACTCTTTTAGCAAAAGGTTGTAAATTGTTGTAAGAAGTCTGTGGAGGGGGGAGACATCAGTGCCGGCTGAAGATGCACAACCCTATTATAAAATGATACAAAAAAGGTACAAAGCGCCCCTCTCTAGAAAGAACATGGCGTGATAACCTGTTCTGTGGATTTTACCCACTCCACTGCCATCTCTTTTTGCTCACTGTACTTTTCATAAAGGAGGAATAACTATTTCCATATCAGTCTTTGTCCCGCCCACAAGGGCAGTCCAGCACCGAAATGCCTGGCAAACCTCTTTTGAACAAGAGTGCCAACAGCAACCCCAGACACGTGTTTCAGTCTAGTCGGGCCTCATCAGTGAGGTGGAGCTGTGCCTCTCTGAGCACAGTGAGCAAGGGGTCCACGTCTGGGTTCTCCCAGGTAACTTATTGTTACCAACCCCGAGTTCCTTGCAAAAATACAAAAAAGGTAGCAGGCACCCCTCTCTAGAAAGAACATGGCATGATAACCTGTTCTGTGGTTTCTACCCACTTTGAGAGTCCACAGCCATCGCTTTATGCTCACTGAACTTTTAAGAAAAGAGGAATGTCAATTTGCATATCAGTCTTTGTCCCGCCCACAAGGGCAGTCCAGCACCGAAATGCCTGCCAAACCTCCTTTGAACAAGAGTGCCAACTGCAACCCCAGACAAAAAATGGAAAATTGCCATTTGGGTAGTGAGTGGGGGTGGGTTACCATGTGAGCCCCCTGCCTTTGGCTCCCACAATGGCAGGATTTACTTGTACTCAGGGGGTTTAACTCCTAAACCCTCCTTTCGCACCCCATCCCTCACACCACACATACATGATATGATAGGTTATTTATAATGTGCTTAATGCCCAGAGGTTTCTAAGCGCAGACCCGGGGATCGGGATCGAACCTGTGTTGCTCCATGTCATCTTGCTTCCAAGTCGAGCACGTAGCCCCTGAGCTATCCTCCCGACATGCACACATACACACCCACACACAATCCTTTTCTCTGCGCCGCACATCTTCTAGGCCACTCGTAGGTCAGGTCTGTCAGCACCTGCGCGCACTCGTTCACAGGATCTGGAACACCTCATAATTTAGTATACGGTTTCTGTGCCCGCCCGCAATCTATAGATCACAGCCATCAGACCGCAAACGCCCTGGACAGTCTTTAATTTCTTTTTTTAATTCAAAAATGTATTTAGTTGATACATCAACTTTTTCAATTGTACAACTTAAATTCATATATTAAAAATACTTATTCACATATATTCTTGAATACGCATAACAAAATATAAAGAAGAGTTCAAATACGGATTAGCAGTAAAAGACACGTAGTTGTGAGTTGCAGCCATAAACGCATTGTTTTTGATTTGATTTCATTTGATTTGATGTCATTTCAGGTAATACATGAATAAAACCATATTTAAGATTTGTTGTTTAAAAACCTAAAAACAGAGCGATATAGTATCTAACATTGGTTAAAATATCACCTAATAAACTCAGAAGTAGTAGATTTTTCAGTTTTATACTAAACAGGTTTAACAGTATATGTAAAACACAATTAAGAACATTGGATGTTACAACCCAACAACCAGATAAAAGAGGGAAAGTTCATCAATTGTCATTATTCTATGCAAATATTTGCTCTTTAACAGAGATCCATAGTATGTTAGGCATTAGGGATTCAGATGCATAAAAAACTTAAAAATATCAATATCAGAGACGTCTTAGTAGCATTAAACACTTCAGTCCAAATTTGTTCTTTTGTTAGAAGATCTCTCTGTTTGAAATGGTTGTAGAAGGGAGTTTTCCTTAGATCTGCCAATGGTTTGCATTCCACGAGTAAGTGCTCAGTAGTCTCTTTCCCATCTAATCCACAATATCTACAATTTTTACTTATAAGAGCATCCTTTGAATAAGTAGCAATTTTGGATTTTGTTGGTAGCAAGTTTAAACGAAACCGCAGAAATATATCAGCGTATGCTCGATCTGGGAATATCTTAATATATAAGGGTAATTCATTCAATGCTTTCATTTGGAATGCTCCTATTCTAAATGTGGTAATGAAGTACACAGGTCCGATGTAACAATCCAGTCTTGTCTGTAAAGTTTGAGTTTTGCTTTATCTGGAAACTCTAGTAATAAGTTTATCGAAATATCAGCTTCTTGTAGGATTTATTTACAAGTTTGTTTCAACTTTTCAAGTAGGCCTGTATACGGCTTTTCTAGCAAGTTTTTGAGTGTTTTAAATAAGTTCTTTGACATGATTGTGGAGACCAAACACTTCCTCAACAAAGCCAACATTTGCCATGAAACTGAAGTAGCCAGAGATGTTAGGCCAATCTCATAGAGAAATAAAGCTATTGGTATATCTGGAGGTACTGATAAAATTGCTTTCCAGTATAGACCTTCCAATATATCCCATCTGACAGCTTTAAAAAGTGTTTTAGTCTGGCTACAAGTAATAATCGGGATGACTTTCTATAAATAAAACATGCGGGTGGGTAATAGGGAGAATCTACCATATTTCTTTTGTAAGGCTTTACCTTGAGTAGCTAATAATCTCATTCGTATGGCAAGTCCATCCTTGTATGGCTTATCTGAAGGATGATAGTTAATATTTACCCCCAAATATTTATATTGGGATAATTGGGTCAAGGAGTTCTTAGCTACAATCCAGTTAAATTTATATCTTGCCTTCTGCATATTAAGCCGAAATACTAGAATATTTGATTTATTTGTATTTATCTCTAGTTTATTTGTTTCAGCATGAATAGTTAAGGCTGCAAGCTTTCTTTGCAAGCCAATAGGCGTTCTATCCAAAATGACCAAATCATCAACATAAAATAAATACGATATTTGATGAGTCCCTAAACGAGGTGGAAATGAGCGAACAGTGTTAAAAGCATTATAAATATAATTAATATAAAAATTTGAAAGTATTGATGCAAATGGACAGCCTTGTTTCAGTCCTGAATTAGTTTCAATTGATTTGGACAAGAGGCCATCAGACGTGAGTTTTATTTTAATCAATGTATTTGAATAAAACTGATATGTTAAATATAGCTAATGTAAGGTGGGCAGTTTGCTTTAAAAAGTTTGTTTCATAAGGTGTGCCGCGATACAGAAACAAATGCTTGCTTAAAATCTATTAAAGCGAGATAAACTGGTTGCTTAGTTTGGATAGCTTGAGTTTTATTGGCAGACAGCATAAGGAGATTTAGAGTCGTGCCGATTCCTGGTACAAATCCAGATTGATTGATGTCCATTAAATCATTATCACTAAGCCATTTAGAAAAATCTTGTATTTTCAATCTCGCTAGAATTTTACCTGGTACATCTAAAAGAGCAATAGGCCGACAGTTAACTTGGTTATATCTATTGCCCTTTTTAAATATTGGAATCAATATGGCTTCCTGCCAGGATGGAGGTTTTTTTTGTCTTCAGGATATTTTTGAATATTATATTAAGGCAGCCAGCCCAGGCCTCAGGATTTGCTTTGATAATTGCATTGGTTAATTTGCCCTGGCCCGGTGCCCTAGATGAGCTGAGTTTTTAAATTATAATAAATATATCAACAGCATCAAATTTTACATTTTTCAAGTTAGATATCTCACTAATTTCGTTATTTGACAAAATTTCAGTTTTCATAAGTAGCTTTTGTAAGTGAGTAGTCCCGATTGTTTCATCTATGACATTTATCTACACAGATCTGTGGGCATTTCCTGAAATATTATTGATTATTCACCAGATTTCCCCAGGGGATTTAATCAGAAGTGCTTTAAGCATCTGTTCTGCATCTTTTTGTCTTTGTAGGAGCATTATTTGTTTGATTTTATTTCTATATCTATTTTCCAGTGCAGCCCTAGTTACTCTGCTTGTTCTAGAAGGGAAAGTTCTTAATGCACGACACAAATCTTTTTTGAGATTATATATTACTGGATTCCAGGCGTATGAATGATAAAGATTGGTTTGGTCCCACCAATATTAATTTGTTTGATCATTTGAATATAATCATTATAGAAAACTTGAGTTATTGTATCATTATTTAGAGTATTTTGGATGAGTTTGTGCTGAAGGGTTAATATGAGTTTAGGATTCTATTTTAGAGGATTTCGCGCCATATTTAACTCTAGATTGGGTTTAAATTTCTTTTGAGAATTTCCCCTATTATGAGGAATCAATCGCGTTTCAACCAGTTTATGATCACTTGCTGTGGAGATAGTGATTTGAAACGATGCTGCTAACTTGTTAGCATTATTTGAGATAAATACGTAATCAAGAATAGAATGACTAGAGCCTCTGGACCATGTCGAACATGGGGGGCAATCATTAATGAATGTACCATTTATCATGGAAAACCTTCTTATATTCATCACTGCAAGCGTTTTTTCGGCCCTAGTATTATTATCCAGTTGTGATGAAGAAAAAAGGTTCATATTAAAATCAGAGGCAATAATCGTTGTCGTAATCTTGGGATCCAATAAGATTTGGTCAAGATTCAACTCAATCTTATCAATAGATTGTGGTTCTGAGGGGGAAGCTGGGTTCTAGTATATATTTATTAGAACCGCAGTTGGATAAAAAGGATGGTTTCAATTCATTGTATGTATTTTGACTGCTTGTGTGCCAGGGTCAGGTGACGACCAGGCTTCAAGCGTTAATTCAGAATCATTTCTAGAAGCCATTAGTAAGCCAGAAGCCGGTCGACATCTTGTCGCTTTAGAGGCCCCTATTAGTACAATTTTATGTTCAGGCCACACAGGTACACTCATCATCCACAGTTCCTGAAGCAACACCAAATCAAAGTTATTCATTAGTTTGGTTTTAGTTGATGATAGGTGGGAAGATCTTCTTGTGTTCCATGAGACAAGTGAGCACCTATGAGTGGAAACAACGCAATTAGTCTATTGTCCATTAAGTGCCTTGTCTCTCATATGAGTACCCAGGTCCATTTTGATTCAGGGACCTGGGGAGTTTTATGCGAGGTGGGTTTGCAATTAGAGCAAACATGCGAGGTTGCAGATGTATTATTACCACAATTAGTGTCCCGATGACACTGCTGATAATTTAGGTTTAGTAAATCAGACTTAGTAGGGCCGGGTGGTAAGATAGCTTCAAGTAGTAAGCCTTTCTGCTGCAACACGTGTCGGTTTCACCAAATAACATTCTTAACAATTAGAGATGGAATAATTATTTCCACAATATCTTGTTGGGCAGGTTTTGGGTATCTTACCACAGTAATATCAGCAGAATGTATTTTTTTTTAATGAAGGTATCGCAAGAAATACAATCAGCAAGGTACATCGATTAGGAGAAGGATCAGAATATATCCTATCTATTATAGTGATATGTAGAGTTTCCTCTTGTAAATCTTCTGAGAGATTACTTTGGTTATTAGAGTGATTAGGGTTTATTTCCTGTATTTCTCCAGCTACCTCCACTGATTCTGAGATAGAAGAGGTTGATTCATGGATAGCAGATTCCATGGGGATAGTAATAGGATTGTGCAATTTACAATTATTCAGATTGAATGCCACATGATTATTTGTGGTTGGCAGCTCCTGCTTCGGGGGGTGAGCCTTTGGTAATGGGTACACGAAATAGCAATTTGTTACGTTTCTGCTCAAGAGTTTTAAATATAGTTAAGTCAGAATTTAAATTAACACAGAAAGTTAGGCTTTGGATGGGGTGTGAGATATTGACTTCATGTAAACTATGATGAATGGTTTCTGCAATTGAAGCATTATCATGAGCGTAAACTGAGAAGTTATGCAAATCTTATTTATAGAGTTATTGTCCATAGTACGAACATCAGCATTCTGTGCATTGACCATAACAGCTTTAGCTGGCAGTCTTATCTTTGGGTGAAGCCAAACCGACATTGAGAGATCCCAAGTCTTCCATTGGGGGAACTTTTCCGTTGGCTTGTTTATGTGGTATATTCTCCATAGGTTGCGGCTCTTCAGTTGAAATATTTGCCCCTAATGCTTTGGTCTGCGTTTCTTTGTTATGATAAATTCTTTTGCTCCACTGCAGTGTTCAGATCAGGGCCAATTTGCGAGGTGCACTTTCTGTTTCTCTTTATTTTTCCTTCTCTTGTTTTGGGAAGGACGGCCGAAAACATCATTTAATGGTATTTCCGAATTGGTTGGTTCAGAGCACTCAGCAATATTGCACCCTTCATCTTTATCGGCTGGGGAGCACGAGAGTATCTGCACATCCATGTTCATATGATGGGGGTCAGGGGCTAAGTCCTTATCAGACATTACTCACTCAGTCAGCGGCAATCTCATGGGTATAACAGGGGATTCAAAATGTGCCATTTAGGCTCATCATTAGCTAAAACATTCTTGAGCATGTTTGGAAGGTTCTATACAAGCCAATCTAGTATGTTTGTGAGAGTTTTGAACATCAGATCTTGGGTTAAGGCTTTGTGGTCAAGAGTTTCAAATAACTTAGTCAATGTAAAAATGGTTGCATTGATGGCAGTTAGTGCTGCATCTAATGCTGGATTGGCTGTAGACAGGAAGACAACGAGGGCGTGGCTTAGGTTTTGTGAAAGACACAGCCTTTGACATGTTTGATTCCGATGGAGAAATAATATCATTAGGGCCATCAGTTGGATAACGTTCGGGAGAATTAGATAATCTTGATTGCATTCCACTTACCACAATCGCATTGTTAGTAAGAGTGATATCAGATGTAGTTGGAGTTTGGGATGAATGTGCTGCTGGAGGGAGTAAGTTGGATATTGCACTGCACATCCTAGCATCTAAATTACTCGTAAAGATTGCAGCTTCATCTGAATTGGGAAACCCTTTTACAATGTGAGAGTATGGTAAAAAGGTGGTAAACGGAAAATTAAAATGGGCTGAACGTGACGATAAAGCCTCATTGAGTTGATCAGGTAAGAAACTTGCAGGGTAATTCATAGAATTTCGCAGAAAAGTGTCGCAAGCGGCTGGCGCAGAGTGTCCGCGTGCGATTGACTGCGCCAGGCACGTGCGCTAAAACCGATTTCCGCGCACAGCGTATTCATGGATTTCAGGCTCCCAAACCAGCCGTGGCGCAGAGTATCGCAGCGACCCTGCAGCAGCGCCAGTAACGCCCCCAAGAACGCCCTCGCGCAAGGAAAAGCCATCAAAATCGCTAAATCATCGCAAAGGGCAGCGCTAACCCTGGACCAGTCCACAGGGCTGCCAAACAAGGAACGCAAAGCGGGTAACGTGCATATCAGGGGTACGCGTGAAGTTTTACACGCGATTAGCCAGGGCACGTGTATCACAGGGGTACGCAGGAATTATCACACGCGATTTGGCTGGGTACGTATATTACAGGGGTGCACGGGAATTATCACACGCGATTTGGCTGGGTACGTGTATTCCAGGGGTGCGCGGGAATTATCACACGCGATTTGGCTGGGTACGTGTATTCCAGGGGTGCGCGGGAATTATCACACGCGATTTGGCTGGGTAGGTGTATTACAGGGGTACACGGGAAGTTCTACACGCGATTCGGCTGGGTACGTGTATTACAGGGGTGCGCGGGAATTCTCACATGCGATTTGGCCAGGTACGTGTATTACAGGGGTGCGTGGGAATTATCACACGCGATTTGGCTGGGTAGGTGTATTACAGGGGTACACGGGAAGTTCTACACGCGATTCGGCTGGGTACGTGTATTACAGGGGTGCGCGGGAATTCTCACATGCGATTTGGCCAGGTACGTGTATTACAGGGGTGCGTGGGAATTATCACACGCGATTTGGCTTGGTACGTGTATTACAGGGGTGCGTGGGAAGTTCTACACGCGATTGGCCAGGGTACGTGTATTACAGGGGTATTTGGGAATTATCACACGCGATTTGGCTGGGTACGTGTATTACAGGGGTACACGGGAAGTTCTACACGCGATTCGGCTGGGTACGTGTATTACAGGGGTGCGCGGGAATTCTCACATGCGATTTGGCCAGGTACGTGTATTACAGGGGTGCGTGGGAATTATCACACGCGATTTGGCTTGGTACGTGTATTACAGGGGTGCGTGGGAAGTTCTACACGCGATTGGCCAGGGTACGTGTATTACAGGGGTATGTGGGAATTATCACACGCGATTTGGCTGGGTAGGTGTATTACAGGGGTACACGGGAAGTTCTACACGCGATTCGGCTGGGTACGTGTATTACAGGGGTGCGCGGGAATTCTCACATGCGATTTGGCCAGGTACGTGTATTACAGGGGTGTGCGGGAATTATCACACGCAATTAGGCTGGGTGGGTCCTCACAGGTGTTCCCTGTACACCCTCCACAGCCCCTGCAGGCAGCCCACAAAACAGGGGACTACCCTGCACACCTGCTCATGTCCCCCTGCACCCCCACCCCCCAGCAGTGCAGGGGCAGCCTCCACCAGGCCCCCACTCATGTCACCCACCACCCCCCAGCCACCAGGGTCACCCTCCACCAGGCCCCCACTCATGTCTCCCACCACCCCCACCCCCCAGCAGTGCAGGGGCAGCCTCCACCAGGCCCCCACTCATGTCCCCTATCACCCCCACCCCCCCGCCACCAGGGGCACCCTCCACCAGGCCCCCACTCATGTCTCCCACCACCCCCACCCCCCAGCAGTGCAGGGGCAGCCTCCACCAGGCCCCCACTCATGTCACCCACCACCCCCACCCCCCAGCCACCAGGGGCACCCTCCACCAGGCCCCCACTCATGTCTCCCACCACCCCCACCCCCCAGCAGTGCAGGGGCACCCTCCACCAGGCCCCCACTCATGTCTCCCACCACCCCCACCCCCCAGCCACCAGGGTCACCCTCCACCAGGCCCCCACTCATGTCTCCCACCACCCCCACCCCCCAGCAGTGCAGGGGCAGCCTCCACCAGGCCCCCACTCATGTCTCCCACCACCCCCACCCCCCAGCAGTGCAGGGGCAGCCTCCACCAGGCCCCCACTCATGTCCCCTATCACCCCCACCCCCCGCCACCAGGGGCACCCTCCACCAGGCCCCCACTCATATCTCCCACCACCCCCACCCCCCAGCAGTGCAGGGGCAGCCTCCACCAGGCCCCCACTCATGTCTCCCACCACCCCCACCCCCCAGCCACCAGGGGCACCCTCCACCAGGCCCCCACTCATGTCTCCCACCACCCCCACCCCCCAGCAGTGCAGGGGCAGCCTCCACCAGGCCCCCATTCATGTCTCCCACCACCCCCACCCCCCAGCCACCAGGGTCACCCTCCACCAGGCCCCCACTCATGTCTCCCACCACCCCCACCCCCCAGCAGTGCAGGGGCAGCCTCCACCAGGCCCCCACTCATGTCCCCTATCACCCCCACCCCCCGCCACCAGGGGCACCCTCCACCAGGCCCCCACTCATGTCTCCCACCACCCCCACCCCCCAGCAGTGCAGGGGCAGCCTCCACCAGGCCCCCACTCATGTCCCCTATCACCCCCACCCCCCCGCCACCAGGGGCACCCTCCACCAGGCCCCCACTCATGTCTCCCACCACCCCCACCCCCCAGCAGTGCAGGGGCAGCCTCCACCAGGCCCCCACTCATGTCCCCTATCACCCCCACCCCCCCGCCACCAGGGGCACCCTCCATCAGGCCCCCACTCATGTCTCCCACCACCCCCACCCCCCAGCAGTGCAGGGGCAGCCTCCACCAGGCCCCCACTCATGTCCCCTATCACCCCCACCCCCCCGCCACCAGGGGCACCCTCCACCAGGCCCCCACTCATGTCTCCCACCACCCCCACCCCCCAGCAGTGCAGGGGCACCCTCCACCAGGCCCCCACTCATGTCTCCCACCACCCCCACCCCCCAGCAGTGCAGGGGCAGCCTCCACCAGGCCCCCACTCATGTCCCCTATCACCCCCACCCCCCCGCCACCAGGGGCACCCTCCACCAGGCCCCCACTCATGTCTCCCACCACCCCCACCCCCCAGCAGTGCAGGGGCAGCCTCCACCAGGCCCCCACTCATGTCCCCTATCACCCCCACCCCCCCGCCACCAGGGGCACCCTCCACCAGGCCCCCACTCATGTCTCCCACCACCCCCACCCCCCAGCAGTGCAGGGGCAGCCTCCACCAGGCCCCCACTCATGTCCCCTATCACCCCCACCCCCCCGCCACCAGGGGCACCCTCCACCAGGCCCCCACTCATGTCTCCCACCACCCCCACCCCCCAGCAGTGCAGGGGCACCCTCCACCAGGCCCCCACTCATGTCTCCCACCACCCCCACCCCCCAGCAGTGCAGGGGCACCCTCCACCAGGCCCCCACTCATGTCTCCCACCACCCCCACCCCCCTGCCACCATGTGCAGCCCCCACCAGGTCCTCACAATGTGCGTAATGGTCAGCCTCCACAGCCAAAAAGCCCTACCAAGTAACCCATTCACCCACATGGAAATGGAAATCACATGTTACACCCCCAATGTTCATGAAGCAAATGAACCCATGTCCGTCACACACATATTTTCCAATTGAATGGGAAAACACACAACATGACATGCATGAAACCAATGAGATGAAACCACACAGTGAACAATGTAAAAAAAAATGTATTAGAAAAAAATACGAATGCTAAAGAAAGAAAACTAACTACAATGTAAATGTGAAAAAAGTAGCTGCATGTCCGCATAAAAACACAAAACTAGAAAATCTAATCCAAAAAATTTTGTCCAAAGTGAAATGTCAAAACTCTCCGTGCAACAAAGAACTATGTACAAAAATAACAAGGGTCCATCATCACAACAGAACTAAGGAAACCTCCTAAAAAACCTACCTAAATATCAACTATATACAAAAAGTGGAGCAGTGTCCGTCGACTCCAAATCATAAGAAAAAACAAAGGAAACCTAAAACTAAAGAACTATATACAAAGGCGGCGGGCAAGTCCAGCGGCTCACTCTGTGGTGTTCCGGGCCAGGGCATCATCGAACTCCTGTTCGATGTCCCGGAGGCGGTCCAGTTCCATGGCCCCGAGGGTCCGCAGGGACGACGCCGTGTCCTCCTCCAACCCCCTGCGGATTGCCTCGAGGCACTCGGCCCGCCTCAGGGCCCTCCGCATGGAGTTCTCCGCCCTGACCATTGTGAGCCGCGCCTCTTCCGCCCACCGCCGCTCCGCACCTATGGCGTGGCCCAACCGCTGCCACACGGAAGACACTCTCTGTCCTGGGTCCTCCTGCCCTCCGGCCGATGCCTGCCCCTCCGATGTCGAAGGCCCCGAGCCTTCATGGCTCCCACCATCTTGCTGCTGCTGCTGCTCTGCCTCTGCCCGTGCACTGCCTCCTGCTGCCTGCACATCCTCCGCCGGCTGGGGTGCAGTTGTTGATGTGGCCACCCCTGCTGGACGTCCGACTCCCGACTGTGGCAGGGATGCCTCCTCCACCAGCCTGGCCGCACTGTCAGAGGCAGCTCCACAGGGCACCCAGGTGACTGATGGGTGGGAAGATGGCACAGAGGACGACTGGCGCGTAGGGGGTCCAGTTGAGGAGGGGGTCGGAACAAGCCCCATCAGACGGAGGAATCCGGTCTGGGTGACCTGTCCCAGCAGGCTGACGTGGTCAACGAGCCATTCGAGATGACGTGCAGTCTCTCCATGAAAAGACTGCAGGTCACCTCGCATGGCCCGTTGACGCAACGCCACACCAGCCAGGACAGGCTCAACCCGGACCTGGATAGCCACGTCCGCAGGCAGAGGAAGGCCAGTTGACGTCAGCTCATCCCCTGCCTGAAAACGGGTCTGGACGTAGGCATCCCTGCTGGTGCAAGATGATGCAGGGACAGGATCGGGGACAGGATTGCACACAGGCACCTCCGCGGCCGCCTGTGCTGCCTCCTGTCCCTGGTCCTGGACTGCACCACTAGCACCAGTGGGATCCCCACCTCCAGACCCCGTCTCTGGTGCTTGCACGGCCTCCTCCTCCACCAGACCCCCCACCAACCTGGATGACTCTGTGCCATCTTCCCCTGTTGGGCCCTGTGGGGTCCCAGCTGCCCCTTCTGCTGCCGAGGAGTCCAACTGCAACCTCCGCCTCTTGGACCTCCCCCCGGCAGCTGCGGCCTGGGACGCGGCACCGGACTCCTCACTCCCCGATGAGATGACAACACGGGAGGGGAGCCGGGCCTTGCGTCTCCGGCTGGCGGTCGGATCCCCGCCGCTGTGCTCCACAGCACCTTCTCCGCCCTCTTCATCAGTTGACGCTGCAGACAGGGAGAAACAAAACACAGGCATCAGGGCACTGTACAATGGACACATACACGCATGACAGTTGCACATGAGTGGCATTGGCAAACCTCAGACATGTCATCACAATCCCCAACACACATGTCATTGCAACTGGCACACATGAGCCATACCACAGCCATATCGCAACTGCCACCACCATCCCTACACATACAACAGCATCAGCAGCCAAAGGGGAGCCATACATCACATGCAACACAGGAAGTGCACCACACATGTACACACACCACCACACTTGCATGCATGTCTACACCTCTGCCAAGTGTCGCACTGTTCAGACGGGCATCCATGTCACATCTGCCAATCAGGCTTCCACATACCGCTGTCACATGCATCCATGTAGCATCACTGTTGCACCTTTGACAAATACACACACATGCACATGTACACAGTGCTCATACATGCAGCCGAAAACAACATACATGCCTGACATCACGGACATGTCTACTTACATACACATTCATCCAAACATGTGTGCACGCACAACTGCATTTGCCATGCAAGCCCACACACACAAGCACCATCCATGTCTCACACATTACAGCCCTCGCATGTGTCAGCCCCACGGCCCTGTACACCCCCACCCATACTCCACCCCATACAAACAGATGTGCAACCGGCACAATGGGGAATGATCACCACACGCCCTGCTCACAACCAGGATGCATGTACACTCACCGCTCGACTCCAGACGGCTCTGCTTCTCTAGGACCTGGACGTGGAGCGCTGGGGATATGCGTTCCAGGACCCCCATCTGTTCTTCCGACAAGTGGCCCCGGCGCCCCTTGGCATCCGCTGCCTTCAAGAGGCGCCGGGCCTTGTTCAGGGTCCTGGACCTGAAGTCCTCCCAGCGCTTCCTGACATGTTGTAAGTCCCGGACTGCCACCCCCTCCGCGTTGATGGCAGTCACGATGTCAGTCCAGATCCGAGTCCGTCCTTCCTTGTCGGCGCGGGAACTTCCAAAGAGGGCATCATACTGCCCCAGGACTTGCTCCACCAGGACACCAACTTCGGTGGCACTGAAGCTGGTGCCCCTCTGCCTCTCTGGCCGGGGGTTGTCAGTGGTCACAGATGGTGTTAGCCCCGACATGACAACCCCAGAGGCAGGAGTGGGTGGGCAACTGGGTCCTGGGGCTGGGCTGTGGAGCGATGGAATTCCAGTCGGGAGTCTTCTGTTCCAGCAGGGGTGGTCACAGCAACAGCACCCCTGGCTGATGTGCAGGCAGCAAATGGCAGTGCACGTGGGCAGCAGGCAGTCAGGCAGCAGCAGATAGCAGGTGGGAGCATGCTCGGGGCTCTGGGGGGCAGTAATTCGGCCTTCTGGGCAGGAGCGTGGTCTCCCGTGTGCTCACGCGTGGCCAGCTTGGTACGGAGTGAATTGGCACGTGAAAATCCTGCACGTCAGCGTGAAAACCGAGGAAAGGCCCTTAGCGCGTAAGCGCGTCAGCACGCATACGCGATTCCATTGGACCAAAGGCCCTCAGCGCGTAGGCGCGTCTGTGACGTGACCCGCACGGGTGTTTCCCACACAGCACGTGATGACAGAGCACACGTGGAAAGACTGCACGTCAGAGTCTCATCGCGTGTAATTGGACAAAAGTGCGTGTACACGCGATTGGCCTATGTACGTGTATATGAGGTGTGCGCGGACACTTACACACGCAAGTACGTCAGCGCACCTGTATCCCGGTGTACGGCCTTTTCCACCAATCACACGCGATGAGACTCTGACGTGCAGTCTTTCCACGTGTGCTCTGTCATCACGTGCTGTGTGGGAAACACCCGTGCGGGTCACGTCACAGACGCGCCTACGCGCTGAGGGCCTTTGGTCCAATGGAATCACGTATGCGTGCTGACGCGCTTACGCGCTAAGGGCCTTTCCTCGGTTTTCACGCTGACGTGCAGGATTTTCACGTGCCAATTCACTCCGTACCAAGCTGGCCACGCGTGAGCACACGGGAGACCACGCTCCTGCCCAGAAGGCCGAATTACTGCCCCCAGAGCCCCGAGCACGCTCCCACCTGCTATCTGCTGCTGCCTGACTGCCTGCTGCCCACGTGCACTGCCATTTGCTGCCTGCACATCAGCCAGGGGTGCTGTTGCTGTGACCACCCCTGCTGGAACAGAAGACTCCCGACTGGAATTCCATCGCTCCACAGCCCAGCCCCAGGACCCAGTTGCCCACCCACTCCTGCCTCTGGGGTTGTCATGTCGGGGCTAACACCATCTGTGACCACTGACAACCCCCGGCCAGAGAGGCAGAGGGGCACCAGCTTCAGTGCCACCGAAGTTGGTGTCCTGGTGGAGCAAGTCCTGGGGCAGTATGATGCCCTCTTTGGAAGTTCCCGCGCCGACAAGGAAGGACAGACTCGGATCTGGACTGACATCGTGACTGCCATCAACGCGGAGGGGGTGGCAGTCCGGGACTTACAACATGTCAGGAAGCGCTGGGAGGACTTCAGGTCCAGGACCCTGAACAAGGCCCGGCGCCTCTTGAAGGCAGCGGATGCCAAGGGGCGCCGGGGCCACTTGTCGGAAGAACAGATGGGGGTCCTGGAACGCATATCCCCAGCGCTCCACGTCCAGGTCCTAGAGAAGCAGAGCCGTCTGGAGTCGAGCGGTGAGTGTACATGCATCCTGGTTGTGAGCAGGGCGTGTGGTGATCATTCCCCATTGTGCCGGTTGCACATCTGTTTGTATGGGGTGGAGTATGGGTGGGGGTGTACAGGGCCATGGGGCTGACACATGCGAGGGCTGTAATGTGTGAGACATGGATGGTGCTTGTGTGTGTGGGCTTGCATGGCAAATGCAGTTGTGCGTGCACACATGTTTGGATGAATGTGTATGTAAGTAGACATGTCCGTGATGTCAGGCATGTATGTTGTTTTCGGCTGCATGTATGAGCACTGTGTACATGTGCATGTGTGTGTATTTGTCAAAGGTGCAACAGTGATGCTACATGGATGCATGTGACAGCGGTATGTGGAAGCCTGATTGGCAGATGTGACATGGATGCCCGTCTGAACAGTGCGACACTTGGCAGAGGTGTAGACATGCATGCAAGTGTGGTGGTGTGTGTACATGTGTGGTGCACTTCCTGTGTTGCATGTGATGTATGGCTCCCCTTTGGCTGCTGATGCTGTTGTATGTGTAGGGATGGTGGTGGCAGTTGCGATATGGCTGTGGTATGGCTCATGTGTGCCAGTTGCAATGACATGTGTGTTGGGGATTGTGATGACATGTCTGAGGTTTGCCAATGCCACTCATGTGCAACTGTCATGCGTGTATGTGTCCATTGTACAGTGCCCTGATGCCTGTGTTTTGTTTCTCCCTGTCTGCAGCGTCAACTGATGAAGAGGGCGGAGAAGGTGCTGTGGAGCACAGCGGCGGGGATCCGACCGCCAGCCGGAGACGCAAGGCCCGGCTCCCCTCCCGTGTTGTCATCTCGTCGGGGAGTGAGGAGTCCGGTGCCGCGTCCCAGGCCGCAGCTGCCGGGGGGAGGTCCAAGAGGCGGAGGTTGCAGTTGGACTCCTCGGCAGCAGAAGGGGCAGCTGGGACCCCACAGGGCCCAACAGGGGAAGATGGCACAGAGTCATCCAGGTTGGTGGGGGGTTTGGTGGAGGAGGGGGCCGCGCAAGCACCAGAGACAGGGTCTGGAGGTGGGGATCCCACTGGTGCTAGTGGTGCAGTACAGGACCAGGGACAGGAGGAAGCACAGGCGGCCGCGGAGGTGCCTGTGTGCAATCCTGTCCCCGATCCTGTCCCTGCATCATCTTGCACCAGCAGGGATGCCTACGTCCAGACCCGTTTTCAGGCAGGGGATGAGCTGACGTCAACTGGCCTTCCTCTGCCTGCGGACGTGGCCATCCAGGTCCAGGTTGAGCCTGTCCTGGCTGGTGTGGCGTTGCGTCAACGGGCCATGCGAGGTGACCTGCAGTCTTTTCATGGAGAGACTGCACGTCATCTCGAATGGCTCGTTGACCACGTCAGCCTGCTGGGACAGGTCACCCAGGCCGGATTCCGCTGTCTGATGGGGCTTGCTCCGACCCCCTCCTCAACTGGACCCCCTACGCGCCAGTCGTCCTCTGTGCCATCTTCCCACCCATCAGTCACCTGGGTGCCCTGTGGAGCTGCCTCTGACAGTGCGGCCAGGCTGGTGGAGGAGGCATCCCTGCCACAGTCGGGAGTCGGACGTCCAGCAGGGGTGGCCACATCAACAGGTGCACCCCAGCCGGCGGAGGATGTGCAGGCAGCAGGAGGCAGTGCACGGGCAGAGGCAGAGCAGCAGCAGCAGCAAGATGGTGGGAGCCATGAAGGCTCGGGGCCTTCGACATCGGAGGGGCAGGCATCGGCCGGAGGGCAGGAGGACCCAGGACAGAGAGTGTCTTCCGTGTGGCAGCGGTTGGGCCACGCCATAGGTGCGGAGCGGCGGCGGGCGGAAGAGGCGCAGCTCACAATGGTCAGGGCGGAGAACTCCATGCGGAGGGCCCTGAGGCGGGCCGAGTGCCTCGAGGCAATCCGCAGGGGGTTGGAGGAGGACACGGCGTCGTCCCTGCGGACCCTCGGGGCCATGGAACTGGACCGCCTCCGGGACATCGAACAGGAGTTCGATGATGCCCTGGCCCGGAACACCACAGAGTGAGCCGCTGGACTTGCCCGCCGCCTTTGTATATAGTTCTTTAGTTTTAGGTTTCCTTTCGTTCTTATTATTATTTGGAGTCGACGGACACTGCTCCACTTTTTGTATATAGTTGATATTTAGGTAGGTTTTTTAGGAGGTTTCCTTAGTTCAGTTGTGATGATGGACCCTTGTTATTTTTGTACATAGTTCTTTGTTGCATGGAGAGTTCTTACATTTCACTTTGGACATATTTTTTTTGATTTGATTTTCTAGTTTTGTGTTTTTATGCGGACATGCAGCTTATTTTTTCACATTTACATTGTAGTTAGTTTTCTTTCTTTGGCATTTGTATTTTTTTCAATACATTTTTTTTCCATTGTTCACTGTGTGGTTTCATCTCATTGGTTTCATGCATGTCATGTTGTGTGTTTTCCCATTCTATTTGAAAATATGTGTGTAACGGACATGGGTTCATTTGCTTCATGTACATTGGGGGTGTAACATGTGATTTCCATTTCCATGTGGGTGAATGGGTTACTTGGTAGGGCTTTTTGGCTGTGGAGGCTGACCATTACGCACATGATTGGGGATTGTGAGGACCTGGTGGGGGCTGCACATGGTGGCAGGGGGGTGGGGGTGGTGGGAGACATGAGTGGGGGCCTGGTGGAGGCTGCCCCTGCACTGCCGGGGGGTGGGGGTGGTGGGAGACATGAGTGGGGGCCTGGTGGAGGGTGACCCTGGTGGCTGGGGGGTGGGGGTGGTGGGAGACATGAGTGGGGGCCTGGTGGAGGGTGACCCTGGTGGCTGGGGGGTGGGGGTGGTGGGTGACATGAGTGGGGGCCTGGTGGAGGCTGCCCCTGGTGGCTGGGGGGTGGGGGTGGTGGGTGACATGAGTGGGGGCCTGGTGGAGGGTGCCCCTGGTGGCTGGGGGGTGGGGGTGGTGGGAGACATGAGTGGGGGCCTGGTGGAGGGTGACCCTGCACTGCTGGGGTGTGGGGGTGATGGGAGACATGAGTGGGGGCCTGGTGGAGGGTGCCCCTGGTGGCTGGGGGGTGGGGGTGGTGGGAGACATGAGTGGGGGCCTGGTGGAGGGTGACCCTGCACTGCTGGGGTGTGGGGGTGATGGGAGACATGAGTGGGGGCCTGGTGGAGGGTGACCCTGGTGGCTGGGGGGTGGGGGTGGTGGGGGACATGAGTTGGACATGGGTGGGGGCCTGCTGGCAGGTGCCCCACAGTGCTGGGGGGTGGGGGTGCAAGGGGACATGAGTTGGTGTTCATTAGTTCAAGGAGACATGTGCCTTTGCTGGGGGGCATGCCCATGGTGGGTGGGCTGTCTGCGGGACATGACCAGGGATGCATGGTAGTCCCCTGTGGTGTGGGCTGCCTGCAGGGGCCGTGGAGGGTGTACAGGGTACACCTGGGAGGACCCACACTGTCAAATCACATGTGGAACTTCCCGCGCACCCCTGATATACACGCGCCACCAGGCTATTCGCGTGTGGGACTTCCCGCGCACCCCTGAAATACACGCGCCCAGGCTATTCGCGTGTGCAACTTCCCGCGCTCCCCTGAAATACACGCGCCCAGGCTATTCGCGTGTGGAACTTCCCGCGCACCCCTGATATACACGCGCCCCCAGGCTATTCGCGTGTGGAACTTCCCGCGCACCCCTGAAATACACGCGCCCAGGCTATTCGCGTGTGGAACTTCCCGCGCACCCCTGAAATACACGCGCCCAGGCTATTCGCGTGTGGAACTTCCCGCACACCCCTGAAATACACGCGCCCAGGCTATTCGCGTGTGGAACTTCCCGCGCACCCCTGAGATACACGCGCCCAGGCTATTCGCGTGTGGAACTTCACGCGCACCCCTGAAATACACGCGCCCAGGCTATTCGCGTGTGGAACTTCACGCGCACCCCTGGAATACACGCGCCCCCAGGCTATTCGCGTGTGGAACTTCCCGCGCACCCCTGAAATACACGCGCCCAGGCTATTCACGTGTGGAACTTCACGCGCACCCCTGGAATACACGTAGCCCGCTACCCCAGGCCCGATCGCGTGTGGAACTTCCCGCGCACCCCTGAAATACACGCGCCCAGGCTATTCGCGTGTGGAACTTCCCGCGCACCCCTGAAATACACGCGCCCAGGCTATTCGCGTGTGGAACTTCCCGCGCACCCCTGAAATACACGTGCCCCCAGGCTATTCGCGTGTGGAACTTCCCGCACACCCCTGAAATACACGCGCCCAGGCTATTCGCGTGTGGAACTTCCCGCGCACCCCTGAAATACACGTAGCCCGCTCCCCCAGGCCCGATCGCGTGAGGAACTTCACGCGAACCCCTGAAATACACGTAGCCCGCTCCCCCAGGCCCGATCGCGTGAGGAACTTCACACGAACCCCTGTAATACACGTAGCCCGCTACCCCAGGCCCGATCGCGTGAGTAACTTCACGCGAACCCCTGTAATACACGTAGCCCGCTCCCCCAGGCCCGATCGCGTGTGAAACTTCACGCGAACCCCTGAAATACACGTAGCACGCTCCCCCAGGCCCGATCGCGTGAGGAACTTCACGCGAACCCCTGTAATACACGTAGCCCGCTCCCCCAGACCCGATCACGTGTGAAACTTCACGCGAACCCCTGAAATACACATAGCCTGCTCCCCCAGGCCCGATCGCGTGAATAACTTCACGCGAACCCCTGTGATGCACGTACCCTGCTGAAATCGCGTGTTAGACTTCCCGCGCACCCCGGTATACACGCACACGTATTTTTTTATGCGGGTGTCCGTGTTTGTGGGTACCCCTTTGCACGTCATTTTTCCTGGAGGGCCACAGTATGGGACATTCATCATGGCAGTATATAGGTGCTATTTGTTGGCGCACCTTTTGGCGCACATTTCTTACAGCCGCAGAGACGCTACCGCCTGCTTTCTTGTGGCGGTCGTGTTTGTGCCTGTGCGCTGGTTTGAGCGTGCGCTTTTTTGCCCTATTCTATTCCATGAATACGTGTTGTAGGCGAGCGTGTGGGCGTTCCGCGCACTTGTGCCCTGTACTTCCCCCGTGACGCCCACGTTTTGACAAGTTGTTCCCCATTCCGAGTGTTACGCCCGTGTTCCGCCTACTTTTGTTGCGTGCGTCGCGCTATGTGCGAATTTCGCTGTGCCCTGTGCGATTTTCGCTGTGACCTGGCGCACGCTGTTAGATGGCCTGTGCGCCAACGTGCGCTGCGCACTTTTTTATCGCACGTCCGCTGGTTTTCTCGCGCACGGCCTTCCATGTATCGACGTGCGCTGCTTTTCGTGCGATTTTCGCAATTGCACTGCGATTTTCGCTATTCCACTGCGATTCGCACGTTTTTGCCCACTTGCGCCGCGCTAATTATTCCATGAATCGGCCTCTTGGTGTATGGAAGGATTCTCCGTCGGCGATTGCCATCGGTTCAGCAGCGCAATCTCGCATGGTGTTATCCAATAATAAAGGGACTTGGGTGAATACATAATGCGAGTTGTAATTTTGAATAGTTTCAGTGCTCGTTTCGTCTGATACATTCATGTTTATCCGATTTTCATGGCAGGTACCGAATTCATTAGATCGCCCAAGCGTTTTATATGTGGGCAATTGAGTCCTGTCTATCAGCGGCAAAAGCTGAAGCCCCGGGCGCACGTTTAAATGTAGGCGCTGCATTCCGGTTGTGAGACGGAGCATGTTTCAAAAGCTGCATTACAGGGCAGGCAGAGAGATGTGCAGCTATACGTTACTAGCGTGAGAGAGCTCTTGCCTGATGATTGTTCAGTAAATACAAAACAGAGCACAATGAATTCGATGTTAGGAGAAAGAAATTAAATTTACTTGATCATTTGTGTGTTAATTTCTCGTTAATGTTCATGTCGGAAAGAATAGAAAAGCTAAATTCGTTTTTTCCAAGTCTCTTATAAGATATATGCGGTGCTCCCTCCACACCACTCCCTCTCTGAAAAACCATCAATTTTCTGGTCCTGGTGTCACATATGAGACAACATGCCAGGTAAGTTTCAAGTGCTTCATTTTGGTGGTCAGAATGGGATGACAGTTTAAATGTCATCTCCAACAATATACAGGATGGTTTCTCCTTGTGTTCAATTATAACATTTCTGGGTTTCAGCAAAAATCTGGGGTCTAGAAAAAAAGGAATGTGGCTCAAAATAGACTCCAGTTCAACAGAAGTCTCTGCTTCAACAGAAGTCTCTTCTTTACCAAAAGTATCAGCGTCAGCATATGTCTCTGCTTTAGCAATTGTCTCTGTTTTGACAAAACTCTCTGGTTTCAGACTTCGGTACAGGCCTAATAGGGAGCCCCCTCACCATTCTGCCTTGAAGACCCAATTCAAAAAAATTCTTTATCCACCTCCTCGACAAGCTGCAACCACCTTGTGAATGATACTTTCCACCACTTCTAATTATCTTCTCTTGTTCTCCTTTCTACCTCCTTAATGCCCACCAGCCCATTCTCCTGCTACCTTCATTCACTAGTCTGTTGCTTTGCCTGCATGTCCTCGTCCCTCTGTATGGCCTCATTCAGTCACCTTTCTCATTGCCACCATTTTCAGGCTTAGGGTGTTAATCTCACACCTCTAATACGTCGTTATTCTTAGGCCTTAATTGCCCCCTCATTCAACCTCCTTCGCTGAACTCTCCTCCTCTCTTCACACACCACTTTTAAATACCCTTCCCTCTGTTTTCCATCCATATCATCTCTCCTCTCAAAATATCTCCACCAACTTCCACTTAAGCCCTGTAACCTATCTCCTTTCTTCTCTTGATGTTCTTTCTCTCCTCCTCCCGTCACCTGCTATCATTCTACTTTCCTTTACTATTCTCTCAACTCTTTTCCTGACCGTGGCTTACAGCCGCCTCCTCTCCTTACCACCTCCTTAGTTTTCACCACCATCAACCCCCTTTCCTGTCTTCTGACCACCTCTCTCCAGCCTTCCCCTCCTATTCCTTCTTCTCTGGCCTTCAACTTCCTCCAAAACTCAATTTCTGGCACCAGACTCTCGGTCTGTGGCTCCGAAAACACATCTTCCTACTAAGCTGGCTCTGATATAGTGCTAAAGGTGACTAGCTATTCACGTATTGGCTGGCGGGGTCAAGAGATTCCAGCTTCCTTGAATTAAATGTTCAATTTTGGTTCCAAGTCAATGGGCTGTGGCAGCTGCTCTTTCTCCCTGTCAGCTGCTGAGAGGTTGCCCCTCGCCCCCTTTGGAGCTTAATTCGTCTGACATCTGTAAATCAGAGGTCAGTTGGTGTGCAAAGCATACCCCTCGAGGTACTGACAGGCAATGCAATAAGAGCATTTCTGCTGCCAGTGGCCTTGCAGGAGTGTTTCTTCCCTTGGTTCCAGTGTGGAAGAGACTGCATGGGTCTTCCTCCTCATGGCCTCACCTCTTTCCAGGTCTCTACACAGTGTGGTCAAGATGAGGCGTGTTCCCGGATGGTGTGGTTGCTGCATGGGGGCATGCTATGCTTCCTCCTGCTGCGCTGGGGCTCAGATTGATGTAGGGCATGGTTCGCAATGAATGGCCTCTGTGGGCATTGGTATTAGTCTTGTGGCGGGGTCCAGTGCTTCTCAGTGTCTTCTCCGGCCCAAATCAGTAAATGCGGTTTACTGGTTTGGTCCGAGTTTTCTTTTGGTAGGAATGAGAGATTATGGGGGGGGGAGGCAGTCTTTCTCTATTGACAAGGTGTGAGTAAAATTAAGGACTGGTTTTCTTGTACCCTTCTAGTCATTGGGGACCTGCAGAAGGTCTCCCCATGACCTGTCTCCTCTCAAATCTGCAGTTGATTTCCTCCCATCCAGTCCAGGTTATTACTTTGACAAAGACGGATATTGTGGGAGTTGGGGTTTTGGAATATTGGTATTTTCCACATTTTGATGGGTGACTTGATCTCAAGATACAGTGGGTTTCGTGGACTTTGTCGCATTCTCAAACTGAGCAATCCCCATCAGATTTTCACTGTCGCTTTAACAGGTTTCTTCCTCCAGTCTTACATAATTGTCAACCTCTTGAAAGACATATTCTTTTTTCTTCAAAATGAATTTTCTCCTGACGTCTGCAAACTCTTCTCTTCTACCCAGATCCCCACTATGCCCTTTTCCTTGGAGATAAAACAAATCTGTCATTTCTATAGGATGCATTCCCCCTCTGGATAAATACAGGTCTCCTGTCCATAAGATTGCTGGACTCTAAGTTGAGCTTTCCAGGTAAAAGAGTTTGAGTTCTGCCATCGCTATAGTAGATGTGACAGTGAGTATTCTGGTTGACTATTATTCTGGTAGATATTCCACTGATAAGGCTTTCCCAAAACCTTCCTTCTCTATGCATCCGAGTTTCCATCAAAGGGCTGGCATCTTGGGCTTGTCTGCAGGCCTATTGGTGGAGTCTACTTCACCTCCCTTTATTGAGGTCCTGATTCTACCCAGCACCCTGTGCCAGTCTACCTCTGCGATGAGCCACTGCAGTTTCATGCCTGAGTGGACTTTCCACATCTCCTAGTCATTCTGTTTCCCTCTTTCTCCTTTCCACCTCCTAGATGCTCCACCAACCTTTTGTATCTCCACCCGATCTCCAGCCACACAACCCTGGCTCAGGTTTAGATTCATCCTCTCTCTGTTTCTTCCTTTTTGTTCCTCTCCTTGAACCTAATTCTGCCTTCTTTTACCACACTCCTCTTTACTACTAGGGTTCCTTTTCACACCTTTCTCCTGTCTCTTTCCATGTACCTCATTGTCTCTCTTCTATGTTCTTACTGTTTCACCCTTCCCAGGGTCTCATCAACCACCTTTCTCTGTCTCGTCCTCACCTCCCTTAATATTGCCTTCAATCTCCTCCTTTTCACACTCTTCTCTCTCTCCCCCCAAAGTATTTCCACCAACTGCCGCTTTACCGCTGCAACCTTCCTCCTCTCTCCACTTGCTGCTCCACCTTTCCTCCTGTCTACTACTGCCACCCCCCTACACTCCTTTATTGCTCCACCTGTCCTCTGGACCACATCTTTCACATCCTGTCCTCCTTTATCGATCTCCTCTCTACCAGCCTCTCATATGCCACGATCCCCAATCTCCTATCCTGCCCTGTGGTCACCTCTTTTCGGCAACCTTCCTCTTTTCACTTATTGGCTGGCCAGTCACGTGATCCCCATAACCATGCTTTTTCTCCTAGATGTCCTGTACTACTTTATTTATTTAGTTATTTAATTTATTTTTTAAACGCCCAAACCCTGGGGCATCACGGCGAGGTTATAGACAGCTTAGGCATTGATCATGCATTTATACAGTGTGCATAGGCTAAAGGATAACAAAGATCATACAGTACATTCATGGGCGTTGGATTAGCAGATCGCTTCTGCTAGCATTGCTTAAATAACCACGTTTTCAGTCTCTTCTTGAAGCCCGGGAGAGAGGTCTCTTTTTTGATGTTGAGGGGGAGGGTGTTCCACTGTTTCGGGGCTAGCACAATGAAGCTGCTGCCACCCGCTTTGGTGGTTTGTATCGGGGCAATACTAAGAATAAGTTGTCATTAGATCTCAGGGCTCTCATGGATTCTTTTTTTCTGTAGGACATTGTTGAGATAGATTGGGGCTTTTGTGGCAAGACATTTGTGCGTGATGCAGAGTGTTTTAAAAATAATTCTGGCTTTGATGGGTAGCCAGTGGGCATCCTTCCTAGTCTTGGTGATGTGGTCGAATTATTTCATACCTGATGCTGCCCTTAAAAATTTGTTTTGCATGAGCTGCAATTTGGTGAGGTTGGAGATGGAGGTTCCTAGCAGTACCACATTGCAATAATCCAATTTAGATAATACCAAAGCCCTGGCCATGGTGAGGCAATAGGTGGGAGTCAGAAATTGTCGACTTAGAGCGATAAGCTTGGTGGTATAAGCCGTGGATGAAGATAGGGTGTTAATGTGTTTGGTCATAGTGAGATTAACATCCAGGTATATGCCTAATGTTTTCACTTGCTTCGATACTGGGATTAGGGTGCCATCAATATTGACAGAGGAATGGTCTGGGTGGAGGGCCGCTATTTTAGATGGGGAACCCACGATGAGAACTTCGGTTTTCTCATCGTTAAGACAGAGACTATTCAGTGCCATCCAGTTTTGGATGATGGCATATATTTTATTAATGGTCACCATGTCCTGGGCGTAGTTGCCTGAGATGGGTATGAAGATCTGGGTGTCATCTGCAAAATTGGTTTAGATGACACCCATATCATCTAATGCTGAGGAGAAGAGGAGCTTTGAATAGGCATTGTATAGTGTGGGAGAAAGGCATGAGGCTTGGGGAACTCCGATTGGGACTGGGATAGGGTCAGCCGCTTCTTTGCCTATGGAGAATCTGGAGGTGCGATCTGCAAGGAAGGATTTCACCCACAGGGTGGCATCATTAGAGAAGTTGAAATCCTTGGCTAGTGATGTGCATAGTTTGCTATGGTCTACGAGGTCAAATGCAGCAGAGAGATCTAACAGCAGGAGTATACATAGTTTCCCTGAGTCACTAATGCCGTCCATCTGGATTTTGAGGTAGTTGGTGCTGTTCAAGGTGTGTTTGAATTTGCATGTATGCTATCTTGTCTATGATTTTGAGTAAGAATGGGACCGTGGTTATTGGACGGTAATTTGTCGGTATTGTGGGGTCCAGTGTGGTTTTTTTGAGAATTGGGGTGACCCAAGCTTCTTTGATGCTGGCTGGGACTGTGTTGGTATTGAAAGAGGAGTTGACAAAGTTGGTGATGATGTGGGTGAGGGTGGAGGCACATGCTTTGACTAGTTTAGCTGGGATGCTGTCCCCTGTACAGTTGGAGGCTTTTAACTTTGAAATAGTATAAAGCACTAGTTCTTGGGAGACTGGGGCAAAGTGGAATAGGACATTTGAGTTGTCAATGGTAGTGATGAGGGGATTGGGGGTAGGTACTATTTTGACTGCTAGTAACAGTCTTTTGGAAGTAATTTTGTTTTTCAGCAGGGTGATTCTGGAAGCAAGAGCGTCTTGAATGGTAGTGCACAATTCTTTACTGGAGTTGGAGGAGGTCGTGGTGGGTATGGGGTTTTCTAATTCTCTAAGGATGGAGAATAGTTCCTTGGAGTCTGACGGTGCGTCACTCATGTGCAATTTGTAGGCATTAGCTTTATGGGAGATGATGGCTGCTTTGTAGATTTTGATGGCGTCCTTAAAAGCTTTGGCAGAGTCGAGTGTGGGATGTTTGTTGTGGATGTGTTCAATAGAGCGTTTTGTCCTTAGGGAGACTAGTTCTTCATTGAACCAGAAGTTAATCTTTTTATTGGTGCATCGCGTTTTAGTTGTGATCGGAGCTATTTCATCAATAGTAAGAGTGAGGCATTTATGATAGTACTCAGCAATGACATAAGGATCATTACTGATGACTAAGTTTGTTTCTGGTGTTTTGTTGAGGGTGGGGGCAGAATTATCTACAGTAAGCATTCAAGGGCTTCTGGCTTCGTAGGTGTCCATTACTTTGGCCTTAGACGGACAGGGTTCATCGTTCATGATGGTAAATTCTAGGCAGAAATGATCTGTCCAGTTGAGGGGGTAATAGAGTCTATGGTGAGATTGGTGTTAAGTGAAAGGATCTAATCAAGAGTTCTGCCCTTGCTATGAGTGGGAGCATTGATCAATTGGGTGAAGTTAATGTCTGTGAGTGCTGAATGTAGGGCTGCAGCTTTATGGCCCAGGACATCATTAAAGCCTATGTTAAGGTCTCCGAGGATAATGCATTTCGTGTTAGGTGTGATGATGGGTGATAGTAGTAGTGGAATGTCTATTTCTGGGTGACTATTGGAGCTGGGAGAGCTGTAGATTTCCTCGATATTAATTGTGGTTTTCTCATTCAGAGCGAGTTTACATAGTAGTAGCTCATACCCTGCGATGTCTTCGATGGAGCTTGATCCGATTTGTAGATCACTCTTGGCTATGATGGCTACACCACTTCCTATATATTTGGTTCTGTCGGCTCTGAGGATGATGTAGTCAGGTGGGATAGCTATAGATAGCAAAGGTCCTGAGGCTTGGTGAAGCCAAGATTCTGTGATAACTAATAAGTCCAGGTTTTGTTCAATGATAATGTCATGGATTTCGGTTGCGTGCGCTCCTAGAGATCGGGGGTTGATGAGGGCGCTTTAGAGGCTAGTGGGTGGCTTAGGTTCAAGTGCAGAGGCCAGCTTAGGCACCTGAGGATTTGAGGCATTGGAGGTTGTTTTGGTGGTTGAGGCAAAAGATGGGCTGTCCTGTTTATTTTCCCGGGAGTTCTTAGGTGGTTTGGGCATTACAAAGATAGGGGTAAGGCCGCGATGCAGTAGTTTGGTACATGATCTTAGACGTAGCGTCCTATCACTCCCTTCAATGGGGTAGGATTTGCTGATTGATGTGGATTTAGGGGTGAGCGGGTGGTCAGCTAAGTGATCCATGTGCGAGAGCTCTCTACCAGGGTGCGTGGTGGTGATATTAGGACTATGGGCATAGTTTAATGTGATGGGAAAAGGTGATGTGGTTGGTAGGAAGGGTATCAGGCAGGGTATAGGAAAATGCCTTGGGAAAGCCAATCTAGTAAGACCATTTCTAAGAACGAAGTAGTGTTCACCTGTGCACAGTGTGCTATCTTGGACAATGCAGAACGGGAACATGATGATGAATATGCAATTTAGCATAGCTATTCTTGGTAAGGGGTGGAGCTGGAGGGGAGGATGAAGGACGCTATCTAGGATAAGCAAGAGGCTTAATGCAAATGTTAGAGGCTAGGTTATGTGGGTCTAAATAAGGATAGGCTAGGCACACTATGCAACTGTGATAGTGAGGTGGTGTGATCAAAATATGGCATAATGGGCTAAATACGCTAAACAACGAGGGACACAAAGATGCTCACAATCTGGCAATATTGGCTGAATGGATTAAACAGCTAGATTCACAAGATGGTATACTAACAGTATTGCAGAAAAGGCTAGTTCCACTCTGCAACTAGGGTCGCAAGATGACATGCTATCGGCATTGCAGTATAGGCTAGATGCTTTAACCAACTAGGGACACGACAATGCTCACAGTCTAGCAGTATTGGCTAGCAGGGTTAAACAGCTAAGGTCACAAGATAGCAAACTGACAATCTGGTATAATAGGCTGGGTGCACTAAACCACTATAGTAAAGAAGTGATCACAGTGTGGCATAAGGGCTAAGCAGCTAGGGATATAAGGTATGCTAGCAGTGTTACAGAATAGGTTAGATTCATCGAGCTAACAGCATCCTAACGAAACGGAGTGAGTCGTGTGGAGGATGTAGGTAGAGCACAGCATACCCGTGAAACATTACTGCAGTGAAAGTGCGTAGCATCGTTTCCCTTGGTTGGGCGGGTTAGTCACTTGAGGGGGCTCATATAGTAGAGCAGGGCGATCATAACCGTTGTAAGTTGCAAAGGGGTGGTTGTCTTCATGTGCCTCTGTAGGACGTCTGTAAGTAGGGCAACAGTCATCATGAATTCCAGTCCAGAATATGGCTTTTATGCCCTGCCAGCAGGGCGGACATGGCTGTTAATGGCCCGCCAGCCCGAGCTAAGGTAGTCCCAAGTGAAACAAGGGCCTCAGCTAGGGATGTGGGGCATTAAAGGCCATGTCCGCCCTCCTGGCATGAAAGCCATTCGCACTCTGGGGTTCGTCCATGGTGCAAATGGAATTAATAATTTTTCATTGCCTCCCCGCTATGATAAAAAAAGAGAAAGAAGGGCCTCGGATGGCTGGGATAGTGGGCAGGGATTGTATATTCTCGCCCATTGTTCTAGCCACCTGATTGGCTTTGCACCCTATCCCGGGTGCAAATGGTATTTCTTTTGAATGAGCTGCAGCAGCTGCTCTCCCTTCCTGTCAGCTACTAGAAGGCTGTGCGTCTCTGGAGCTTGCTTGGGCTTACTTGTGTAAACCACAGATGAGTGGTGTGCTGAGCCTGCCCCTTTAGAGATGGATTGGCTGAACACCCACTTCTCCTGCCTGTGGAATGGTGGAAATGTTTCTGCCCTTTGTTTCAATGTGGGGAGGCAGCAAGGGGTTTGTCTCCTCATTCTCCTCATGATGCCTGCAACTGTAAACGAGACATGAGCTCTCCTCCTTCCAGGTCTCTAATGTAATCAGTCTGGGGAATAAGGGTAGTATCATACAAACATCTTGTTATTTATTTATTTAAATTTATATAGCGCGCAAGCAGCCCAGGGGCATTGAGGCGCTGGTTATTGCATGTGTGGAGGCTACACATCCTCCTCCGTCTCTCTCTGGGTTTCAAATGCTTATGAGGTGCGAGTTCCCAACTAATGTTCTCTCTGTGGGCTCAGAAATAGTAGTGTTGACTCTTCCGGTCTTTCCAAAAGCCTACTGAGACCCAAATCCGTAACTTTGGTTTCCTGATCCAGTCCGGATTTTTCTTTGGTAGGTAAGAGAGATTGTGGGAGACATACTCGGACTCTTTTGGCAGGGCCTGGGTAGCCTGAGTCAAGGGGAGGTTCTCCTGTGCCTTCCACACTTCACAGACCTGTTCAGGATTTCCCCATGTTCTTCCTCTTCCCAAATCCCCAGCTGATTTCCCTGGTTCCAGGTTTTCTCTTTGACAAAGAGAGGAATTCTGGGAGTCATGAATTTGGAATATTAGTCTTTCCAAATTGTGCTGGATGACTTGCCCTGGCGCTATAGTGGATCTCGAGGACCTGGAATGTCATCAGAAGGACCATGTGATAATGGGTTTAAGGCCACTTCACCATAAAGGCCAAATCTGGACTCACCAATGGATGTTTTGGGGCTGTGCTGAGTCCTTGGTGGTGCAAGGTCTCCCCTTAAAGACTGCTGAATGATTCCTGTATCTGCAGGGCTCTGTCAGCTGTCCCTCCACCACCAGTGCAGTGTCCTGAAAGAAGAACAATAGTTTTATATCTCAGGCTGGGCAGAATCAGCAGATGCATGATGAAGATGCTTAAAGCCAACACCCACCGAGCCCATGATAAAGGGGGTAGACAGTAACATTTGTGTTTTAAAATAAAGGCATTGCGCATATATGTTGAAGATGGTAAATCGGTGTCAGATAGAATTGCAAGTAAAAGACAATCAACAAAAGGAGAAATCCAATGAGACAAACCATATCTCACTTCCACCACACAAATGTTCACTCTGAGAAAAACACATGGAGGACCAAGAAAACACCACAATCATTGGTACAATTTCCATAAGGTCTGAATATCATCTGCCAAAGACATCTTACATCTCCAACAATGATTCTCAGAACGAAATAACAATTTCCTTGGTTTCAGCACTAACAATTAGAATATAGGATAATAATACAAAGTTATGTAAATCTGTTACTTATAGGTAAAGGCAACCTGAAATCTGTTAAGACACAGAAATGAATAAACCATTTGCATCTTTATTCTGGGCTTGATGGAAGCACGGCTTTCTGTTTTCATCCACCGCATATCAGTCCTCCCCTGTACATGTGCTCTGGCTACTTTATGTGCACTCTATAGCGGTAACATGATGTGCATGCATCCACACCGACATTGGATCATCCCGCAGTGCATGCACAGAGATTCTTCTGTGAGAGGCATCCCTAGTCTTGCGCCATAGGTCCATGCGTTTTGTGAACCTCACCAGATCTAAAGCATTCCACTGCAAGATCATGTGTGAGATTGTCCCGAGCCTCAAACATGATCATGTCAGCGGATTGATGTGCAGGCAGTGTATGTGGTGCTGGCAGTGGGTATAACGGTGAAAAAAACATTGTATTTCCTCAGCATGTGCAAAGCCTATGTCTTTCAGCATGGCATAGGAACTATGGGGCTACACCGCACGAACTCAGTGATGCCTTGGGAAGGAGCCCTTAGAGGGCCCACTGCGGGCGGTCATTGCCTATGTGTAGAGTATCCCTGGTCCACATCCTCAAGAAGAGAATACAATTACCGCTAGTTTGGGCTATTAGGTTGTAATGAAAGTGCTACCATTAAGCCAAAACTTTAATCATTAAAATAAGAGCTTTAAATATGGGCTTTAAATGAGGGTCTGTAATGCTTTTCCAATGAGATGACATTTGAGGAGGGATACACAGTTGTTCGCCCTCCAATTCCCTGCCCCTAGCCATGCTAATCCCTATGTCTAATCCCACCCATTCCTGCCCATCTCGGAACTCTTTGAGTTTCTGAGCTCTTCCATGGAGGCAGCCATCTTGGATGACCGCCACTAAGGAAGCTCTAAGGAAACAAGGCAAAACTAGCGGCCGTCTTTCAACAGGAAAGATACCGTCTATCCTTAAAATCGTTAAAGTAATTTGCATGAGCTTGTTTATTTTTGCAATGACAAACACCATGCATCTCTAAAATAGCTAAAGCAATTTGAATTTTTGGAGTTATTTTTTTGCAGTGACAAACAGGTTGTATGTTCTGCATTTTTTGAAATCCTGAAAAACAAGGGCTCGCACCGCATTGATGCGCTAGAGAGAGATTTTCAACGGGCAGTGGCATCTCACTACAGAGCCTGAAAATGGCAACCAACAGACCAGACGGAATGTTCAATGCAGCGTCCACCTCATGGTGCTTAGGCCACCCCATGACATGACACGCAGCTCATATGGCTGGGCCTGCTCTGGGAAAAACTACAGCCTGCCACTTGCGTGATTTGTTCCCTACCGCACGCTCCTTTTGTGGCTTCGGAGTTGCTCTAAACTCTCGGCATAGTGACTAAATAAGGGTAATCCTTCTGGAAGAGCCGAATGGACGTGCAGGCACTGTTACACTGAGCGGAGCGTGCATGGCGAGACATGTAGGTGGCTCGAGCAGCGAGTCCTGCTGTGAAGTTGGAGCTCGGCTTGTGGGGCAAGCAGAGTGGACACGAAGCAAAAGGAAATCGGGTGGCATGGTAACATAAATGCGAGTAGTAGATGGTGCCTGGCGGGGCAGAAAAGTCGGATTCAAGAATCCTTGTGCTCAAGCATGCCATTACCTGCAATTAAACAGAACATTCCTACATTCGAACATTATACTTGTGTCATTACGTCTCGTAGGTTCTGTGATGGCGCACCTCAAAACTGCCACAACCACTTTCAGTGGTTCTTACTCACACGTTCATGTTTGCAGCGTCCAACCAGTGTCTGTGAGTGCTCTGGTGATGGAATACCTAGGAGTTGCTTATCTGGGTTGTGGAGTATTTGTAAGCGTGAAGGTGTGGCAGTTGGGCTTGGAGCAGACTGTCTAGGCTCACTTTTAGCTGGCTTTCATTGGCGCAATGGGATGAGTTTTACTGGTGCTTTTCTTGCACAGCTCAACATGGAGTTTGTTTCTTGGAATGCATGGTATATTTCTTTCTCTCTTGAAGGGCTACAGGACTTGCTGCACATATTTTAGCTTAAAGCGGGTGCTTTAATCCACTGAGCTATCATACAGGATCGGGATAACACAACATTTGCTGGGTAGTGAAAAGGGAGGGATAAAGAGTGTATGGGAATTTGACTACGAAACAGAAGGTAACACAGGCAAAGCTCTTAAAGAGAAAACGTTGGAGAGTCTGGGAATAAAGAGCCACCTGAGGGGCTGTCCACAAAATAGGTGTTACTGGAAGGTGTCTCAGAAATGCAGCGGTTATGTCAGAAAGGGCATTGCCATTCTGAATCAGAGCGGTAGAATGCCACCCTGCCCAGCGCACTGCAGTACACTGCCAGCCGCCTTTGCTATTTGAGTGCGTCCCTCCTGCTTCTCCGTGGAAGATATAGGCACAATCTGCGTGCCACTCACGACTGGGTTGACATTTTCACTGTCTCCCGCTGGCCCAGGTAGTCAAGGGTGTTTTTCCGATTAGCGGCCAAACAGCATGTCCTAACAGCATTTCGTTTTTCCCTGACGCTTTTATTTTTATTTTTTAATATTCCGATTCCCGCCGTCCCCTGGGTGTGACAAAGACACATTATCTGCCCCCAACAGCACAGGCCCACAGCCATTTTGTTTGATATGTGCTATGAATCCAAGGAGGTTCTTGCACGCAGACTCTGGTCGTCGCCAATGAAAGTCGCAGCTTTGGCTTCTGTGGTAAGCACCAGAGCGATGGATGAGGTTCAAGTGGCCTGCGTGGCATTTTTAACATGAAAGCTCATCATTTTATTTAAAATGCTAGTGCATTAAGTTTGCATTAAGTTTGCCTCTTTTCCTAGGCCTCTGGTTTAGTGATGCTTACCACACATGACCTAACTATATACAGCGTGGCTCAGGTATGAGCAAGTGTAAGGACATATATATATATATATATATATATATATATATATATATATATATATATATATATATATATATATATATATATATATTTTTAAAGGGGCATCAGGTGCAAAATGAACTGCCATAAATACTGCCAACCAAGATAATGGACGCAATGGCATACTTTTGAATGCTTGCTTCGCCAAACGTCTTATCAAATCCTATTGGTTGAACCACAATCTGTATTTCAATACACAGAAGGTAGCAGAGTAACACTCTTGCAATCTACATATCTTGTCCGAGATGTTTGATTACAGTGAAGTGGCTGAGCTTCATATCATTTTTTACAAAACGTACGAAGAACGGAATGCAATACTATCAGCTTCATAAATCCTATTATTGGCGCCAGACTGACCAAATAGGTTCTTTCTTCCTAGGTGAAATCAGAAAGTCATGCACAGATAGGAAGTGAGGGCATATGTTAAGTTATGTTCTGTTGATTTATATCGAGCACCACTGACCATCTAGGGACAGTCTCAAGGCACTCAATGAGGAGGGACACAAAGCTTGTAGGTGCTGTTAGGTTATTTACCCTCCCTTTGACTGCACATGGCCATGCTAATCCCTGTGACCATTCCCACCCAGTCCCTACCCTTCCCTTCCAGCACAACACCTCCTCATGCAACCTTGTTGAGCTCGCTTTCACCAAGCGTTACAATCAAACTTTGCACTTGAAGTGCCTGGCAGTGTTTTTTCAAAGCAGTCGTCTGAGAGTTAATGACTTAATTGAAGTTGTAAACGTGGCACTGGTGTAAAAGAAATATCTTAACCAGGTCTGCCTTCAGCCACTCGATTTATAAGCACTATGTATGTCCTTAGCTGAAGACCTGTTAAATACAAGCATTGGCAAAGCCAGCAGTTATGTCTTTTGTATTATTACTAGACATTTGCCAGGCACTGCTATTAGATGCCCAGGTACTTGCACCATTTTGCATATACTTCCTTAAATGGGCAGTTCATACCACTACAGCAGTGCCTAGCAAGTTCCTTTCCCATGCCTACACATAAGCCCAAACCAATGACATTGCCAATGCTTGTTTACCATGCCACCAAACTGGCCATGAGCCACAATATCCAGTAGTATTAATGAACATTATTGTTCCATTTTAAGTGCATCCTCACTTTAGTGAAGCTTTGATGACCATGACATTTACTCATAGCCTTGGGGGGTAAGGGGGTGTCTATTTAGCTGAGCCATATCTTCACGTATGGTTAGCAAGACTCACAGAGAGCCTGACAATTTCAAACATCCAAACCCAACCCATTTGTTCAACTATCATAAACCTAACTCGTGCATCTCCTCTGCAGCACCAAAACATGTGAACCAGCAAAGCCCTTATTTTTCTACCAGTCCAACAGCCATGATATCATCGTAATGCCAGTTAACACACTGACCAAATGACTAATATAACTAATATTAAAATAATAGTGTAGCCTGAATATAAAGCTCTGAGGAACTTAAATCAGTGAAAAGTACAGGCCTCCACTAAGAGTGATACCACAACTTTTATATCAGGCTAGTTCCAAGGCTCAATTTCTCCAAACAAACTGCTTTGAACTTCTTACTAAGGCCGGTAATAGCCCCCACCCCTGCTCTGGTAATATTGCTTAGGTATTGCACCAAATTACGAGTAGTGGAGTTGCAATATTATTGGCCAGGTAATGCCACCCTTGCGGGGGTAATATTGCTATTAGTATCCCCAACACGTTGTACCTGGATACTAATAGTGTTTTTTTTTTTTTTTAGAGAAAGGATGCATATTGCTGTTTCCTCAACTTAAAAAAAAATACAAAAAAAAGATGGCTGCTATGGATCGGGAAAGAATGGACACACGCTTTCCAAGGTGGCAAGTCACGCATCAGGACGAGCCAGGAACACAATTGTTTCCAGCGCCAGCGAGAGATATCTAAGCGAAAGGTAAGTGGGGTGGGCGCAGATTGGAGGGGCGAAATGTGCGGAAAAAGGGGAAGGGGCAGGGGATGGAAACACAGGGTGCGGGGGAGCACTTAACTCATTATCGGGTGGGGGAAGATTGCAGTCTCCAGCTTGAGGAGGATCGGAGCTGGGGCATTCACTGGGCGGCCAAGACCACGCCCCTGCCGGGTACCAATAGTGATTAAGTTCTTTGAAAGAACAACAATCTTATTCTGACTGATAGGAAATCAAAGATCATGTGTTTTGAAAAAGGTTGTGTCAGAAAGCAAAATGGTCAAGTGGAGGAGACAGATTAGGAATACTCCAAGATTTTAAATATCTGGACTAAATTATAACAAAAAATTAGCATGCAATCAATTGAAAAAATGTGCACCAGTAAAGTACACTCATTAATGCCAGTTTTTATTAGCTTTAACATCCAACATAGTGGTTATTCCCCACTTGCGCCCTCGTCAAAGGTTATAGAGTAATGATGAAACATAAATAACACTTGAAACATCATGTAAAAGTCACCATGTGACATATAGGCAAGGTTCATAAAGGGGTACACAGGTAGAAGCTATCCAAATTAAATTGGGATAACTATCATTGTCAATGTTGGCCTAGACTAGATATTTGTTGTGTCTGGGTGGACTATGATTTGAAAAGGAAAATACAATTATGCAATTTTTAAGGCAAATTGTATTTTCAAATGCAATAAAGGTATGTGTATGGTACGGGAAGGATTGTAGACATTGTTTTAATAGACTAAAAATGAATATGACTACATTTAATAATATTTGGATAATTAATTGTTCAGATCATTTTATAGATTGCAAAGTAAAGAATACAGAAAAACATCGCTTTTGAATGGTTTCTAGACATCTACATACGATACGATACCCTAATAGGAAACTGCAATTCTTAAAGTTTCGACTTAAGTGTTCCATGGAGAAATGACTGGAGCATGGGATCACATTCCATATAACAACTCCTGTTAGCAAATGGAATTCGGTATTGATGTCCTTCGAGCCAATCAGAATGTTTAGATTTTATTCAATAACCACTGTCATTGATTGCACTCTTAACAGTCTGTCTTCAAAAGCAGACAGGGACTCACAACAATCCAATTTCTGGGCAAAATTTCTTTCAGCAAGACACTTTATCTCTGAGAGGACCTTTTTTTTATTCAACTTCCAATTTAACACACAAAAGAGAAAGCTAAAACAAGGGAAAATGCAAAGTTTCCCATTTACTTTACCAGGTATTTAAGTAACATGTTTTACTTCACCACCAAACACATATCACTACTACCATTATGTGCTAATAACCTTAAAGAGTTTGGGAGGGTCATTAATGTTTAGGATAATGGCCCTTCCCCAATTTATGACCCTCGGCTTTTCCTCAGGCTTTAACCTGGTGGTGGGTCATTGTCCAACGATGAAAACACCTCGCTCAGTCTATAAGGCTATATTGTCCCTTATGTCTAAAAGTACATAATATTGAAACGTTAAAACATTTGATAGCATTATGTGATGCACAAACACAATGGAAAAGACATTTTTCA